>NC_140297.1:124233886-124871358 GCF_964211825.1 Aythya ferina
ATTTTCATAGCTAAAAGATACTGAGGAGCAATACGTTTCAATCAAGGGCTAAATAGAACACAACCTGTAACCGGGTATTTTATACACCTATATATATTTTTTTCTTTCAAAAAAAATTTAGTCAATTTATGAATAGACTGAAATAAGCTGTAAATTTATGGATGACAAACTCTGTCTGTAGCAATGTCACAATGTCTGGAGACAGGCTTTACATATCTTGTAAAAGGGATGCCAGCTTTGTCTATCATATCTCACAAAAGAATTCAACCCTCTGGAAGAATAAAGGTTTCTGTGCCCCTTCCTAGTATATCATCAAACGAGGTTAACTTTTAAATGAACAAAAGAAGGGTCCTACTGGGTTAAAAATAAAACAAGCTTGTAGACAATGTGTGTTCCTATTTTAAGTGCTGTTTAAAATTCTGTTTTATTGCATAACCTTCACAGCTAGACCACCACCGCAGCAAACAAATCTGCATGCTTCTTCATTAATACACACTTTAAAATAAAATCCTTGTACATTTTGAAATTATTTTGGAAATCTTTATGAGGAAGAACCACGGTGATTTGCAAGCATGCTATGCCTCCCCTCCCCCCATGCCATGAAAAGGAAGAGGGAACAGCAAGAGTTGCTTTTACCCAAACACCTTTGACTGTGCTTTAGTATTGGTGAAAAGTGAAGTAAAATGTGCGTTGGAGCCTACATGAGACCAGCAGAGGATGCCATGTGGATGACAAACTGTTGCACTGCTGGCACCCACCCAGAAATCATACTGGGATGCAGGCCTCCCTCACCTCTGCTCACGGAGCCTCCCAACGGGGCCTCCAGATCACCCAACATAGAAGGTGCAAGTGCTCCACCTGGCCATGTCCCAGCTGGCAAAATGGTGCCACTGGAAGTCCCTTGGGCTAAGGACTATGGATGGTGTGTGGGGAGCAGCCCCTTGTTTGGGGGAAGGAATGGGCAGGCAGGCGGTGGGAGGCCAGCCTCAGCTGAGGCCGGCCTTTTCTGCCCCCATCATCCCCAGCAGTCCCCACCTGAGCAGGCTCCAACCCTACCTTCCACCTACCTTCTCTCGCCTCAGCCAGCCCCTGCTAGCACTGGGATTCATCACATCAATACTGTCACTTGTTAGACAAGCAATGCACATCCGGAAAGACAGGCAAATTCAAAATCTCGGTGATTGCAATGAACAGGGGTGGGAGGTGTATGCAAACCTTCCTTTCAATTCCCACCAGCAGCCCCTCTTGCAATTTGCTTTCTTGACCTCCCACCTGGCAGAAGCTGAATTCTGCTCCTCCTGGGCCCACCTGGGGGGCACCCTCCCCAAAATCTCCACAGCCACCTGCTTAGCACCATGCCAGGCCTCCTCCTCGGGACGGCAGATTTCACGAACCACCTCTTCAACAAACCCAGATTGAGCTTCAACTGGTACAGAAACCTGAAAGCCAGCATGTTTTGCCTGGCTGGGAGTTTCACTAGAGGAATTTCACATGGCTCCTAAATATAACTCAACAGCAATATTTATTTTATTTAAATGTTTCAGAACATTGCATTTGACAGAAGACAACAGACTGGAAAATTGCTTATACAAAATGCAGGAGGTGGTCGCAGTATTTCCTGGCATGTGGCATTCCTCCACACTCGGCTGACACTCGTGTCACCTGCCAGGCAGCACGGCAGCCTCCCTGTGCCCATCCCCAGCACCCGGCTGCTGGGTGACGGAGCCCAGCACACGGGGACGCGCTGCTCCGCATGCCACCCCTGCTCACTGCGTCCTGACATCGCTCCTCAGGCGATGCTCTTTCAAACATTTGCTGAGAAGTCGGTGTATCAGCAGGCATTTACAATATTTTGATGCTGAAAGTTGGGTTTTGGCAGTATTCTGATGGCTGAAAGTCAGAAAGGTGAAACTTTCGGGCAGTTGGACTAGATGATCTCTGAAGGTCCCCTCCAACTGAACCATCCTACTCTACTCTGCTCTGCTCTGCTCTGCTCTGCTCCGCTCTAATCTGCTCTGCTCTGCTCTATCCTATCCTAATTTTCTACTAAAGTTTTATCCAAAGACAGGCATATCCAAAATAGAAAGTGAATTCAGACCGCAAATGTCATACTAATAATCTGCCTTTTACATTTAAAGACAGATTTCATTTCAGGGAACAAAATGTTACCGATACTGAAATATTCTACATTCTTGTGAGGTGAAAAAGGGAACAAAAAAAAAAAATGCACCAGGCAGGTTTCTGTGTCCACCATAAACAATTAAAAGCATAGCCCAAAACACATTAAAACATTTCCTAATTTAGAGCTAAAAAGAGTTTTCAGATGAACAAGAGTTTAGAAACAAACTGCGTTTTGTGTTTGTTTACAACAAAATGAAACAGGCTGTCAGAGAGGGTAGGGGAATTGAATGGCATCCTTTTTACCTGAGAAATTAAGGGAAAATGAAAATGTTTTTTAGCCTGGTTCAAAGCACTGTCATGAGCAAAGTAAACAGAGAGCTCCTCCATAGCTCTGACATCAGTTTGCTAACCCAAACTGGAATTCTAACTAGAACACAAAAAAACTCTTTGAAAGGCTCACTGACATCCAGACGGTATACAAAATTTAGTGCCTTGCTCCAGAGTAACACTTGCAGGTGCAATAAAAAGGAAATACAGCATGCTCCAACACAGCAAGAGGCACATTCCCCATTAACAACAGCCTCAGCAGCCCTCCTCTTTGTAGCATGCGCGTCAGCCCTGTGAACAGCAAAACAATTAAGAAAGCAGAAACTACTGAGGCTCAAGATACCCTGCAGTACAGCTCCAGCTTTCAGTCCATGGCTGTGTCCCCAACTGTCCTCCATTCCTTCTTTGTTTCTTTTTAAATCATGCTAGATAGGGCACCGCTCAAACGTGATGTGCATACCCCCTGCAATAGCTGGTGCCTAAAGGATAAAAGGCTTATTACGCTTTCAGCTAAAGTTGTTAATCCCCTAACAAGCTGAAACAGCATGTGCTGTAGTCTTAGAGGCCCAGGGTTCAATGAGTGATCATCACGTATGTAGGAAGTTGTTGCTACAATGGCAAGTAACATCATTCTTTCTGGCTCTCAAAAAACACAAAGGAAACAAACAACCTCAAGGAATTACATTCTAAATCTCAGTTAAAGGTACATAGCTTTATCAAGCATGAAGTTAGGAAGCACCAGCATTAAAGCTGCCCCATGTTACTGCATTTCATTCCCTTTCTTTTTTATACGTTATGACCCACTCATCAGCTACAGGCCTGTGTATACTCTCTTCTTCCATGGCCTCAGCATATCATAAGGATCGTTTTCAAAGAGCAAATTAAGACTCTGCAGTAAATGAGGCTGTTTTCAGCAAGACTCCTGCCTCTAAATGGCTCTCAGGGTCAGAGATTGTCGAGCAAGAGGTACAGAAATGAAAGTGTTATAGAACTGGAGAAAAACATCAGTATGGTCAAGGAAGATGAATGCCACCAGAACGAATCCTGTGCCTGATGCTCTCACAGATTTGTCATGCTTGGCAAGGCCTTTAAATCACACATTTGACAGATATCTTTTGTATATATCCCATTCTTCAGATGCAGTAAGCAGCGCTGAAGCACTTAAAGCTGGCACAGGTATGTAGGGCCTTGGAGAAGCATGATACAGTTTGAAGAAGAGGCAGAGGGCTGGGAGGCAGGAAGTGTTCCTGCCTCCATCTTTGCTCCACCAGTGCTTCACCATGTAGAAATGAGCCGCCTGAAACTATCTCAGTTTCCCCATCTGCAAAATAGGCCTAACAGCAACCTTTTATGTCCCAAAGGAGCCCTAAGGATGAATTAAACTCACATTTACTGGTCTCTAAAGTACTATACTGAAAAGCATGGCAAAAAAAGAAAAGAAAAGAAAAGAAAAGAAAAGAAAAGAAAAGAAAAGAAAAGAAAAGAAAAGAAAAGAAAAGAAAAGAAAAGAAAAGAAAAGAAAAGAAAAGAAAAGAAAAGAAAAGAAAAGAAAAGAAAAGAAAAGAAAAGAAAAGAAAAGAAAAGAAAAAAAAAAAGAACCAACTCTGGGCTGGTTTCAGTTGCTGATGCTGTGAGGCACATTTCCAAGAAGTTCTTACACCATCCTCTCCCACTCTACCAAAAAACAACTTATTACCTGAAGAATCAGAAACCAAGCAGTGATCAGGTGGCAATTAAGAGCTCATTGTTGCTTATCGCATCTGACATAACCTTCAGGCCTACCTGGTTTAGGCTGAGGAGAGCCATGAGGGCCCCCAGCAGCCTAAGGGCTGCCCACCCAGCACATCCTTGGTATGAGGTCACGGGAGGCCCCACGTGCAAGCTGATATCATCTTTTAGAGAGGACAACTTGAAAGCTGAAAAGGTGTTCTGCCCTGTATCCCTCCTGAGAAGGGGCACCAGGAGTTAGGCTATTCTGGTTCTTTATATTGAAGACAGAATATTCAAACTTTTTTTTTTTTTTTTTCTGGTAAAAATAAATATTCTTAGCTGTTTCCCTCCCTTCCCACCTACATGTGAAAAGAAAAAAAAAAAAAAAAAAGAAAATGCAACAGAAAAGGAGTCTGCTGTCCTTTGCTGTTCCTCTTTCCAAAATCAGGCACTTTCCAGCACATGGCCCAAGCAGAAAATATGACTCTTTGTTAAAGCACTGTGGTATATTATTAGCTCCCCCCAAGCCCAGTCAGCCAGAAGGATTCTACTGTTTTTATTTAATTATTAATAAATTCTCCAACTGTTTGTATGGCAGCAGCAAATAAAAGCCCAATTAAAATTTGGAATCCCTTGTAGTAGGTGCTTCCACACCTACCTCCAGTGTCCTTTCGCATTACTGTCAAACGCAGAATTTCCCCCAGTATAAATTTTCCTGTTGGAAACCACTGGCATCTTCCCTTCTAAACAGCCTTGTCAGAGAGTGGACTAAGGCAAATTACATTGAAGCCAAGAATATGCCTATTCTGGCTATATACTTATTTAAAGTCAAGGACATTTTAAAGAGCAGCTCCGAGCTACTGTAGAGATGCCAGCCTATGATATTTTGTGAAGTATGTCTATGAAGTAAATAACAATAATAATGAAAATCCCAACACATAAATAATCTTTAATCAGAGACATAATGCATTACACAATAACCCCAAAAACCGCTGTACACCCTAGCTGTTGCTCTGCAAGTAAAATACAATCAACTATAATTAAAATGCTCTAATATGCATTATCCATCCCCAGAGATGAATTATTTAAGAAATTACAAATTGGTACTTTTTCACTAGGTGCCTCATACTGACACATGAGTAGTCCTTTCTGCTGAAGTAAACTGAATTACTCAAATGAACAAGAGTGGAACATTTGGGCTTTTATTAACGAACACCTATGCCCCTCTAATTCTCTGAAAGGTCTTTTTCATATCTAAAAAGGCTGTCTTATGCAGCTTCCAGAACTGTAAGGATTCCCGACTGACTACTGAGATGTTATTTTTCTTCCAGGAAAGAACGATTAATAAAATATTGCCTCAGCAATGAGAGATGATAATACATTTCTAAAATAAAATAAATGCATAAAATAATATTTATTTCATGCAGTTAGAGATACCTACTGAAAGTTGTATCTCATCTTGTCTAGGATATAGGTATTCTGTCACCTATACCACGTACCAGATCGTAATCTCAACAATGAAAAATACCAGAGCTTTTCTCCCAATTTTTATGTAACATTATTCAGATCTTTGTAACTTTCTGATAGAAGAAGACCGTATGCCACAACACAACATATACACAAAATGTCTGAGTTATGGAGTGTTAAAGAAACATAAACATGGAGCTGTTTCACTTTTATGAATTTATGACTTGGTATCATTTGAATGTATGTTTTACGGTCTGATTTTTGAAAAAGGCCTCACATGATCTCTCATTTCGCATCCACAGCTTAACAGTGTTAAATTCAAATCTGCACCCATAGTATGCACAGAAGTAGGGTTATCTTATCAATATAGCTGGCTGTGCTTTCATAGCATATGTTGTACTGAACATCCAAATGACATTAGCTACATCCAAGTCTAGCTATTATAAAAAGGAAAGATTAAGGGCTTAAGGTTTTTAAAAACAGACAATTCCCTTTTTTAGTGTTTTTATTATATATAAACAGTATGTGTACACACATATATATGCAAACTCTTCTTAAAGAAGTAAGAGAATAAAGAACTCCCATGCTCCTGTAATGATGCCCATACTAAAACAATTGTAATAGCTCTGTTCTGAAACATTTTAATAAAATTAGGACAAAGTTTGTCTTATAAATATCTAAATAACTTTGAAAAGGTATCAAAAATAATCAAAAAAATGTAAATTTTGTAAATTTACAATGCTATAATCCCACATTCTGGACTAGAATATAATGGAAATCTGCAATCTCTTTCCTAGTGAAAAGAGTCACACACAAGAAAACATGGCCATGCCCTAGTAAGGATATAGTTTAAATCACTCAGTTTTTATCAGCCTGCAGCTTTGCATGAGTTTGAACCCAGTGGCTGGAGGTGAAAGATCTGCACTAATTTACTGCACCACTGAAATGATTCCTAATCACAGGAGGGATAACTGTGACTCCAAATGAATTGAAATCTTTGTATAATTTTTCTGTTGTATCCTAATACATCCAACAACTTCTATGAACACTGAAGATTTCTCTTCTCCTCCATAAGCAATGAATGTGAATAGATGTCAAAACCAGTAGCATTCCCTGGCCAGCAACAGATTTAATCCTCTAGACCTGAATCCAGTGCAGCAACCTGCACTCGCAGTCACACAGGTTACCAGGAGCACGCTGCCCTTCAAGCCTTTATATAGTTTGCATTTAGCCTCTGTTTTCAAAACCTTTGAGAGGCTTGCACAGCATTCACAGAAGACAGCCTCCTCTTCTTTAAATGTCAACCACTCGTGACAGCTTTGCCCCTCAGGAACTATGAATCCTGAAGGATGAATCTGGTGCTCTCACAACAGGGCTCTCTCAGCACCCAGCTTCCTCAAAAACAAGCTGAACATACAACCTGTGAGCATGCACACTAAGCGGAAAAAATAAAGCAGAGACTACGGCTTTAGGGAGAACTACCAGGATCATTTTATTTTATAGATGAAAATCAACTGATATTTTATTTTCTTAAAAAAAAGGCACGTATATTCCTATTTACATATATACATATGCAATGAGCTATATATTATACTACATATAATATATATAGTATTATACATATATGTATATTATACTATCATATTATATACTATATAACTATATATATAATTATAACTATATATTATAATATATAACTACATTATACTATAGTATTATATTATACTATACTATACTATATATAACTATATTATACTATAATAGTATATATTATATACTATAATATAGTTATATATAAAGTATTAATTATAGCATATTTATAATATATATTATATATATTTACATAATATATTTATAATATATACAAAGAGTTTTAATACCGTAGTCTTTGAAATTGCCTGGAAATTTGGAGAAATACTTTGATTTCTGTTTCTACCTGAATTTTATTATAATTTCTGATGACAACCTGCCTTGTGCTCAGTTCTAATAAATAATTTTTGCAGTCAAAAAATTTCCATACTTGATAATTAGAAGCAGTAAAAGAAACATATTGCAGACTGCCATGGATTTGGTACAAATGCTTCATCCAGTCTGCCTTCAGCATACGATTTTCCCTAAATCTCTAACTGTGGTCTATTTTGATACCCCATTTCACCTTGTTGTGGGGGAAGATGACTGAATTCAACTGGAGATATGTCCATGATGAAGCCAAAAGGAATGCCTTGAAAACATATGCAATTTCTTGACTTCTGACCAATCACTAGAGAAGGTATCACTGGAAACCACCTAAGACATGCTATTGCACAAAGGCCAGAGGCGCCTGAGAGAGTCTGCTGTGTGTTTAATTCAGTGCAGTCGCTACTCTAAGCAAGCAAACTGCTGCAGTGCTAGAGAAGGATAAGTTCACTCCAGAGGGCTGATGTTAAACAGCTGGACCGAGGCAGAAGCTGGTACTCATAGATGCTGCTTGGCACCAACCCCTTCCTGCAAGGGCTACCCTGCAGGTGGCCTTCCTGATCAGCACATGGGGGTGTAGGTGGCTGTATTTGGATTTTTCTAATGGCTTTAGACTGATAACCTGAAGTAAGCACTGAAAGGCAGAGAGAAACCTATGCTTACCTCAGAAGCAATAAAGGCCCAGAAAAATAAAATGTTAGCAGAAATGAAAAGAGCAATATTTGTGAGTTAAGGCAGGATGGGCTGGGTCTCCAGTGATGCTCTGCTGATTTATACTGCCCGAGGTTAAAGGAGCTCTGCTAACTTTCAGCACCAGAGCCCCTGTCCTATTTATCTAAAAGCATTCTGCATCTGACTTTTCTGCACACTTATTTCAACTGCACACCCACAAGACTATGTAAGGGAGTCTAAGGCAGTCTGTTTACAGGTACATCTATCTATTCAATGTGCATGCCTTACACAAAGCACACACACCAGCAGAGGGGTGATAGACATGTTAAAAGCTTCTCCTCTTATTTCATCTCCACAAAAGTAATCAAGCCCTTAATGGCTTCAAAAATGTAGCATGTTAGTCAGATATAGGAAATTTTAAAGCTTTGCAGATAATATGCATCTTCTCTTTTTGCTTACTGTGTCCTGAAACACCCCCCAACCCCAATTTCATTATTTTCAGCACAAAATTATGATGACACAGTGAAGATTTAGGTGAAAAACATAAAAAACGTGTTTTATCGTATCCAACAGCACATTGCTGAGGTCCTTCTGATAAAGAAGGAAATTAGACATCAACATAAGGAATAAAGTGCCTGTTTAATCCTTCTTCCTCCATGGCTGTGTCACAAGGCAGACCTTTCCATCATACAGATCTTCATTGCACTCAAAGCTATTGCAGAAAGCTTTAAAATGAGATATATGGGCCATTCTGCTTAGCTCCTCTGAAGTCTTTAGGGCCCTGTGTGTCTGTCAGATTACAATTTGCCTCTGGCAAAGAGGCCACTATTTTTTTTTGCAGAAAATAAGAGTCAAAACTAAAATCTGTTTTTAAGAAACTAAAAACTCATTCTCTGTGTAACTATTCTGGCTATGCCTACCCAGTCAAGCAAAGTTTGGAGCATCAGTTAGAAGGAAAATTAGGAAAAAAATCAGCTGACTGTTAATGAATTTGGGAATTCTCTCTGGTATCCATGTGAGGTTGTTTAAAGAGAAGTCAACTTTAAATTCAGTCAATTAAGAACATGATTTAAAAGCAGCTTCAGAGCTTGCCCCCAAGCCAGTTTACCAATTTTGTCATTTTGCAATCAGATTTGTGTATCTTATGTTAAAAAAAAATAAAGAGAAAAAAAGAAAAAAACAAAAGAAAAAAAGAAAAAAGCCACCCACACCACACACACACACACAAAACAAACAAACAAACAAACAAAAAAGAACAACCTTCTTTCTGTATCAAAGGAACAAACAAACAAATGGCAAATCTGACTAATGCGCCTTTGGCTTCAACAGGCTTTGGATTCATTCTCACCATTTCCTTCAGTGTAACAGTCTATAAACAAAGTACAATAAAGCATAAGCAATTGGAGAAAATATATTTTCCTTTTTTATTCTTTTTTATCCTTTTTTTTTTTTTTTCAGGACAGTAAACTGACTTGGAATAGTAACAGAAACGCAGTTTAAGTTGCTGGTGGCCTTTATTTTTCTGTTCGATTGTCCTGAATTATGATGGAAGGTTTTAGCTAGCAATACACTTACATTATAGTCTCAAGAATTACTTGTTTTGGCTTTGAAATTCACAGGAAGTTAAAAGTTACTGTTTGCAGGTGAAAAAAAATATAAAAAAGATGAGGCATAACCAATGCTATTATAGCTAATGACAGGAAGAAACTATTTGTACTTTGTTATTTTTGGAACTATGTCTATAATCTAAAGCATGGCTCAGAAACCCATTTTATTAGGCTCTGCACAAAGCCACAGCAAACAAAGAAGGCATTTTCTTCCTCAAAGATCTTACTTTAAACAATAGACAGCTACTGTTTATAGACAGAAGAAAATAGCAAAATGCATAGGAATAACATTCAGTTAGCACTGATTGGTAGTAATCTTGGCAGACAAGAAGATAGGTGATTAATGGCTGCAAGTTTTTGGAAAAGATAAATTCTTTAATGTCAAAAATACACGGGTTGTTCTTTGTAAGAACAATAATAAACACTGAAGCACTAAGTACTTACATAGCATGTAAATTTGCAGCAAAGTTATAAAATTAAATATAAGCTTTCCTCATCAAGGATAGGAACTACCACTCAGAGACAGCAATACTCTCCAGAAGTCAGTGTTATCTAGGAAATAAAAGCAGCACTATTTGAAATGTTCACACAGACAGGCCTGGACTACAAAGGTAAGTGACTTGTGCTCAGGTATTAGCAATAGTTCGCTCCAGATCTGGGGACAAATTCTTATAAACATAGATATAAAACACAGACAAGTTTCTTTCATCCTTTTCAGAGACATGTTCAAGCTGTAACTAAACACCAATGAACATGAGTCGTTCACTCCCAGTCCAAAGAAGAACTCCAAGTTATAACAATTAAAAAAGGTGAAACAGATACTACATTGCTCAAGGGTCAAAAATCTGTGTCCAAGCAGACTGAGCATATGCATGTCTTGACTTCATTAATTTCATGGAAAAAATGTACAAGTCAGTCCACAATGAAAACTCAGCCTTGGGGTATTAACCACTTCATCAGCTGCTCCATCACTTCCTTGCTTACCTTGAGTTATGAGCAACTGCCCAATACCTTGCATGTTTCTAGCTCTTAGTAGATATAAAAACTCTTTTCCAAGACCTTTTTGACAAACATTAACAGCTTTGCACACAAAATATATACAAGTGATAGCTCTCAAATTTCTGCAAGATGCTCCCTAATGTACATTAATGCCACATCCATGCTTTTGTCCGAGCGACACTTACGAGTTGCCTCATCCGAGGCAACAGAATTTATCTTAGCAGAGGCTGGCACATCCAGTTTTTGTAATGCCCTTTCTTTACTATCAATAAGTCATGTCAGGGAGTAGAAAAGTCAATACACATCCAATGGGATGCAATGACCGTGTGGGGTGTGTTCTGATTTAGGTTAGGATGGAATATATCAGATAACGATAAATTGTTACTATTATAGCAGCAAAACCAAGATATTCTGAGTAACAGCTTATTTTAATTCTGCTTTCAGTTCTTCCCATTATCATTTTCTTTCTTAAATTTCCCAATCTTGCTTTCTGTCTGAACATACTTTTCTAAGCGAAGTTTGAACATCAGATCAGCCATCCACAAGAAGTGAAATAAAGTCTTGCCATAACGAAAGACATCATTGCATCCTTGCTTTAAATAGCTTTCTAGTCAAGATGGCCACAGTTGGAGAGCCAGCATTTGGCAAGAAACTTCCTCTCAGTGGGAAGATATCTTGGCTTCTTTGAACGAAAACTTGCTTTCATTTGGTACCTTCTTTTCAGTACATTCTTAAAGTTCACAATATAAGGTCTGCTGGAGTGAAATCTTGTCGCTGAATTGTTTGATTTTGTACCAAGCCCCAGCAACTATGGGAGCTATTTGGTACATGAGCCTACTTGGGTACCCTCAAACGTACACTGAAAAACGTAGGGAACCTAGTGCTGTGAAACTGAATGAATACCAAAGCCTGGAGAAAGAGCTCTTACAGACCTCACAAGCTCTTCAGAAGTATTACTGTCACCTTGATTTGAAGGAGCTGTTACAAGCAAAAACAATGGCTCCACAGAACCGCAGTTACTTTGAGTACTTGTATTTTAAGTATCACCTTGAATACAACAAAATAGATTTACTTCAGTATCTCAGGAAACGTCTGCCCAATAATGAATGAAAACCTACCAATCCCCTCCTCCCCCCCCCCCCCCCCCCTTTTTTTTTAGAGGAATGTGTTTGTTGCTGTTGAAACAGAATATCATGTAAGCAATTTCAGCTGAGTTGTGTATCATACTCTAAATTTTGGAAACCAACCACCTTTCAAGTTATAACACCTTGAAAGCCAAGATTTTGAGAGAAAAGCTGATCCATCTTAATAATAGTAGCACTATCACACTTGGAACACGTTGGTACTGTCTTGAGAGTCTGCTAAGCTTCAAACTTCTCTGTTTTTGGGCCTTGTCTTCTTGCCTATCAGTGAGGCAACGCTCGCATCTTAATTTATTAGAAATGAAGAATTTATTAGAAATGCAGAATACTTCTACTTACAGATGGACCTTTGTTTAAAACCTCTGACCTCTGTCCATGTGCCTGCAATTCTGCTGTAAAAAAACAAACAAACAAACAAAAGCCTTGCACAGTAACTGCAGCTCTGCTGCCTTGTGTCAGGGCATGATTCACAGAGCTGCATCCATGTCAGGAGCCTGCAAACCCTTGCCTTCCTGATGCCAGTCACTCTACCCGTCAGTCTCTGAAATGAGCCACTGCTTGGATGAAAGTAAGGCTTAAAAGGCTGCTAACACTCTTTGTTTCTGGAAGACAAACAAATCAACATTCCTTCTGATGTTGCTTTTTTATTTCTCATCAATGCAGCTCACATAATTTTATAGCAGGTCTACTTTCCAGAAAATTAGAGAAATAAATTTTCCATTTTCATAGAAAAGTAAAACCCTTTCTTTGAGCGAAACATTCTCCCTAAAAAATAAAACATGAGATAAATTGGACTTGCCTTGAACTTTGGGGAATAACTCCATTTTATCACAGGACCACTGGATACTTCTACCTATCACAATCTCATACTCTTTTTCTGTCTTTAGTTTCCTTATAAGCATGTAATATCTCTTCCTGCCGGACTGCCAAAGAATTGCTTTGAGACAAAAATGCATCAAGCTTGTCTTTCATGGAAGTATCTTTCTATTTTTTTTCCCAGTACTTTCATAGAACCAACTTCATTTATCACACATTAACAAGCACACCACATAGAAGGTGCACTTACAAATATTTTATTAGCATAAAAACATTTGGATCCAATGGGGGACAAATCAGCAAGTTTTTGCAATCTGGATCTTAGTACAGAAAGCAAGCTGCCGTGCCCAGGAGCAGTTTCCTTACAATTAACTTAATGCTGGAATGGTGCTGCCATGCTATAACAGCATGATGAATGTAGGGTAATGGTTTTTAAATGTTACAGCATATTAGTATTTGTTTCTGCAATTGCTTGCAATGAGTCCAGACCACAGTAGAAATTATTATTAAAAAAAAAAAAAAGAACAGAAAAAAACATCCACCCACCCCCCAACATTATAAGTGTGTGGAAAGGAGCAGAGGAGAGTACACTGCTTGTCTGTCATCAATATACTAACCCCAGCAATAGTCAGACGCTCCAGTTAAGGAACACCTTAACAGGCTATCCATCAAGCCAGTATCAGTACTTTTAATGGAATACACAAATGCGAGTTTGGGACATTAATACATGTTGGTGTCATAACAGGCACTATACAAATTCAACATAATCATACAAATTAGTAATCACCACTATAAAATGTAAATTTAAACTTACACCATAGACTCCATAGTAGTAAGATGCTCTGAAACAAAGCTGAAAAATGTCACCAGAGAGTAAGACCTACAGCCATCCCATAAAATTCTGGCTGTTTCCTACACAAACTAGCATCTACCTAGGCACAAATGCACCTACATTTTTACACTGAAGAACTCCAAACTGTTGGTGTTGTCTCATGTGTACCTGAGGTTGGCTGTTTCCCTGTTTGTGTTTGCTCTGATGACATCTGACCTATGCAACTGTGCTCAGAATCAAAGGACTCCAAAAGCAAAACTGGAAGGGAAAGGTTATACAAAAAAAGGCAACTATAGGAACAAGCTTTTGAGGAGTCAAAAATGAACAGAGTTGGTTTTCTCCAGGGTAGAAACTTCCCAAGATCAAGCCTGAGATCGATGGCAACCTGAAATCTTCAAAGCCTTGAGAAGAGAGAGGGATTTTTCTGGCCATGCTGCAAAAAGTCAGAGGGTTTGTTAGAGAAATAGTCAACAATTTAGAAAATCTGAAAAACAGAAAGCTGGAGTATGCTGTGGGCTGAAAAGGCTCCTTCTTCCAACTCAAACATGAGGATTACACTTGATGTGTCCAAATTACACTAAATAGATTACAGGTAAAGGATATATTTAGGACTTTTTTTTTTTTTTTTTTTTTTTTTTTTTCTGTTGTGAATTTTTTGTCCAGTGTGCCTCATAGTTTTGGAAATAAATGTCTTTTGTTCTGAAGCAGTAGTTTGGAGTAATTTTAACCAGCTGCTTCCAAAGGAAATGCTTGGAGGGTCCCATTGCTCTGGGTCTGCTGATTATGCCTGGTGTCAGCACTAAGAGGAATGCTATATAGGTCCTAATTTCAGAAATGGCATTGCAGCTAGCAATTGCTCCTAACAAATATAAACTACAGAATGCACTTGCAGAAGAAGAGGCTAAGATACTGACACAGATTTACTTTCATAGATTGAAGTCAAACACACATCATTAATACACATCAAAGCTATTTTGATGGGTAATTCGGGAATCTGTGAAGAATATAACCTGTTAGAGTATGCCATAGATTAAACTACTAAAAGGCTGATGTTTGCTCAAGTAATTTTCTAAGTGGCCAGTTACTCCAGACTGCACTAGGAGAAAGCTACACATTTAAAAGAATGGGTTTCAAATTTTCTGTGACTCCTGCCTGAACAAAATTTTGATTGAAATCAAAGTGGCAGCACTGATAACACAGGGTTGACATAACAAATGCCATAGCCAATTTGAACAATTATGAGCCCAAATCTGCCATCATTTACATATATATGTGATTCCAGCTGGTGAGCACAAATTATGTATGCACAACTAACAGAGAATACTTTTTTATGTAACTCCAAGTTTTGCCACAAAAAATACAATGGAAATTCAAGTCAATAACATTTAGGCAAAACAAGAAATGCTTTAAGAAACATTTTGCAAATTACCTTGATTCAGCTGTGTGTCCTAAACACTGCAAGATTCTGATAATGATGTGTGGTTTTGCATATAAACATAAACCTAAGAGTCTGTTCTTCTCAGAGGCCACCCCTGTAGCCCCCAGCTACCAAAGCCTTGCCAAATAAACACAATACAACTGTACATTCAAAAAGAATGCAAAAGGATAGACTAAGCTAGACTAAGCATGTCAGATACACCAATGAGCCAACATTTTTTTGTATCTCAGCTGATATATTGCTCTCCCCTGTGGGATAGTGAAGATCACCATAGCTCTCTACAGCCACAAAAACATCAACCACACACTGTAGTGGTCACCATGATCAGTTGATAACTTGTCCTCCAAATGCCAGTGGTTTTCACAGTGTAAGCTGCGAATCTCTAAGAATCAATGAATTGCCTCTCAAATGTCTGCAACAGTCAACTGCAAAAAGCAAGTCTTTTGCAAACAAGAGAGGTCTGCATCACCATTGGAGAAAAAAAAAAAAAAAAAAAAAGAAAAAAAAAAAGGTGCCCATAGATCAACAACTTTGCAAACATCTCACTGCTTACATTGCACAGAGCCCAGTGAGTGGGGTGAAGGTGATGAAATCAAGCAGTGTCTTTCAATGTACATGACAATAAGGTGGGAAAGTTCGTGGCTTTATTTCATACAGCATTTCTTTCACACATTCCCCTTTCTGTTATGATTTGATAATGCCATCTATGGTTCATCTACAAGTGCATTTCACTAGCTAAACCGAGACATCACAACCTTTTCCAAATGAAATTAAAGACAACATTCATATAACTTGTGGTTTAACATTCAGATATGACTTTAAGATTCCACAATATTTTCCGTATTTATGTCATTTGATTTCTATGCTTCTTCAATACTATGGATATTACTGGTCTTTAAGAAGCCCTGTTCCTAATTAAAACCAACCAACCAACCACAACAAGAACAAAAAAACTTGGGGAAAGGGGAGCTTTCTTTTACTAAGAAAAGCATACAGTTTGAAGCTATACCTATCTGTTTGTTAAAATAATAAATGGTG
This sequence comes from Aythya ferina, assembly GCF_964211825.1. Lineage (NCBI taxonomy): Eukaryota > Metazoa > Chordata > Aves > Anseriformes > Anatidae > Aythya > Aythya ferina. The sequence goes on from NC_140297.1 coordinate 124,250,012, forward strand.
ATTTCAGTATTCCACTTTAAATAGATCAATGCATTTCTATTTTTACTTATGAAAAAGTAAAAATAAACCAAATTACTGTAACACATGTTTATCTGCAAAAGCAAGAGCAAGGTTATCTGATCCTTTCTGAGGTCAGTGTGCAACTTTAGCTAGATAAACCAGGTGCAATACTGTGTTCTTCCATTTATGTTACATCCTTCTTTTATTACTTTTATTGAATGCTGAGTGTTTCAGCAGAGTACCTGTAATACAACTCGCATGTATTTAATAATCTGCTGTTTCTCAAGAAATGGACAAAAGAAGACATGGCCACAAATTACCAATCATCTCGCAGGGAAAGGCTGCAGCAAAATATAGCATGTAAAACTGTGAAATAAAATGCAACTCTGACTTGCTATGCTACAGCACAACACTTGCTCTTTTGCTAGTATACCTAGAAACATATATTGAGAACAAATGGTGCATTTGACCTTACTGACAGTAGCACCGGAGGGAATCCTGTGTTGTTTCAGAGCTGATAAACCTGCGTATATCATCACTGAAGTGCAATTTGTTCTTATTTTTCTTTAAAAAAGCAACCACTCCCAAAACAGAAAAACCCTCCTTACAACGTTAAAATAAATAAATAAATAAATATATAAAATATAAATATATAATAAATGTATATATTATTTATATATTATATATATATTTTATATATATATATATATATATATATTTTTTTTTTTTCACCAAGCACTGGTATTTTAAAACACTTTGTGTAAGTAGATATACAATGACACTTTCTGGAAAGGAAGTAAAGACTTGGTTGACAACATGAGGGTAAATTAAGTTTATGTATGTGTAAATACAAACCACAAAATTCTACGTTTATGGTGTGATATGATAAATGAAATCAACCTTGCATGATTCATGTTGAATAAATTTACTGAACTGTATTTCTTACCTCATGGGCACACATATTAACCCATGAAAAGAAATAATTCCTTGGCAGTATGCTTCTTTTAACAGAAAACTCATAAGGACCCACTACAGTAACCAAATAATGTATAAAGCTTGCACACTGAGGCAATGGTGGGGAGGTTACACAACAGTGAGGGCCAGATAGAGGCAAGACTGCAAGATTTTCACCCCTTCGAGTCAACAAGGGAGTGTTCCAGCTGACATATGCAGCCTCTGCTTGCCCTTTGTCATGTATGTGTTTCACCTCAAAAACTGTCAGTGACTTGTCAGAATCAATCAGAAAATCTAATGCAATTCCACAATGATGTACAAGTTTGGACAGCATGACATCAAATTTCTGGTAGTGTGTGTCAAGTACCATATGAAAACAGATGTCCTCATTACTCCACTGCTTTGGTACAAAAGAGTACATCTTACCTTTTTGACCCATATCTGGCAATTGGGAGATTATAATAAAGGACAGCAAGCAATTCAGCCTCTAGCTAGTACTTTTATCATATAAATCGAATTCTAACGCTCCTTATCTTCTGGCAAAAGAAGTTTGCTTTATCAACCACAGTTTTCCTGCTGGATATTGCTTTATGTATGTTCCACAGACTTAAAAGTCACAGTGTCAGTACTTCATGGCCCTGAGATAACCCACAGCCTTGCTTAACACAACAGAGGCTTCCAGAGGTCAAGAAGTTAACTGCTGCAATATGAACAGCAAAGCCAAAGCCTGTTACTGAGTGGTTGTGCAGGTCCTGGATGCAGCCCGTGCCCTGCAATGTAGCCTCACCAGGGCGTTACACACATCCCAGCCCTTTCCTACAGCCAGAACACTCACTCCCAATAAAGTCTAGGGTCTTTGTGTGCCATAGTGCAGGTAATACATGGAAAAGGACCTATGGCTGCAAATTTATCCAAAATAAAAATAAAAATATAATATATTTTAACTGCATATTTTATTTCATTTTCTTAAATAACACTATACCAACAACTTTCTGTTTCATTATTAAACCACGGTGTGTATAAAAAAAAAAATAGAGCTTTCTCGAGCAATACTTCCCCTCTTTGATACCATCACCAAAGCTCTGTTGATGTTATGCAACAGAAGAGAGAACATTCTTTTAAAAGGTAGTAAGTTAGGATGCCAGTAGACTCTAGCTGCCCCGGACTCTTTTGCCCAGCCTGTATGGAACTCCTGAAACTGGTGAAATCCCCAGATGACCTAGTCTATCCAAGACATGCATGGATAACCATCCTTCAGGACATCCTTGGGGAAACAGGCAGATTCCCTAATTCCGCTGGTACAGAACCTAAGAGAACCCTATAAGCTGTTATATATTAGCAGGTAGAAAAAGCTTGATACAAAACAGATTTAACTGTAAAAAGAATAAATTCCTACCACATGAAGTAATTAGAAGGAGAGGAATAATTTTATCTCTTGAGGAAAATGCAAGCACGCCTCCCCGTGCCAGATAATACCCAGGAATAGACTCATAATTAGGTGCCTCAAGGAAAGAACACTGCTCTCCCTATTTGGAGAGAAATCTGAAATCTGAATCTTCTTAGAGAATTCTCTTTGTGCTAATGGTGAATGTCTAAGTGAATCTTTGTCTGCTGTTTGTGCCTCCCCCGTGCTCACTGAGCACTCTGGGGAGTGCAACCTGCTGCTGTTGAGGATGTCTGCAAAACCACAAGCCCTCTCTGGGAAACAGCTGGAAATGAAGCTTTTCTGCAAGGATGGGCATCAGCAAGGGAACAAATCTCATATGCAAGAGCTCACATTACCTGTTTTCCAGTGAGAAGGTTTGTTTGCATGATGCCACTCAGTGTAATATAATACAAAAATATAAAACAGTAATATCCAGACGTCTGTATAGCTATTCCTGTGCAATTTTCTAAGCATGTTACAAACAAGAGGCAGGAACCAGTACCAAGACCTGGTTCATGGAAATGAACTCTGATCTTGGTACTCATGATCATAAGTAGCATGACCTTTAATAACAGGTCATGCTACTGCCATTTCCTACAACACAGTATGGACAGATGACTATAATAAGGACAGAATTACCATCACTTAAAGTAAGATGGAATCAACCTCTGAATCCTTTCAGTTAGTGGCTTATCTACTGACAGAGCCAGAAGAGAACCCACACAGTACAAAAGAGGGTAAAGGTTTGTGATTTGGTTTGAGGCTGCAGTTAGCATGTTCACTCTCACAAGCATCTGAGCAGCTTATCTTAGGTACTTACCAGCTTTGGTCAACACTAAATTAGCCTGACCTTCAATTTTCTGTGGAATTAGCTCCTTCTGTGTCCACTCTTTACAGAGATTTTAGTAACTGGCTTTCCTCCAAGAGTTTCTTGCAGTATTTCAAAGCTTCTTACTCTATGTTCAGCCTTTCCAGCCACCCACATCCAGAGTAGTATATTACTACTAGCTACATTTTAGTCCATTACCACATCCAACATACTTTGAGTTAAAGCATGGTTTACAAGACTATGGAAATATCTGCATATTTAGCACATGAAAGATTTACAAATTATATGAAGACCAAGGTTGACATATTGTATTGCAGGAGAAGCTGTATTGCTATAAATGGCTTGTATACTTCATTTAAAGTCAGTATTAAACATATCCTGGTTCATAGTTTGGAGGCACAACGGCTGCAGCCCAGGATCCTTTGGCACACCCTACATGTACCTACCTGACCTCCCACACCTTGTACGTTATGGCTACTCCTCATATAGAGGCACTTATTGGATGAGGTCTACCTAGACCTTAGTAGAGCTTTTGACACTATTTCCCACAGCATTCTTCAGAAGAAACTGGCTGCTCATGGCTTGGATGGATGCAGGTTTTGCTGGGTAAAAAGATGACTGGGTGGCCAGGCACAAAGAGTTGTGGTGAATGAAGTTAAATCCAGCTGGAGGCTACTCAAAAGTGGTGTCCCCCCAGGGCTCAGTATCGGGGCCAGTTTTCTTCAATATATTCATCAATGAGCTGAATGAGGGGATCGAGTGCACCCTCATTAAGTTTGCAGATGACACCAAGTTGGGAGGGAGTGTTGATCTGCTCACGGGTAGGAGGGCTCTGCAGAGGGAGCTGGATAGGCTGAAGGGTGGGCTGAGGCCGACTGTATGAAGTTCAATGAGGCCAAATGTCAGGTCCTACACTTGGGGCACAACAACCCCATGTGATGGGAGAAGAGAGATGGGAGAAGGGTGGGAGAAGAGTGCCTGGAAAGCTGCCCAGCAGAAAGGGACCCAGGGGTATTGGTCGATAAAGGCCAAACATGAGCCAGCAGTGTGCTCAGTTGGCCAAGAAAGCTAACAGCATCCTGGCTTGTATCAGAATAGTGCCGCCAGCAGGACCGGGGAAGTGATTGTCCCTTTGTACTCAGCTCTGGTGAGGCCACACCTTGAGTACTGTGTTCAACTTCAGGCCCCTCACTACAAGAAGGACATTGATGTGCTAGAGCATTTCCAGAGAAGGGCAACAAAGCTGATGAAAGGTCTAGAGAACAAGTCTTATGAGGGGTGGCTGAGGGAGCTGGAGTTGTTTAGGCTGGAAGGGGCCTTTTAAGATCATACAGACCAACATCCCTGCTCAAGCAGGCTCATTGACAGCAGGTTGTCCAAAACCGTATGTCAACAGATGGAATACTTCATAACCTGTCTGAGCAACTTGTTCCAGTGATGACCTTCATGTTCAAAAAAAAAAAAAAAAAAAAAAAAAAAAAAGTGAATGAATGAACCACATGTGAGAAATACCAGCCATGCCACTTCATGAGCCACCGGAAGATGTTCTGATACGGAGAAGATGAGGAAAAGTAAGAACTTCAGAGAATTAGAAGGGCCAGATCTTAAGTGACCTTCATGCAAGTAGGCAATAGACATTCCCAGAGAAATATCTCTTCTGTTTCCCCACAACCTTACCCTCTCCTCTTTGCCATCCCTCCCAAGGGCTCCCACACCTATACTCCCTGTATTTCTCCAGTTGGTCAGAGTTCTTCACCCACTTCTCATGCCAGGAATCAGGAAACTCCAGGACACACAAGGCATCCCTACAGCCAAGTATCTTCCACTGTATCTGTGTGACACCTCCAAAGTGAGGCAGCTACTAGCTGCCACAGTCTGGGTATTGCCACTCAGAGAAAACCAGTTAATGCAAATATTTAACAGACCTTCTCCTTAAAATTGAAATGACTGACATTTCTTCAGTAAATATATAGAATATTTTAATTTAATTTGTATTTGCTCTTCTGTTCTCTCAGATCTCCTTGGCCCAAGTGACACATAAATCAGCCTATCTTTAGGACTGCTCTATCTGCAAATTAAATTCTATTTGTCATTGAAAAAAATCAAAATCCTATGTTAATATTCTGATTTCTTGCTATGCTGCGCATGATTTTCTATGGTTCTTTTGCACTTGTGACTCATGGTGCTGCCATAAAAATATTTTACTAATTTCCTCAAACATTAGAACAGGCAAACAGTTCTTTCTGATATTTACTTTGCTAAAACATGATCAAGGACAATACTTCTGCAAACATCATATTTTTATGATAAATCAACAGGGCAGCAGATACATGTATTATGAAGTTAATGGTCTGTCAAGATATTAACAATGTTGATTCCTGAAGAGAAGTCTGGAATTTAAAAGACAAAACTGGGTTTATCAGATAGGACAGATTGCTGCTTGTCTGACTGACTTAGTTTGTGTGACAGAGCTATGAGCTGCCTTTGGGTTCACAAGTCCTTCAAAACCGAAGATTCATGGTAATAGAAAGCGTTTCAGCATAAAGCACCCAACAATCAGAGTTTAAGTTTTATTTATTGGCTCTGACCATCTACTTCTGTTATCAACCATAAGGGCCCATACACTTCATCAACTCCCAACAATAGCCGCAAGCTTGGACAATCTGTCTTGTGTCTTCATTGGGTAAAACTTCAATGGAGCAGCATCGATTAAAGAACAGCCCACGCATAAAATGGAAACTCATTAAAATAAACTTTTTCAAAGGGGGAAGAAACTTCAGTTCCAATTGAATTGAACTGTTTTTATTTCAGAGATGAAAGCTCCATTACCCAGCTATACATTCATGTGGTCTTGGCTTAAGTGCTTTTTATTTGACTTAAACTTTTGGTTCCTTCCCATGTCTTTTTGGAGGCTTGAGAAACATAATAGGAATTCAGACCTTATTGAGCTTGATTGGAACACAGTATCTGTGAACTTCATAATAATACCTCCTGGACCTTTATGTTTATCGTCTCACTATGGCCTCTTTTGTGTGGTTTCCTGGCCTTTCCTCTAAGAACAATTGTGTCCTTTCACACGTATTTGCAGAGACGTTTTTAATGCTTTAAACATTTTTAAATGAGTGGCTACAAAAGAATGAAGAAATAAAAATAACGCAGGTGTAGTCATTTACATTATAGACGGAAGACTGCATAAGCTGCTGATGTCAAGATAGCTTTTCTGAAGTGTTTATATGAAAACTGACTTGCAGCTTACTGCCTGAAAACCTCACCTTGAACTTATTATGAGGGCAATATTAATATGAAAAAATACAGATGGTAACCTGTGCTATATGGAATCTTCAGTTTAAACAGAGCAGGCTTAATACATGGTAGATTACTCATTATATCAAAGCTAAGTAATAATATTCCAAATGCTTTGATTTTAGATGACTGAACACTAAATGAAATGAACTATACTCTCAGTTACTTACATATACTGAATGTCAACATAAATTTGTTTAATGCTGTGAAGCTATACAGAAATATTCACCAACTGCGGCACCAAACACCCTGCACTGTAGAAAATGAATCCACGAATGCTTTAAATTTCATTACGCTATGTGATTTTGTCTTCATATATTTTTATGAAACAAAGTAATCCAAGTCCATCAAAAATATATGTAAATGTTTCTTAAAGCTTTCTTCTTAAATAATAACACACAAATTTACATAAAATTTATCATACAGAAGATGAATATATGTTTGAGCTTCAAGATCACCACAAATATTTTTGTCATCTGAATTCTAAATAAATAAATAATGATGAAAGAATCTAATCACTTTGATTTCAGTTAGACACAGATGCACACAGGCACAACTCAGTTCCTAAAGTTTACATATGGCCACACAAAAGATGAGAAAACACAAAGGTCTATTAACAATCATCTCCCTAGAACACAAAAAATGTACTTCATGCATCACATTATTTAAAAACAAACAATGTGTGGGAATCCGACAGATTTAAGACCTGCATTATTCTAAATTTTTGCATAAAGACTCAGTGTTGATTATAAATTAGTTTTTCTTATCAATGTGTTCATTCTCACACATTTAATTCTTCAGGCTGATAGACATTAGTCTAACACTTAGACAAGACAAGGAGAGTCTGAATTTTCAAGAGAGAGCCATGCAAATCTGGGAGTCTGGGACTTCCAAATCTAATCATAATCTTGCAATTTCTAAATTGGGCATGTCCTTAGGATATGTCTACGTACTGAAGGAAGGGACAGTACACAGTCTAGCTAGGAAAATGACAATTAGCTTTCATCTCAGTCCTATAGACAATAATACATGTATTAGTGAAGATACACTGAGGTTGCTCAGCTGTGCTACCACCGCTTCATAACCATTGATTACTCTTTTTCTTGCTGGATGAAAACTGGCACGGTTAGGGCAGCCAGCACTTCATTTGCTGATCCCTTAAGACATGGTATGGGAAAAACTCTAGAGGAAATCCTCAGCACACCAGAAGGTCCATTTGTTCATTCTCTGCCTCAGTTTCACCAGCTGTAAATGCAGCCCACTTCACAGAGATACTGTGCTAAACAGTTAGTGCCTGCACCAACCAGTTCCTATCCCAGTCACAGTATTACATGAAGGTCAGTTTTCAAAAACATTTATTTTAATGTATTTTACAGCTTTTTTTTTTTCTTTTTTCCCCACTCCAAAAGCATTTACTTAACCCCTGTAGAAAGTCTCAGCATTAGCAAAACTTATTTTCTGAATTTCTTATCTCAGTGCAAAAAGTCATTTGAGGTAACAACTTCATGTTGCCCAGTTCAACAGTGTCTGCATGTGGCGCTTTTCTGCATAGAAAGTAATCCCAGAGTAGAGTGAGAGTTTGGATACACAAGAAATATGGAATCAAGTATAGATTTGCTAGTTTGCTTTGCTACTTAGCATTTTTCATGCAAAATGTAAAAAGCAATTCAGAAAGAACATAAATGGTTTATGTTAAATAAAGAAATACCTAATTGGTATTAGCAATAATAAAATAGGCAAATGAAACATATGTGAAAAACATACCATTGTTCCTAGTGCGATGAATATTTTCACAACATTTCTTGATGCACTTTGCAGTTCAAACACACTTATGCCCAGAGTTAAACATACAAACCAAGGAAAAGTCTACAAAACTGAGCCATGTTACTACATCTTTCTGTTGCTAGAGTTTATGTTCAGTATGACTCCTGGAGACTGCTACTCCCCACCACTCTCAAGCTAACCAGAGAGCCTTTAAGAAGAAAGTAGAATAAGAAGGAAGCAGAATACAGAATCCTTGATAGCGCTGTCTTCACAGGCCATTTCATTATTTTACAAGTGCTTGCAATCTGCTTAGATTTTAAGAGGACAATGCTATATTCATGTTCAAAATGGTCGTATTCATGTTCAAAATTGTCATTTATAGCCTAATACTCAATTCTGGAGTTTAAAAAAATAAAATGTATACATTCAGTTATTACAAAATCTGCCAGTTTAACTCACGACTATTCTTTTTCTCCTGTTCTTACAAAATATGAACTTGCACTACACAAACACACGCACACACACACACACACAAAAAAAAAAAAAAAAAAAAGGAAAAAGAGAGAAAAGAAAGAGAAAAGTTTGCTTATAATACTATTGTAACTGCTGGCATGGAGATCTATCCCAGTTAGACCTTAAAGAAATGTAGTGTCCTATTATCTGAGTGCGTTTTTGGAAATGGCAATCAAAGAAATATTCTAACATGAACAAGTGTTTCTAAGTGCTAATTATTCATGGTATCACTTGCTGATTGGTGCCTGCGGCCATGAAAATTTATTTCTAGGCTATATTTACAGTAAAACCAAAAGTGCTTAGTGGCAAGTAGCTTAATCAAATTTAAGAACAGCAGACAGATAACATAGGAGATTTTTTTTTTTGTTGCTTTAATCCTCTCATTTGGTTTTGAAACATAAGGCCCTGTTCACTTCATTTAAGTCTCACAATGACTGGAAGCCTGATCAATCTGTCTTGTGTCTTCTTAGGGTGAAACTGCAATTGAGTGGAAGCAACAGATGAACAAAGCCCACATTCAAATCTGTAGCTCATTAAAATAACGTTAAAATAGGGTAAAATCGCAATTGTAAGTGAATTGTAGTTGGCTTCTTTCAGCTACATACATTTGATTAATAAACCATACATTCATTAGCCATGAACCGCTGGTCTTTAAAGTAAATTTAAATAAATGACCCTGCTTTTTTGATCTTCAGACAGTTTTGAAAACATTTATGAAATAAAGCTTAAAAAATAGGTCAAGGGCTGTTTCCTACAGGCCAAAGAGCTAATGGGATACGATCTGTCAAATCCCATAATCAATTCACATTCTGATACAGAAACTTAGAAAGCTGCAAGTTTACAAGAGACATATTGTAAAACAGCTTTTACAGAGGGGAAAAAAAAGAAGAAGCATTGTTAATTTGCTTTAAACTCACAAGCAGTCAAACATTTCCAAGAACATAGTCAAAAAATACCGTAATAAGTCAACCTCAATCAAGGTGACAGCAATTCAAAAAAAAAAAAAAATCACACCAAAAAAACCACCAACAACCAAAAAACAATGAGAAGAACCTCTCAAACCATGAAGTTTAATAGCTTTCAGGTATTCATAGGCCACCCTGCTCAGAAACTTAAACAAGGATGTAAAAACTGTCCAACTTAGGTGTTTTTACACTGACTTTCCGTTGGGACCCTAACTGGTGTTGACCAGAAGTACTGAGATTTCCCATTCCACCAGACATGAGGTTGCAGCCTCCTTGCCATCATCCCCAAGGGCTCAGGCCCTGCAGTGACCTCCCATGGGCAGATGCATGGTAGTACAGGTGGCAGCACCTTGTATTTGAACAATTGACACCCCCCCTATCTTTCAGCTTTGATTCTTACCCTTGTAAAACATTCAGCACTGTTGCAATTACACATGTAGCTCATCATCCCAGGGTTAGAAATACAATGGAAGAAGCTGTCTACAGTCTCAAGCTGACCCTGTGTGAGAGGAAGCACATCCCTGCAGCAGTCAGTCTTTCTAGCGTGCAATGGGACCGTTGGGCTTCTCTCTTTTCGGCCTTGCTGTTTTTCCTACAAGAGCTCTTCTTTGTGCTTTCCAGAGAGAAGATAAGAAAATGAAGAACAGAGCTTTGTCTCACAAACAGAATAATTAGTGGTTTCACCTTCCTTTCCACTGAAATTATTCCCTGTCTGTCATTATTCTTTCACAAATTCACCACAGAAAAGACACAGGCTGGAGGTCCTGGTGGCACTTGGGATAAGTCATCATCAGCCCCTTTCCTGACACAAAATCAGCAGGCTGTGCTTTTAGAGATCTGCAAGAAAGGAATTCCTAGTCCAAATCTGACACTTGGCCCAACACCTGAGTCTGCTGAACACCAAATCTGTGCGCTCTTTGTCTGATTCCCCTACAGCCCTACATCCCCCTGCTGGGGATATCACTCCATCCTCATCTGAGATCATGGGGATATCACTCTATCCTCATGGGCTCTGCTAGTTATACTTGTACATTCTGGGGGCACTCCCTGAAGCTGTAGTGTAAAACTATTCAGGTCCACATTAATGTCCCTTAAATTAAAGCCATCGGTAAGGATCCTAACAGCCCACATACCCTATACAGCTAGTAGAAAGTATCGTTCTTGGTGCCAATTCAGGTGCTTCAGATCTGAATTCCCCCCTACAGACACCTCCCTCATCTCCCGAGGGTGCAGAGGGACATTTCCACTTAAACAGGCCAGGTGCATGAATTTAGGAAGGGTGAGTATGCATCTTCACATTAGATTTAAAGATGAGTATGCACCACAATGGCTTTAATTTGGTAGAGAATAGCATCCCACATACCAAAAAGAAACTAAGTATCCTGCTTTTGGCTGTGTGCTGGGGATTTGGTTTCAGATTAAACAGACGTACTTTAATGTAGGTACCTAAAAATGTTCTATCTACACCCCCCAACACTCCATAACAGCTACCAGTAGAGCCAATGGAGCTTAGACTGATTTATTTCACCCACAACAGACAAACAGGGCTCGGTTCAGCTGTCTCAAGGCAGGGGTCTGTGTAGTGCCATGAGATGCTCTGCAGTACCCCACATTCACGCAGAGCTGGCAGGTCTGACACTGCCACGAAGGGAGAATTACATCCTTCTGGACCCACAGCAGGAGGCCATGCAGGGCAGACACCTCAGTTTAGGAGAACGAATGGTGCCCTTTATGTCTTCATTACAGCATCAGTTTAAACGATTTACACAAAACCATTAGTGGCACCTCAGGATAGCCTCCTTCCAGAGATAGAACACAAACAGAGTACAAAATCATGCTGGAGCAGCTCTGAGGGACCATTTGCACACACCCAAGGCTCAAAGGGGTAAACCCACCAAATTACAAATCCCACCACACTCAGGGAAGGGGTCTGCCTGTGCATTACACTGAAGCTATGGACAATGCTCAATTAAGCATGACTGTACTTTGAAAAGGAGTAATTCTCTGTCTAAACTTCTTAAATACTGGGGTATGGAAGAAAAAAAAAGTAGGAACTAGAAAAGGAACAAGAAAATAATATAAGGAAAACTCCTGTGCAGCAGGATTTTTGGGAGGCTGAGGTCAATTATCAAACTGCCAATGAAAGCAAACCACAGGGAATCATGCTGAAAATCAGACATCACATATAGACTGTCCAAAGCAGAAGAGCATTCCTAGTTCCCCATGGGAAAGCAATGAATTTATCCTTTAATAAAAACTAAGCTTTGATTTGTTTTCTGATAATATGTGAATGATGTTAACACCCGTTTTAGCAAAAGTTACTGCCACTGTGACAACCATTTACAACTCTTCCTTAATATCTGCTACAACATGGTGATTTCCCTACAGGTAAATTACCCTGTCTGATCTCATTTCAGCTGGTTATGGGGAGGCTTAAGTTATACTATTCCAACTTTTTTTCCTGTAGCAGCAAAAGGAGACAGAGAAATAGATCAACTAGATTAACCCTTTACAAAATTTCTCATAAACTCAAGAAAAAACAAATGTTGCTGCTAAGCATTTTTGAAAACATCTAAACAAAACAGTTTATTTTAAATTATGACAACTATTTCCCTATATATGCTATCAGTTCCTCATAATGAAACACGAGAAAGCTACTTGAGAGCCACTCTCACTTGAGCAAAACACAACTTCCACTCTGCTGCTGACCAGGTCTGTTTTAAGGGTTGACCCCACTCAGTTTCATGAGAGCTGCTGCAGTGCAGCAACTCAGTAGGTGTTTTCACCATTGGGGGATTAAACTATGCACTGTTTAGGATGTGAAATAAAGACAAACAATATTAAAGGAAAGGTATTTTCCAAAATGACTGAAATATGTGACTTGGTGAGCATCTAAAGTAGAATTTGATGAAAATCTTATGGGATACCTATGGGGTCTCTAATAACCATAAACAGTCTCCTTTTTTTCAAATTCATTTGCAGGACAGTGGGATAATTTTTTTCTCAGTGTGAATGGGTCTATATCTGTTGGCTTATACTTGAAAAGAAGACGGAAAGAAACCTGATGGGGCTAACAAGTTTCTGATTAAAAATAATTCAAAAATGAAAATCCTACATGCTAAATTGCTGTATAAAACTCAATCTTGTGACATACAACATCCACAAAGTGCAACTGAACTTCATTTCCAAAACCTGAGAAAGATTACAACTCAAGAATAGCCTGCTTTGAAAAGATCACTGAGCTAATTTTGGTTGAAATAAATTAAGTCTTCAAACAAGTCAGAAGTTGCACTTTATGATTATGCCATTTCTTTCTAATGGCAATACTGAAGAAGACCAATCCTAGGTTACTAAGATACCTTTAGAGCTACTCAAGTTTTGATCCAATTTTTGAAAGAAGAATGACGGAGGTTAAATTAAACCTTTCTGTTATCTTTCTTTCCCTGGAGAATCACTGCTTTAGACTAAAAATAGCAAAACAAAACAAAACAACAACAATAGTAATTTTTATCTGTCTGGAACTCAGAATAGCATTCAACAGTCACAGTTCAAATGGAGGACTGAAATTGGCTAGAGTAGACAGCAGTATACATGGAAAAATTAATGATTCATATGGGATGGAGGTTACTGGTAAAGTACTTAAGGGACTGGTTTTAAGACTAGTTGAGCTTAGTACTTTCACCAGCAAAGTATTAAAAAAAAAAAAAGAAAAAGGATCCTGATGAGAAAATGAAGTTGTTACTACCAGAAATCACAAAGACATCTGGGATGACAGAAATGAAAATGGAAGATCTGTCAGCCTCTACAGAGGACAATGCACTCAGGATCAAAACAAGAATTTCTGCTGGGTGCCTCCTGGGTTCCACCACTGAAAATACAGAGGAGGTGAAGGATCTCCCTATATTCATTTCTTCTATTACAATAATAATATTAATAATAATATTGTATTATGTATTATATAGTGTAATAATACTTATTGTGCAAAAGCACTATCAATCAGAAGGATTTCCAGAAAAATATTTGCATCACCTCCAAAGAGTTTCTAATGAAACCTCATCTTGAACTTCAAGGTAGAACTAGTGGACAATTCTGGATATTGGGTTCAAAAAAAAAAAAAAAAAAAAAAAAAGAAATGAATTCGTATGGTACAGGAGCAAGAGCAGTAAGCAGTACTTTGGGCATCATAATTAAGGAGGCATATTTATTTAGCATAGTAAAATTAAGGCTTCCTAAAAATACACTGGAAGGAAGTAGAAGGTGCAAACAGCAGATTTATTCAAGCTAGAACAAAAATGTTGGCACAGAAGTGTGTTTGCAAATTACCAATGCACTCATTCAGAGTTGAGATGAGAAGTCTAATTTTTTAAAGCTTTCTCCCTCAATCTCTTATTCCTACACAAATAGGAGAATGATGGACCACAAGTCAAGGAACTTGTTTGTGTTCTTAAACAGAAGATGAAATTCCTATTCTCAAGCACTTAACTCCACAAGTTGAATCATTAAAAATAAAAAAAAAAAGACATAAAACAAGATTATCTTCCCCATGTTCTGAGACTCACAATAAAATGACAGGTTGCCACAGTAAGAATGAAAATCAACTCTCTGCAAGAGAAGTCCTTCCACGTCACAAATTAGGGTTGATAAATTAGATGCCTTGTCATAAAAGTTTCGAATTTATGTGCCAAATTGGGGGTAGCAGGCAGGCCTGACTTCCCACAGTGGTGAAAACCTGTCTCTGACTGAAATCCATGGGTGATGTGAGGATTCTTAACAATCTGACAGTTAAAAACGTGACCCACCTTCAAAAAACAAGCATATGGCTTTCAGCACCCAATTCTGACAACATTTTGTCCTTATTCCAATTTTGTGCCAAATTCTCTAACTGCACTACATTTTTGCCTAACATATTATTCACCTTGTGAAAGGATGTTAAATAGTATCATTGTCAAAAGGCTTCTTTAGGAAAAACATTTTTTCCAGGAAAAAGAGATTGCTTTAAAAATCTCTTTAGGGGATTGTAACAACATACATTAAAACAAAATAAATTTCCTTCACTGGGAAGAAAGAAAATAGGCTTATTCAGATGCATACATTTTTATATTGGGAAGTTTAAAATCCTAAAAGAAAGGAGGCAAAACAGGCTCTATTTCCGTGTTTACACTCCAAACAAACATTACTTATATTAGACTATCATAGTCATATAGTCATATTAGACGATCCTTTCTCCATTAGGATTTAAAAATCTGTATCATCCTTCACTCTAAAAAAGAAACTCCCACTTTTTTCCTAATAAAAAGCAGCAAGATAAACATAACAGACACTCAGAGAGTGTCTGGAACTAATAGTTCCAGATCATGGTTTGCATCTACCTTTTTCACAACCCATGCCCAGGCCAAGATATACACAACACTGGACCCAACTGGAGACTAATTCAGTCCAAGTCCATAGGCAAATGATTCCCTCCACATAACTGCAGCTTGGACCAGTAACCCTACATCTGCATCCCATACAGCCCATCTCCAGAATTTTTCTGATGAAACTTGGTAATGGGAAAAGGTTACATTGAAATACAATAGTGATGTAATGTATTTCCAAGGCCCTGTTTTCTGCTTAATATGTATTTATACTGCTCTTCATCAGAAGCACTACAACCAAGCACCGATCTTCAGCAACTCCTGTTTGTGTAATTGTATTTGAAGCAAAGTGGATCTAGGAACTGCACTCAGTAAAATCTCTGGATTTAACTAAATACTCATGTCATGTAGCCAATATTTGATGAAACTCAACAGCTTTGGATGTGGGCACTGGAATCAATCACTGTTGTATTAAAAAAAAAAAAAAAAAAAAAAAGGAGCATAATAAAAGACTATGCCCAGGTATGCTCAGGAAGCTGCAGAAGAGCAAACAAAAGATTAAAAGAAGACAGAAGCTGGTAGTGCTTCCAGAATGGGATGGTGCCTTATCAGTACATTGTGCAGTGCACTGCACACAGCGGAAAGCATCCTTCAGCAGTTGACTTCAGCCTCCATCACAAAATGAGATGAGATAGAGTCTGTTGCCAACAAGGGAACTTGGAGCAGATTTTCACAGAGGCTACAGAGAAGTACCAGGTAGCGAACAAAGATTTCCACGACTCCCTCACCCCACCCTTTCCGGGAAGTGAAGACAGCAGGTGCCTTGGCTTCTCATCATCCCTGAACCTCACTGGTGATGAAGTTTCTCCCTCTGTCTCTCTCCTGCTCAGAGGTTTGGTCCTCTGGCAACCAGTGAGTAGGTGTCTGATACATTTTTTTCAAACTTTATGGCAAGGATTTCACTTTGTTAATACTGCCAGACATACATGATAGCTGTCAAGCTGGTGAGTTATTTTAACACTTAGAGAACTGGCTCCAAAACAGTCAGGTAGCAAAGTGCTAATGAAAATGATAAGCAAATGAGACAAATCAAGCATGCTACACTGTCTGTCTTAGCATCACTTGGTGCGTCTGGAAAGAAAAACAAGTATTCCTACTGGTTGCACTTCTCCAAATTCATGTTTATACTGTCCTTGCCTCTTAGTTCCCAAGTGCTCTCCTGCAATTCATCAACTGCTCTGACAGACATCTCCCATGCGTGCCTCACTTTCTTCCCCAGCTGCCCCCCAGCAAACCCAGGCTGGGGTAGAATTGTACATACAGTATTTTGGTAGTACTTGGGCTTTTATTCTTCCTATCAACCTCCAGTTTTTCTCTGTGGAGTTTTTCTGCCAGCTTTCTGGAGTTTTTCATATATATGGACCTACATGCACTCAGAAGGGTAGAAGTTTCTGAGTAACATTATTATTTATCATTTAGTGGAAAGAAATGATTAAAAGTGCTCTATACACTGCATGTTTTCAAAGACTGCAACCATTTCTTTATGCAGAATTTGCTGTTCACTCAGGGAAGTGACCATTATGTGAACCTAGGTGCTCATCTGCTTTACCACATCTCTAAAACAACTGCAGGATCCAAATGAAAGGATGAAATGAAAATGAAATGAATTTTCATTTCTAAAAATTTTATAAATGAAAGCCAAATCAAAGAGTAACTATTGCCTGAGCACCACCTCATTCAAAGAAATAAAGTAGCATATATTTTACACATGAAAGTGTCATTAGTCAATTTATAATTCATTATTATGTACTGACTAGGCATTCATACATTAAATGGAGAATTTTGAAGACTAAAATAATTCAGACAAGAATGACGCCAAGAAAGGAAGCACTCATATATACTAATAAGAAAATGACCCACAAACAAGTAATAATGGTGGAAGGGCAAAAGGGCTATATCACTATTTTTACTTACATTCTTCACTTTTTACATGGAGGCCATACAGAACTGACACTGGTTAAGTATTAGGTTAATGTAGGGTGGGATGTCCCTTCATAAAATTATGCAAGCAGCCTGGGAAGAGAATAGATTTGAAAAGCTACTCTAAGGCTGTGAAAGGAAACATGTTGCAGCTGGTGCAGGTGATCATGTTTTAATACAGGCTGCCATCCTATTCTTGCTTCCTTCCCTCCTACATGCACGCACACATCATTGTTAATTATAAAAAGACATATCCTTGAGTTTATTCCCTTCTTTACTACCTCATAATTTCCACCTGTGAATCATGAAGAGAGAGAAAAAAGATTCTTACACAAAGAAATAAATATTAAGCTTTATTGGACTATGATGATTTTAAAAGTAGTCCCCTAACCACAGTTGTTGACAATTGTTATATATTTACTAAAGCATAATTACAACTTGATTTTATAATATCAAAAATAAACAAGAAGATGTACCTATGTATTGTAATTGGCTGATCATACAAATACTTATTAAATATAAACACATATGCTTTTGTAGATTTGTTAGAAAGATTCGTTAATTGCTTAATGAAAGATGTCTTTCAGATACTAATTCCTTCATTTAGTTCGACAGATTAAATTTTATATGAGGAGATATTAGCATGCATGCAATGAAGTGACAAGGACAACTAAAAAGCTTAAAATGTTAATGGATGAAGTGTAGCTTTCTCAGTTACTCTAAACTAAAAGCTCTAATCTTCATTACATGCACTAAAGATCATCTTTTCCCCTGCTTTCTGCAGAGATAAGACAGCTATATTTAACGTAGAAACGAACACCACAATATGTTTTGATTCAGCTGGTATATTTTCAACATCATAAATAAATTATGAAAACTTTAAACAGTGCATGAATGATTCTGCATAAGAAAAACAAAAACAAAAACAAAAACAAAAAACAACAACAACAACAAAAATGCAATTAATTTTTATAGAAGAGAAAATTGATAGTTGACAACCAAGCAAATCGTTCCTATATTTCACTGCGGTAGCTTTAGGTAATTATCTTGTTGATAAAGTCTCTTCACAATGTGCTTGCAGGAAAAAAAAAAAATTGACTTTAATTACTAAGGCACTAGAGGGTTAATGTCAACAATTGCTGTAAAAAGCAAATTACTAGCAATACCAACAGTCCAGAGCCTTCATTTTTGCTGTAAACTAGAGTTCAATCTGGCAGCATCTTTTCTTTTTCCCCAGTAGGGTGCAGGGAGCCCTCTAGCTTCCATGTGGGTTTCCTACTGTGGTACATATTGGCCATCATACAGCTGCTCTAAACAACTATTTGCATCTACAATGCGGTCATCCCACCACCTCCTTTTCAGATCAATATGATTGGTACAAACAATAGTTTGATTTTGATTGCTCTATAGTACGCTTGGGTAGAGCCTCTGAATGCGAGCGAATCGCTCAGAAACAATGGGCTGGTTCATCATCCAAAGCGTCCCTTTTCAAACAGCTGCCTCTGCCACACTCACCCTGACAAACGTCCAGAAAAACAGATGGTTTCAGCATTCATGGGCAGTTTAGTGAAAGCCCCAGAGTCAACTATTCAAGACATTTTATCATCTATCTGATAATGGAGCATTGCTGGAAGATAAAAATTAAAAATACGTTTAAAAATTCTATTAATTCACACCCACACACAGCTCCCCTCACACGCACACAAAACAACTTTTTTGTGTCCTATAGCATTTTGAAGTGCAAATGCTAAAAGAAGCTTCATTCTTAATTCCTGCTATGGGGTATCCACATTACTGTGAGAAATGACAGTCAGCGGGTAATCTCACACACCCCATATACCGCAATACCCACAAACAAAAGCAATAAATTAGTAATTCAATGGCAAGTTTAACTTTGAGCTGCCTGGGTTTTGCTACAGATTAAACCAGGCCCTGCTATTGTGTGTGTGTGTGTGTTTATCTGAGAGAAAGAGATTTTTGTGCTTGCTTCTTCCACAGACGAGCACAAATGTTTTGCGGCAGTGCATTAGGAAAGGCACAGGATGTGCAGTAATACAGATCCTGTAGTACCTATGGACAGATCCTGTAGTACCTATAGACAGTCACACCATTTCCACTCCAGTCACAGATATTAGCACCCCAAAAGCTGCAGTTCTCCACACAACAGGTCAAGGGTCTTCTTGAGTGACTGTCCTGCCCCTCCAAATGCCACTGCTCAGCACCATGGTCTGGATCGGCACCAAGGACAGGATGAAACATAGCCATGACCATGGCTCCTCAGCTCCACAGGCTACACAGCCTGACCCAGGGATTGTTCTGTACCATCTTGGCCCCCTGTTATCATTCACAGGATGCAAGACTGTTTTCACTTGCTCCACAAATCCCTACAACTTTGGGGAAGCTTAACTCCCTCAAGCCACCTTGGAAGGTCTAACTCTTCCTGAGGCAGGATAGGAAGATTTGGCTTCTAGGAAAAAAAAGGAGTTATATTTATCATTCCTTGCTTAGCAGCTTAGGAAGATTCATTACCTACTGATCTATTAATATTTTGTCAGCTGACATATGAACTTTCCACAGCAAAGACAAATGCTCTAAATGGCACTGCATTAGTCCACTGAGCTGAGCCACTCTGCAGTTACAATAGTACTGTAGTATTATTATAGTACTGTAATTCTGCCTTTCAGGGCCAAACCTGGGGCTGCTTCCTGTAAATACCTAATTTTTTTGTGATAGGTATATGTACATATATGCCATACAGTTCAAAGGAAAAGCAGAAAAATAGAGAGCAAGAGCCAGAAACTATTTTTGCCAATGCCTTAATATCTAAGAGCTACAATTCAGAAGATCTATTTGTGGAATTGAAAATAAACATGAAAAGGAAAAAAAGAAAAATATGACCAAATACTATACATGTGGAGTATTTTCCTTCTAAATTTTACTTTCTCGCTCTACTGCATTTCAGCTCATTAAAATAATATTCTGGGTCAAATCAGAAATCTGCATTGATGAAAACTTTACAGAAGGAGACCTGAGACTGTTGAATGATGGTACCAACCTGTCGAAATGATGATACTAAAATCCATGTTGCCAAACAAAAATCATCATCATATATCGTGTTTTTCCTCCACACTAATGATGTCAGTTTTGAACACTGTTTTCTTTATTTGCCCTATAAAATCACTTTCCTTATTGCAATACTGACACACAGAGATCCTTTTAAGTCACTCTAAGTATCTGCTTGCTCTTTCAAATCTTTTCTGATGCCTCTGCTATGACATCTCTAAAGATGTCTCTGCTATGACATCAACAAATTGTGACTTAGATGAATATAAGCTAGTCAGATAGCCGGTATTACAGGTTGAGCTATGAAAGCACAAGACTAGGAGAGACCTCAGGAGACTGTCTAGGCCCTTCTGCCACACAGAACGGGTAAGGGGAATAAATATTCTAGGCAAATCTAACTCCTTCAACCTTTCCTTTTAAATCATGCTTTTAAAAATCTTCATTTCCTCATGATTTCTTTTGGAAACTCTCCAATTTATCTACATCTTTCTTTCTATGCAGTCCCCAAAACTGGATTCAATACTCCAGCTGAGGCCTCACCAGCACCATATGGTGCAAAATAATTACTTCCCATGTCTTACACATGACACTCCTGTTAAAGAATCCCGAAAAAAGAGGTGCTTTATTTGCAATAGCATGTCCTTTGTGAGTTATATTTCACTTGTGAGCTCCTAAAACCCCAGACACTTTTCTGCTTCCCAATTACTTCTGCATTTTGCCTTTGTGCATTATCATATTTTTTTACATGGGCAGTATTTTGCACTTCTTTACCAAATTTCACCTTCTTGACTTTTATTGTGGCTTCTTAATTTATATAGATCTTTCTGAACTGGTTCTTTCCTCCAAAGTGCTGCAAACCTCCTCTCCCCCTGCAGCTGTCTCTGTAAAAAGAAATAACGTGTATTTTCTCATTAACATTTGAGTGATGGCCTAGAGAACAGAACTTCCCCTGGAAAAGACGGATGAGTGTTGCCACATGGGCTGCCCCTGCAGTTGGAAAGAGAACCACTGATAACTTCTCTTGGAGAACATTTTTTTCAGCTGTTTTGCAGCCACTTATGGCGATTTCATCTAGGCCATATTTTTCAAGCTTGCTTATAAGAATGTCATGTTGGACAGTGTCAAAAGCCTCAGTTAAGTCAAGATACATCACATCTCCTACTTCTGTGTTATCCACTAGGCCAGTTACCCTGTCAAAGAAGGAAATGAGATTGGTTTGACACAATTTGTTCATGATAAATTCATTCTGGCTGTTTTTTATCACCTTATTATTGTCTAGGTGCTTATGTGTTATTCTAACATCTCTCTGGAGGATCAAACGAGGGCCAAACTGGATTTGGCAACTGGAAAAAGGAACACCCAGAGAACTGATGACAAGCCCCATGCCTGGCCTTCTTCAGCCCTGCCAGGCTTCTTCTGTTTACATTAAACATACTTTATGGTTTAAGCCCAACAAACAAACCCAGACACTTTCTATGTTAGGACCATTTTGCAGAAAACCACTGTAGCTGCACCACATTGTTACAATGCAGGAACCATTTAGACACACCTGGACCAATTCCTGTTCCTGAAGCTGCAGGGGTAAAACTCTACCCTCATCTTCTACAATGAGTCTGGGACTTCAGTCTTGTGTCCTGCAATGAAGTACTTCAGACTTCTGCTGTTCAGATGTTCAGAGCTGGCTTTGACACGTTACTGCAGTATACGCACATACACTTAGTTTTCTAGTACATTTAAAATGTTATCTACTCATTTACAATAAAAAGAGTCCTCACACTGGTTGTATAATGGGCATTGCATGAGACTTCAGGACACAAAAATTATCATCTTTGTTGTTTTCACAGCCTCTCTCCCAGAAAGGTCTTGAATTTGTTTGAAACTTTGGGTGGTATTGCAACAACAAAAATAAATACTATGGGAAAGTTATAAGTCACACCTCTGTGTGCAGAATGAGAAGCTGGGAAATTGGGAGATTCTTAGAAACGAACAAACAAACAAAACAAAACACCAACAATCTGGGAGCATTCTGTTTTCAAAGAAGAAGACGAAAGAAAATAAAAAGAAGAAGAAAAGGAAGAGAAAGGAAAAGAAAGCTCTTTCCCTCTCTTTCCTTCCAGTTTAATTTTTCCCTGGTCAGCCTTCCTGGTTCTTTTTACTTTGGCACTGTTCAAATGAGCCCTGCCTCAGGCAGCAGTGTTTATGCAAGAGACTTGATTATCAAGAGTGTTTTTTTTTTTTTTTTCTTTTTCTTTTTTTTCTTCCTTCCTTGTATCCCTTTTCTCAGGCTTCCTTTTACTTCTCTTTAATCATCTTGATCTCCAGCAGATTCATCCTCTCCACAGATTCATCTCTCATCCTGTCATGCAATTTTGGGGGGACTTACTACATCTTTCCTATTTCTTAGTTCACTTCCAAATCTTCTTAACCGTAGAGACATTTACACAGGTATTCAACCAGGTGTTGAACATCATCCTGTGGTCACATCTGGGTCACCTCCATTCAGCTTCCCATGATGCAGATTCCATTCAGCACAAACCATCCTTTGCCTCATGGAGGTTTCAAAGAGAAACAGCACAAGAAAAGCCATGGAAGTAGCCATTTCAGCACCTCTAGAGACAAACTTACTTACTAGGGAAAGACATCTCATGCTTGACTGTCACCAGCTCTTCCTCAGCTTAAGGTAGATGAGATGAGACCCTAGGTGATCCATACACTGTTTCTACAGAGGCTGTGATAGGTGGCTAATGTATGCTGCACTGCAGCCTACCTGCATCAAGGTCTTAAGTCTTACACAAATGGATAAGCTAAAACAGCAGTTCTGATATTTTAGGTGGCATTGAAGACATTCAGGAATATCTTGTTAGAAAACTACCAGACAAAAATCTTTATCATACTACTGCGCATGCCATTCCGGTGCATCTCTGTTTTCTCTATAGCTGTCTGTCTTGTTTTCAAGACTCATGTTCTCAAAGGAGAAATTATTACCAGCTTTTATCATGCTAAGCACAAATATAACAATAAATAGGCCTGCTCCTACAAACAATACTAATAATGCAGTGAGATTCTCTAATTTCTGTTTACTTCATGAAAATAGAATTTGTGTAAATAACTCACAAAATAATTTGTGTAAAAAATATTATTTTGTTTAAAGTCTGTTTCATTGTTACTCTGCATAAATGTATTTTCCCCTTCTTTTGTGAGTACCTCGCAGTCCAACACAGGAGAGAGATAGATGTCATTAAAGAGGAAAATATAACTGTGGAATAACAGAAACTGGCAAGATAACATAGAAATAGGAATATTTCCTGAAACCACTAGCTCTTTTTTATGAAATGACTAGGTTTCAAGTTGATGTTGTCAGTGCAAGTAATCTTAAAATTTACACTACAGCAGTTTGACTATCTCAAGTCAAAAGCAGAGATTTTAAATGAGAAAGTCCTTTCTGAATGCTTATGCATTAAAACTTTCAAAGGTATTTTCTGGCTTGATGAGGGTATTAACTACAGAAATATTTTTTACATATTTTTTTCTTAAGATCCTTAAGGCTAAAAACACTTTGCTGCAGTGGCATCATCACAACAGAACAATATAACGTTTTTGATTTTCTATCCGTGTAAGTCCTATGAAATCAAGTCACCTAATTTCCCATTTTTTTTTGCACTGAACACTTCAAAGAAAACTTAACACTAAATCATTCAGGGGTTAAGCACAAAATTAGAATAAGTGTATCCTGTAAATTTTGCCTATGATATAGGCCGCATATGGACAGTTTTTCCATCTGCCTAGATGACTACAACAAAGATACAAGTAGATAAAATTGCAGTTAATTTAGTAACATGTACCCGCATGATAGCAAGTCCAATTTTGATTGAAATCATTTGAAGGTTCTAACATTTGCGTCTCTTCAATCAGCTTTCATTTCTTATAGAGATTCATCCTCTAAGTATCTATCTGGATTGCAGGAAAATATGGACCTCCATTAATTTCTAGAACAAAAACTTGAAACTAATCCCAGAGACCATCTGGAAGGTATGGGTAGCATAAAAATTCATCTCCTTGCTTGCAAGGCCACATCAATTTAAAAAGAATTAAAGTAATCATACAAACTAGTTTTATGTTCACCCACAAGTACCATTCGAGGCCCTCTATACCTCACTCACCTCTAAACCATAAGAGTAATGAAGGGAATGGGGTTCCCAAATCAAGAAGTCTATGATGTTGGAGTTGAGGGCCAACAATTTTCAGAGCATTCACTTCCTCCACTAGCTGAAATTATTGTGAAATGCAACAAAAACATTCTCTTTATACATAAAGTGAAGACGAAGTGAACAAGAACTGCATATTTTTGGAAAAAAACTTCAAAACATTTTTGATCCTAATTAGAGGTGTCTATGTGAACATCTTGCCAGAAAAAAATGAAACTGTCAAGTCACAGAAAGAAACGGTAGCTGACATAACCCTTTCCTCACGTTACTATGATTTACATGTAGTAAATCATGTAGATTCACTGTAGTAATTTTGAGCACACATGCAGAGCTTGTATATGTGTACATGCACACAGAAGTTAATCTAAACAAAAATGTCCAGTTTTTATAGGATCAGCATATATGTTTTCATTGCTCATTCTCTTCAAGAACAAATCCCATTACAAGAGTTTAAAAGTTGTGTACCATAACAGTATTAGAAATGTGTTTATATTGATTGGTTTCTTGCAAAGACACCATCTACATTTTGTTTCAGTACTAAAACACATTTGGGCTCATTCAGAATAAATGCTTCTTTAAATCCACTTTATTTTCTCCTGTTGAGTTAATCAGATATGACACTGATTTTATCCTGTATTCAGAATCTGTTAGGTATTCTGTCTGGCTGAAATACAAACACTGTTTCAATTACAGAGGAAGGCAGGTAGAAATTAAAAGAGGCATTGCTCCTTTAGGTTTAAAGTCGCTTGGATAGTCAGATCTTCAAGAAGAATCTCTGTTACTGAGCTTAAGATTTAAACAATCATGACTTTCAAGAGTGTGTTTCCACCCCATTAGTGATATAGTAGTTCACATCAGAAAGAACTACTGCATTTTACAGAATTCAGCAGAGAAATGATTCTTCTCTAGTACTCGGTACCAGCAATATTTCAGGTTTTTTATGCCATGGTTTTTACAATCCAAACACAGAAATTAAATGCCTGTAGTCATAACTCATATCCTCCAATTGCTTTAAAATGGACATTTAGCTCCTCAAAGGGGTTGACAATGTCTTTTTAAATTATAACCACTGATTTATATCACTGTAATATGACAAAGTAGACTTACACTCCTCAAATCTGAAGATAGAACAAATATTCTTTGCACACAGTAGCGGGCAAAGGTTCTTCAGAAATAAAATATGCCTGCCCTCTACTGACCATCTAAGAAACTCTTTTTTTCTCCAATATTTGCACCAGATTTTTTTAAATCAAATTTTAAATTTAATTATTTTCCTCATTAACTGTCTCACAACTTCATGTCTCCCAAACAGATTTCTAGTCTTCATGTACTTGTTGCATCCCCCCAGAAAGTGTAAAGTTTGTTGGTTTGCATAATGTGTCATATGTATCCAAATCTTTTTTCTTCTTCTTTTTTTATTTGATTTACTGTCTCCTGAGAAAATCAGGGAGAGAAAATGGAGTAGCTCAGAGTTGAAAATATGTCTGCCCACCCACAATTCTTAATATGAAAGATTCCTTTGTGGCAGCTGTTACAAATCAAGAAGTAATTGTACTTTGCATATAAACAGAATAAGTTTAATCCCCAGAAGAGTTTAGAAAAATAGAAAATTGCATTAAAAAATTCCAGAATATTTTTAATCTAGTGTGAAACACTGTGCACGTATGATATCAGAACGACGAGTTTTGAAGAGTGAGAACAGGTTCCTCTTTCATTCCTCTTGTCTTATGGGGTGCTGGTCTCTGGTTTGACATCTGGACTAGCCATCCCCCGATAAGCTCCAATTTGTCTAATCTGTTTTAGATTTACACAAAATGAGATGAATTGTGCTTTAGAATTGCTCCCTGCTCCCAAACGTACATGCAGTCAGATGAACCTGAAGGAATGTGCTCTGCCACTTAGGTGTTAATATTTATGCTAACCACAAGCAAATGTAACCTACATCAAGGAATGACAGGAACAAAGAAACTGTCCCTCTCCTGGCAGATCCAAGGACACATGCTGCTTCAAAGCACAAGCAGGAAGAGTTCAGACCAAGGATGATTTTACCCGTGGACTCTGGGGATGAGTGGCATTCCACATAATGACCTTACCACCATTCCTTTTGGATCAGGTAGGATCAGTACTGCCTCCAGCACAAGCTAGTAGTACTGACTGCTGCTGTTTTCAACAGCTTTCAAAACCGGGCTGGGCACAGTCAATATGAGTAAGTTACACTATAAACTGTGAACAGAACAGTTATTCCCAGTCAGTTTTCCATGTGGGCACTCAAGAATAAGGATTAGGAATATGGAAGGAATAGATTTAGGAATAAGGAACAGATTTAGGAACAATGAACCCAGGGCTTGCTCTGGAACTCCACACAGCACAGGCAGAAATGCCACCAGCACTTGGTCCCTGGAATCCAGTCCCTGTAGAGAGGAAGGTGGAAAGGAGAAGATATACCAACCACACTTACATCACCTGTTTAAAGATGAACTTCCAGTATATAAAAAGATACTGTAATGACAGCAGTGATTTGGTGGAATTATTACATAGGGACAATTCATATTCATTGCCTCCAGTTACTGTAGTGGGACTGACTGAACAGAAGTTTCAAATATCATAAAAGGTTATTTTGACCAAATACTGATCATTAGTAGAGCCCACACAATCCTTCTCACACATAACCAAAGAATTACTTATCCATGTGGAGACAACAGGCAGTAATTAATCCCAGTATTTACAGATAAATTGCTTAGGGAAATTTTCATCATTCTTCCATTACAAATTAGTCACGGGCAAAAAGGGTTACCCTGTTATCTTCCACTAAAGTTAATCACAGCCTTTTGGAAAACCTAACTACAGCAACACTGAAAATCAGAGTCCAGAGACATCTTTGCTATCTCTTTCTTTTCTATAAACTTTGCTATAGATACCATCACAACAGAGACAGATGCACAGTATCAAGAAAAGCAGTTCTAAATGCTGCCTCTGCCAGACTATTGAGCCTCACAATATACATAAAAAGTGTTACCCCTGAGGCAAATAAACATAGCAAAACACAGTCCTCCAAGAAATACAACACAGTATTGGAAGTGTTATGGTATATTTAAATCCTGTCCTCTCATTTTAATAATGAAATATTGGTACTGCAAGAGGAAATTACTCTTCCTGCTAATTTAAAGCAGGCTGTTGATTTTTGCAGTAGGACAGTTACGCGTCCTTTAGGGTTCCCCTAATCCACAGGCCCTTGGTCAGACAGGATGTATCTTTGGAGGCAGTGGCTGAACAGAATGGGACACAGCTCTCCTGCTGATGCTGGAGAAGTGAACGTTCCCTTGCTTAGCAGATGATGCCTTCTTGAACCTCAGTACTGAGACGAGAGCTCCTTGGGGTCATGCAGAGTGAGGAAGCGTGGGTTTTTACAAGCAGAGAGGAGCGTGGTCTCAGGGAATAGTTAGGTATTGACAACATACACTGTCTCCTAAACAGACAGATATGATTAGAGAAGGAGTGCTAATCTGTGCTCTGCAATTTGTTGTTGAGCACTATCCAGATAAAAAACAAAATAAAGTTATCGTTTCAAAAATATCTCGTGCGCTTTTCTTTTTCCTGCATGGCAGGACACAAGGCTAATTGTTGTAATACCCCATCTTTAAAAAGAAAAATCGATCATGGTAACTTTCACTTAATGTTACACGTTTTAGTTCTAATCTTGAATTTCTTCCTTCTCCTTCTTCATTTCAGCTTTCTGAAACCATCTGCTTTCTGTTAAGATGAATTCTTAAAACCCTGTGAGCTGCTCATACGAAGCGAGTAGAGGTTGGATATTCTAAAAGAGGCAGAGATTTGCAATGTAAACAACCTATATGCAGCTTATATCTTCATTCAGGTTTATAGCAAGTGGGTGGATACATTGCATAACTACACTTCAGAAGGGGTAATTAGGTGCTGAAATGTGCTTTTGCTGGTGTAGTGAGCCAACTGCTCTAATCCATACAAGCAGCATATCTTTGTGCTTCTAAGTGTTTCTTTACCTTTTGAAAATGTGATCTCCTATCAGAATGAATAATTAAGGTTATAAGAGCCTACAAATTCAGCCTACCCTTTCAACGTTGCTTATAACTTCTAAGCTTTGGCTCCTCTAGTTGTTTGTCACGCTTAGTAGAGTTTACTGAAAACATTTACAACGTGGTCAGATAAGGTTAATACAGTTTATGGACTGCTTAATAAATATTAAAAAATAATAATACAATAACAAACTGTCTGATTTGCTTTCTTTAGATAGGCAACATTTCAAACAAGCAAGCTCCAGCACAGAAGCAGCCTAGCTGAGACTACAGAGTGTTGTGTGTGCTGTAATTCACCTGCTGTGAAGCTTTACATGCAGGTTACTGCCACATAGCTGTGCAGAGCATCACACGGCCTCGTTAGCTCCTCGTTGTTTAGATAGCATTTCTGTTCCCACTGAGTTGTTTCTTCTTGATTGCAAATTAATTGAGATGGTCTGCAGGTTACAATATTAAGACAGCAAATTAATAAATGTTCAGCTGAGGTGTCCAGTGCCCATTATATGATACAATGTATGGGATATGCCCTTGACACAGGATCACAGCTCCTGTGGCATCCAACTCTGGCTGCACAGCCCAGTCCAATGTCAGTGCAGAACCCATGAACTCTGTTCAATGGCATCTTTAAAACATGTATCCATGCCTCAATTCCCTTATCAGTAAGTTATGGACAGTAACGCTCCAAATTACTGTCATGACAAGATCCTCAGAAAGAGGGTGAAAGATACTGTATAACATTACTAAGTACTGCTCTATTCTTTCTTGAAGTAGATGAGGTACAGGTCTTATCCACAGAGGTCATTTCAGCCTTTAATCACATCCAGGTCTTTTGCACTGACACATTAGCCTAGTTCAGCCTACAGTTAGTGATAAAGAATATCTGTAGGTACCAGAACCTCATTAAGAAATCACTTTGAGGCCTTTTGTGTTGAAATATAGACAGCTACTTTTGCCTTCCTGAAAGGTGTTTGCAACACAATTTTGCAACGATTTTGTCTCTGACCTCTTCACAGCCCTTTGACCACCTTGGCTTAAAACATCTCAGCAATGATACTCAGAAGGTTCAAGTGAAGGACAAGCCCCTAATCCATACTTGAACCATAAGGATAGACATTACCTGTGGATCTGATCGCTGGGGCTTAGAATCTCAGACAAGATTCAGTGGAAGGGACTCACTACTAAACAGCGTGTGCTACTGGCAGGGCATGGAATCCATCACAAGAGCCTCCAGCACTTCAACAAGAGAAGAAAAAACAGACTATCTATCAATTACATGGTTTTTGGTCTTCCTTTTAGCCTTACTCAGCCATTGCTGACTAAACCTAACACACCGATGGACCAGCCAGAACCAATGTATTTTCTTTAAGCAAAATGCCCTCATCTTCCATTTTTATTATAATTCTCAATTTGTAGGGCAGGTGTCTATAGGTGACAACAGAATCATTTTCAAAATCTGAATCAATATTATATTATCAAACATCTGCATAGAAAAGCACATCCAGTTTCACAAATGACGAGCACAAGCAAGGCTCATTGAGGAGAGATCAGCAGTGACTGACAGTTAAGGGGATAATGCAAGCATGGTGAATACAACACTCCAGAAGAGAACCCAAAATCCTAAAAAGTGATATAACCTAATGGGTTCTTAACCCCATTTAGTGCTGCATTAAACATACAAAACTCAAACAAACATACAGTGCAAGAGTTCTTAAGATGTCTATGGTGCGATGTTCCTCTGGAGACACTCAAGTGGTTAAGAGTTTAATCACTGAGCAAAGCACTTCTCTCCAAACCAGTCACCATAAAAGCAGTAAATGATATACACAGTTGAGTTTCAAAGGAAAAATCAGAGGGGTATGATAACAAATCTGCCCTCTGATGAGGATATTGTATTGCAAAAACATTTGTAAGTGTATTACCTGTAGAAACAAAATACTGATGGGTTCATGGGTTGAAAAAGAGTGTTATGGAGGACCATTAAATATGAAAGAGAATTCTCACAAGTAAAGGGTAAAAAGTATAAATTAGAAGCTAGGACTATTTTTTTTTCCATTACATCAACAGCATCCATGCTGGAGTACAGACACCAATATATGACAATATTTACACTTTCTTCACTGTTTTATAATTTTCACTTTGCATCCCTTTTTTCCTCTTCCCACTGTACAAAAACAAACAAACAAAAAAAGATTTTTCATGTTTTTAGTTATAACAACACATCATATCAATTTGGGAACCTAAAGCATGACTGGAGAACTAGCAGGACTGTAACTTCAAAGATTTCAGCCCAAGCAATATGCAAAAATGATTTTTAACTTGCAGTGTTTTTACTCAGCTGGGCAGCTGAGCTCCACCACAACCCCTCCTCAAAGGGAAAGGGTGAGAAAATATTGATACAAAGGGATCAAAGTTTGAGATAAGGACGAGGAGATCACTCACCAGTTATCATCACAGGTAAAACAGACTCAGTGTAGGGAAGTTAATCCAATTTATTGCCTATTACTAACAAGCTAGAGAAATGAGAAACTAAAAACAAACCAAAACCACCTCCACCACCCCCATCCACCCTGTTCTACATCCTCCCCCCAAGAGGCACAGGGAATGGTGGCTGCGGTCAGTCCCTGATGCTTCATCTCCACTGCTCCCTCACGGTCACACTCTCTGCCCCTGTTCCACGTGGGGTCCCTCCCACAGGATGCCGTCCTTCCTGAACTGAGCCTGTGGGGGCTGCCCACAGGCAGCAGCTCCTCAAGAACTGCTCCAAATCTGGGTCTGTACTACGGGGTCCATCTTTCAGAAATGGACACAACGGGTCCCTCAAGAGCAGAAGCTCCCACCACATCCACCTGCTCCATCAGGGGCTCCTCCACGGGCTGCAGTGTGGAGATCTGCTCTATGTGGGACCCATGGGCTGCAGGGGGACAGCCTGCTCCACCAGGGGCCTCTCCACCAGCCGCAGGGGAACTGCTGCTGCCTGCCTGGAGCACCTCCTGCCCTCCTTCTGCACTGACTTGGGGGGCTGCAGGGCTGCTTCTCACTCCTCCTTCTCCCAGCTGCTGTTGTGCAGCAGTTTTTTCTCCTTTCTTAAATCTGCCCTCCCAGAGGTGTAAACAACATCACTTACTAGCTCGGTTCTGGCCAGCAGCAGGTCCCTCTGAAGCCAGCTGAAACTGGCCCTTATCTGACATGGGGCAGCTTCTGGATGCTTCTGCAGTCCCCTGCTAACCAAAACCTTGCCATGTAAATCCAATACACAACCACACTTCCAAATGCCACTTTTCATTCAGGCCCACTTAATAAATTTATTCCAATAATCAGTTTATAACAATCAGACTACACACTACCTTTTAAACCATGCTTTATATAACTGAGGTCTCTCTGGTGCGCTATTCAAGAATTCCTACAAGGCACTTTTTAAATACAAACAAATAGATCAGATCCCTAATAGTATTTGATAGGAGGGGAAGTGATAATGACTAGGAACTCAAAATCTGTCAACAATAGCTACAGAATGAAAATGCTGCCATATACACTTAAACTTTTAATGAGAGCCTAAAAAAAACATCAGCTCAGGAATGCCAGACCTGATGCTATTGAGGTTATCAGCTAAAAACACAGACATTGTAAGGAAATACACTAAGCAGGAATAGAGTCCAGTGCCATGGAGCTGATCCTGGTAACTTAACTAGCACAATTTTTAGGTCCCAACTCATAGACGGAGTTTTTTTACTTATCCTTAATATGTTTCCTATGACAAAGATAGAAGTGAACAAAGAACTAAAATGGCACAGCTAAGGCACTTGCAACATTCAAGTTTGTTATTGCAATGCATATTGCTAACACCCTGCAAAGGCCACTTTTCTTGCAGCATTGCCCCTACAGCTTTTAATGCCTCTCTTCTAGTTGCTTTGTAACATCCTTGTGTTATTTCCAAAAGAAGCACCCCAGTTTGTCCAGTGCAGGCTTCTCAACCACTACTCACTCTGCCAATTACAAAACACGCCAGGATTTTTTGGTGTTTCGTGCAAACAGACTGAAACAAGAAAAAAGCTCGAAATAAAGTACAAAAAAAACAGCATTAACACCACAGATTAATGAAAACTCTGACGGAAATCATAATACTTATTACTGTCATTTTTTTTCTTGAGGTAGAGAGTGAGAGAGAGCACACACAGTCTTTTCCCCATCATGCACAGATAGCTGTCTGCACTAAATATGAACATCCTCTGACCAAGCATTATATTCCGTCTTCTCCACAAGTGGAAAAGAGAGATGGAGAAATGCCATTCCTCATGGCATAGATCCAACATCAGAGCTGCTATCAGCAATATCTATTGAAAGGAAGAAGGTGAATAATTTTTTTTTTTTTTTTTTTTGCTATGAAAAGAACATGCTACTTTGCCATGAATTCCTTTGTTAAAATTTCTTTCCTTTCAACCTGATTAACAAACAAAATACTCTAAGCATGTATTTTAGAATTTGCATAAAGAGGAGACCTCTTGGACATACTTCATCATTTCAAAATATACAGTTTACTCCTATGAAAATGTATCAAAGCCACAAATGCTTTGGTCAAGAAGTTTCACCCCTCTTGAATTGACTGATGATATCATATGTTCTAGGAATATTTTTATCATCTGGCATGTTGCTCGGCACCATATGGCACAGCACACTGACAAGAGAGAAAGGACTAGTTTTAAATATTATATATATAGGTAGATAAAAATAAATGTTACACTTCTATAGAAGTACAAAGACACTATTGCACATTTCTGTAATTTGTATTACAGTATGGGATCATTGTGGAAGGTATGTTTTTTGTCTTCATGCTAGAAAACAGAAGCAAAAACTACGAAAGTAAAGTGTAGAATAGTTTCAAAAAAAATAAATGCAACCCCTCAAAGAGAGCTTGAACTGAATACAACACTTATTTTCTCACTTAGTAATGCTTCTTTTTCCAAGACTTGTAATTATTGTAATAATGACATATTAACCCTTTCTCTTGGAATTAATTCCTTGCAGTTATTTCAGATATATAGACATATTCCACAGTCACTTATAATTTTTATATAGAGTAATAGCTCCATTTCTTTCTGTACCAGAGGGGATGAAGGCTGCTGTTTTTTTCCAAGAAAACTTTTTAAAGGGAAGCTTATGTAATTTGGCATTAATATACAAATATATCGTCTCTGTTTTCCATCATTATTTAAGGTAAAATGACATTATTAATTACACGAATACTGTACTGAATATTTGTATATACCTATGTAGAGGTCATAACTGTTTTCTATTTGGCAAAGGAAATGTGATTTTGATTTTGAGGTGAGCTCGCTAACTAGGAAGAAGGAATATTTAGCCCAGGAAAGCCTTCAACATTTTATTGGAAATCTTATTATTTTTTTTCTCCTCTGAAACCTTCTTGATAGTTCTTGGTGAAACCTCAAATACAGCAAGATCTACATGAGCTCTTATTTCCTGACATGATGATAAACCAGAACGTGAAAACGAGTCTAGGGAAACAGAAAGTTTAAATATATTCTATATGAATACAAAAGCAACAAAACCTGCATGACCCCTCTTAGTCATCTGCTACTGCACTTTTTCCCTTCATAATTCACCATTTTATGAACAGGATACTAAACTGAGCACAAATCTTCCGAAGCCCTCGACAACATCTTCCTGTCCATTCTCTATGCCTTCACCACACAAACATTTGTCTGTTTTGTGGCTTTTTCCAATGTAATTTCAGATAACCCCAAGCCTGTAGGAAGTCTGACCCTAAAAACCGAAGCGTCCACTTTTCTCCTACCTGCAGGTCCTCTTCCTTCTCACAGGTTGAGACACAGAAGTCTACTTCACCTCCATGAGATGCTTGTGCATATGACACAGTATTTTTCAACTTTGCTACTGTTCAAATCCTTATTAACCTGTCCATGGCCAAAAGTAATTGGTACTAGCCCACTTCATAGGCTACACTGCTCTCTCCTCCTGCTTGTCCTGGCACTGGCTTTTTCCTCACCCTTCCTTATGGTCTCACCACTCTTGGTGGCAAAACATCAACCAGTTCCGGAGCTCAGGAATAGTCTTTCACTCCCCTCTGCAGCAAATCTCTACATCATTTAAGATCTGAAATTGCCAAGTATGCTTCTGCTTATGGTATTATTCACATTGCAGTGTATCTGGCATTAGTACAGTACAAAGGCAGCAGGGAAAAATAAGCTGTTAGTGATCTGAGTATTCTCACATTACAGTTTAAAGTTCATGAGAACTTGAAATAGATGGTTAAATGACACATCAAAATAAAGCAGGATCTGTAGTAAAACTCATTTGAATGAACTGCTGACGCACTTACTCCAGCTGTTTCAGATGAATGAGGCTGCAGGGTAGTGCAAACTAAAGGTATGTGGTGCTCAGAACAGGTTCTGGCAATCAGCCGGGCAGATGTCGAATTATCGGAGATCTCCTGAAGGTTGTGTCTGTGCTTGCTTTGTGCTCGGCACGGCTCCCCAAGCCTCAGCTCTTTGTGCTGCATTCTGCTTCAGAAGCATGGAGGGGTGAGTGCTTATGGTTTGCAGACCCCATGTTCCAACAAAGCTATACGACTTCTCAGTGTCTCTGTCTTTTCATAACCATAGCTACAATTCTGTACTTGAGGAGTTTGGGGAAAAAGGGGTAATAAGAAGAAAATTGTACTTCATTAATAAAGCTCTTCTCATACTTTAGGGATACACTCATCTTGTTGCATCTATTCAGTATGTGAAATAACATTATTTTGCGATGAGGGGCTTGTCTTTGGGTTTCAGGCAGACAGCCACACAACAGCACTAGAGTTTCCAGCCTTCATGAGCACTGGAGATACCCTGCTGAAGACAGAGTAACTATGCTGAACTCTGGAACACATAGGTGAAATAAAGCTGAAAGCTGAAAAATTAGCAATTATAAACGGGGAGGAAAAAATTACAAAGATAAAATGTGAAATAGATTTAAAACTCTTCAAGAAAACTGATGTGGTCTTGAAGCTGAAGTATCAAAGCTTGGAAAACTATGCAACTTGGGTCAGTAAAGAACCCAAGGCAACATTAACTAATAAAAACTAAGAACAGAAAGGGATAACCTATGGACACAATAGAAAATACACAGTCTTGCTGTAAAGATGGTATTTCCTACCCTTTACTTCTAACAGCTATTCTATTTTTCATTTGAGAGTATTCTGTAACAAACTCTCTCGTCCCATGAATTTGTAGGCATTTTTTTTTATTGCAAATGCATAAGGACAATTTGAGCCCTCACAAGGAAAAATTCAACACATGGTAATGTGGTTGGTAGGACTCAGGATAATGGCAAAGAACAAGTGTATGAGAAATAGTGGAAAATATGAAAAGAAGGAAAACAGTGAACTTGTAAGAAAGCATATTAGCTTCTAAATACAGATATTAGTAATACATGTAAGTCTTGGCGGGGGGGGGGGGGGGGGCTTGAAGTCCAGCTGTTAGACATCGATATGACTTTAGCTCAGAAGTCTCTTACAAAGGCAAGAGGCAAAGGGTTATTACAGCAAGACGACTGCCAGGTCTGTAAAGTAGAAAAGGTGTTTTCTTCCTGTTGTTCATTGTACAAATTCACCTTATCGTTTTTTTGTGTTTGAAATAAAGTCTCTTTAAGGCAATGCTTTTAAGAGGAAACTACACACTTACAAGTAGTGTGTAGGGCAGGGCCCTTGCACTTTGTCTTCCCTCTTATGCAAGTGTTGGCATGCCACGAGCACTCTTTTCGCTGCTAACCTTCTGGCAAGTCCTGGCACAGCCCAGAGAACCTGTCCAAGAGACATTATGGATGAGGCCACCATGCTTAGTACATAAGGTTTAGCTGTGTGGTAGCAAATGATAATCTGGAGCAGTCTCTACACACACTACGTACTTCCAAGGCAACACAGCCCGGGCTCTCTTTCTTGCAGACGCAACGTGGGATCCTCACAGCAGCAGCTGCAGCAGTATCCTGGGCAGCCAAAGAGGCAGCGTCTGGGACTGATTAGGAGAGGAAATGTTTTCCAGTCCAGCAATAACAAAACAAGACTCCTGAACAGAATTAACTACCTTGCAGTTTGATGAAAAAGCTTGTAAAAACTCAGTTAAGTCTTAAGTGTTAAAATTGAGCCTTAACACATAGCAGGAACACATACCAACCACCAAAGACTAGGAAACAATAAACCCAGGTTACAAACATGGTATTTTAAAGGATGAGGAACAAAAAGAGCTGGCTCCCAGGAAAGACAGCATCCTGGTTTGGAACATGTGTGTTCAAAGACACATTGGTGTGAGCACCACTTTGCGAAATGCTAAAGCTCACCTCAAACAGCAGGACAGTGAATGTGCCCTCACACACCCTTGGATTTATAATGATTTGTCCTGAGACCCTCTCCCAGCTGCTGAGCCCACCATTTGTTCAGTTCCCTCACTGTGACTAGTAAATTCCACTAACTTTCAAGTCTTTGCTCCCTATCACCTTTTAACCATCTCCAAGAACCTTCCAGGCCTAGGCATTTTCATGTGTAGTTAAAACACTGAAGTCTCTGACTTATTAAAGGAATAAAAGATTCTGTATCTAGCAATCACATCTCATCAGGCTTAGGAGGCTTGAAAATCTGGCCTCTAAGGATTATCTTTTCCATATGGGGCATGTAAAAATAAAAATTGGACATCTCTACTGACTGCCTGTTCTTAAATACTTTTATGTAAGTATTAACACCCAGAAATAATACCCAGAATCAAACCTCACCTCCATTACTAGCTTACTTGTAAAGCTATCAATATAATTTTACTATCAATGGGCAATTTTATTCATCTTTGCTTTTTTCAACCTTGGGAAGGCCTCAGTCTAGTAAAGTTTTCAAGGCAGTTAGTGAGTGAAAAGCCTGTTCTCTAATTTTTATAACTTACTTTAGCACAGTTAAGTAATGCTGGCATGCAAACAGCTATATCTTCTAACAGTTTCTGAAATGGTGGGTGAAGGCTAATGAATTGCAGAGTTACATAGAAAAATAAAACTAGATTTACTTATTTCAGTATTATGGGTGCTCAAACTTCAGCTTTGGCTCAGACAAGAAACTTTTGTGCATTCAACATAGACAAATGTCAGTAATACCCAAACTAAATGGGCAGAACCTAGCCTATCAGAAAACCCAGTCCCTTGGGAGGTGGAGTCCCAGCAGCTTCCAGCAGCAACTAGAGACTGTAGACAGTCAGGATTGCAATGACAACATCAGGATTTCTTCTGTCAAAGTCCTTGGTAATAATTCATTTTAACATATAATGGGAAATCCAACAGGCTCAATGAACTTTATTTATAAACACTATTAAAAAATAAATGATGAAAACTATAATACAATTTTTCAGTGGATCTAAGCACTTGTTCTAGTGAGTGGAAAACCCAGACATTCACTGAAGTGAAGGACAGATGCATGATAGCTAAAACTCCACAGAATAATCTGAAAATCTATGGGTATATATTAGCAAGAGAATAAACACTCCCCTCCAACTTCTGACAAAACTGAAAACATGGAAACAAAGATGTTAGTTAAACAACCCCCTTCTGGAAGAATGCTAATTAACTTTTATAGGTTACATTTTCTTGATATACCGAAATCAAAATGACACAGCCATTTGTTTTCCCTGGCAAAGTCATGCACATCACTGATTATTCAGGTTTTGAAAACTGTGTATAATACATACTACCACCTACACAACAGCACAACGCTGACATTTCAGCACAGAACATGTTGAAGCAGTATTTCTGTACTGGAAAAAAGAACAACTAACAAAGACGTTTCCTAGAAGGTATCCATCGAAGAGAAGAGAATAATGTATAAAACATGTGCCTTTTCTTGAGAGCCTGAGGTTACAGATGCCTTTTACACCACATCATGTTCCCAACATAACAAATCTGGCAGAAGTGCCAGGTTGAAAAAAGGGAAAGCAATTTCATTTTGATTTTGTGGAAGAAAAAAGGCTTACCAACATTTTGCAGTATTTTTCACATGGCAGAGTACATTTAGGGGAATTATAAAAAAAAAGTTTCTTGAATGCCTTTGTTTCATATTCTTTCTTACTTTAAAAATGTATTAATTATGGCAGTCACCACTTTAAACAAGCCAAGACGAAATGACTGTATTCTTTATACTACATCAACTACCTTCAGTTACTCCTGCTTATGGAGGGCCTTTACTTTTCATATATGAGACAGTCCAAGTGATCTTACCCAATGAGGTCTACTCAGACAGCTCTATAATTACTCAGAAAAAAAAAAAAAAAAAAAAAAAATCACAAAGAGTTTCCTTATTTACTAAGAGCA
Source organism: Aythya ferina (assembly GCF_964211825.1). Taxonomy (NCBI): domain Eukaryota; kingdom Metazoa; phylum Chordata; class Aves; order Anseriformes; family Anatidae; genus Aythya; species Aythya ferina. The sequence goes on from NC_140297.1 coordinate 124,288,767, forward strand.
AGGGAGGTGTTTCTTCCTCTACAGGAAACAGACACACTGGTCATCACTCAAATCCCTGCTGTACGTGGGTGACTTGAATGAAGTCAGTGAAGTTCATTAGTCCAGAACTGGTGCAAAGGACATGAAAAGCAGGCAGTACCCTCACAGCACTCCTGGCACTAGCACAAGGGTGGAGGACCAGCTATACTTACAAGGGAGTGGTGCGTGCCAACTGATCTCACACACAAAGCAGGAAAACAAGGTAGATGCCTCTGCACAGGAATCCCAAGTCCAGACTAACTCCTCACTGAACTCCTGACTTGCAATAAGAGGTTAAAATTTCTGGTAAAGCTGTATGGCTCTCGCTGGAGCTTAAGTTTTCCGTGAACTTTAGCTGTGAACACTCAGCATTTATATTTCAGTGAGACCTTGTCTAAATAACAGTGATTTGAGCCCAATGTGGCCACATCACTGCAAGCACACAGAGAAAACAACCTACTGGTATAGAGCTCCAGCGTGCTCAACCACAGATTACAGGGTTTAGAGGTACCAATACAGCATACATATAACAACATACTGCCAATACTGCCATAGCTACAGCAGCCCAGACACACTGGGGCTTCAAATCACAAATTTAAAGAAAGACAAAGACTGATTGCAATTTGATTCCACTAACACTTTTTTATTAAGAGAAAAAATAGGAAAAGGAAAAGAAGCAACCTCAGAAGAAGATTGGACATGAATTCAGTAAGAAGTGTACTTTCAACACATCAGTATGAAAAAAACCAGACTTTAAAGAGTTGGGTTTTGCTTCCAGCTTCAGCTTCCAGGTTCAGCCAAAGATCTCTAGGTACCTGAATTGATGACAAATGGTAATTGACACTAAAGGAAACAGCAACCAATATAAATCAGTCTAAAGAAAAACAGACATCCTTTTCTTTTAAAAGCTAGGGAGGCTGTAGGCTGCTGACAAGACCTAAGATATTATTTAAAAGATACATATCAAGAAACTTTCATCAAATTAGCTAAGTTTAAATTTTGACATCAAACAGTACACACAGTGAAGTGAATATAAAGTTAACTTGAAAATAAGTGCCTAAAATAGTATCTTCAGTAGAATTAAAGGAAAATTACTTAGCTACGAGCATCCATAACCACTGAACAACTGAGGTTGGAAGGGGCCTTTGGAGGACACCTGCTCTGACCCCCAAAATGCATCACTTGTCGTTAATTTGTATGGTAAGATTGTAGTAATATAACGATTTATTATTGTTATGGTAAGATTTGAATCTGGTAGTAATCAAAAGATTCTTGAGGTTTCTACTCTACCTTTCTCTTCTCATGAAGAGAAAAAAAGCCATCTTTGTTTTTAAAAGTTTTATCAGTTATTATGCCCAAATTTAAACTACCTCCCTTACATTTTTACTTTTCCATCATATACAGGCAATTATCTTCCAATTTGGTTATACCCCTCATTAATTTAGAAAAACTGCCTATCCAAAGAATGAATGATTTTAAAGTTGAAGTAGAAGCTAGCAATTCAGAACTGACCCCAGGATTAGGAAAAATGATACTCTGGATGCTACAGAAAATAACAGAGAAGAAGGACTTAGTCTCTTCGTGATCATAACTGAATAAATATGATAGTTGATGAGGCAAATGCCCTAAAACAATTAATTAAATAAATGAGCTCAGTATGGCTACATCTGAGGGGTGGGACAAGGATTGCTTCCTAGGTACTTGGTCCTGTCATACTCAGTATATGGTGGGATTTCCTCTAGCCTCCCTTCCTTCTCCCCTCATATCTGGCTTCTGTAGGAAGGAACTCACACACATTTCACAACAGAAAAAGACCATTATTTTTACTAAACATGATACTTTTTTAATTTTTTTTTCATACTAGAAGGAACTATCTTGTACAAAAGCAGCAGGAATAAAATCTTGAAATTTCATTGATAACAAACCGCAGTCAGGTCTCTGCAGCTGAAGGCTACCAAGAAAGCTTTATAAGTAACAACTTTCTCAGAAACTTGGGATGGATTTTGTTAAAGTATTATTACCTCAGCTTCCAGACACACAAAATAAACAAACAAAAATATTAATAATGTTACAAAATCTCTGAGGCTCAAAATTGACTCCATCAATTTTAGTGACTATGTGATGAGTTTTATCACCCCAACTGCAGAAAATTCACGTACTATGTGGTCCACTGCCAGAAGACAGACATCCTTGACTGTGTTCTGGATCTTACTGCTTACTAATGAAAAAAGGCTCTGAAGGCTTAAGCTCTTCAGCACTGAAACAGAATACTGTTGCTTTGTATAGATCAATAGAATTATGAAAGGAGATTAAGATTCAGATTGCTTTTAAAACATTAGTATCCCATTGGATAACATTGTATTGGACTTTTCAGCAGATACGGTTAAGCAGAAGCTTGCCAGTTTATGGAAAGAAAAATAAATGGATGGGTTTTGCAGTTGCAAGCGCAAAAGACGAGCATGCAAACTCCAGCTAGCCACACACAACTGCTGGCATTACAGACCCAGCAAGATTTACGAGAGACAAATAGCTCGAGTGTTAGGAATGTGATGAAAAGTTCGCCTCATAATCAGAGCCACGTGGCCAGTCTGGATTCATGGCATCCACACAATTCAAATACATGTAGTATTTTATATGAAAATAAAACTAGAATCAGTCCAAGCCTTTGGAACAGCCAGCCATCACGGACATTCACATGGAAGTGGAAGTTCTATTTTTAAATAACCTCAGTTACCAACCAAAAAGTGGTATCATTATCCACAGACTTTTGAGAAACTAAATTTGCATTCCAGATTCTGAAATTTAAACCCTTCAGGAACTGATGAATAAAGGCTTTTTTACTGTATCAAAATTGAGCTTTGATATTCTATTTAGAGCATAAAATTCATACCATTTTTTTCCCTGTGAACACTAAGGTGACAAAATACTATCATATATTCTATATTGTACTATCAAACCAGAAATTCCCATTTGTCTTAGTAAGAATGTGCTAATCTGCCAAAAAAAACAAGCAAACAAACAAAAAAACAACAACAACAACAACAACAACAACAACAAAACACAAACCTTGAGCTTCTGCTCAACTTAGCAGCACAAATCCCACTAAAATCAGAAGCTATTCAAAGGCTTAAAATCAAGCCCTTGCTTCAGCAATTGACTGAATCACATCTTAAGGGAATTCTTAAGAAACCCAACTAAACTTGCAAGCATTATCCCTAACATCTTAGAGATGGTGAAGATGAGCTCCAGCAGAAGCAAAGAGCTTGTGCATGGTCAGGCTGCAAGTCGTTAGCATCAAGCTTTACAATCCTTCTCTATAGTGTGGCCTGCCCTACTCATCAGTAAATACCACATGAGTAAACATGTCTAGAGCAGACCCACTGAAGTGGTTCCTCAAATAGCGTCAGCTACCACAGCAATCCCTCCGCCTCCAGGTATTACTGCAACTGGCCCAGGGTTTCTGCAAGCCCAGCTGGGTTGGTAAGAAATGGGAGATAAGGGATGAATCACACTCCTTTCTAATACAACCAGGCTGGCAAAACTTGGTGCTTAAAATGGAACTGAGAAATTCAGTGTCTGGCTCTTCCAAAAGGATCCATGTCTATTTTCTTCTTGCAAAACAAAAATGCAAACCTTGTGTTACAAAATCCAAAGCCCTTTCTTGATGGAAACAGGATCGCAGATGAGACCTCTGTTCCCTTTTCAACAGCTAAAAGCATTAGGATCTGCTGTGATTTTGAACAGGCAGATTTTTGCAAAATTACTTCAGTTGATACTGATGTGCTGTGAAGCACAAAAATGGTAGATTTACAAGCATAACCTACAGAAGAGATTACTTCATTTGGCTACATGATAAAGCTGTGGTTATTGTAGAAACTGAATGATGTAAACCCAAATCTAAGTTAAAATCCTGGACTTGCCAAAATTAACAGAAATCCTCAAATGTCTCAAGTAAAGACGAAAAGTCATGTTGAACACTGTCTACAATAACATAAAGTCTTATAACATTTTCACTTGTTAACTGCTTTAACATGTCATAAAATGAAATTAACAAAATTATAGACCTAAAGGTTAGAAAATGTCATGTATAGTAGATACTTCATCGGGTGGAAGATAAGCGCAGGAAAAAAGAAAAACAAACAAAACAAACAAAACAAAACAAAACAAAAAAAAAAAAAAGAAGAAATAAATTGAACTAAACAAAGAAAATGCTAGATTGAATGACAGAAAAGCTGCCATAAAAATGAAGGAAGACTTAAACACACTAATTTTTACTCTGTCTGAAACTGTTTAAAATCGGTTTGATCAGCCAGTCAAGAAGATTAGGCTGGTGTCATGGCGATGACAGAATTATATAAATGAAGTGAACAGTGACTGCTCTAATCCCTTCCCTGGATGAAAGAAGGAGTCCTACAGAAGACAGGTCTTCTAGAAAAGGCAAGAAGTTTTCAAGCTACTCTTGACGAAGTCAAAGCTAAGAAGGGACTACAGCATAGCTTCAAGGAAAAGTTTCAAGCTAGACAAAAAAATATATATATGTGTGTATCTTTATTTAGTATAAATGTTAAGAAATTCATAAATATATATAATTAAAAATTCAGTATCTCAATAAACTCCATCAGGATGGAACATCAATTTCTTCAAAAGATGGAGCACAGGTCTCTCTGGGACTCAGTGAGGCAGTCCAATCCAGGTATGTTCATGTAACAGCTGCCATCTCATGCTTGGGGATCGAAATTCATTCAATCCTATTTTCTTAGAACATTCATAAAACCTAATACCATCCTCTTGCTGAAAATATCAGTATGGTCCTGGGTGAATGCTTAGGTTGCTAAGTATGTTGAGCAAGGCTTGGGGAAGAAGACAGATACCAATGGATAACTGGGGAGCTAGGACAAAATGTTGAAGTCTCTTCCTCTTAGATCTGCAGAAGCTGCAGGCTCCCGGTAATGAGCTGAGCTACAGGGAAGTGATGACGCAAGGATGAAGTAGGATGGAGAGAGTGGCCACAGACATACAACAGGACAGGAAGCAAGTTGAAACTTCACTTCCTGCTTTTCCTTCTCTCTACTTCTGACTGGAGATGCATCATGGCCCTGCTTGTGGGTTTCATCTGGTCAACTGAGAAATAAATCCTAGACAAGAAGCTCAGAGGGCAAATAAAGGGCAATTAGAGGCAGTGGACACTAAGGAATACAGCTATGTTGAGGATCCAGGTGGAATTGCCAGGTGACTTACCAACAAAAGTGCTTAATTTTTTTATTGTCATTTTGTCTACGGAAAATCCCCTTACAGGTTCCAGTGTGATAAATGCAATTAGCAAAACCCACTCAAATGAAACAAAGAAGGGTCTCATTAGCCTAGCTTACCCCCTGAGCTGAGCAATGGGAATTGATGAGGACAGTTCCTATTCACTGAAGTGCATTTTGTGAACAGTAAAAAGGAAAAACTGAGAAATCAGGGAAAAAAATCAACCTAATACCTAGTGGCAAAAGGGATGATATAAAATACAAAGCTTGCTGAAGAAGCACGAAGTGATAAATACAGACATCATCCTTTCCTGACATAAATCCAGCATTACCCACAAGCCAACCTCTGCTGTCAGGTTACAGTGATTATCAGCTGAATTGCAGTAGGGCCCAAGGACCTCATTTATATTACAGAATCCAACTGTACTGGTTGCTTTCTATATACAAAGATGTTTTGAGAAATTTAGCATGCAAAGTCATGTTTATTGTGGCTGCCCTGACCAGTCCAACCTTAGGAAATGCAATAGATGGCCATTTTCTGCACGGGCTTGCAGTACAACTCGTACTTCAGCAGAAAATTAACTGGTCTGACCCTTCGACAGTCCTGAGAAATGAACTGACTGCCAGGAACAGGACAGACTTTCCTTGTTGCCTTTAAGGTGAAAAAATCCATATTTGCTACAAATAGTAAAAAGAAGTATTCAGCAGGGCTGAATCTCTAGCTATATCTGGTTGGAGTGGCTGGGCCTAAATAGGATACCAGAGGTACACGTGGTTAACAGTGGCAAGAGCAGGGATTTTCTCATCCAGAACCTTTGTTCCTGTCTCCTGAGAAAAGCTCTGGGAGATGGCCTTGTCCTGCACAGGTGGGAATCTCAGGGAAGCCTTTACTTCAAAGTCACCATCATCATAGTGCTTGTGGGGACTTCCATCTTCCTGCTATCTCTAACATTACAGTCCTGCTCTGAAAACAGAGCCAGTTGTGAAGTCTTTAATTCAATTACTACTGAAGGACCTGTACCTCTACAGGATTTTCTTAATATTGCCAATTCTCGGAAAATATACAGCTATAAGCATACTTTTTTTTTTTTTTTTTCACTTGGTCTGATGATAGAAACAATCAGACATTTCAAATCAGCACATTATATTTATGCTGAAAACAGTTAAAGCATGAAAAATCTTCTGGGGCTTTTACTTTGATAAAATGAACCTTACTGGTACAGTTTGAGTTGCATTATCCCTCACATTTCTATTGTATACAGTGCACTGTATACAGTGCATTTCAGTCTCTGGAAATGTTAAAATAGATTTTGAAGGTATGATATTCCACATATTCTTGGCTCCTAAACGATAGTCTCAGAGGCATCATTAATAACAAAATACACTGAAACAGTGCACAAAACAAACAAAATTTTTAATGCTTAAGCAAATAAATGAAGCATTAGTTCATCTGGTCCCGTCTGAACTGTTTTTTATAGCCCCAGTTAAGAAAACTGACCGTTCTTCTCCCTTTCTCCAAAACAAACAAGCAAGCGCTCAACGCAGAAACCACAGAGCAGCAGCAGGCAGTGTGGGTGCCTTGGTTCATACACATGTTTTGTGGGGTGAGGAGAAAGAATAGCCAGAAATCTTTAATAAGCTGATAATGTGTTGGAGTAGCTTGCCAGCACCTTTAAACAAGAATCACAGTAAAATACCGAATAACTATTTGCAACAACAGTATACAGTACTTTGAACAGGAGATGGCCTTATTAGTTTTGGGTGCCATCTTAGGCTATCTTTCATCATTTTAATTTAAATCCTTTCAGCCTTTTAAGGGACACACCATCCCCTCACGAGACTGAGTTCACCCACTTTTCTTCAAGCAAAGACAGATTAACCAGCAAAGCAAACTACAGGTTGAGCACTGGCCTGTTGACCGCTCAGAGGTCTTTCAGGAGGATATCTCCGCCTGATATGCAGGACATCTTTCCACGGTTCAGTTTAGCTGTTGCAAGAGACATGGCAGTGGCCTAGGTTATGTAGGGAATGATGCTGGATGGATCCTAATAACTGCGTTTTACTTGAAGTCTCTTTCTGAGGGCAAAACACGAAAGTATGTCCTGCTTCTCCAAGTGAGATCACAAACCCAAACTTTTGTTTGAGCCGAACAGATTCTCAGCATTGTCAGCTTTAAATTCTCAGCAGGGGAGAGACATTCACAGCTTTATTTTGAAGTCTTCATAACAACAGGTTTTTAAGGCTCTAAATGTATTATGTCTGATGTGGTTCTATCCAAGGAAGTCCACAGGTTAAGAAATCATCCTCTCATACGGTGGCAACATCAAGTGGGATCTAGCAGCATTTTCACTACACTGGATACAAGAAACTAAACAGCTTACAGGAAAAAAAAAAAATTGACTCATTCACATATGCAAGATTTCTTTTCTTGAAGCTTAATTACCATTTTTTCTATCTTGAAGCAGCAATGCCAGAAATTCAGCTGTCTGTTCAACCACAACCCAGACATTGTGGAAGCAGCTGTTTCCCAAGCCACTGAGCACTGACACAGGCAAGCTCTCCAGTCCTGCTGTGAACAACTCTGTGTCGCTCCTTAGTAGTGACAGATAATTTAACCTGGCTTCAAAGAATATTTTGTGCAAGCTGCTAGGAAACAAAATCCAAATCTCCCTCACCCAGTCCTCAGAAGGAGCCCCCGTTCTGAACCCTCCTTGCTGCACCTCAGGGCCTGTAAATTGATCCCCACCAGTCACACACTCCACTGGCAACTGTTACTGAAAAGCCCCAACATCTCCCCATGCAATCGTTTTTCCTCCCTGTTTTACCCAAATATCAGTTCTGCAGGTTCATCATATTTTACAGTTGGTTCTTGGATGACTCCTGAACTGAGAGACACTTTCACTTCTTGTACAGCTAACACAGCTGCTCCTTTTTAAAAGGGGAATGCATACAAGGATTGGAGTGCAGGGCCTGGCAGCGTGCCTCACCCTCCTCAGCTGTACGGCTTGGAAATTTGCTATTTAAGCAAATGCTTATCATGCTGAAAACTAACCTAGATATTTGGAAATATTTACAAAAATTGAAAAAATCCCATCAAAAACAAAACAAAAAAACACACACATGAAGTTTTCAAAAGGGATAACTAAGAAACACATAGTCCACTGGAGACATTTTACAGATAGTAGTACCTACCAAAACAAAAGAAAACCTTCCAGGCACTTTGCTTGTCTTAATAAAAGTATAAGTCTGAGATAAGTAAGTATCACAGATCAATTCCGGAACAACTGTAGGAAAAAAATTATATCTTGTCATCAGCTCCACTGCTTGAGCTAGCTTCAGAGAAGCTTCCCAAATGCGAATCCCAAAGCTTCTAATTCTGAAAAACCAGCTGGAGAGAATTAGCATGGCTACGATCTACCATACAGTGAAGATGAGCTATTGTAACCTAAGAAACCATGCCAACACTGTAGAAAAAAAAAAAAAGCAGTACTTTCCAGCTACTGAAGCAATGACCAAATGCTACTGTAGCATCAGCTGAGCAGACCAGCAATGGAAGTGGCACAAAATCCCTTGGATGAGATACAAGAGGTTGCCCTTCCTTTGGTAAGCACCTTTCTTTGGTTAACCAGAATAAATAGATATGAGAAAACTGAAAATACTAGCATTTTCCTTGGGGCCCAGTTACAAAGTTAAACACCATCTCATTAAAGTCTTCAGAGAGTACAGTGTTACACCATGACAAAGAGGCAAAACCACCCCTCTTCTGGCACTCACGCAAAGGAAAAAAAAAAAAAAAAAAAAGTACAAAAAGACTGAAATACTGACTTCTCAGGAACTTCATTTTAATCACAAGTTCCCTGTAATTTCTGTCTCCTTTGCTTCAACAGCAATAGTTTCTCATGTTAAGGAATATGCAGACTTTTTTTTTTTTTTAAGCTAATTAATTGCAGAGCTAATAATTGCAGAATTTCTGCATTCTCACACAAAATTGAAATGAGAGCATTTTTCTTAAGCACTTCATTACTTTAAAAAGTGATCAAAATATGGCAATTTTCTATGATCATTTTTTTTTCTATGTATCATTCAAAAATGTCCCCATTTTGTTCAGTCTTGCTAGGTAAGTGATGCAAGAATTTGTAATGACCACTCAGGAAGTATCTGGGGACAGGCCTTTTGAGAAGCAAAGAGATGGGATGAGGAAAGAGCAGGCCGTTAATGAGTTTGCTGGTTTTCTGGGGAGCCACAGGAAACTAGATAGGCAACCACACTCAGCAGTGCTCCCCTCTGTCTTAGCCATCAGTAGCAGATTGACTTGTTCTTCTTAGAACTACATGGGTGCAGAGGGAAGCTGTCACCAAGGAACATAAATAGTTACAATAAGCATGCATTCACTCCCTGGCAGGCCCCTGGGATGCCATGGACCAGGAAGGAGATGCTTTTTCAGCCTCCTGCTATGGCCATGACCCTGCAGAGTGCAGCACTGCAATCCAGGATTTCACCACAGGGCCAGGAAGGGACATTTGTGTTACTGACAGGACACTCTTCTAACAGCCCATTTTAACTTTATTGTGCTCATCTGTTCTTCCTTCACCTGTCTGTGAAGGGATAGAGCAGGCCACCCTGCCAGGACCCCACGCAATATTCCCCCAGATCAACAGAGACACGTCCATTGCATTCAGCGAGAACCTCCAACTGCCAGGACTGTAGTATGAGAGAGAATATTCTTTCAGCACATTAGAATATTGCTTAGGAAACTACAAGATTAAATCACTAGAAGCACAACCATAGGGTTTTTTTGCTGATTTGAATTACGAATAGAAAGTACGAGCAGTTAAGAGGAAACAAGATATGTTCTATACGAGAGCCAAGATTTTTTTTCCTGACATGTGCCAAACAAGGAGAAGAAACAGAAGAATCTGGCACCATTAAAAACAGTTTGTGGAGAAAGGAACTGAATATCTACAGCCAAGCTCCATGTGGTTTGTAAAGAGGAAACTTTTGTTTTATGGGACTCTCAGTCAGCCAAAATTCTCCCAGACGGCGTGCAAATGGATATTAGCCTAAAATCCTACACGCATCTTGTAGAAGAATCAGTAAATGGTGGGGAAAGAAAAGGAACACTACTAAAGTTTTAAATCGGAATTCAAAATCTGCCTCATGGTTTAAAAAGTTAGTTTACCAGACAGCTATAATGTCATATATGGTAAGTTTGTTGGAAGGGAAACACAGTAAGTTAAAGCATGAAACTGTAAGTCGGGAAAATGAGTTCCAACCCTGGCTTCACTACCAAGTAGCTCTATAAAACTTGGATAAAAGAGAAAAAGGCTGCCAACTTAAATGTGAGATTTTCTTTAACTTCATATAGTATATTAACATTGCACTTATGCTGTTTCTTTTAGCTTCTATATTTCCCCCACTCCCTGGCATTACTACACACCAAGTTAAGTGACTAGATAGAGCACTGAGAACAGCTAAATTACTTGACCAAAACAAACCCTACCTAGTTTCTTAATCAAAGTACTGACTGGAGTAAAAAGAAAAAAGAAAAATTAATATGGGACGGTAATTCTCATAACTGAGCAAAACACTAAAGCAGCTGAAATGATCCAACAGCTTAGCTGAATATTGTGACAGAATGTGGCATTTTTGGCTTGAAGCAGTAACTAGAAGTTGTATTTCAGCATATAGGAGAACAGAAATGGGCAGGCAACAGCTCTTCGATACATGTTGAGTGCTTATACCCTGGAAGAATGTTTTTCATCAAGAGATTCTTCTCTGGCAACCATCGGAGTCCCGTGTCAAGCATTTGGCTACGTTATCCGTAAATCAAGAGGAAAGCACATTGACCTCCAGCTTACAGCTGGGGAACTAAGGCAGCTCCAGCAGGCAAGACTTCAAGCTCTGGAAGCATCCAAGTCCCTGCAGCCCACTGAAGGCACTTCTCACTGGGGCAGGTAGAGGCCCAGGTAGCTCTGTGGGTCTGGGCTCCAGCCTGTCCTGCAGTAGCCAGAGAATGGGGCTTTCTAGGTGATATTACCAGGGATTATAACACATAAAGTGGAAACTTACGCTATCATGCTTGAGGGAGAAGTAGTTAGTATCTCCTGTAAGAGGCCCTCGGCAACCTGCTCTGGGTGGCCCTGGTTGAGTAGGGGAGTTGGACCAGATGACCTCCAGAGGTCCCTGTCAACCTCAACCATTCAGTAACTCAGTGATATGAGGATTAAGATTTGCCCCTTTCTGTCTTCCTTTTAGCTAAGATTTGCGAACTAGTGTGTTTTCCTCCCCTAAATATAGTAGTGAGCCTGAATCAAATTTTTGAGGCAATCCATTCTGCACTCTGTATTTGCTTGGGTGCTCCTTGTATACCTTTAGGACTATCAGCTTGAAGGAGAAGCCCAAAGGTTATTTATTCAGTACTGTCTGTACGCTATGTGCATTTGTGTACAGTGCTCTAGATGGATGCTCCGTGCTTCATGTTGCACTGCAGTAATAAAAGAACTAAAAGCAACTTCTTTTAATTCTCGCACATTAATATTATTTTCTCCAAACAATAATGAACAGAAGAAAGCAAAACCAAGCACTCAAAATAAATAAATAAATAAATAAATAGAGAGAGACAGAGAAATAAAGATAGTAGGAAAAGATTACTGGCATTTTTCACAAACACTGGAAGGAAAAACCACTGTAAATGTAAAAAAAATAATAAAAAAAAAAATAAAAATTGTATTTTAAGGAGAAACCAGAAGCTAGCAGTTCTTATAACCACTGAAAATATTTCCACACCAGTCCCTTACAGGATGGCATCTACTGATGAGTTCTGGATGCTAATCAAAACCAGACCAGGTACAAACTAAAGCAAAGAACCCCCCGACAAAGTAGGTCAAGAAAACTGGGAGGGAAGGGAAACTGTTGCTAGGTGGCAGTGTACCTTAAGCAAAGAACACTGTAAATCATAGATTATTGAAAAGTTCATGATCTGCTAAAGGAGGTGTCATCTTCAGTGTCATCTTCAAAGCCCTGGTTGGGAACAGAACCCAAAATGTACACAATATACAGACAATGTTTCAGAAGGCTGAGAAGTAGCACTGAACAAAAATAAGAAAACCTGTCTTGAGACATGCTATTATGCACTGTCTACACTATAATGGCTCTCCAGGTCTATTACTGCTGCAAGAGAGCTCAAAAGCCAGTGAACTGAGCCTTGTACATCTTGAGAAGACTATGGTTTTGCTTACGTCATTTTATTCAGCCTTCACTAAACTCTTAACTGGAGACAAAAGCAGAGAAATAAGCTTGTACCGCAACTTGGCACAACAGTGAGGAGTAGACAGAAAACCTAAGTGTGCTGGTGAGAAATAAAGGTTTTTCAAGGTTATTTAAGAAACAGAACTCTTACTTTTCTGCCTTAAACAGTTTAACTCATCAGTTCTAATCTTTTCAAAATGGAAACAGGTAAAAAATGGTCAATAAAATTTAACAAATGGAGGTCGTAAAAGTGCATTCAGTCTGCATGACACCAACAAAGAGGATGGGGAAAAAGGCCAATCGTAGAAGGCCAAGGTAAGAAAGGAGAGGCTACATTTTTCTGGTATCCTTCTATCTGTCCTTCCTGATGTTCCCTCCAACAGAAAACTACCTTAACATATTGCCTAAATTAGCAGAAGTGGTAAAAAAGACAGGCTGATGACATCTTGTGAACTACAATTCGCTTGGTAAGAGAGCTGTTAGCAAGCTCACAGCTTGTCACAGAAAAGGATAAGATGTTCTTGAAGGCAAAGATAAAATCTATATTCTTTTCAACAATATCTATCTGGGTTCAAGAGAGCAATTTTTTGGAAAAAAAATTTAGGTGACTTACTGTATGGATTTGAGGTAATTTAGAAGATAGAATAAAAGAAATGAAAGGCACTTATCTGTAACAAGGCTTTAAATCCATGACTAAGACCATAACAAAATTATTTCTGAGAAATTTATCAAGTAATTCTTCTTATGTTAACTCCAATCTACTATACTTTTAAAGGTTTTTGTACGCCATATTCTGATGCATTAAAAACTGGTCAGAAGTAATATAATTGGAAAGCACGTGCCCTGTCTAATACAACATGGTGATTCCTGTATTGCTGTGTCTAATTCCTGTATTGCTGTGTCTGAACTGTTCATAATAATTAAAACACCAACCTTACTAACCTAAAGAGTTGCAGAGGGAATATATTTTACAAAACATTTCCTCAGGGTAGCTCACACGAGACGTGTTAACTTGCAAGCATAAGCCTCACACTACTATTTCCAGGTTGGATCTGTATCTTTTTTATCTGGAAAACCTTGGGATGCAAACCTCACAACTACAGGAACCAATTTCAAAGGATAAATGGGGGTGCAACAGTCTTTGTTCTGCTTTTCTCCACTGTCCCTTTCCCCAAACCTAACGTGGTTTTTGTGGTCAGCCTGAGCTTCTTCTTCCTCCTAGTAATTTGAGGCCTCTGTAATGCAACGAGGGAGTCACAGAGCATCACAGCCTTGTCCCCAAACTGTTGGTTTTCAGTCACGGACATGCAATAAACTCTAGCAGCCAAAAATAAGCATCAACTTGAGCAATAAAAAGTGGAATCCCTATATATGTCAGTAGGAGCCAACCCCTGTTGATCTCATGCACGCTTCCCTGACTTCTACAGCGTTACTGCTGTAAGACGAGCAGGAGTTGGCTTCACCTGCTGTTTCACCTCCCACTCCATGAGACGGTGCACAGCTAGTGGAAAAACAGTTTGAAAACAACAAAAAAAGCAACATAAAGCTGGAGCTTAGTCATTTTATGAAGACAAAAGAGAATAATCTGTAGGCTAGGAAGTCATCAGGTTTTGTCATAGCAGAAATACTTTGGTGGGGGGTACACAGAAAGGAGTCTCTCTCTGGAGAAAGCACATTCCCCAGCAAACAGCCGAAATACGCTTCTTTTCATTAACCAGTAAGAGGGAGATCTTTTTGTAGCGTGCAGAAGGCACTGAGCCTCATTTGACATTGAAGTTTAACTCAAAATAAAATTTTCTGTGATTAAGGAAACTTTTGTTCTACTTCTGTTTCTTCACCATCTGTGATATGAAACCTGGCAAAGACTCCAATTAGTTTCCTTTGTGTTATTACTGCCACTAGCACTCAAACAATAAACATTTATGCAAAAGGAAATTCCTCTGCCTTTCTTTGCTGTCTCTAAATGGTGGATGTAAATACTTTAATAAGAAAACCTGTACTGAACTCACCCTGAAATCTGGTAATGCCAGATTATGCCAACTGCACTACAGAAAAATGCAATAGCAGGTTAAGTCAATACAATACTTCTTCTGACAACATCTTCTGTACGGCAATGAGTGCTCACAGCCTGAGTAAATGAAGCAGAAACATCCTGTGCCAAGAAAGGAGAAATCCTGCAACATCTGCTTAAGGAACATCAGGGGCTGATTTGGGGAGTTTTCTTCATTGGGACATACAAACCCCTGTTCTGCTCCTGGAAGGACAGCTTTAAGAGCTACACAAGTGGTTCTATTTCTCCTGAATTGTGACAGACAGAGACATCGTCCAGTAAAACAAACTTAACCCAACACTTAAAGACAAGGTGACACTTAGCTGTGTATATTTACTTCCTTAACCTCTTCATTTATGTATACATCTATACACACATTTGACTACTGTAGCTATCCTAGCTGAAACCCATGCAATTGTTATAGTACAGATGTTAAATCTGATTATTCTGCTAAAGTTTATCTTGGCACCTTAAACACAAGACACAATCCAACATACAGTTTGTATGCTGGTACAAGCACACCAACATTAGGACAAGATATTCATCTTTATAAGAACAGGTGAAGTAGCACCATTTTTTTTTTCTAGTGTAGGCAAGCCCTGCAAAGCCAGAATTGTTCATCTTCTCTGTTCAAATGGGTTTGATCCATGTTCAATCAGGACTATAATCTATGACTTTGGCCCTTATTCATGCAGTAATTTGCCAAGTCTCCTTTCCATATGTCAACAGGTTTCCAATTGTTTTTTTGGATTCCCGAGTGGGAGGGCAGTAGCCCAGCCTGCTGCTGAATTTATTAGATTCAAATAGGAGAAAGGGAAAGAAAACTGCCACATGGAGGAAACATGAGGATAGAGAAGCAGGTGTGAGCCAGACAAGCAACAGGAGACCTTAAACTTGCACTAATCTGAGAAGCATTAACTAAAACTTATTCCCATTTTTAATATACTGCACGCTTTAGCATGGCTGCTCTTACTGCAGATCAGAAGCAGACAGGCTGCTGCCAAGCATCTCTCAAGACCATGCACAATTTCTTTTCTTTCCACATGCTTAAACAATAAATAAATAAATAAATAAAACCACCTTCCTGGAGCAGGATGGCACTTTTACATCAGCAGCTTATGCTGAGGCCTGTACTACACAGAGGTCAATGGGTTTTTCCATTTTTTATTTCCAGTTGCTTGCACACTGGTGGTTTGTATACTTGTTAGACAAACAGTTTGGGTTTTGGACAAATACTTTATTAATCAAACGACAGTTTGGTTTTCTGGGCAAAACAGCATGCCTTCTTGCTGAGGCCTCCCATATAATTTCGTTCTGGTGTGGAACAAATGTCCTAACAATTTTGCTATAGGCTCCACAGGGATGACTTCAAAAACTCTGCAGCCACAAGAGTGAAGAAAATATGAAAATAGGCTCCTCAACCCTTTTTGCCCACCATCTACATCTGCCTGAAAACTCCACAGTAAAGGCTCTGCCTACTTCCATTTCCAAAAATGCAACCTATTACAACCCAACTAGAATTTCTACTAATAACAGGCACAGTTTTATAATGCAGCTGAGTCAGTATACCAGCTTCTAACCCCAAAATTACACCTCTTGCAGATTGCCCTGACCACGTCTCACTCCTCCTCTGCTGACCTTGTTTAAGGACCGAAACTTAAAGAAAACTCAAAGTTGTTAAAAAAGATGAAGATTAAATAGCTTGTGTTGGTTTAACTTGCAGAATGAGGTCTCGGGGGCTAAGAGGAGCGGCAGGGAGGAATGACACGGCCCGCAGCAGCCGCCTATGTGGTCAGCTGGGCTGAGACACGGAGCTGCATCCTAAGCAAACCTACCAAGTAGCTTGTGTTACAAGATGACCCCACTCAGCCACTTGCATAGATGTCTTCTCTGCACACTTATGAGATGGATCGGTCCCTCTACCTCAAATTGTTTTAATAAGGGCTCCAAAGCAGATATCATGGACATAATCCATACCTGTTACATTCAGTGGCCTTCTGAGCCCAAAGCGAGAAATTCCACTCATTGCTACACACAGTCCCAAAGTTACACTTGTTGGTCTAAAAGCTGTCAGACTGACTTTGTGACTGCTTTTAAGGGATTAATAGAGCAATTTCTTTCTTGTACTTGCATGCCTACTACACCCATGCCTTCCAAAACTTTCAGTGATCAGAAAAAACAGCTGTATATAACCTAAGAATTCATTTGTGATGCATTCTATTACGGGATTAAAATAGAGAAGAATAGTGGTCCCTCCCCTTCTCCACTCCTCCTCCACCGAGCCTTTACACCCATTTACACCCCAGCTGCTGGAGATGCTGAGGAGCGTCAACCTGGGGAAAGCTCACAGCGTACAAGGAAAGGGGCACTGCACGGAAAGGGGCATTGTTCAGAAACAGGCAGGCCCGTTTCAAGCACTGCTTCGTCCCCCCCCCCCAAAAAAACAAAAAAACAAACATCTTTAGCCTGCTTAGGCTTAAACTTAAAGCCGAAGCCAGCCGCTACCAGCTCTCCGCCCCCCGCCCACCGAGCCGGGCGCCGCCAGCGCGGCGCACCTTGGACCCGGGTGCGGAGGTCGGGGAGCGCCGCGCACAGCCCCTCCGCCCGCCCCGCGCCTCCGCTCCCCGCGGGGGGCACGGCAGCGGCCGCCGGCCCCTCCGCCCCCTCCCCGGTACCTTTTCCTCCTGCAGAGCACGCAGACGGCCCAGAGGAGCAGGGCGGCGGCGGCGGCCGCCCCGCCGCAGGCGCCGAGCGGCAGCGCGTCGGGGCCCATCGCCTCCGCTGGGGCCGCGGAGGGAAAGTTTCGCCCGTCCTCCTGCTCCGTGCCGGAGCGGAGCGCGGCCGGCCGGCCCTCCCCGCCCACCAGCGAGCCCGGGGGGCCGGGTTTGGCTGCTCCGAGCTGAACTTGGCGAGCGGGGCCCGCGGCGAGCCGGCCGGCTCCTCCCCGGGGAGCGCCCCGCGGCGGGGGGGGGTCGCGCCCGCCCGCCCCCGGCCTCGGGGCTGCCGCCGGCACCGGGCAGCAGCCGGCACGGGGCGACCCCGGAGGGACCCCGGAGGGACCCCGGAGGGGGCTCGGGACCTCCCGAAGCCCGACCTCGGGTGTCTGTGGCGGGGGCTCAGCGCCCGCCGGGCCCCCTGGGCTCGCAGTGCTGGGCTGGTGCAGGGAGCGGGGCTGGTAGGTGTTTAACTTCTGCTTGTTTGGGGATAGAAACAACTGATCTGTGTGTAAAAGAACAAAACAACCCGCCTCGCAGGTTCGTGAAACCTAACCCGAGGTGGGATAACCAAAGTGACTCTGATGCTGTGTTGTGTGAGCAGCCACAGCTGATCCCCAGAGTAGCACGGCCAGTTCTCCCAGTCCTTCCAGTCCCACGCTGCCAGCATCTTGTGGAAAGAGACCAGAGGACAGGCCCCAAGTTTGAGGCAACTGAGAGATCCCCAGCTTGAGGAAGGATAATGGGGCGAGGTGGAGTGGGGCAGAAGGCCAGAGCGCTGGGTGCTACAGGGCAGGTGAGGAGATGAGCAAAATGGCAGGGTCAGAGCAGCCTGGCAGCCTTCCTGCAGTCTGTCAGAAGGTACGTTCAGAAGCACAGATAGGATATGAGATAGTATTTGCAGTTTGGTCTCCTTTGGAGATACTCAAAACCCGCCCTGATGTGATCCTGTGATCATGCTCCAGGTGAGCGTGCTTGAGCAGTGGGGCCGGACTAGATGATCTCTGGAGGTTCCTCCCAGCCTCAACCATCCTCTGATTCTGTGACTGCTGACAAGACAGAAGTTAGCATACCTTACTCATTCTCAGTTTCACAGAGTATTGCAAATTACAAAGTGTTTCACAATATTTGGTGATTTATTTATTCATCGCTTCTTGGAAGCATCACATACAACTCAGCTTTCTGAACTGCTCTGTTGTAAGTTTTCTGCCAATTGCAGAGACCCAAGTGTATCTCAGTAAATAAAGTGATTTGGCCAAAGAAAGCTTCCTTGACTTTAGCATAGGTCATCAGTTTTGGAGGCCTGGTTCATATGTGACATCTTGTATTGGGAAAACTTTGTGTCTTACTCCTCAAACAATCCTGTTAATTCCAGTGAAATAGTCAAAAATAGTCATTCTGTATTCAGGGCAACTATGATTAATATGCCTTGCATTTGAAGTGTCGTAGGGTCTGGACACTGCTGCTTAAAACAATCAACTGTTCTTCCTGTGATCAAAGAACAGACACCCCTGTTGTGCAATACAATGCAGTCAGAGAAACCATAAGAGAAAATAACGTTTTACTACTAGCTTCTTAGGGCTTTTTGCAGGAACTCTGAAATCCCCAGCTTGGGAATCCCAATGGGTTTCTTAGCTACTTATCCTGTTAATTCTTGTGAAACTAGTAATTCAGAACTGAAAGGCCTTGCACAGTGCGAAATTACAGAGTCAGGTTATGCAGGGTGAACTAGTACTCACTTCGCAAGTGACTTATGCTGTGAAAATTCAGTGTTTTACTTCAATATAGTGAGAAATGTGTTCACTTACAAGTAAATAGCTAGGGCGGCTAGAATAATCCTTTATCCAGGTTCAAAACAACAAAAAGATTGCTGGGGTTCTGGCTGAGGGCATGAAGAGGTTTGCAACAGCTTTTTTTTTTTTTTTTTTTTTATTTTGCACTATTTATATTTGCCAAAAGTTACTATCTCAGATCAATTGCAGATGAAAAACAAACAAGAAAAAACACGCCACCAGCAAAGCACCACGAGCAAGATTATTTTATTTTAAAATACAGGGAATACAACCTGAAAGCTTTAAAGCACCCTTAAGTGCTGTGTACTCTTCTGTATCAACCTCTTGAAAAACCCAAGAGGACAGATTAATTTCTCCTCTACTAGTACAGGAATCTCAAAGCATTAGAAGCCCAAAACTGTCAGAAGTTTGGTGTCTTACAGTAATGAACTATCTCAACGCAGATCCAGCTGGATGACATTTGCATACAAAATGCACAATTAAAATTGTGATAGACGTGTCTGTACATACTGGCATCTCAGCTAACTGCATAAGGAAGGTTAGGCTGAACAGTCCCCTTTAACGTAGCTATAGCAGAAAAGAGGAAATGTGTTTCATGTTCAAGAGGTACAAGCTCAGCCTTACAGTGATACAGCCTTGGACTGAAAAATTACTCTTAAGAACCAGAAGGATTTTCAGTTTCAGGCGATTGTGAGATCTTTATGGAGCTCTAACTGTAGCATGGTCATAAACAGGGAGAAAGAATGTAAATGCTGTTATATTTGGGGAAGAGTAATGCTACTGTCCATCTGGATACAGCTGTGTCCAGTTGTTATCCTTACTCCTTGAGTGTAATTGCTGCTCCATGACAGTGATATTAGCTCCTTGGCAAGCAGCAAAATTTCTTCAAGAGCAGTCCCCAGGCTTATAAAGCTGCTAGAAACAACTGCAGTCTAGAGAGAGAGGAAGCCGTCTGCAAATATATACTGGGGCGGGGGGAATGGGGATGGGAGAGGTGGAGAATTCATAAAATAATCCTTGAGGTCTGTTCACTTCAAAGACACCTAAGATTTCAGTAGGTTCTTAATACTCTGGTAGTAAGCCTAGATGGATCATGGATAGATGCTCAGTTACATTTCTCCTGTTTAAATTGTGAACATTCTGTACATATGCTACAGTTCAAAATGCATACTGTGTGTATGTTTCATACTGCCAATGTTGTAAGATGATATAGATCATATTTTTTTGTCTTATGAAAATGCAGAAGACTCAAAATAAACTTAGAACAGTATATACTGCAATCTGTACTGTATGTTACACATCACAGTGTGATTTTGCTATATGCAGCACATGGACAAATGCCTGTTCTACTGGGTAGCTTTTGTGTGCACAGGGATTTAAACTACCAGGCTCAGACAAGAGCAGATTTTGCATCATTGAAGCACCACTGAGATATGTGTTATAAGCAATGGCAGGAACAAGGCTTATTTTTCTGGTTGTTCAGTGCTACTCATTCTGAGACTATTTTCACCACCTTACAGCTTTGTTCTGCTGTAAGCGTGGCAGTTGCAATATTGCAAGTCCATTCTTGTCTTCAGTATAAATGCATATGAGGTATTTCAGCCAAAACAATCTATGTATTTCTTTGGAAAATGCTAAGGAAAAATGCCTGCGTTAACATTGTTAGTGATTTTGAGAAAATGCAGTGGCATCAGACTTTGAAACAGGGTCAACAAATTAACCTCTGTGTCAGAGATAAGCTATCCAAATTTATTTAGGTTGTAAGCCACACAAGAAGAGAGGTTTTGTGTACTCTTTAGCAGCTTGCTGGACTTCTGGTGCATAATTCCGTGAAGATGCCACTGGAACTGGGTCTGCTTCCTGCTCTCAGCTCAGCAGCTGTTTTCTCTGAAAGTGAAGCCCTGAGCTAATAGAGATCAGGCTGAATTCAGGGCAGCAGAACTCAAAGCCTTTTTGTTCACTGCTCTCCGTGTCCCTTCCTGCTGGAAGGCAGGCAAAGGGAAGTGCAGTAATTTAAACGTGGGATAAAAAGGCTACAGACCTGTCAAATCTCACGCGCTACATTTAAGACTCATACCTTTGATTCTTGCCTCGTGCTCTCCCTCTTGCCTTGTATTCTCTCCTTAGTGAACAGATCAATCTGCAGTTAAAGCTTTTGTAGTGCAGCACCACAGCCTCTCTCCTGTGATCTCCTGTGTCAATCACGGCTGCTTGGCCTAATCTGTGAGCAAGACCCCACACCGAGAGGGATGAGGAGTCTCACTCATCTTCCCCCATGTGCACTTCATATGTTGTAGGTCCACTTCCCTCAGTCATGCAGACTGATATGCCAGACACATGTGGGCTCTCTTACCATCTCAAGGAAAGTACAGAATAACACAGTTACATGTTATTATCTACAAAGATCACCAAGTCCAACTGCCTGAACACTCAGGGCTACCCAAAATTTAAAGCTTATTATTGAGTGCAATACCCAAAAATGCCTCTTGAACACTGGCAGGCCTGGGGCATCAATCACCTCTCTAGGAAGCCTGTTCTGGTGTCTGACCACCCTCACAGTTAAGAAATTGTCTCTAATGTCCGGTCTGAACCTGCCCTGGTGCAGCTTTGTGCTGTTCCCACATGTCCTGTCACTGCCTACCAGGGAGCAGAGGCCAGCACCTCCCTGCCCACCTCACCTCCTCAGGAAGAAGCAGGGAGCAGCGAGGTCGCCTCTACCTCCTTTTCTCCAGCCCTGTCAACCCAAGTGTCCTCAGCCCCTCCTCACAAGACATGCCTCCCAGCCCTTTCACCAGCTTTGTTGCCCTTGGGACACCTTGAAGTACCTTAACATCCTTTTTATACCCTGGAGCCCTGAACTGCACACAGGTGGGATAGGCTGATATAGACGGGAAACTGACTAGGCAAAGAGATTATGAATGGGAGTCAGGGAGGGAAATAGAAGAAGGGATAAGGAACAGATGAGGATGAATGAGCAAGAAGATGGAATCTGGGAATCAAAGTAGAGAAGAAGAGAGTAAGAATAGGAAATATTTGGAGGAGTGTGAGAGAATTGACACTTCCTCCATATAGAAATTAAGATGTGGAATTGTGATATGACCCAAAGGTCAAATCAAAGAGAGGTGAAACTGGGCATGAGTGGGAGTGACAGGGTGGGCATCCTGGCTGCAGTTCATCGGTACCTGAGATGCTACAACTGCACAGAGCCTCCCAAGACACGGTCATATTCCTCCTGCCACCCATGCCACAAATCACGCAATCCTTATAACTAACAACTATGTGGTCACAGTAAGGACCAGTTGCTTCCCAATCTGGCAGAAAACTCAGTGAGAGAAAGGAATTGGATATGCCAGGCAAGCCATTGACTCAGCTCATCCTGAAGCCGTACTGTCATCAGCTCATGCAAGGAAAAGGGGTAGCAGTCCAAGATGTGGACTATGGGAAAAAGAAACATCCTGCTATGAGATTTAAACAAAAGGGAGCTGTGCTGCACTGCAGGGGTTTTCACCCTCAGAGAAATGCTAGTATGATGCTACATGGGGGTATTTTCATATTTTCACCCTGACTTTTTAATGAGGAAATTTTGATATAAATTCTTACCTGTACATAAATCTAGATAATATGGAAAAGGAAGCTATAGAGTTCTACTTTTTTTTTTTTTTTTTTTTTTTTTTTTTTTTTTTTTTTTCTCTTGTGGTAGCTGGAAACTTAGCGAAGCAAGGAGGGGACTTCAAGAGTGTTGGCTGTCCTGACCAAGTTAACTGAAGTCTCTCCTTGAGAGTAATAGTCCGTTCCTTCCTGTGGTATTTCAAATACCGTCATGCTTTTCATAGGCTAATTATGTGATCTGCATTTCCTGCAGGCTCAGCTTGAGTACTTGGCTCTGATTTGTTATAAATAGATAGATGTAAACAAACAAACAAACAAACAAACAAACAAAAAACAGTCATGTATTCAGAACTTGCCATTTGAACACATAAAGTACTTTGGATACAAAAAAGAGCCAGTATTTAGCATCCCTACTGATGAGTATCTATGAAAATATTAATGCCGGTGTACCCTAAGCAAAATTTATATTTGCAATATAGTAAGGTATGCAGAGTAATATCACAAAGTTTTGAAGAAAGCCTCATTCCCTGTGTGGGTTTATGTGGACAGAATTTGGCAGAACTCTGTGGAAAAATGCATAGCTACATCATATTTACCTTAATGAAAAGCCTACAGTTCTGGAATCTCCTAACTTTCCTATAGCTGACTTCATGACCTTCAAAATGTACTTATTTTCATTTCTATGATTCAGTTTATTTTCCTTGAGAATAGTGCAGTCTTTGCTAGCAACAAATATTTGGGGCAACTAAACAGTGTTTGTACTACGATAAAAACAAATATCATGTATTAACTCATTAACTGGCAGGTGTATGTATATAAACAACATCTGGACAGTTTCATTTCTCTGGAGTACTGAGCATAGCTATAGCACAAATTGAAGAGAGAGGAGAGGAGAGGAGAGGAGAGGAGAGGAGAGGAGAGGAGAGGAGAGGAGAGGAGAGGAGAGGAGAGGAGAGGAGAGGAGAGGAGAGGAGAGGAGAGGAGAGGAGAGGAGAGGAGAGGAGAGGAGAGGAGAGGAGAGGAGAGGAGAGGAGAGGAGAGGAGAGGAGAGGAGAGGAGAGGAGAGGAGAGGAGAGGAGAGGAGAGGAGAGGAGAGGAGAGGAGAATATTCCTGCTGGATTCAATACATTTAGGAATCCACCCACAGATATTTCTGAAGCCCTGTGTGTGGCAATGAAGGAAATATATGAGCAGAAGGAAATGACTGGATGGGCTCTCTTCCTAAAAAGATTAGTTGCATGTCAGGAAAGCTAACTGTTGTAAAACAGGACAAATGCACAATGGCAGATACATTTTAAAGAAAAAAATAATAATAAAGGAAAAAAAGTGTTTAAAAAAGAGACTCATCAGTAATACACTCAACAACTAGAGAGCTGTCTTGGCAAGAGAAGACAAGATGAAGCAGTGATGAACAGATCTAAAAGCAGAATGCTTTCACAGAGCAATGCTTAGAGTTACTGCATATGTGAAAGTTAAATAGCAACAAAGCACGGGGTAATTATCAACTAGTTAACTGTTATACAGGTGAGGTTTAACTGTTACACAAATGAGGTTTCAAGGGGAGAATGCTCATACAGACCTGCCAATGGGACTTAAAGGGACTTAACGTGCCTCAGTCACAGGATTTCTAAGTCCTGATGTCTTAAACTAGGCCTGGCAGTGATTCCCAAGGTGGTAACTATATTCTTGCACAATCAGTTTTTCTATCTTATTAGCCACTTCTGGACCAGTTCTCACAGCTTATCATTATGGATTATGCTACAGATTTTTAAACCATGCCTTTAAATGCAATAAATTTATGTTCTTCAGCTTTTATTAAGTTACTGCATCATTTATTCATCTGATATTACTGATATTAGTGGCCTTGCTGGTCTGTCATGTCATTATTAAAATATTATTTAAAGGATTTGGGTTTATATTTTATTGTTCTTAATTGTTTGTATTAAGCCTAACTGTGAAAAACAACAAGCAAACATCTCAGCACATTAAATTATAACAGTGTGATGCAGAGTCCAAGTATCGGCTTAGCAGCCAGTCATTCAGAGTTAATGTGCAATCAGTTACGTCAAAGGTACTCGAGATCGGTCAGCACTTTATATGATTGACTCTTTAAAAAGATAAATTATTTGTACCTCCAGATGCTTTGCATGCTGCTTCTTTCTTTTCCATTAGCTTCTGGGTTTATTATTGTTGCTGATTCTTCTCTTTGTGAGTCTTTCAATTTGAAGCCAATGCAGAAGTGTTTTGAACCTAAACATGCAGGGTTTCGACAGCAGCCTACTAGCAGATTAAAATCTGAAGCTGCTCCGTACCACTTACCTGTGAACCACTCAAAATGCAGCTCCCACTCTTAAGACAAAGACATTTGATTTGCCTGTGAATCAGCTTCTGTTCCATCAGTTTTCAATACCCTATATTAAGGTGAACCAAATCTGATTTAGTGGTTTGCCATTTATTGAGCTGACAACTGTAAGTGATGCATCTGTGAATGCACGTCTGTTCTTGCCCCGGTGACACCGCGGTAAGGCTGGGGCAGACACCCACAGCCCTTCATTATTTCAGTCAGCTGCTTTTAATCTTGTGCTGCAAATCTGCCAAAGTCCAACGTTGCCCTGCAAAGCTGCTGTGTTTGCTAAATATGGGCCTGCCTGTACATGGGGCACACCTATGGAGAGTTTTGATTAAAGGAATTGGGCAGAGTGTGGAGGTTGAGTCTGTACTTTGGACTCCATCCTAAATAGGTACATTTTTCCCATTAAATCTCCTGATAAGGCCTAAGATCAGTCAGGTCTAACATAACATCAGACTTCAGAGACTGATTTACTTTAATTTCCCCCTAAAGTAAGGAGTGGAGCAAAAACAGATCCTTTGAAAAGGAAACTGAGAAAGATGCATGGGGCCAAACTATGGCCATCCTTTGCTTCCAGGCTTATCACAGGCTAAATTGAAACTGATGCTGTGTGCACTTTATTATGATATTAGACAGCACTGGAGCTCCCTTCTAAACATGTACTCACACTGGCGTCCAAAGTCCAAAGTGTGTGAGAAGGGAAGTGCTACTTTGCTGGGTACCATTGCAATGGGCAAAACTGATGCTGCTAAGATGTTGGAACTACAGAGCTCTTCCAAACCTTTAGTTTAGATGCAGCCCTACAAATCCAAACACAGAGCTTTCAAAATAGGAAAGAACATGGATTTCAGAAGCAGAAATACTCTGAAAGTTAGAACAGTTGGGATTTGTTCCTTAGCATATGCACACTTGTAGTAGTAAGTGAGATGGTTAAAACAGTATGGCATTTTGTTCACCTACAGGCTGACTACATAAGCTCTTAAAAATAAAACAACCCCACATCAGCATGTAATACAGTCAATGGATCATCAGTAGGTAGCTGATGAAGGAGGCAGTAGCAGGTGGAGGCATTTACACCCTCATGGATATCTAAAGCCAGTCAGAAACACCCTTCAGTTGTTCATTTGTGTATGGGCATCCGTGCCATAATGGAAATTAAGCAGTGGATCTTGAGCTGATTATAGTGCTGAAGTGATGGAAGGAACACTTGGAAGTTATTCTGCTTTGTGACTATAGCACAGCCATGGGAATGCTTGATTACTAGGGAAAAAGAGTGTGAAAAATGAAGGAAGGGAATAACTTGAATCCATTCAGTTGTTATTAAGGCTGTGAGCTGTGGCTGTGTGCAGTTCACTGTTTAACACAATGCATCTTTTTCACTGATAGCACAGACTTTCTAAAATCACTTTAAAATGGCTACGCTTAGAAAACTTAGCCTTTAAAAAGTGTTTTGGTTTTAAAGATATTCTCTAAAAATACTTTCTGGCCTAATACTCAAGGCCTGGTTAAAAACTCTGAAAAATGTAGTGTTGGGACCATGGGGAATGTATTTAAATTTGTGGACTTGTCCTCATTTTAATTCAAATTAAAATGATTGCTTCATAGTTTGAGTTCTACTCTGCAAGTGCTGGAGGAACTAAAATAATGTATTAACAGATAGAGGTGTTAGAGTCCCACCAAAGCAACAGTCTCCTGAGTATATCACACACAAAGTGGGCCAAGGCAGTTCAAAAACACCAATCAAAAATATGGCTACTGCACATGTAAGCATGTGAGAACATATCAAGAAACCCCTAAACCAGAAAGGTAATATAAAAAAAAAAAAAAAAAAGTTTGCCTGGAAATATATATATATATATATATATTTTTTTTTCAGCCCAAAAAATCAGTGGTTGGTGGAATCAGGCATGTCCTTTATCTACAGAGTGCAAAGGCTGGTTTCCAGGTTGGAATAAATGGAGTGTTTCATTTGGTTGCATTTCCAAGCCTTCTTCTACTCATTACTTTTTTCTTGTCAGGTCCACTGCTCCCTGCTTTTGCTCTCCGTTTGACGTTTCTATCTGTTTCCCTTTGGCAGATCACGAGTGGCTTCTGCTTCCAGAAATGCAAAGACAGTTCCATCTAACTGTACCCTGCCACCCAGCTTCAGTTTCTTGGTGCTCTGTGTTTTGGGCTGTGATTTCATTTCTTTCACCTTACTCCAGACAGAAGCATAACTGCTCCTATGTTTGTAGAAGAACCTGTGAAAGTCAATAACCAGTTGCATGAGCTTCAAAGAAGTTTCATCCCAACATCCATTATTGTTCTGTATTATATTCACAAGCATTAAATGATGATATATGTATTTAACAGGCCCCTCTAAATTTCAAACTTTTATATACTCAGAATTTATATTATCATATTTCCCTAACTTATTTTGGAATAAGTTCCATTTAATTGAAAAATAAGTCTTTCCTATTGCTTTTTGTGATATCTTATAGAATCCTCTATCTCTCACAATTTTACATTAGGTGGAATAAGCTGGTTGAAATCATAAACATAGCATCATCATTTTTTTAATTCTGTATTCATTTCTGTTAATTTAACTTCTGTAATACTCTAGAGTTATTTTGTGGAAGTCCACACATTTTTTTTTTTTTCTAGATAAATTAACATTTTAAAAAGTAAATTAAATACCTAGTTAGTGTTACCAGATTCTTGATACATTTTGTGCTTTTTGAACTTCTTTCAAAATTAAGGTTTACTTCTATTTGCATTTAGATTTCTACCCTGAATGACCCCATGTTTGGACTTTAAAGAAGAATAAAAATTAGTTTGCTTAAAGAAGTTGTTTATATAGGACCGTTTTATTTTGTGCCTAAATATCCCTACCAATCATTTAATTCTATAAAACTTAGGTATGTTTTTCATTATATATATTTCAGAAAAAAAAATGTCTTCATCAATACTAGCCTTAAAATCCTGAATGGTTTCATTGAACTCAAACAGAGACTACTTAAGAAGTTCAATGGCATAGAGAGGAGCATACACTGAAAATGTTGCCCTTACACCAAATACTATATCAGCTTGGAAAACAACACCAAGGACTTTATCTTATAAGTCTTTCACATTTAGAACTCCTGCAAAAGTCAGGGGAAATCTTCATGAAGCAGAAAAGTGTAATAGTGCAATTATTCATCTGCTGGAAAATAGCAAATTATTCTCTCACCTATTACAATAAAATTGATACCTTTACAAGTTTCTATCTCAACAACTTTGAAAGCAGTAAAGTATGTGCAGTAATTGTTAAGTATTTTTTTTTTCTTTTCTGAATCTTAAAATTTTGTCCTTAAAAGATTACAGAAAGTCAAATATTAGAAGACTATTTTCCCTACTATATTGGTATCCATATTTCCAGAGTATTTTTATAAGCAAAAAATCAGGGAATGACACTAATTACCAATTACTAAATAAATTTGAGTGTCTCAATTCACTTCTGTTTTGAAAGTAATTTGTGAGCTGTCTGTCTTTTGTCATGATTGGAGCAAAATGGCACTGTTAATCCATAGGCCTTGGTTTAGGGCTAACATGAAGCATTTTCAGGCTGGAAATTAGGAGAAATTTCTTCTCAGAAAGAGTAGTTAGTCATTGGAACAGGTTGCCCAGGGAGGTGGTGGAGTCACCGTTCCTGGGGAATTTTAAGGAAAGGTTGGATGTAGCACTCAGGGACATGATTTAATGGGTGACATTGATTGTTGGGGGATGTTTGGACCAGATGATCTTGGAGGTCTTTTCCAACCTTAATGATTCTATGATCAACAACTTTTTCCTTGTTTCTTTTTGACTAAGATGGCATTCACCTACTTATCATGTAACTGACTCAACAACAGGAAGAACACTCATTTTACTCATTGTCCTACTGCATGGTCCAAAGAGTAGAGAGCCTCAGTTCTTTGTCTTAGACTGAGCAGTCTACTAATTTATTTGACATTATACTGCCCTAGAGCTGCCTAGCCCAGAAAGCACATATTTTGACTAAAAGCAAATACGGGTTCAACAAAACATGGCAGCAGATTCCAGATTGCCTAAACAGTCAAATGGAGTCAAGTTTCTTTCCAAAATGCAGCCCCTACTGCACTTCTCCCTTGCTGAAAGGCTCTTAGTGTTGGAACTTGGCAGCCAGTAGGTTATTTCACTGAGAATCTCAAATTTAAAGACCATCCTGATCTTAAAATGTCAAGAAAACACCTGCTCTTCCATTGTCAGGAGGCCATTGATGAACCACAAATGCCATTTTTAATTAGGTACAGATTACTATATGGGAACTTTAAATCATCTCTGTCAAATTTTTGGTGTAAGCTTAATAAAACAGTGAGTGCTTAGTCTGCCAAAGCATGCAGGAACCCTGCCTATTAAAACACAGTGCTGATGCTATTCAGCAGTAATAGACTCAGCAGTTCCTTGCCATCCTTCCTGTGACGAGTAGGATATTGTTCCCAAACATCTTTTTTGTCTCCATCAGTCTCTCTTTTTCATGTATGGCATTGTGAAAAGTAATAACTAACACCAGCAGATAGTTGGTTGCCACTGATGATTGCTTCTGATATTGCTTATAAGATGGAAATGCTTGTAGACACAAAATTATTAATAAAATGCTACATTCAGAGGGCTTAGTCTTTAGTGCCAATGTACACTCAGAACCTGTGTCTCTTTGGTCCTACCTGATTTCTGCTGATCAAGTTTATGTGATATTTGAATGATTCTTACAGACTTTGTTGCCCTTTGGCATTATATTCCTTTATTAAAAGCAAATGGTAAACACAAGTTGTGGCTTGGGAGGATCAGGCTGGTCATTAGAAAATGACTCTTCATCAGGAGAGCAATGCAGCACTGGAAGAAGTTACCCAGAAAAGGCAGGGTTTAGACCACTGTTGGAGATTTTCAGAAGGTGGCTGGAAAAAGTAACACCTGACTTGAACACACATTGATGATAATCCTTTTTCAAGTGAGAGACTGCACTAGAAAATTTCTGTAATTTCCTTCCAACCAACATGAAATATTTGCCCTTTTTGCTGCATTCTTAGGATTACTGACAATATCATTCTATTTTGAAAAAGTAATTGTTAAACCTGGATCTTTAAGCTAACAAAAACAAAAGCTTTTTTAAAAAGTATGACTAGGGAAAAAAAAAAAAAAAGAGAATGAATGTAGATTTTGATATTGGTATATTAAAATGAAAATATACATGGCCTCAGAGAACTACAATGAGAACATCTCCTGCCCCACCACTCCACAGAGGTTTGCACATATGGTAGCCCACTTTGCATTGCTCTGAAACTTTACCACACCGTTTGCAAAAAGTGATTTGTGTTTTGGGACAGTAATTCATTTTTCAGAAACTTTCTTTTTATTGACTGCTAGAGATGGGCTGAAGCCAGTTGTATCTGAAATGAAACCAAAAGCCTCATGAGCAGATGGCCTAGCATGTTCAGCAAAAGTGCTATCTGGAAATGTGATGTATTCTTTACTAATGAAGAACCTCGAGGACTATCCTCCCTGTTTATCATCAACCTTTGAATGTGTACCATTCCCTTATTCTCACAGGCACTACTGCAAATGAGAAATAGCAAGTAGGAATAGCAGTAAATTTGAAAGTCACATCATATTTGTATTTTTGTTCCACATTAATAACATTACCCTCGTTTTTTTTTTTTTTTTTCTTTCTTTCTTTTTTTTTTTTTTTTTTTTCTCCTGATACAAGTACAAATACTTGGAAGGGTTAACTTACCCATATTTATATAAGAACTGGAATGTATCTGTATCTGTAAATTGAAACCACAATAGAACTATAGATTAGCATTTGATATCACTTTCATTTTCCTTCACTTGGATACCTCATCTGATCCCCCTCCCCCCCCCGCCCCTTATTCATTGCCTTCCCACTTTGGGGGCGGATAGGTAAGGAGGCACATTTTCTACATACTTTCATCCAGTTTGAAGATAATAGCCTTCTTTTCCATCCACCACCTTACTCTACTTAATAAGTTATCATGTTTGCCTGGCTCCAACTGCCAAGAACTAAACTCTCAGCTTGCCTTCTATCACATCATTAACTGTCCTTTCAATGTAGCATATTGTGTTCCAGAGCAGTTGTGTTTTAATGTGCAGATATGAAGATTTAGGCATCTACATATGAGGTAGGCACTTAATGTGAGGTAGGCACTCCATTACAGTCAGTGGAGACCATTACCCTCAAACGGACAGCATTAATAGTATTGCTTTCTCCTCCTGACAGCATGTTTGATATAAATCATCTCATCTCTGTTCCATAGTTAACATACAAACATGTTTTGTTTTGTTTTGTTTTACTTTGTTTTGTTTTCTGGGGGAGGAACATTCATCATCAAATTTGGTTTTGTTAGAGAAAAGGGAATTTGTCCTGAGGGAATACAATTTTAGCTACCCATTTCTAAATACTGCCTACAGTCTCATTAACATACCTGTTAACATCTTGTTAACATCCTCGGGCATGCTAATTTTTGAAAGCCTTTAAAATCAATGGGAACTATGAAAGCTTAATACATCTCATGATCTCTCTGAAAGTTCTTCTCCACGGTGTTTTGTGACCGTGTCCATATAAACAGCACAGCAACAATAACACAACCAAAGAGTAGAACACATGGGTAATGCACAAATTATGACAATGACATTGAAGAGCCCTCAAATTCTCAAAAATATATGAGCGAATATGAGAAGACTAGCCTGCATGCAACAAGCTATTGGGCTGTATTTTGACCTTTTTAACACTGGTTTAAATGTGGAGTGATTTAATTTACTTTACTCCAGCACAGCTGACATCAGGAACTGTCCGTATAATCAATACAGTAGGCGTATTGACCTAAACCTTCTGGAAATAAATAAATACTGTCATGAACAGTCCTCTCTCAGGGAAACAGAAACACCTGACTTTAAACAGACTTTTAGAAAACACATCTCTTATGAAATCTCTTGGGAGAAGGAGTTCTTTTAGCCTCCCAGGGCATAGCAAGCAAAGCAAGGTAAGTTATCTTGACACCAAGTCCTCGAGCAGCAGATCTTTGGGGGAATGAACAAAGTGCTCTGTAGAGTCAGCCTGGTTTATCATCAGAGTCATCTATATCCTTGAAAAGTACAGCTGGGTTTAGGGAAGGTACAGGGAATACTCCTGTTACATTTACATGCTTCTCCAAGCAAAGGAATCGTCATGACTTCAGCTTCTGAATAAATATTTTTAGTGTTTCTTCCTCCTGAGGGGGTTTCTTATTGGGTAAATAATGGGTGAATTCTCATTATTCACCCATTGATTTGCATGAAGCTTATCATGAAACATATTTTTATTATTATTGTTTTTCTTAAAAAAAATAGTCTTGAAAATAATCCATGCTTCTCAATAATTTCCCTAATACAGAAAGACTCCATGAGTTATTTCCATCAATTCTGAACTTTGTAGTTGGAATCCCTATCATATTAAGTAGTTACTATGTTATACAAATAAATATACACATATGTATGCACTCAAATCTCAGAAAATCTTTATTTCCTCTTTTTTTGAGAATCTCAAGTAATTTGACACTTTGGGAGTCATAATACTCAATGAGAACAATACCCAGTTGACCATTCTGCCAGGAGAAATAAGCCAGTATTGCAAAAGAGGACATATATATGTGTATATATATGTGTGTATATATATATAGTATTTATTTTTCTTGGAATTCCGGTTCCTCATTAAATAGTAAGATACTTTTGACAGATGTGCTGTAGTTATATTCATTTTTAATCTGGGCCATATGGAGGCATAGTGGAATGATGTTCCAGACATTTTACCAATCCATGGTTACTAAAGATGAGGGCAGAATATGTCAAAACTTCACAGCAATACAGCAATAGATTTTTCCTTTAATATTTTTCCACCAGAGAGGGTCAAAACCAAAAACCAAAAAAAGAAAGAAACAGACACAAACCAAACAAAAACAAACCAAAACAAACAAAAACCAAAAACAAACAAAACAAAACAAAACAAAAAACAAACAAACAAACAAACAAACAACAACAAAAAAAGGAATTTCTCGAATATATCAGATACAGTTCCCAGAAGCCCTAAAGTGACTGTTCTCAGTGGTTGGAAGCAAGAAAAATTTGCAGTCCTGTGATGAGTCAGTAGGATTTAGAGGTGAGTGTTCTTGGTTCAAATGAGGATACTATTACTTGTACTTCCTACCATAATCCATGTTTGAAAGCAGGAATTTTGCACCAAAGCTCCCCAGATTTGACTATTTATTTATGTATTTATTAAATTGAACTTGTATAAGCTAAACCAATGGTGTACAGGCTGGAGATAGCTTATGCTTTTCAAGCACATGCTGGCAACAAGAGAGTTTCTGTGTTTTCCAGAAGAGGAATGTGAATTGCTAAGGACATGGATAGTTGTGTTCCAGCCAGTGTTCTCAGGCTAGTATTTCTGGAAGAAGCAATTCTAAATCTTACATTTCATCTGTTTATTTACTATGTGCAGGAGTCTGGTTTTCTCAGTTGGTTGTTAAATAAAACAGCTGTCTACTACACATCTGTTCACAAAAAATATTAGCAGATTGTGCACTGAAAGATTAGGGAAGCTTATTTTAATTTGAAATGAGATAATGGGACAATCTTAAACACAGGAACTGATCCTGAATTTTTGTTTTACCACAGAAAGCAAAGATGAGCAAGTAACATTTGGTATCTTCCTGTTGTCCTGCCTATCAATCTGGACCACACAGCAGCAGCTTTTGGTCACTTCTATTTGAAACCTGGGAAAACAGTTGTCAGAAGATGAGTCAAAGGATGCTTTCTCGAGTCAAAGGATGCTTTCTCCCAATTTAGAAAATGATGGACCACGAAAAAATATATTAACACAAATATTATAATTCTATTTATGAATTTTTCAAATTGTGTTAGAGACAATCTGAAGGCCAGGGACAAGAGGAATGTTACTCTGCATGAACTAAGTCACCTTTTCCATGGAGTAAGGATGGTTATCAGCCTTCAGCTGATGTGAGATAAGTAACAAACCTGTAAGGATTTGACTGAATGTTTGCACTCCGAGTTCTAACTCGTGTCTGGCTTATATCTGTGTAGCTTCTCATGTGTTCTTCCAGTTCTTTCAAAGGTTTTCATGAGTGGGAAATAATTTCTTCACTTGTGAAGGATGTTTGAGCTAAAAAATATTTGCAAGGTGTTGTGAACAGGTAATTCATTGCGGCATAAGCTAATGACCCTGACCTAACCCGGTGCTTTCTTTTGGCTGGTTAAATTACAATAGCTTAAAAAATTATGGTCATGAGAAAGCTCCCAGCAGCTGTTCTCTGAAAATCAGACTCACGTAAGGCAGTTGAAACACCAGTTCTGTTCAAACAGAACAGAATGGGTGTCAAAGCAGATCTGCCAGAGCTTATGCAAGGCAATGAGATGCAGCAACATCCCACCCCACCCCCCGCCAAAAAAAAAAAAAAGAGAAATCGACATGTTAAACAAAGATTGGTAGATACCTAATCTTCTGTAGGCAAGCATCTCTCTGCCTGCAAGATGAGTTCTGTGAGGTTGCCTAAGATCTGGATTTCTTGCCACATGCAAGGATATGTAAAATCAAACAGGAATGACTCTTGCTGTTACGAAGTTTCCTGTCTCCTGCGGTGTGGAATTTCTGTATGCTAACAATTATTTTTTAAGTACAAGATTCACTCATTTT
Organism: Aythya ferina; assembly: GCF_964211825.1. Classification (NCBI taxonomy): domain Eukaryota; kingdom Metazoa; phylum Chordata; class Aves; order Anseriformes; family Anatidae; genus Aythya; species Aythya ferina. Next base: position 124,323,540 of record NC_140297.1, read on the forward strand.
TTTGTCTTAGAAAATTCCCACAGCTTCTTATTTCTCAGGGGGAATTCCAGGCACACCAAGTGAAGATTGTTTAAAAGAACATCTGTTTTCACTCATAAATTATACGACAACATCTTAATAGAAACACAGCCCGCCTGTATATACTTCTGTGCTTTCACCCATTAATTACAGAGAACATTAAGGTTCCATTTTGCTGTGCTTTAAACATCTGGTGCCAAAAGAAGCATCAAGGAGAATGGAAGCATGATTATGTCATTAGACTCAGCAGTCCCAAAATACTGATCAGCATTCATTATTGTCTGTTGCTTCCATATGAAACTAGTCTTTTATGTGAAAGTAACTGGCTATACCTATATATAGCTTGTCAGATACACTTTTATAATAAACGTACAGTCATAGATACTGTTTTTCCTATTTTACAGTGTTTTTAATAATGTAAATTTATACCAGTTAACAAAAGCATCATGTAATCTAAACTCAGCCAACTCTTATAATCAACTTGGTTTCGCAACCAAATTCAAATCTGGTGTCCCTGAAATACATCAGTGTTAGAATCCAATACAACACCAGGAAGAGATTTGTAGTCAAGCTTCCAGTTCAGCCCTGTGGTTATCATATGCTAAATAAGCAGTGGAGGCAGTACAACCAGCCCTAGCACCGTGGGAATGATCCTTACTTCCCACTTGCAATGCCTATAGCCACAGCATAGTACTGAACACCACGTCACAGCAAGACTTTGAAATGATTTCCTGGTCAAAGCTGGCCACAGCAATGCCAGACAAGTCTACATCCAGGGGAAAAAAAAAAAAAAAAAGACAGGGCTACCTACAGATTTCTAAGAGAAAGCTTTTTTTTTTTTTTTTTTTTTTTTTTTTTTTGAATTAAACCAGCTTCAGGTTCCAGCATCTGCTTTTATGTTTTAAATTACCCTGAGTAGTTTCTTCATTTTCCAAAATTGCACTTCCTTAAAATGCTTCCTATTACACTATCACATTTTACTGTGCATTAAACATCTGGTATCAACAGCCTAAACAACAAAAAAGCATGATTATGCTGTCAGACTTAATAATTCAGAAATATTAACCAGCTCCTATACTATCAGGAGTTTTTCATGTGAAATTGGCCCTTGATGTGTATTTTGCACTTATGAGACTCTCCGCATACCGGCATAAGATAACAGTGTTCAATCTTTCATGTAACTAACAGAGTTAATTTGCCTAAATGAAATCACTTTATCAGCAATACACTTGCCCTGAAAAAACAAAAAACACACCATCACCAAAAAAAAAAAAAAAAAAGAGGGGGAGGGGGGAACAATCACAGTTTATTAAAACATACCAAACTGCTATCTGGAAAATAGTGGTGGGAGGGACATCTCTGCAATAATAGATTAGGAAAACTATTTAGCCTTAAGCAAACTTGAGAGCTATGGAGGCTGAACCATGTGGAAGGAGACCATAAAGCTCCTTGCCTGTTCAGTAACCAAATGACTGCTGCTTAGTTAGCTGTAAGCTTCAGTTTGAGACCTTTTGCTCCCATATTTAATTAAAACATCATTGTCATCTTCTGTGAGTACTGAGCTGTAATACTGCAGGCCTATTCAAGATCTGTTTCTTAATTGGTCTTAAATAGGTTAATTGCAATTCAAAGAACAAGTCATTACCAGTGGGATGCAAGTGTATGATACAATGGGACAGAGCATGAGCTATTGGCTAGAATGACTGATGAACAGCATAGTTATTATTTTAAAGTTATGGTTGGAAACATTTTTACTACATAGATTTCTGGAGTTTCTTTCAGCAGCCACCTCTTCCTTCCTACCTGTGCTCTGTGGGATCTGCCCCCTCAGCTGTTCCAAGCGCCACATAACTGCAGGTGCATCTCTGCACTAAGAAAAAAAGGGTCAGGAACCTTTGGTGAATGGGACAACACCAGTAATGTGTTTTAGAGACTTTTTTTCTTCTCCATAACAAGTTGAACTCTCAAGACAATAAAAATGCTCTAATTGTGACTACCTGTGAAGTCTCACAGTGTACAGCAAACAGCTCTTGAACTCCCACAGTGTTCCCAAGATGTCTGCGTTTTATGACCATGTACCCCATATTTAAAAGCACTGTCATTACATTATAAACATTTTTATAATCAAAGCATTTCAAAACAACACTGCAAGCAGCTTCTAACTTTCCCAGTATCACTGGATTGAATAACTCACTATAGCTTTGTTTCCCAGTTATACAAAGAATGTTATTAATGTATTAATGCTTCTTTGTGGGGTGTCTGGTTAGCCAGCCTTTTCAGCTAATCTCCTTAAAATAGTGTTGTATATGGAAAATGTATAGTTATATAATCTTCAGAAAGTCAAAGTAATTTAGGCATTCAACTAGGTAGATACAGATTTTGCATGAATGTTTTAAAGAAAGCTGCATTTTTAATCATTTTACTGGCTTCTAGTCCTGCCAGGCACACAGTAACATCCCCTGGAAATTGAACAGAGGATAATGTAAATCTCTTCAACAGGCAGTGGGACTTCTGTCTTCCCCAAATAACCTAAAGCACCAGGAGCAGGCATGATCCTTGGCTTGAAGAAGGAAAATAGCTGACCAACTTGCCTACATCTTGCCCCATCTTTGCTTACCCCTAAAGCATAGGCTGCTCCACTTGCACACTCTAGACCTGAGAAGCACAACTATAATTCTTCTGTATATCTCTGGCTTTTATGCTGCTGCCAGGAGTCCTGGCACTATACTAAGGCATTTGCAATAGCAAAGTGCAGAGGGGTATTCAGGGAATCTCCAGTGCATTTAAGGCCAAAACTCTGTTGGGGTATGGCTTTCTCAGATAAGAATTTGAGATGAAGAGAGAAAAAGGTGTTCACATTTTTTTTTTTTTTTTTTTTTTTTTTTTTTTTTTTCTGGGGCTGAAAGGCTTTCTCGTGGCTTTTGCAAAATTTCCTAAAGCTGTTTTTCTCTGGACTGTTGTTCCTTAGCCAGATGCCCTGAACAGAGCGTGCTGTGTCCCCAGCCTTGCTCTCAGCTTTGTGGTCAGAGCAGTCTCCAAAGAGCATAGCTGTCAGCAGGATTCATAGATGCAAATTTGAGGCAACTGGGGGTTAAACCACGAATTATTTTGAAAATAAGGACAAAGGTTTTAGCCGTCATTGAAAAATGATATCAAGGCAGTAAAGGACTCAACTGCAGATCTGTATGTAGAAAGTCTCTGTCTCCCAAAATGTTGGTTGGTACTTTGCTGGTTGGTACTACCTCTAGACAATAGTTTGCTGTCAAAATCAGGTAAATCTCTATTCCTCCCCTTATTCTTGTGTTTGGCATAACAATTACCAAATGACTTTGTTTTCAAGGAGGCACAAACCAGCACGTTTAACATGCCTGAAGAAACACCCCAAGTGTTCAGGCAGTGGCAACAGAGCAGGTGGATGGCAAAAAGAGGTTTATTTTTAGGACTTCACAAAATAAGATCTGAAGACTCAAAGCATGCCACATAGGTCACTAAACAGCTGTCAGACCATGAGCACTCCTAGGCTGCATTCAAATCAGTAAACTAGAGGTAAAAGAACAGATTTTCTAGTACGGTATGTTCTCCTTCAACTATTTTTGTTAATAAAATTTTACAGCTAAGAAGAAGTGACAGGACTCTGGGTGGGTTTCATCTGACCAAATAAAGATATCTACAGAGAAAACTGCACATATGAGTTATTTGCCTTGACCACTATGTTAACAGCAGAGATATACGCTTCCAGTTCTGATTTATTCCATCATAAAGCAGATATCCAAAACAGGTCAGATACATTCTCCTTCTCTCTGCTGACCACCACAGAAACCTAGGAAGGCAATCTCAGAGGCAGCCATCAGTCACTGCAGACATCCAAAATTTGTGAGATCACATAACCCTTATACATGCACTGAGAAACTCAGAATAAGAGCCCAATTATGAATCCTTATTCAGAGAAACTGGATACAGGGAAACACTAAGCAAGAAAACCCAAAGGGAAAGTTTTCTCCAACTAAATGGTGTCTGTACAAGTCTGTTTAACTGATGCCAGTTACTCCTCTGTGCAGTATCAAGACTGAAGGGAAGACTCAGTCTCAAAGTTTCCAGAGAAGATGTATACAAACAAATGATCATCAGTATTGAGTTTTTCTGCAGTGGGAGGATCAATAGCCTCTGAAGCTGTCATCAAAACCAGTGAAAGAATTACTGCTAGTGCCTACTCACATTTGTTTAAGGACATGCACAAGTCATGGTTTGCAGACAGAGATAATATCAGTCACTAGAACAGTTGAAATCATTGAGAAAGCTACAAGTTTTAGGCATACAATCCTTTCTCAGCTATAAAAAATCTGGTTTTGTTTGTTTTGTTGTTTTTTATTTTTCAAACAGAGACAACCAACATTAAAGCTAAATACAAATGGAGAACACTTGCCTGGCTGCACATTACCCACTAATAAATAGCCACATTTTAATGTACTTTTAATGGTACCCTCCTCTGTAAATAACCTATCTCGTGTCAGTTGATTATTTGTGGAATATGGTCCTATTAGTCAAGTGTGTGTGCCTATTAGTCTCTTGCTGATAAATAATAACACTGTTTATTCATAAATGAAACTTGAGTCAGATGAAAATAACAAAAGCTTCACATGTGAGAATAGGAGCAAACAAAAATATCATAGTAAGTCAGCTGTTGGACCAAACTGAAGAGCCAAGTAACTTGGACACATCAGTGTGTATATGAAGGTCTTCTCTATATTTTTCCCACACTTCTGTTCATATTTCATCAATTTCCACTATCCTCCACTGACAGAGATGAATGAAACCTATATAGCAGTTTTGAAAAATACCTTGATAAATACCTTCTCTTAAAAGATCCCAAGACAGATGTAGCATGATGGAAAGCAAATCCTAACACTCTTCTTGTCCAATTCTCTAAACTGTCGTGAGCTAACAAAAGAAGGATGAATTTGGGATTTGAAATATTTTCCATTAAGCATGGTATTTCACACTTTCTAGACCAACAAATTATTCCCCCATGATAATATATGAAGTATAGTAAATATTTGAAGAAACAAACAAACAAACAAAGCTTTCCCTGCAGAAATCCAAGGTTTCCTGACCTCATTACTGTTCCTGATATAGCAGGTGTGGACTGTCTGTGTTGTCTGAAAGTAAATACATGACATTTTTATAATTTCATTTGCCCTTTTCAATCCATAGTAATTACTCCAGATGTTGGTAACACTTAAAGGCAAGTTGCCTATTGCAGTAACTTTTTATTCTGTCTTATATTATTTACAGCTATAATTTTGTAATTTTACAAAAACGCAATTGTTTTCCTATTGCTCTACAGATTCCCTGAATCTCATTATTACTGTATATGTAATTATGACTGTTCATTTAGGATCAAATATATGTGGTCCAAGACATAGATTGTCTTAAAGGACTGGAAAAGAATCAGAGGTGAAGATTCAACAGAACAGGAAAGACAATTAGGACTGAAAGACGTTCTTCAGGTTGCAGGAAAAATATCTTCTGGTCAAGCATCCAAAGAATGAAAATAAAGGAAAACATGAATTCCAGCACTGTAAATGTAAACATTAATAAGGAAAAAAAATGAAGATAACTAAAGATAACTTGTTAAAAGAATAACAGTATTAAAAAGCAATAACAAGAATGTTTTACACTGCAAGAAGAAAGCCTGTGAATAAACTTTTAAGGGATAAGAAATTACTTGAGTGTGAAAAGAGCAGATGAGGATCACAAAGCCATAGCAGATGAATTCTTTGTGCTGATAGTTGCTCTAGAGGACAACCTGTGCTGTCCAAACTATAAATAATCTGACAAGAAGGGTGGCAAACTTGCAGATGATTCAAAACCATAATTAGTAGTAAAATGTCTACAAAGACTTACAAAAGGATCTCACAGAACTGAATGATTAAGACCAATACAACAAATTCAATATCCATAGGTGTAAATAATGTACATAGGGGAAAATGTATATCTTAAACTATACAAACACAGTGATGAGTTTGAATAGATAAATCAGCTATTACCACCCAGAAAAGAGATCTTGACTCACTGTGGGTATGAAAATCTCAGCTCAAAACTTAGAGGCAATTTAAAAATATACATATATATATATATATAGGGAAAGAAATTGAAAGCAAAACAGAAATATCATTATGCCATTGTGAATCCCTGGGGAGTCCCATGAGAACTGCATGTTTCTGGTCCTCTCCATATCCAAAGTCTGCAGCAGCAGAAGAGTGTGAAAAGAGCAATTGGAAGAACATATAAAGGCTTCCTTTATGAACAGGGATTAGAGTAAAATTCCTTTCATTTAGAAAGGGAATGATTGAGGACAAGTCTGTAAAGTCATAGATGTCATGAAAATGTCACACTGGGAACAACTGGTAAGTGTTTCTCTAATGCAAAAATTAAGAGGAACCCAAACACGTCACGCAGCAAAGCAAAAGGCATTATTTCATTCACATGGTAATTAGATTGTAGAGCTTGTATCCAAAGAATATCATAGAATGTATATACAGTTGAAAAAAAAAAAAAAAAAAAAAGAAAAGATATTTAAATGGAAAAGATGTGGTTGGTATGTCTCCGGCTCATACAGTCCAAAAGACTAAACAAAATGGGAGAACATATTTGAGGCAGTGTTGTGCTTGTACATGCTCTAGTACTGTAGTGTTTATTACTGTAGTTCAAATACTGGATTCAATGGGACTTGATCCAGTATGAGTATGGCAAACTACATCTCAGAAGCATTTCAGGCTTTCATCAGATAATATCCCTTTATGTCTCTCTGATATAAGTGCTTAGCTCTAATAAGGGATTTCTCTGTTTAAGCAACAACTTATTGTTCACTGCCTTTATGCACCAAATAATGTCACTTTGTAAGAATAGGAGGCCTAAAGAAGAGAAAGAGACTCAGTATGTGTGTTTCTCGCTCATTTTTGGAAAACCTCTGAAATTTCAGAAAATTGTCTTTTCTTTGCTTTCTTCATACATATCCAAATTCTGTGAGACAGAATATATCCCTGCTGTAAGTTGCATATCTTACCTATCTCTGACAAGAGGCACTAACATCTCTCTTTATGGTTTCTCTTAACGATGACCATTCTTCATCGCAGACAAATATTTTGCTCGTTTCTGTTTGTAGCAACATTATAAATCTTACTTCATGTCTAGTGCTGTAAAATTGCTTACAACAGGAGTGGTGAAACAGTGGTTACAGAAAACATTATGCTTCAAGAAATTAAACTAACATAGTACTGAAGCCTTCTGTAACCATAATTTTGTTGTGTCCCAATATTTGGGGTCTTTGTGCCATGTTATATCTCACATCTGGGCCTTGGCAGGTGGAGAGGTGCACTTAACTTCCTTCAGCTCTGTGCCATTACACTGTATTTGTTTTCACTGTTTGCACAGATGTAACTGTAAAAACTTTACTCTAATGAGAGCTGTGAGAGCCTGGGAAAACCCACCTGGAAAACCAGCTTGTTTTTTTATTTATTTTGTTCAGAAAACTCACCAAACTTGTAGGCTTAGGGAGTGCTTAAATAAAGCCAGTGGAGAGCTTTAAATGGGGGAGAGGGGAAAAGGGCCTGAAGCAGACGCACGACATCATAATAGAAAGACTAAATGAGCCGTCAAATAGTTAAAGGGGTGTCAGAAGTGCCAATCATTGATCTGGTGGATGAAATGCATAAAGAATTAAATATATCACAGTGAAACCACCAAAAGGTTGAACAGGCTTCATCTGACTCCCCATTCAGCAAAGGGCACCCATCTGCTGACCTGATGAGGCTGTGGGACACCATGCAGAAGTATGCTTGACTCTGAAAAATGACAGTCTGAGACTTAGTGTTCAGTGCAATTCACAGGTTCACCACTGGCATTTTGTCTGAGAAATGATGAGTGTCTCTTTTTAGCTGATAGCTAAGAAACACAGAAGCTTTGCAGCAGCAGCGTAGACTCTGCAGGCTGAACACAGGATCTCTAAGTACCTTTGTGATTGCACTCAAGTGTATCAAGGTGCATGGTAGAAGTGAAGGGGCTGAAAAGGGATACCAAGAGGTCCTTTGTTCCAGGAAGCAATTCTCAAAGGAGAAAAAGCAGAGCTTCAATGTCCAGAATCATTCCAGTGTACTTGCTAACTTCCCTATCTAATCAATGGGAGCAGAAATATGTGTATAGAAGTCCTCTTGCAAGATTAACATGCTTGGTAAGAAATATTGTAAAACATTTTGTTATAAGGCAGTGGGTTGAGGAGGGAACATTTTTGGCATTGTTTGATTTGGAACAACAAGAATTCCCAGTCCCCTTGCCATCTCAATGTTATTTTCATTCCCCCGAACCCTTGTGTTTCCCAAACGAAGCAAGGGCTAACGCTTCAGAAGTGAGCTGGATGCCAAACAACAATGAACAGAAGGTAAGATTTTCCATCAACTTATCATTTTTTTCTGAGGACTGAAAAATAGAAACACTCCTATTACAACCTCCTTTGGAAATAAGGTATATTCAAGGATGAAAGCTATAAGGTGATGGTGTTTTTTCATTTTTTCAACGAGTTATGTGTTTTTAAAATTAAGCTTATTTCAGTTTGTGGAGGGTATGACTATGCAGACAATTGTTGGTGACAAAAATAGGAACCCCAAGCCTTCAGTAATTTTAGCCCTTTCAGGAAGAATAAGCTACACTGATGTTATTTGTTGTACAGAATTAGCCAAACCTAGGGCACAATAAATACATACAGAAAGCCATCGATGTTCTAAGAACTTTATGTTGAGGAAGATAGGAAAAATATTCAAAATATCAGGAGAGCATGTTTCTCTCTCCCCCCCTTCCTCCCCCCCCCCCCCCCAATTTTTAGATAGAACTGGTAATTTCAAGGATTTATTGTGTTTCGCAATGCATAAAGTGTGCCATACTTTGAGATCTACCCTTTAGGTAGATCATTCCTGGCTGGAGAGTTTCTTAAAGGTTTGAAAACAGAAGAAAGTCTTCAAGTGATTTGAGTAAAGCAGAATATTTATTTATTTATTTATTTTGAGGTGGTCAGAGATTTGCCAAATCCCAATCCTAAAAGGCCATCTAATGCTTGGTGTGATTGGTGGATAAACCCTGAAAAATGGGGAAAAAAATACCTTTTCTCCATTTCCACCGAGATCTCCATCCGTGGTTTGAGTAAATGTCGTTACAAGTGTAGCTCATCTGCATATATGAGTAGAGTGAGCACAATCAAACCAAAGAACAGTAAAGTCAGAAGTTACAGGTCAGTAACTTCTGACTTTACTGTTTTAGACCTAGCTATCTGGAAAGATTTTCTATCCATCAAATACCTAACCTGAATTTAAAAACTAAGCAATCCTATTTCTTTTCCATTCTTATTTATCTGAAGCTTCTGCAAAAGGTTACATAAACTAAATCATAAGGTTACATAATCCTTTTTCAGAAATTAGACACCTCTGGTGGTCTGATCTGCCCCAGAATCCTAGTTCTTGTTCATGTTCATGTGAGCAAGAGGCATGGCCATAGTGCAATTCAAAAAGTGAGTAAAGCCAAAGTCAGATACTAATTGTAATATGTATATACATATGCATATGTGATGCTCACGGAGGAATTACAAAGAATCAAGTGAATTTATTACTGCTTCCCTGGAATTTTGCAGGACTGAGTCTATACAGTGATATGAACCTGTTACTTGGTTATGTCCTGGCTAGGAAATAGATGTAAAGTATTATGTAGTTCAGCTTGACTCATTTAGTTCTTCAGTTTTACAAATTAAAGATGGGGTTTAGGGCAAACTGGTCTATAGTATGATTACTGGCTCTTTTCATTACTTCAACAAAGAATAATTGCAATGCAGCCAGTTAAATTATATATAAATAAAATTTGTTTGTGTTAACTGAATCTAACTTACTCATTCACTTCATTGGTATAATCCACATTTTCAGAGCTACAACTTGGTAGGATCAAGTATAATCAAGTATAGCTTTTCTGTGGTATATACCAAAATTAATCAATTTGCTACTAAAAATATCTTACTTGGCATTAAGGAATGGATTTTGCAACAAAACATTTATGATAAAAATGAATAATTGGCAAAACAACAACAACAGCAACAAAACCAAAAGAAAACTGCAAAACTGTTTTACTGCATCACTAAATACAATATAATACTGTGCAATGTTACCAGCAACAACTACCCTCACATTATTTGTATGAGCAGAATTTTTTTTTATATTCTTCTTAGAGGGGGATTCAGCCATCTCAGGCATTTTGTTTGTTCTATTTTATCTGTTGCTGTCAATGATACATATTTTTAAAACTTTATTTCTAGAGACCCATTAACTGATTAAAATCAAATGAGAGGATAGAAGACAGTTGGTAGAACAACATAAATCATAATCGAAAACATCCTGGTAATATAACACCGCCAGACATTTTGAATGTTTTGTGAGACTCTGAAGAGTACCATGATAGTATGGCTTTTTAGCATACTGCTCAGTAGTTAAAGGGTATTCAACCTGATCTGGCTTTGTTGATAGCTGATATTATTTGACATTTTAACAAGGTTCTGTATTTGCAGAAGCATCTTATGGCACCACTTTCAACATCAGAGTCTATCACAAAAAACATTTTAACTGTTTTGCAAACAAACTTTCTTCCAGTTAATAATTAAACAGAGGAACAGCTTGTGGTATATGCTTGGAACTAATTTTACTATATATAGTTGGAAATGACAAGAGCACATGAAGATGTGACTGAAGCCTGGTAGCATTTAAATACTCAGTACTTCCTCTGTTACCTTGACTAGTGTAAAGTTGGTTCCCAAGGTAAAAACTAAGTGGTCTGCTGGCATATGGTATAACCTCCATTTGAGCGCTAAAAGCTGGATACTGTTTTTGTGAAACAGATGTTGTTGAGTGCAGCAATGCACAACTGACTCTATCTAACAGCTGGGAATCCTCCGTGACCCATATAGCTAGAAATAAACATGGTCCTATGCTTGGCAAAAGTGTAAGGAAGCAAATTTTCATTTGTTAAGGGCTTATCAAAATGAAGAATAAATGTTTTTAGCCATAAACTGATTTTATTCACAAGAGTAATCTTTCCAGCAGCTTATGCGATGGCCTCATAATATTACAGGCACCCTTTGCCAGATGAAGGCTGCAGTTGCACTGACATATAGTGCAGATGGAAAATAAACATCTGCCTCAATCAAGAGAGAAGACCAAAGACAAGGTTGACGAATATTATCTGGCATGACTATCTTTGCAGGAAAGCATATAAATGCTACAGGACCAAAACCACTGGCATCGTCTGGTGTTGTCCTTATGTGGTTACTGACCATGAAGAGAGATGATTAGTATGCACTCTCCAAGGAGGAGTAGTGCAGATGCTCAGAATGATATGATTCCAACTCACTAGTATGTGTTTTGCTATAGCAATGCTCTGCTAGTAGCAGAGCAGTTCAATATTTTTTTTTCTCTGAGGTTCAGTGACACTTTGTATCCTAATTTTTTTTATTTTTATTTATTTTTTTTTTGGTTAGGGGAAGAGGAGGTTTAACAGCAATTACACTGTTAAACATAATTTAAAAAAATGGAAATAGTGGCAATTTTCAACTATTTTTTCTTAAACCTCTTTGGGAAAAATATATATGTCAGTCTGTATATATATATACACATATATATATATAGTCAGTCTGTAGTGGAGTTAAGTGTGAAGACCTCTCAATTGATAGCAAACTATTAGATAGATTCCCATTTTACCTTTAGGAGAGAGAGAGTAACATACAATTAAATCTGTTGAAGTAACTCCACACACATGCATGTATGTACATATATCTACTCTGAATTGATGGAGTTCCTTTGATTCTTCCACAAAGGATTGTGTGATGCAGGATGGCTGTAGCTTCACAGATGCTGTTTTTCTTGGAAGATTTTTGTAATCAGGTTAAAATCAGAATCTTACCAGTTTCTGGTAATTTTGATGATGCTTTATTTTGTATTTAATTTTTGATTGCACAAGTTCAAACTGCTTCTCTTTACTCTGGAAGAGTTAGGAGGGGCATAGTAACTATTGCTCAGTAATAATTATTCTCTGGCTTTGATGTGGTGAGAATTAAATTCATGCTATATATTAGCAAAATTAATGGTATAATTATTATAGTTAGAAAACAAAATCAGCATTGGGATGAAAGTATAAACTTGAAAGTGGAAGATCTCAGATTTAAGCAAAACCTGCAGAACTGAATACAATGTTCCCAGCAGAGATAGAAATTAAAAAAAAAAAAAAAAAAAAAAAGAAAAGAAAAGAAAAAAAAAAGGTAGGTGGGTGGCTGGGTGGGTGGGTGGGCGATCCTTTAAGGCAGATCCTTTTAGCTGCATGCAAGTCCAAAAATCAGAGCTCATGATAGCCTGTTGGACCCAGTTTTGGGGATATGTACATACAAATCTCTTCAGTGTGACCATTCCTACTTGTCCCTAATATTACATTAGGATTCAGACTATGGCTTCTTGGGTGCCTCAGGAGCCAGGTAAGAATATGGAAACATCCACAAAAAAAAACATGAGGAACTGGAATGGGCATCAAATATTGTTTGATGCTCAGTCAATTGCTTCAGACAGATATTTCTATTGAAAGGACCTTGTTCTGAAATATCCCATGCTACTTGCTCTGCTTGTGCCTGGCTAATATGAGGGAGCTCCTCAAAGGAACTTGGGATTTGAGTATAGTCAGAGCTACAGGTTCTGGACAGACTTTTAGACTCAGTTTTGCCATTTGAAGCACATTCAGTTGAAGCACAAGCCTCGTGGTATTAGGTGATATTTCTTTTAAGCTCCAGCTCTTGGAAACAGAGAAGAATCTCATTTTTCTTTAAGAAATAATATTTTGTTTTGGAGAAGTTAATTAAAATTGAGCATTCAAAGTCCAGAAATCAGAAGGACAAGGAGAAAAAAAAAAAAACACACACACAAAAAAAAAAATCAAAACATCTTATACAATCTCAGAATACTTATGAAAATCTCTTGATTGCCACACATTTTGTAATACTTTTCTGTCCTACGGATAAAGCTTTTTTATTTCAGAAAATAATTAAATAATTTGGGAATTTTCTGGAAACTCAGAATGTGACAGCAAAGCTTGATAGGTGCACAGATATGCATACAAAATGCCATTTCACTGCTATGTGCCATGGCAGATGTATCATAGAGCGGAGGCAACTACAAAGAGACAACTACAGCATCCTTTGACCCTGTTGATGTATATCTGCCATTGGTCAGTCTCCAAACCATTTGCAGTTGTTTTTGTTTTTTGTTTTTTATCCAGTAATTCTCAAAAATCAGCCTCTGTGCTAAGGAAAATGTGTAGGAAAGGCTAAGGATTGCAAAGCCTCAGTTTGAGTTTGGATATTACAGAAGATATGTACCTGTTTCCCAGTTTTGATTTTTTTTTTTTTTTTAACAAGGATTATTTCAGCTGGTTGCTTTCTACCTCTTGCCTGCTATTCAAACAGCAGTATGTTCCCTTTAGGCAGTTTTCTTCCCTTATGTGCTGTTTTTATTCCATAGTCTAGCCTGCAGACTTGTCTTTCCAACTGCAGCCCCAGCAGACACGCTCTCTAATGCTCTAGCCTTAAAAAATTAATTTGAAGTAATAGACTAAAACAAGCTTGTCAAGGATGCTGTTAGCTAATCGCTAAAAGCTTTAGTTTTCAAAATCATATACATGTCTATATTTATATGCTCATATATATTTATGGCACAGGAATGATAGGAAAATTACTTCCTCTGACCATTCACAGGCTATGACAGACTTCAAAATAGACAACCATATCACGACAGTGGAATGAATACAATGAAGATTACCTGAAATACCTGCTCAACAAGTTGGCATTTTTTTATGACAGCCATTTCCAGCAATAAAAGTGAGTTCACTGCATATATACATAAGACAAAGGAAAGCTTGGATCATACTGTAAAGGAAGTTAAACATTGTGGGTGATGTTCTCCTCCCAGTGACATCATTAGTAAGGCAGAATAGCTTCACTGAATTCTCTGTATAAGGAATGACTTCTATCAATCACTATTCAAAATAGTCTTAAACTTGCTCAAAGAACATGAGTCATGTTCTTTGACTATTTTTGTGACATTGCCATTTGGCAATTTCTCACTGCAGTTAAGGCACATATCACAATACTTGTCTTTTACCTTTTCCAAACTTCTTGAATTTGTTTTGGATTTCAACGGTTTTATCATTTCAGTACCTGCTCACAGACTAGTTTCCCTTTCTGAAAAATGTCTAAGAATCAACAAGCTGAAATGGCAAAGCAAATATACCATATCAATAAGTAAAAATTGTCCCACAACAGGTAACACCAACACATGATCTTTTCTGCTAAACTAGATAAAACTTCGATCAATTTGAATGTTGAGTATGTACTACAGGATTCAATTCATAGTACAGTTAATTTGTGGAAGAATAAGACTCACAATATTTTCATATCTTTTCAGTTCTGTATTGCTTTTTGTTCTTTCTTTTTAGTAGCTCTATCACAACCTGAAAAAACAAGGGGGAATTTCATTGTAACTTTGTCCTGTCCTGATATTTTCTGAATCATTTGTTCTTTCAAGAAGTTAAAAGTTTTCATCCATTTTACTCCTCTGCATTCCATAGGTTTTCAGTTTGATACTAATTAGCAACATTGAAAAACCATGGTGATAGAGGCTGATAAAGCGAGATGACAGGTTTTTGTCATCCCTAGCATGTTAGTCATTTGTTTGGCCTAGTATTTCTGCACAGGATTCCAGACTGTGCAATAGTAATGTGTTTCTCACATGATATACCACCAGCCAGACATCTATATGGTTCATGCCCTCACCAATCCTGTCTGCACCTTCTGCTAAGAAACAGGTATTCAAAATGATCCTTAGATATTTCATAACGTTAATTACCTCATTTTTTTGGGCTGAAAATTTTGAATATATTTAAAACCATTTGGCATGTTTACGGTTCTTACATCCTTTTTACTTTTTCAACATTTTATGCAACCTAAAAGTCAGTCTCACTTTACTTGATGTTACTCTAATTTACTCCTTAATTTTAGACTAAGATGGTCATCTGGTCCTCTGTATCAGTGGAAAGCTAAGTGCTTCCAAAGGACAATACACTACATCTTCTTTAAATACTTATTTTCAGACCTGAAGAAGTGCTGTGTTCTGTTTCAGCTGGTTTAAACCAAAAAACTAAGGTTTAGGCAGTCTAAGTTAGCACAGACAGATAAGTCTCTACCTATGTGTAGTTAATTTGTGTAGCTCTACACAGCATAACACAATAAGATAGGTGAAAAACACATTTCTGTGTCTTCATACCCTCAATAATAACACAGCAGGTATTGAGTTTTCTCTAGTCTTTACTTTTAAATATGGAAAGAATGTTTTCTTTGTTAGGTATTTCATATTGCTATATGTATACATATATATACATACATATATATATATATATATATATATATATATATAAAAGTATCCATGCACGATATTTGTAAAACAAAACAAAACAAAACAAAAACACCCCAGGTTGTTGATTGCTGTCTTCCTAAAACTACATTTTCATTACAGATTGCTTAAACCCATCTTGAGCACAAAGCTGTGCATAGGAGAAACATTGAGCCATTGCAACTGTAAGATGGAGTGTTCCCATGTTGTTCATGCTAGGTGCTGCATTCCCACGGGAAAGTAGAAACTGTCTGTTGTCTAAGCATACTTGTTGAGGCCATTTTCACAAATTTCAAATGAAGAGGATGTAACCTTTGTGTTGGGAATGATACAGACAATGCACTGTAACACTGATCTTAGTTGAGCTTTTTCATACAGCTTTTTCAAGCAGCAGAAAAACACTATCTACTCTCAAGCATGAGGTACGAAAAGTATTGTTGCCTTCATTTTGCAGACCCTGAAGCAGCAGTGTGAAAAGCTGCTTAAAACAATGCAACAGTCTAGTGTCAAGGCCATATTTAGAAGGCCAGTCCTTCAGTGTCTCAGTCCTGTTTGCATTCATCAGGACTATGTCTCCTCAGAAAACCATGACTTTCCTGGTTCCTATACAGTTAATATGTTATTTTTGCCAAATATTATTTATGGAAGATAAAGTATCTCCAAGTTACTATGATCATCAGAAATATGTAAAAAACTAAAACCAAGGGAGCAAGTTCTACAAGCTACTTTGATTTCAGTGAAATAAAGAAATTGATAAAAGAATTGCAGAACTGTATAAGAAATGCCTTTTATAAGACAAAAAAGGAGAAGCCCAGTAGTAACACATAGAAACATAGTCTTTTATTTTTAGAATGGTGATATTTCTCCACAAGTAACACCTGATTAAGCAAACTTATTGAATAAGGTCCATTATGTCTGCTTGAAAAAGCTATAAGTTGAGACATTTTAAGATAATCAGATTGTAAAAGTGCACTAAATTCTCACCATTAAGCTACTTCACCTTCATTGAATCCTGAATTCTCATTACAACTAATCATATTCCATGCAAAGGAAAAATAATTCAGGTACCTGAAATTGGGGTGTATTCTGCCCACAGTACCTACATACATCTCCTGCTAGCAGTAATGGCAGTTAGACACACAGTGGGAAACGTATACATAAATATATCCAAAGGTATTTGCAGGGTGACAGATCCAGCAGCTATTTTGGTGAGCAGAAAAAATCAGGAATGAAGCCCGAGTATTTCAAACACTGCTTTATCTTCTCAACTGAGATTTTAGAGCATCTTAGATCCAGTTGCTATCTCAGCTTCATCAAGGATGGGATTCATCTCTTTTAATGTAAGTCACCAAAAGTTACATGCATGAATCTAAACTGGTTATTTCTAAATGCCTCTTTCTTTACACCATCAGTGGAGCAGAGACAGTGATTTTAGAAGGGGCTGAGTGTGTCTGTCCCTTCAAAATAGCTGAAAGTTGAAATCAAAATTAGATGAGATACCAACTGGCCTATGTTCCTTGGAAGAAAATCAGACCATTCTTCTGTTGCTGCATCTTCATGTAAAGCAATGGAAGTAAGAATGGTATCTGTTTCTAATTTCCAAATAAAAATTAAAAGTCTTCATTTTATTCCCATTTCTGAAGACTGACACAAGACCAATCCATTATTTGTCAAAGTCAAAAGAGGATGTGTGTAGAAGTTACACACATTTATAGCTGGGCAACGTCTTTCCCTAGGTCTCCCCTCATCTGGAGACAAACAATTACTTGTAAATATTTTTTATCAATAATCTCCTTTTTGTGATTTCAGTCACCTTTATCTAAAGAAAACCAGATAAAATATTCTCAGCTACCTATGGCTCTTTGATTTCTCTCTTTGTGTCATTTAATTGGTCAGTGGAACTTTTCATAAAGGTCAGATTCTTGAGACTAACCCCAAAATTTGCTGAACTTAAATAAATAATCTCTGCTTAAAAAATAATTCACTTTTCTACTTCATTTAAGATATTTCTATTATTTTTTCCACTGTTTTCCCCATGGAAACTTGAAGCTTAGTTTTTATACAAGATACATAATTTATCTGCTGAACGAATCTCAACATCTGCTTAAGACTTCCCAATGTTTTTATTTGTTTATTTTGAGTGATGAATTCCTGAGTTATATTTTAGTGTAACATTTAGTTGAGCTGTTTATTACAGTTGTCTCTGAAGATTTGATTTTCAAGTGATGTACATGGGTCACTTATGTTTATTGCTTCTGGGAGACTTAGACTTTGTAAATGGAGCTTGAGCACTTTCAAAAAGCATAACACAATAAAAACCACCACGGTCTTACAAGATGATTTCACTGGTGGAACTCAAAAGTGAAGTTGTGGTGATGACTGACTCTCAGTGCTTTGGTTTTAGAGTTCATCCTACTGTAAATAGAGCTACACCGTATGTCCTTTTGACTTCGTGGTGGAGCCAACATGTTCATTTTTTGGCTAAAAAGAAGCATTTTTACCACTGAAATAGAGCCTTCCTGTCCTCCAGCATGGTTGAAAAGAAAGCCAAGCTGGTTAAAACCAAAACAAAACAATGAAACAAAACAGCGTGCAGCTGCCTCCTCAGGAATATCCCTGCAAGGCAGACAAATGGATATGTTTATTTTCCCAGATTTATTTGCTAATGTAAAGATCCCAGTGCAAGCATTAGCACTTCAAATCATTATATAGTTCTGTGGCAATCTTGGGAGGAGTTGAATTTCATTAAAACAAATTAGTAATTTGAGATTGCAGTAACTCTAGATATAATCTTGCTCCCATGTATTTCATGGTATTCAGTGCAAAAGAAACCATTCCTCAGACAGACACTCAAAGCTAAGCAGCACCTTGCTACATGAATAAACTGAGCAAAATACTCAAAAAATGATCTTTCCTTCCTTTTAATTTTGTACCTCTGTTGACCAAATAAACTAGGTAGCACTTTCATGTTTTCAAATGATTTTGAATTAGTAGATGAAATAATTGCATGCTATTTAGCAGGGGAAAGCACTGTATTTATCAATTCAAAAATAGGAAACATTTTTTTTTCCATGTTATAAAAAATATCTACCTTGTGTTTATATATCCAGCTGGTGGAAGGTGTTGCATCCCTGATGGAGGCAAAGCACAGGCCCGTATTGCTCAGCAGAGTACAGACCAGGGCACAGCACCCTACCCACTGCCCTGTACCCACGTCCAAGTTGTACCCCTTCCACCCTTACTGTATGAGGTGTTGGCTCTTGCAATACCCCTGGCATGACTTTGCTGCATGAATTCAGCAGGGTGTGATGGCTCTAAGGCATTGTGGGCTGGTGGCTAGGATAACTATGCACAGCCATTTCACACTGCAGGCAGAAGAGGCATGGCTTTGCTGTAGGGGGGAAGGTGGGATCAGAATTTATCTCCTCAAACTCTGGAACTCACTGAATGTCCATGACATAGCCTGGGCTTGTGTCCATATGCTCTGGGCTTAAACACAGACTCATTATAAAATAGCTATAGCCAACGAAACCCAAGTCCCACCAGAAAACATGTTTGAGAGACTCAGGAATCTGCATATAAAACCACCACAGATTTTCAGTTGCACTTTTTTAATGGAGCATCCTTAAGCAACAGGAGGCTGATGGGCAGAACAGTGCTGTCACTGCTGTGTGAGTGGGAAGGACAGTTAGGACCTCCAGTGAAATATGGACAGCCCATAACATCCTTCCCAGCAAGGCAGAGAACTTTGGCCAATGTTTCTAAATAGGTTCTGGTGCTTCAGTATGGACAGCCTGTATGGGTAAATAACTCCCACCCTGGGATATCTCTTACTCTAGATTGTATGCTGCACATGAGTTAGACATTGCCTAAGCTATACTTTTTTTTTTTTTCCTTTTTTTTTTTTTTTTTTTCACATTGCTGTATGACCCTTGATATGGTAACTTCTGAGGTATTGCATGGTACAACCTATACCCCTGCCTTATGTCTTCTATGCTGAAATTTCAAACATACCTCTAAAGAGAGGGCACCATACCCTTTACCTAGAATATAAAACAGGAATCAGGTTCTCATTCCCATTTCCATAGCCATAATATATGCAGAAAATCAGTTACATGTATCTATTATTCTATGATTTTATCTACATAGTGAGAGACAACCCAAATATGTGCAACATTGTTCAGTTTTCTAATCCTGAAGAACTAAAATCATGTTTTCTTGCACAGAGAAATCTCAATATATGAGAGTCCTCTTTAAAACTAAATGCAACTTTGTTTTGCAGATATTTATCTGTACAGCTTTTTAGCTTTGATTAGAAAACTATCCAGTGAATACCGTAGCCAGGAACCAACAAAGGAACAAGCTGGTTTCACTTTTTGATAGTCTGGGGAAGGCATCATAAACAAATAGCAGGAACACAAATCTAGCCCCATCCACAGACTAATCTGCATTAAATGAAAAATCTGCTTTAAGCTACTTCAAGCATGCAGATAGACAGTCAAGAGAAACAGATTTCTCTGACATGGGAACAAGTAATTTAAACATAAACTATATAGTTCAAAAAAAATACAGCTTCTTTTACAACTTCTTTTCATGAATTAGGCTGTTCCTGTTTTATATTTGTAAAATTGTACAAGGATTTAATAACTTCTGTCAATATGGATAAACCCTTCGACTCAAACCAGGAGTGTCACAGCTTGATCTTCATTCAAGTGTGTTTTGACAACTCTACTATGCAATTTTTGCCCTTAATTTCAAAATCTTGCAGAATGTTTTACTCCACCTAGACTAATAACGCATAAACAGTGTTTAAATAGAAGGGCAAAAATGTGAGTCTGTGACTAAACACCAGGCTCCAGCAGAAGGGTGAGGGAGTACAGCATTTTAACCAGCTGTTTCCATGAAATCTGGGAAGAAGGCAGAATGCCACTCAACAATTTTTAATTCTTCTGGAAGAAACAGTTGGATATCATATGCTTGTTAACAGTTAGAACACTGAAATAAGTACTCCTTTTGCCAGCAGCAGTAGAAAAACATTTTTTTTTTTTGTCCCTTCTGTATTTTGTATCATGTTTCCTAAAATCACACACTGATATCAAAGACATGTTCGATGTCTGAGATTTCAACAGTACATATACCCAAAACTTGATGGTTTTGCTGTCTCTTGGGACACAGACTCCTTGCTTTGTTTAAAAAAAAAAAAAAAAAAAAAAAAAAAAAAAAAAAACCAACCAAACAAACAAACAAACAAAAAAAAAAACACAAAAAAACAAGCTAACCTCTTTTTGTACATCTGATATTGTTAGGAGAAAACAGTTCTTTGGAAGTTCTTTTATGAGTCCTGAGAGTTAGTCACATCTGACAAGGACAGGGAAGCCAAAGGCAGTGTTTCCATCAATAAAAGGGGAAAAAGACGAGCTCAGGCTCTGGGAAGTTCCCAAGCATTCTCCCAGAAGATGACTGAGCTGGAGAGCCACAGACATCCTCAGTGTGTGCCACTAGAGCTGGAATGCTAGAAAATCTATCACAGCTTCTTCTGTTATACATTAGTCACATAAGACAAATTACACAGTGGTGGGGATGTACTATTTCTCAGTTGCCCTTCACAAGCTCTCACTTGTGATTAGGACAGAAAACCTAGTCTGGAGAAGTGCTTTTTGGATTATTTTCAGAGACAGTCAACAAGAGTGCTGGGGACCAAATCACTGCCTTGATTCTCTGGAGTCACATGGAAAATCCAGATACTTTTTCATTACTGGCTCCTGGATCTGTGTTATTTCTGTAAACAGGGGCTTGCCATATGAATATGTTCTCAAATTCCTCTACTTTTTCAGACCCGCCTCGTTCTGTTTTGATGAAGACAGTAATCACAGCCTACGTAAAGGAAAAACAAGTGAAATCATATACTCTCTGACTATGGGAACACAAAAATAAGTACATTTTTTTTGACAGAAATAATAAGAGGACTTTGACATCACTTTTTGTTCGCTCAGTGGCTGACTTCACCCTCTGACTCATGCTTTGATTGTTGCTGGTAATTGTTGAAGCCCATTTAACAAGCTATGCATGAACTAAGGTACAGCTCACCACCTGGTGAGCATCATTTCACACCATGCCAAGTAAAGTTTGTCAATAAGGAGGATTTTCTTTCAAAAGAAGCCTGCTACCACATAATGTTTTCTTTAAGCTTCCAAACAGTTGTTTCATCTTGACATTCCTCTTGAGTTACTATGTAAGAGTTAACAATAAAGAACATCTTCTAACTTTAAACATGTCTGGAAATGAGCGCAGCCTGCAAATGCTACATGCTACAGATAGCCAGTTTGCACCACAGAGCTTAAGTAAAAGTTATGGGAAGCCACTTATTTTAGGGACAGATCCATGTTACACATTGTTTTAATTCACTGTCCGGCTAAATTATGCTGTTATTATTATCAAGCAAATATGGCCTATTTGCTATTAGAATGCTTAACTGCAAAGATGGTTCAAAAGTGATTTTTTCTCATTTTGCAATCCATACTCTGTTTCTAGCATTGTAGAAATAGTGAATTAAAGAAAAAGAGCTCCTTTAATGCACTAACCCTCCATCTCTCACATTTGTCCCATTCCTGTCCCTACCTTTTCTTCATTTTCATGCTATAATCCTCAGCCAACTAGCTCAAATGACCGCATTATTTCCTTGACTAAGTCTCTCTTTATTAAGTTTTTTTCCAGAAGCTTTTGACAGAATGAAAAAATGCAATATGAAGAATGTCACTGTAACAGTCTAAATTGTATGCCTGCATTTTTTATTAATAAGGCAAGGCTCTCCAAGGGACTAAGTTACATTGTTTTATGAGATTAAATTATTAGACCTGGAACTGAGAAGGGCCTTGTCCTATTGTTGAAGAGGCTGCTGGGGAGCATGGAACTGCAGGGAGCATTGGCGAGTCATGGTGATATCTTATTTCTCCATAGAGAACTAATATCCCAGCTGCTCCAAATGCACCTGAATGGGTACTAGAGAGACGAGGAAGCTAACTTGTGGCAGATGGGACCAGACCAAATGGTCAGTGAAATGAACACATTCAACTAATGCACTAACCATCTCTAAACCGCTCTCCATCAATAATTTAAGGCCTTATGTCATAGTTTGTTAAAAATTATCTTTGATTAGTTATGTTATTAATACAATATGCATATTACAATAGCGTCACATTTTCTATCCATCAAAGTCAGAATAAGTCAATATGAGTACATCAATAATTTATATTGGGTGTGCTAGTCAATTTTCTGCATGCAATAACGTTGACTGCTGGCAATTACTGGATGCAACTGGTGCTTGTACCTCTACATTCACATTTTTAATTGGGTCATATTTATTTTCCAAAATACATGTAGTACTGGATTATTCAGGTTTTGCTGTTGATTTTTAAAAGTTGAACTTTTTTACTTTTTTTTTTTTTCTTTTTTTTCTTTTTAAACATAAGGTTCCAAGCAGACAGACGGTACCTTTGATATTTCAGAAACAAAAATGGAGTACACATGACTTACTGCATATCGCTCCCATAAGATCTAACAATGAGCAAACCCCTCGGTTTTGTGTTGTTTGTTTTTTTGTTTGTTTGTTTGTTTGTTTGTTTTCTGGTGTCAATGTAAATAGGAATTTTTATCCTTAATTTAAATGCATTTCCATTATCATAGAAGAGACTCTGAAACATTGATTTGCAATTTGTATACATTTAGCTTCACATAAAATAGTACCCCACTGAAAACTTTATTTGCCTGACAGCTTCAGGGAAAATAAACAAATAAATAAATAGTACATTAGTTACAGCTTCAGTAGAGCTTCTAAATATATATATATATATATATATATATATATATTTTTTTTTTTTTTTTTTTCTTCAAGGAATTAGGCCCTTAATTTGAAAAGAAAGGCGAGGTCATCAGATGGTCTATATACACAAAGCAAAGCTGTTTATTCTGGTGCAGCCAGAGCTGAGTGTATTAGTGTCCATGTCAACACCAAGAGAATCTATGAACTACCTGTTTTTTTTGTTTGTTCATTTGTTTGCTTGTTTATTTAAAAGTCTTTTTTTACATTTCAGTGAGCTGTGGGAACTTAGTTTCTGATGGCAAATTGTATGCTTTGATAGCATTTTGTTTTCATGATACTTTCTCCCTAGTTTGAGGTTCTTCTGTAAGACTTGTAATGTAAGACTGCATTATTCCATCCAGTCAGACCTAGACTTTGTGAAACTTGGAGCTTTTTTTATGAATTATGATTGGAAGATATGTATGTGGTGTCTTATATTATATAATAATAATTGTTCTCTTCACTAAAATAAAAACCGGTCAGAACCAAATTCTTTTCTCTGCTATTCCTTTTACAACAAAAGGCAAAGGACTGATTTTAGAGGCAAAAGGCATGAGGTGCAGGAGAACATGAAACAGGCTGCTGCAAATCAGCAGATTTTCCAGGTGGCATTGCTTAAGATTTACCTCCTCTTAAGCAATGAAAGAGACTTCAGAAGCAAGCCTATTAGAGATACACAACAGAAACCAGTAATACTAGTATCATCTGATCTAGCTTTATTTTTAAAATAGAAATATAGATTCTGATATGGATGGGTTTTGTTTTTTTTTTCATTAAAAAATAGATACAGATGAAGAAAAAAATGAACGAACAATATTCTGTTAGATGAGATAAGATGCCTTTACTGAATAACTCTGGAAAGTTAGACACAGAAAGTAGCTTCTGGACCTTTTGGTCTCAATATACCTCTATAGCATGCATTAGAATTTCTGTTTTTTTATATCAGCCCACTCCCTACCCAGTTTGATATTATAGGCAAAATAGAAGAAATAATTTAATCTATTTATTGAAGGAAGAAGAATTTTAAAATGTAACAGAAATGCTCTGGCAACTCCTGCCTCTACCCCAGTGGCAGGGATCTCCATGTCACTGCAGTAGCTCTGAGCTGCATTGGGATTCACTCGGGTTACAGCTGCCTTCTGCTGCTGGAGCAGTAGGCGTGCTTGAAGTGGGGTTAAGGTGCTTGGGCCCTGTTGCTTCCCACCTGCTCCCTGAACAATTTGTTTTCATACCATCAGCTCTACACTTGGTGCTCTTGTCATGCTCTTTTCAGTCTGAATGTTCTTCATGCTTGCAGCCACAAAACATGACAGAGTTCAGGATACCAGCTGACACTTGTACACCATGGAGCCTCAAGAACTCAACTTAAGGAGCTTGTTCTCACTCTCTCTTTTACTGCTGGGATATGCAGCTTCCCAGAAGTCATCTCCTTTGTCTTTCCTTGTGTCAGGTGTGACCTGAATTTTATGCAAGCTTCGGTAACCTGGTTTACTTGCTAAATTCCCCATTTTAGGATGATCACATCAATAGCATATGCTATCATCATCTTGTTCCTCAAGAGCATATATTTCCATACAAAGGTAGACAGGTGTTGTGCAGTAGAGATGTGCTAGCACCTCCCTGAGGGCCAGAGGTCCTTAGTCCCATGCCAATGGCTCTGACTTCTTTTTGCTTTTAACAGAGACAGCCTGTAAGTCAGTTAGAGGCTTTGTAGCTTAAACACCAAGAAAGGAAAAGGAGTCACGACTGTCTATACCAGACTATTAATGCAACCATACCGAACTTTCACTTTTTTCCAGATGTATATATTGCTTAAAAATATCTAAACAGTTTTCCAAATATTTATGATAGTTGATTTTCATTTCAGTGGATTGTGAAAGAAAAAGTGTAAACAAACAAAAATCACTTCTAGAGTAAGTGCTGAAGTTCTTAGGATTTTTACTCTTGATTATAATAAAGTTTATCATTTGGTAAACAAAAAGTGAATTATTTAATATAGCATTACAGATCTAATTTCTGTAGTAAAGTGCTGTAGAAATAGAGATTAATATCTTGTGCTAGTTACCACCATGGAGAGCCACTTAATTTACAGAGAAGTCTCCATGCTAGCGCAAATTTTGGCCAAAAAGCATTGTTGCTGTTCTTCTATTAACATCTCTAGATCATCAACTAGCCTGAAATCATTCTTTCCAAAATACCATGGGGATATTTTGAACTCAGTGCAAATCACCTAAGTCACAAATTCAGCATAGTTGCATCTGCTCTGAAGCCTGCTCTGAAACTTACAGCACAGGAAAGAGACCTATGAGGAAGGCAGACAGACGTAGGGCAGACCTTTGTCCCTCTCCAGCTCTGTATAAAAACAAAAGGCTTTGTTATTTGAAGTAGGTGTCAGCTGAACTAATAATCTCAAAATTAACCAAGTTAATAAATAATTACTGAATCAAGAGTTCTCACAGCAAAGGGTAATTAAGTCTTCACTCAGAAGCAACCATTTTTGTTCTTACTGTTTGCTTGTATCAAGAGCATATAGAGCCAGCTTTATCTTAGACAGCAACTATCAAACACACTGTGATTTCATCAGGACTGTAAATTTAATGGGTTGTACAAAGTTGGACAATTGCAGAGGTAACTGTAATGGAAAATCATTCTTAAATAACTCCTCTGCTTACAAAGAGTATGGAAGATCATAGGGAGTTTCTGAATATTTAAAAATATTTGGTTAATTTATCTCAATTCGTAAGTGTTCTCTTCCACCCTTCCACAAAGGCTTTTCCACTAAACAGCTGCCGGTATGAACCACACTATAAAGAGGAGCTATTAACAGAAGGGAATTTTAATAAACACTGTTCTTTGTTCCTTGTATTTTAATGACTGATATAATTAGAATGAAGGTTAAGGGAATATTTGTTTTCCTTCCCCTCAGGGCTACTTTGAAACAGTTTGACTTGCAAACAGGATTTCAAACTCTTGCAGCTATAATGCTTAAGCATTCTGATGCTGCACAAGGGAAAAAGAAAAAAAAAAAAAAAAAGAGAGAGAGAAAAAAGAGAGAGAGAGAGAAAAAGAAAGAAATGGTTAACTAGAGCAGGAACACCACCCTAAACCTTTTTTTTTTTTTTCTTTTTTTTCTTTTTTTCCTTTTTCTTTTTTTTTTGGCCTAGTGGTTACAGTGAAGGACTACAGGGAAGTTAGCAGTCCCAGGCTCTCCAGCTGATGTAACTTTGTAAATCCCCTTTCCAGAATCCAGAAAATGATGATACACATTTCAGAAATGTCATGATACTTGACAGCTCAGGTTTCTCAGGAATTTCCTAAGGTCTAGATAAAGACAGTCTATCTATCTGTCAATATTGATATTCAGTTATTTGCAACTAAAAGCTGTTTGTTCAGTTAACAGCTGAAACCACAGGTCATCAGAGAATCATAGAAATATAGAATGGCTCCAGTTGGAAGGGACCTTAAAGATCATCAAGTTCAAACCCCTCTGCCATGGGCATGGATGCAACCCACTAGATCAGTTTGGCCAGTGCCTCGTCCAACCTGGCCTTGAACATCTCCAGGGATGGGGCATCCACAGCTTCCCTGGGCAGCCTGTTCCAGTGCCTCACCACACTTTGAGTGAAGAATTTCCTTGTATCTTCTAATCTAAATCTCCCCTCTCTTAATTTAAAACAATTCCCCATTGCCCTGTCATTATCTTATGTGGTGGTTTTAGTCAGTTGGGCAGCTGAGCTCCACCACAACCACTCTCTCCCCCTCCTCAAAGGGAAAGGGGGAGAAAATATGATGCTAAGGGCTCAAGGGTTGAGATAAGGACACGGAGATCACTCAACAACTATTGTCACAGGCAAAACAGACTCAGTGTAGGGAGTTTTTTAGAATTTATTGCATATTGTTAACAAGCTAGAGAAGTGAGAAACAAAGGAAAGAAACTAAAGAACATCTTGATCCCATCCACTCTCTTCTACCTCCTCCCCCCGAGCAGCACAGAAAATGGGGGCTGCGGTCAGTCCCTGATGCTTGGTCTCTGCCTCTCCTTCACAGCCACTCTCTGCCCCTGCTCCATGTGGGGTCCCTCCCACGGGATGCCGTCCTTCCCCAACTTCCCTGCTGCCTGCGGGGGCTGCTCCTCAAGAACTGCTCCCACATGGCTCCATCCCACGGGGTCCATCCCCCAGGAGCAAACTGCTCCAGCACGGGTCCCCCACGGGTGGGCGGCAGCTCCCCCCAGACCCCTGCTCCTGCGTGGGCTCCTCTCCACGGGCTGCAGCTCTGGCCCAGGGCCTGCTCCTGCGGGGGCTCTCCATGGGCTGCAGCCTCCTCCAGGCCACATCCCCCTGCTCCACTGGGGGCTGCTCCACGGGCTGCAGCATGGAGATCTGCTCTGTGTGGGACCCATGGGCTGCAGGGGGACAGCCTGCTCCACCAGGGGCCTCTCCACAGGCCACAGGGGAACTGCTGCTGCCTGCCTGGAGCACCTCCTGCCCTCATGCTGCACTGACCTGGGGTCTGCAGGGCTGCTTCTCACTCCTCTCTCCCAGCTGCTGTTGCACAGCAATTTTTTGTTTCTTTGTTTGTTTTTGTTTTTGCCTTTCTTAAATCTGCTCTCCCAGAGGTACAAACACCATCACTTATTGGCTTGGCTACAGACAGAGGCAGGACCCTATGGAGCTGGCTGAAACTGGCTCTTACCTAACATGGGGCAACTGCTGGGCTTTGTTCACAGAAACCACCCCTGCAGCCCCCCGCTAACCAAAACCTTGCCACGTAAACTCACTACATTTTATTCAGCAAAAAGTTGTTCTCTGTCGTCCTTCACTAATTCAGCAGAAAAAGACAAAATTCCTTTTCTAAACTTGACACAAAAAATCAGACTGTTGCACAATCCATCATATCAGCTCTCTTAATCAGAGAATCAACCACTAATATGCTTGATCCTTATGAGGTGTGGTTTCTCAGTTTTCTGTCAAATTAGAATGCATATTCATTCTACCCATATATATTTATATAGCTCTGTGTCGGTAGTGGTAGGAGGGGTGATGCCCAAGTAAGCAAGTCATTACAGCTGCATGCATAGACAGTACCTGGTCTGTCATAAAATCCACTGCACAAAGACAACTCTTTAAAAATTTTTTAAAGAATTTGAATGGGTTGAATGAGCTCATGCTGGGTCAGCACTTAAAAAATGACCCCGCCACATGATGCAGTTTACCAATGGGAGCCCTGAGACTGAACTAAAGTCAAACCTCGGCCACAGACTTCAGAGAAAAATTGTCATAGAGTTCCAGGAAGTGGTGGGGAACCAAAAAAATTGGGTTCAGTCAAGAGCCAAGTCCTTAGTCACTCCAAAATTTGTGAAGTATTAGTAATCCATATAAGATCTTGTATTAGGTCCTGCATCATATATAACTATATCACTCCTAGTTTTTGGTCATCATAATATTCAGTCAATACTATAGTTTATCTACTACCTTAATGACACACAAAAAGAAACAGATTCTGTTGACTTTTTTTTTTTTTTTTTCTAAGCAGAAATTCTCTCCTCGGATTTCAGTCTCAAATTCCTGGACTATTGCAAAAGAAAATATATCCTCCAACTTTTGCATGCAACAATCTGATACACATCTCTAAGCCAGATTTTCACTATATAACAAGGAACAAATTGAATCAGATCCTGCCTGTATAGAAATTAGTCTTTTCTTCTAAGGCAGTACTCAGTGTGTTAATGTGTTTGTTTTAATTCTATTTGATACAAAAATGTAGTTTATAAAAAGTCTTGGCATAAACACTCCTAATATGAAGTCATGCCCTTTAGATATAATAAAAAATATATTTGAGATTTGAGGGTACAGCAATGTTTATTACTTTGAAATTTAAAACAGCATATACAAACTGCTTCACAGAGGAGCTCTGAAAGCTGGCTGACATCAAAACCATCGTTACTAGCAGTACAAATCTGTTGGGGTTTTCCTGTTTGTTTTCAATGGAACTACTTCAGTTTCTCACCTCACTACACACTTTTATTTCTTTTTTCTTCCTCTGACTTTAAGTAATCAATAGATTTTGCTTCATGTTTTTAATCAGGCAAAATATATTAGCATAAACAAACAAGCAAAACAAAACAACAACAACAAACAATTGTAAGCTGCTTCCTGACACCAAAAATTAAGTGCATCTAAAGTTAGCAAAATCAGCCCCAAAACATCTTAAGGAAATTGCAACTTTTGTGAACCTTTCACTGCAGCCAAACCTGCCAGAGAGCCCATGAATCTTAGCTTGATGCCACCAACACCCCACCTCTGGTTGCAATCCCTCAGCAAAGCTTCTCTGGTGCACAGCACAGAGCAGTGCTTGCTCGGGGAAAATGGATCGAAAAAATAAAAATGGTAGTGCCAGGAAGAGATGGAAAGAAACAGCATCCTCACGCTCAGCTGCTGGTTGCACAAGGCTCCAGAGCTGTGTGCTTGAGATTCGGTGACAAGAGGGTTTTCCCTCTTAGCAGATGGCTGCTGACCGGGTCGCACCCTGTCACGGTGTCTGTGCTGCAAAAAGTCCCTTCAAATTTACAGCAAATTTAGTAGACCAGACATAAGCGTAAGAGAATTAAATGACTGAGTTTAACTTCATGGTTATAGGCAGTATTAGCCTTACTGGTGGCAGATTTCATTGTCTGCTCTGGGAGCAGAGGCTGCATTTTGCAGGACATTTTCTCATCCTGTCTGCTTGAGCCCTTTGCAGAGACAATACTTCAGAAACACAAAGCTTTCTCTAGCTTTGCCCCTCTCCTGCAGCTCATCACACTTTCATTTATCACGCAAAAATCTGGCTAAAATGCTATGACAGGAATAAGAAAATATACTTTTATTCACCATTCTATGATACTGAGCATTAACCATTCCTAACTTTTAGGGATTACATTAGATCAGTGAATCCCAACTGAAATATTTATGGTAGTGGTAATTTGCAAATAAATGCTATTAAAAGCATGTGAAGACTGGAAATGCCTTCCAGCAAGATCCAATCAATAACACCAACTGATTATTGCTAACCCCATTGCTTGTACAGACTGTTGGATTTATTGATGTAAAATGCTGCCATTCAAATTTAGATTAATATTTTTGCACTTCCATTTTATGGGACACCTTAAATTGGGTGAATGACAGATGTGGTTAAAGTTAGAAAGAGCTCAAAGCATGTCTGAGGTAAGGGCAAATGCTAGCCATGGTCTTTAAAAAGGAATTTCAGGAATTTATCCAACATCTGAATTCTGTTACCAAATAAATAAATAAATAAATACAATTTTGCTCCAGGCCAGTCATAGTTTGACCCTACTTGTTAATAATTTTAGACTCTTATCTCACAGTTGTAACAAGAAAAGGTCATTTTGCAAGAACATGAGGATCTGCCTGCTTATCTTCTGAAAAGCATCTGGTAAACACAGCTGCCTACTTCAGGATTTTTTTCCTCCTCCTACAGAGTATCCTGGAAGGGAAATTCCCAAAATTACACAAGAAAAATAATCCCTCCCCCCTTTTTTTTTTCTTTTTCTTTTTTTTTTTTTTTTAAATTGGAAGACCCTAATGGGAATGTCCAGATCTCTCATCACTCTCCTAGGATTGATTCAGTGTTCCTGGTTCATAGTGGCTCATGTTTTTTTCCCAGTTTTCCTGTCCTGACTCTCCAAAGCGATATGCAGAGCTGCTCTCTCTGAGGAGCCCAGTGATTCAGGTTGCCCTCTTGTAAGTGCTGCGTGGGCGGTGTCCAGCTCAAAGGTTTTCCTCACACTTCCCTGTAAAGCAGCTCCGTTTCTGCTATTATTTACACTGTAACATCTTCCCTGATATACCTCAGGCTACTGGCATGAAGAAGCATCACTTAAAAAGTAATTTAGCAAATAAGTATACTTTCCCTAGGGTGCAAATAAGAAGAAAAGTTGTAGTCAATAGCTAATGTAAGCAAAAGGTGCCTTGGGGGAACCCTAAGAATCACGTCTTTGAAACCAGCAATAACTTCTGGTGCTATTGGTCCTGAGGCAGCAGCAGTCAACATTGTTTAAAAAAGCTCCCTTATGGTGTACTCATTAATTAACTGCACTGTTTGTTGATTCTAGATTGATTCAGTTTGTTCTCTGGAGAGTGTTTTTGGAAACTCAGTAATGCCTTGATGCAGAATTTCATCTTCAGGCCCTAAATTCCCAGGATGCTGCTTTACTGGGACATATAGAAGATAAAGCAAAAAGGAGAATTTGTTAGACAAAAATGATAATCAAAATATTTTAAATTCAGATGTAATTTTTGAAGATTTTCCCCACAGAGCTAAAAAATTACCTGCAGCAAAGTCTGACTGACAGGCGGGCTTTATCAAACAGAGAACAAGACAAATGGCATGCAAAACAGATAGGAAAGTATTTGCTCCTAATTACTTGAAAAAGCATTTTAATTAAGTTGTTTGCCAATTAATGCCTCTTTTTTTTAGCATTCCATAAATATTTAAACATATTTCATAAACTTTTCTTGAGAAACACTTACAAATATTGTTAAAGAGATTGGTGGGGATCTGGATCTCTTAACAGAACACACTTTAAAGTTTTATTTGCTATCCTTGTGAATAAATAAACGCAGAAATAAGTAATTTCTATTGCAGAAAAGCTAGAATCCAAAGCTTGTACAGAGCCCAAACTTCAAACATTGCAGAAGAGCTAGAATTAGTGCAAGGACACTGTATAGGTGAGAAACTTGGAAATTATTTTGAACATGAACAAGAAATAGATCAGTGCAACACAAAAGCAAATAAGTGCAGAACCTTCTCCTTTTTCATATTCCTTCAGACTGATCACTGAGTTTATAACCCACTACTAGCAAGTATTTCAGTTCAAAAAAGCTCACTAAGAAAAAAGTAAGAAGCAAGTGGCAAGAAGGGGAATTAAAATGATCTCAGCAGCACTACGGCTTGATCCTGGCTGCATTCTAGCCCAGGTACAGCTGCAGCCTTCATCCATCAGGGCTTACTGAGCACAGGAGCTCGAGCCCTCTCTCCCCAGGTCCTGTCAAAGCAGAAACCTTCTCCTATGCTGACCTGTGCTGTGAGTGGAAATGAAAAGTACTTGGCCTAAGCACACATCTCTCACCATCTCAGCAAGCCTCTGGTTTTCCAAACACAGAAAACAAATGCCTCTTTCTCCACATATTTTAAAGACTTCCTGTTTTTATGGTGCAGCTGACTCTTTATTTAAAACTCCACACAGGCACTTTATCTGTTTATTTATTCATTCATTTGTTCTCCCCAGAACTTTCCTCTCGAACCCGAGGTCTGTTTGCTCAAATGACCACAACTTCCCCTTATCTCAGCACTTTGCTTTAGATTTTGAAACCCAGATCCTGCCCAACACTCCCTTCACTATCGCTAGTCATTTATGACTGAAAACAGGCTCTGTGTGACAATCCAGGATGTCCTAAAACACTGCTGGACTGGATCAGAGGGGACACAGGTAGAGGGGTATGTGCAGGGGGAGATCAGAGAGAAGAGGATAATGCAGCTGGGACACCCAGCTTGGTGAAGCCTCAGAATCTCAAGGGTTTTCCCAGCCCCCTGTCACTCACTGGATCCCAGACAACACTTGTTGCAGAGTCTGAGTCCCCACTGGACCTTTACCATCCATGGCTGCTGCAAGCCCTATTAGTTTAACTCATAAAATGGCAGCTAGCTCCTCGTGCAGGAGAGGGCTCTTACTGTGGGTTCACTCCCTCAATGGAGCATCTGCAGCTCCCCAGCTTTCTAATAGACACCACTGATTGTCAGGTATTTCTTCAGTACTACTGATCTTAAAAGTTTCCTTCATAAAGGCCTGTCAGCATATAGCTATCATTGCATTACAGAGCGGTGGAGTTGACCAATTCCTTCACACCCAGGTTTTCCTCAGTCTGTGCATCTGTAACATGGAGGGAAAGCCCAGAAATGAACTGCTTGGATGTCTCAGCCAAGTTTATAACTGTCCCCCTCCTATTCTCTTGCCCATTTCTGTTTCCCCAAGTTCCTCACTTAGACTGAGGGTGATATATGGAGCAGTCCTAGATCCTGAGAGTGATCTATGGAGACAGCTGAGCTGCAAGGTCAGAATGAAGATTTGTTTACGAAACAGAGCAATGAGTTATTAGTTAGGTTAAACAGTAACTTTTGCAATCAGTACTTCCAAAGTTATCTGGGGAACAAGCAAAAAAAAATAAAAATCCAACTAAAATTATTTATTCAGAAAATGCCTTTAAAAGGAAACATTAAATGCTGTCTGCTCAAACTGATCCTATTACAGGAAAGAAAGATGCCAAAGGAAATTTTCCCTAGCAGGGGGTTTTCTTTGTAACTTAGTCACAAGATAAAACCTTGATAGCCCACTAAACTAAATACTTTTTCTGCTCTCTCTGCTGGTTTTTAGAAATGAGACAAAGAAGGTGATAAGCCCCCAAGAAAAAAAAAAGGGGGGGGGGGGGAGGGAAGCAAACAAAGTTTCAAGAAGCTAAAAAGCAGAGAGAAGCTCTATTAGCAGGTAAATAGGATAAAGGACAAAAAACATTTGGATGAAAGTTAGCACATGAGGGAGTCCTGAGTCTGACTGAGGCTCCTGGGTCTTGCCATATTATGAATATTAAGCAAGGGTATGGCTTCTCCTCTGTCTTGCAATGCACAGCTCCTCTCAGAGTTTTGGCTTGTGGAAATGCTAAGACAAGGGTTCTGATTGTGCCAAAAAAGGCACATGTCAAAATAGTATTTCCTTTCCCCTATCCGCAGGTGTTGTGGGGTATTACTCCCTTCTCCCCCAGAATCTGCCATCTTCTTTCCAGATTTCCTTCAGAAAGGGGCACAGATGATCTCCAAAAAGGTCTTCAAGCCATGTCAGATAGGATACCCCAGAGCAGCAAGACCTCCATGGCCAGGAACATTCTGCTTCCTAAAGCACTGAAATCAAGAGTTGCAAGACTTCACCTACATTCACTAGCAGGAGCTCACAATACCCCAAAAGCTCAGTCACAATTTCTGCAGGCCCAAGTCTGTGCTGGTCATTGGGGATGCTGTTCACCAGCGTGCTAACACCATGCATCTCAGAGAAGCAGCTGTGCCTGAGCCCAAAGCATGCCTCCACTTTGAGGGCAAACACCAGAAATACATAATGGTAACACATTCACCATTTTTCTATTACCAGTGTCACGTGAGGCAGCCAATGGTAAGGGTGTACTGCAGGAGGGGACTGGAGCCCAGTGTTGCTTATGTTTCTTATGTTTGGAACAACCAAGCTCGAGTTTCAGTTACAAGCTACGGGGTAATCTTAAATGAATGGCAAACACCAGGCATCAGTGTCTGTGTATCAAGCACAGATCTTCCACTAGGCAGACAAGCAGGTTTTAATGTCAGGCAATGCCTGTCTGAAGTCTTTCCTTCTTCTGCAGTAGTTGTGTGAAAGAGACAAGTCCTTTGCTTAGGGACTTATTTTCTGAGTCTGGATTTTTCTGATGGCAATAAGCCAAGACTTCAGGTTTTGGAGGAGTGACTTTGTATTGTCCTTCCAGCAAAATGAAGACAGTCATACACAGCACAACCAGTTTGCAAGGTTTTGATTAGACATGTAGGAAGAGAGAAATGCTCTCTTCCATCACATGCTGTGCTCATGGATGTTTTTTTAAAACTTTATTATATTGCTTCCTCAAATTCAACAGATTTGTCAGGATTTAAGGGGAGAAAATAGCTGTGTGTCCATAGCAAAAGTCAGTCTGATGGCTAAAGCAAAAGATGGGGAAAAACAAAGGAAGAAAAAAAAAGATCTTTGGCCCCTCTTACTGAATTTGTTACCTTTGTCTGCCATAAGAAAGTCATCTATGAGAATCTGGAGGAAGTCCAAACATTTGCCAGCTGGTTTTGAATGTTCTCAGCTGTGTGTGCTGTTGGATAATCTTATACTTATTTTGTGCTGCTTGTTACTGCCAGATAGTGTTACTGCTTAATGGCAGTGTTAGAGGAGGCAAAAGTAGGTCCAGCTTCTGAGCTAGAAATAAGCCTGCATAACTCCAGCTGAAAGTCAATCCAGTCTATCCCCTAGTGCATTCATTTGGCTGTTCCTCCTAATACTTGTGGGAAAATAAACAATTTTAAAACCTTTGGTTTTGTTTTTCTTCCCTTCCATTAGTAAGGCCAGTATTTTTATATGAAGACAATAAAAGTACAGACTGAAAACCTGTGAAGAACTTATGTCAGCTCTGTCTGATCACCAGAAAATCTTCTCTCTGTTCTCTCCCTTAATCATGCAAGATTTTTTTTGTATTATTTTAATGATTTCCTATTCAGGATCATAGGTGTCTTTTTTTTTTTTTTTCTCTCCTCTCTCCTCTATGATCTACTTCTAGATTGAAACGGAAATTTCATAGGTAGTCAAATACTCCTGTTTTCTAAACATTTACTCAGCAGTTCAATGACACAGTATTATTTTTGTGTTAAAAAAGAAGATGCACTCATAATGCATGTCAAGAAAAGTAAAATAAATAAGATGTTCCATCTTGACCCTTGAAGTCACTGTCAGCTTCTTCCCAGCACAAGGTCTAATTAAAGACACAAGTGATCTGTTAGAAATTTTGCCAAGCTCTGTGAAAACTGTTTTCTAAACAGAATTTGTTTAGAAAAGGCAATGCTTTCATTCAGTGAATTAATTCAAAACAATAGAAATTCTTAATAAAAAATAATGTCTGATCAATAACATATCCTTTGTTTTTGATCTACTTTTATCATAAAAAATACTCCTCTCTAAGGTTTTTTATTTCTCCTTCAAATCTCCTCATGCTTTTAGCTATTATTTTCCTCCTCCTTTTAGAAATGTTCCTCTCTCATTCTAACTATGAAAACAAATCAATAAGTGCTACACTATTCACCTGTTCACATCTCCTCAGTCACTCTGATACGAGACATTCATGCCACCAAAATCCATAGTTAGCTCTGAATTTGCTTGCATTTCTAGAAATATGACAGAAAGCAGCTGTGTTTTCGCTCTCAGAACCCAGAATTAAAAGTCTGCTGAGAACCCTGTTCTTGCATACTCAGTCCTTCTGAGTTTAGAGCTTTTGGACATCTCTCAACACATAGATTATATTAGAAAACAAAAATTCATCATGAGTAAGTTCTCTTCCCAGCAAATAACTATTTTGTCACAAATCTCAGCTTGTTTTGTATGGCTGGAAATCTTCATTTTGTCTCTTGGGAACAACAACAACAACCAAAAAACAATAACAAAAACAAATAAGTATATACCTACTTCAAAATACTTTTTGATTACAAACTTGAAATAAATAAAGTTCAGACAAATGTTCTAACATTTTGTTCCCCAAATGTTCACTGGGGTGGCTTTTGAATCTACTGCTAACCATTCCCACTGAATCAAAATCCCACTGATTTGTTGGGTTTGTACTGGCTCTATTTGTTGGGTTTGGATTGGGCAATGTAGGCAGAACCCCTGACCTGGTCTGCAATCAGCAAGGCTCTGCTTACACTGTGGTACTTGGGCAGGTTCCAGGAGTGCACTGACTTTCCATAGGTGAGATTGAGGGTTTTTACCTTGCCATCTCAGAATTTACCTGTCCCCTGGTGTGTTTCCAAGTCCCTCCCCTCGTCAGAGACCTGGACCTTGCTGTGGGCATACATCCACGTTTCAGTTTAGATGCAGCCTAAGCAGAACTATGCTCATGGCCACATAATTGAGACAGCCACAAGAAGGTCTATAAGCACCCTTACAACTAGCATTTTACCTCCAAGACACTTCCTAAGCGGCAGCTAAGTGTTGCCATAAAGGAGCACAGGGTTTTGCAAGAAGTTGTTTCCCCCAAGACCAGAAGGACTTGAAATTTCACTTCTGTGCTGTCCTCATCTACCTGGTTGTAGGCATAAAAAATGAATAGAAGCCTCATTCAAGTAGGGTAAGAAAACAAAAGCTCCTGTGTACATCTGGTGCTCCAGAGATGTGCAGGTCATGCAGGGGGTAGGATGAGCAGCAAACAGCTGCTCTCTGAGGTACGTTCCCCTTGGGTCTGAGCATATCACCAGCCAGGAATACGTCAGGGAGTTAGCACTAGCTGCACCACACGTTCCACCCAGCTGAAGCAGTCTGGGTGGTCAGTCCCACTAGGGAATCAAGTAAAACCATCCACAGCTGTGGGGGGAAAGAGACAACAGTGAGCAGTGTGGGATGCCTCTGTGCAATACAGCTGTGTGCTTCAGATCTCAGAGCTCAGCCCATGTAGGTGGTGGTCGAACCCCTTTTCACCCTGGCTTTCCCCACTGCCCTGCTGCTGTTTTGAGGAACAAGGGAGCTTCATGCTTTGCAGCTCAGACCACTCAGCACAACCTTCTCCTTTGAAACGCTGCTCTCACCTGCTAAGAAAGAGCCCATGCATCCACAGAGGCCCATGCATCCACAGAGAGAGTTGGAGTCCACAACCAAAAGCTTTTGGATTTAAGGACCTGCCAAACAGAGGAGGTGTGGTGAACCTGAGTCCCACATGCCATCTTCAGGTGCTATCATTTAACAAACGTATGCTCTGCTCAGCTGCTTGAAGGGAGACCAAATCCCTGCTTTCATGCAAATTTTCTGTAACCTGATACTTGTTATTCCCAACAATGACATTCAATTATTTCTCTGCTTTTAAACTGTTGCACAATGGCCCTACTGACTTTCAGCAACTTCATCCAGTGTTCTTTTAAAAGCCCCACTCAGGTCACTAACTCACTCCACTTTGTGTATTTGGAGTCCTGTGACTTCTCAGTCTGAAAGCCTGCCACTAAGTTTTAGCCACAATTATTTTAGCTGCAATATTGGGCTTAGCCTGCAGGCCAAAAATATAAACTTGACATAAATTGGCAGCCTGTCCATCTGGATCTCCAATGGAATCAATACATACTTTGGCAATTTTAATTTATCTTTTAGAGCTACTTACGTTAGTGTAGTAAAAGGTGTTATGACTTAGTAGTACAAAGAAAAAAAAAATCCATGTCTAGATTTACTGTAGCTTGTAGTTTTCAGTCACTAACTCATAGAATTGCAATAAGGTTCCCACATCTTGTGGATTCAGGAGATTCATTAGAAGCAGTCTGCAGTGGTCCCACACATAGTATTGATTAACTTCCCACTTCTTTCTTGATGGACTCTGGTAGACAAGACTATTTAAGGTTGTCCATTTTGAAGAGATATAAAAGACTAAGAAGAAGCAGTGCATATCCTCCATGTCTCTCTGGTCCTTGTTTTAAATTGCCTCACCTGCATCCATTGATATATAGGCAAACGAGTGTCAAGATAAATCCCTCACCTTGTACTCCACAGAGGCATTAGAAAGATAACAGCTTCCACTAGATCTCGTTTAATCTTTTCAGAAGATCTACTAACCTACCCCCAACCCAAATCTCATATTGCCGAGTCTAATTTGGTCCCCATCCAGACAGCAAAAATATCTGTGTTTCGGTGAAATGTGTCTAACATGAATTAAGAATTGAGAGTTTTCAGGTTGATTTTTAAGAACTAGGCATTAAAAAAAAAAAAATAAAGGAAAAAAATAAAGAAAAAGATACTCAAACATCTACAAGTGCAAAGAGATTTACCATCTGCATCAGGGTCTTTTAAAACCTGTCCCCAAGTCTCCCAGGGGTCTCTAGAAAGAAAATAGCTTATTCCGTGTTTGAATACATTCCATCATTGTCTGAATTTTGTTAGTGAATACAGTTTTCAGATAGCAAATGATATTTAAGCTCAGTTGCAAAGACAGACACACAAATCCATTTTTATATATGTCATACACTTCTGCAGGGATAAAGATCAAAATCCTTAATATCCTCCTTCTAGCCCTCTTTAAACAGAGATTTACACACAGATTTATTTCAATTCCAGTTGATAATGACTTATAAGAGTCTTGATGTCTTTGGAAAAATCAGCCTTGGCAGTTCTCCATTGACCCCCATAGTTAAGAGCACCACATCAGCTTGAAAATGGCTTATTTGTGTGGCTGAAAAGAAAATCCAATCTATTTACATATTAGGTCAATTATTTAAACTAAATATTATCATAAGTCTTCCTTTTAAGTGTGTTTGGCGTGATTTCAGTTTGTTACTCTCACAAGATATCAGCTAAATATTTATCATATCAACATTTATATTTAACATAACATGCTTTCAGCACTGGGGGCTAATAGATTTACCTTTTGCACTAGGGGGAATCAGCATTTGGGTTGTATTTTGGTCACAGGAAGTGCTAGTATATTTGTGAAATATCAAAAACTTTTGTGCAGTATCAGTTATTTAGAGGAGAAAAAAAATCAATACAGTGCAGG
This sequence comes from Aythya ferina, assembly GCF_964211825.1. Lineage (NCBI taxonomy): Eukaryota > Metazoa > Chordata > Aves > Anseriformes > Anatidae > Aythya > Aythya ferina. The sequence continues at coordinate 124,363,277 of NC_140297.1, forward strand.
AAATGACAAGAGTAAACATGGAAATTAACTTTTGTTCTGGGCTGTAATGCTCATATTAAGATTGCCCCTTTTTAATAGCTTTCGAAAGAATTTCTTGCATAATGGCATTTTAGTCATCATGTTAATGTCAACAAACAAGGCAGATTAATGCTTATAATCCTGAGCTGTCTCACACTCTGCTTATTAGAACTGTAGGCAGATCTTCATTAGGATGAATGACATCTGAATCTATAAGCTAGTCACAACAGAGGCACCTTCTTGCTGTGGTGTCACCCTGCAGATGACAATGTCGGCCATTATGAATGACACTCCACAATTCGTTACTTCCTGCCTCAAATTGCAGTTAATCTTTCATCCAAACTGTACACATGTGCAGCTTTAAGTGGGCTATCACAGCAAGTACCCAGTAATGCTGCAAGCACATGGAGAATGACAGAAGGTAAATTGCTTGTCAGGAGGTCTGTATTTCAATTCACAGCATATTCCAAACACGTTGTGGTGAAAGCTCTCCACAACAGCTGCTTTCATTGCTAACTATTTTTGATGTAAATGTCAATAAAGCTCCAGGCCCTTTCATATTTTTGGCCAAGACTGTCCATCTTTCCCTATGCAGGCTGGCAGGTTGAGCTCCATTTATCTACTCTTAGGAACATGTCCTATAATAATGATTGTCTCTGGAGACCGTTTAGAGTGATTGAAAGCAGTGATTGGGACAATAGGCTGCTGAATTTCATTGCTGGATTGGGTTGACAGGTGACTGCTTTTATATCCTCTAATGTGGAAGAGGCAGAAATAAAAACACAGTTATATCTAATCAACAGACAGGCATCTACAGATTGCAAACCTATACCTGCAGTTTACCCTTCTCACCGGAATGCCTCAACCACAAATTATTACAGAACCCTCGTATTTCTCAAGTGGTCAGAGGGTTTTCAAAAGACAGGAAGATGGAGTAGATGTGTTGCCTCACTAGAAATGAGAAGTAGGGAAAGAACTAGTTACAGGTCTTATAGCTCTACCAACAGAAACACCAGCTGCTGTTTTTAGGAGCTGTAGTTAAAATCTTCATTTTGCTTAATGAAAATCCCTGGGTGTTACAGAAAGAAGGAACTTCATTTTTAATCAAAGAGACCATGAATGTTATATGTCATCTATGAATTTTAACATACTGAATGTAACAATGTACTCTCTTTTATTGTTATAATTATTATTTTTTTTTCTGACTGGTATGTTTTGTTTTGCATCTTAGTAAAAGTTCTGTAAACTCATTAAGCTTACTGTGGACTTTCTACTTTTTTTTTTTTATGAAGTTGGTAATTAACGCACCACTGGGTTTTCCAAAGAAGATGGGAAGATGATCAGGTAGAATTCTGAAAACAGTGTGGCAAACAGTCTAAAATATTCACTCAGCACCAGCATCTGGCTCCTTGGCAGACCCCAAAGACAGTTGTGCTGGCACCTTTGAAATTCCCTGTGAGTCTGCGTAGTTGCCCATGGTAACACGGCAGCTGGGTTCTGGCTTCCCAGTCCTCCCCACTACCGTGTCCCCTCACCCTCCATTCACCGTCACTTCTGTAAATCACACACACTTTTGCCTATTTGTGATGCCCATGTTCCCACTCTTGATTTGCAGATTAGAGGGCAGAGGGTAAGAGATTTTATCCTTGCCCATCTCCCTGTGTATAAATCCACATTTGTTTAGATTTTAAACTTACTTCTGTTTATTTGAGTATTAATTTCCACAATACGGAGCAGCTTTCTGTGGCTCTAGGCAATGCTGACAAAAGTCATGAGAATAGTATGATTAAAAGCAGTTAACTAGCCAGCCCCTAGCTGTCAGAGTCATGTCTCTGACAAAAAGCTAATTCAAAAAACTCCTCACCCTATTGTCTGAATTCTAGCTTTCATTAAAAACCAACCCACCCCCAACCCAACAACAACAACAAAATCTGAATGTATTACTTCAGCAAGCCTGTATTAATAGCAGTTTTGTTCAGGAATTTTGAGGGGAAAACAGTTGTTTTGTGAGAAAAATTCATAGGAATTATATTTCTCCAAGGAAGTAAAATTTGCTCGTTTGAATAACATTCATACTAGATATTTAATGCAAAAGTTACTCAGAAAAGAAAGCAATTCTTTCCAGTTCTTGCATAACAGCTTTGTATATATCCTGTATATACTCTGTATATATATATACTGTAAGTATGGCTGACAGACCACCAAAGCAATCCTTTATGGTATAAGACCCTAGAGTTGGTGTGGAACAGAAGTATGTATCACAGAAATGGTCTTCTATTTTTGTTGGTTTTGTTGTTGTTATTTGTTTCTTTGTTTTTAAGACATTTATTTTTATTAAAAATGTCCAGGTTCCCAGGTTCCCAGCAAGGTAACAGAACCAGCTCCATGAGACAAACACAATTCCCACCAAGTTGTCACTTGTACTTCATACAATGAGGTAGTTTCTAATAAAGAAAAAAATACTTGAATTCTTGTTAAATTGTGCAAAGAGACTATTACAAATCTCTTTTAAAGTATTGGTTAAACTAAAAGACTTTCCTTTTGTTCATTACACAAAAGGAAATCAAAAAATAAACAACAACAACAAAGTCAACAACAAAGAAATACGGAGGGTCCACAAAGAAAAGACACATGGGTTAAAAAAAAAAAAAAAAAAAAAAAAAAAGCTTTGTTTGCATACAAACAGTCAATTTCCATACTATGGGAGGTTAAGACTAAGGGTGGCTATTAAAGAGTTGAATTGGAAGGGTCTAGCAAAAATATTGCACTCCCCAGTTCTAATGACACAGATGTCACTGACTCTATGTACTTCCACAACCTTACATCAAAGAAAATGGTGCTTGAATCCACACTTTAAATCAGCTTTTTTAGATTTTTTTTTCTTTTTCTTTAAACTGGCTCCATTTCTTACCTAAAAGAAAACTGGATGAAAAATTGTTTTTCTTGTGAAGAAATGCACAAAATGCCATCAAGTGCATAATATTTGGTAGTTAGAAAGTTTGTTGCATGCAAGAATATCCATGGAGGCATAAATCCAGAAAGTAACTGAATTTCACTACAGAGCCAGCAATACTATAATAAAAATGAAGAATCCTGTTCTCAATTTACATAATATCAGAAAAAGACATATATTTTTCATTATTCAGTTTATTCACAGAAGTACTAAAATACATTAGCTTTCCATCAGTAGAGCAGGGAATGCCATGGGACAATGTTCAGGAGGAAGAAAAATAAGGAAATGGATTGTTTAAACAGATTGTTGTCAGATGTGTTTTGCTTTCACCTTCCTTCTGCTTATCCAGAGATAATATTTGACATAGAGTCTCATGTGCATTGGTCAACTTATGTTTGCAAAGATTTTTTGTGAAAATGTAAGATAAAGCTTGATGTTGTGCTCTGAAGTGACACTGGAAAAGGCAGGTAATGGTCTTTATTGTCCATATTTGGATCTTTATGATGGTAGAGTAAATGTTTTTTGCCAGTCTAAAAACTCAGTGACTGAATCAGCCATAAATTATATACAGTTCCTCAAAATGGACATCCATATCCTGTATTTCACTCTGGCTTACACATGAGCAAATAAAAGCATAGAATCACAGAATATTCTAAGTTGGAAGGTACCCACAAGGATTATTGAGTCCATCTCCTGGCTTCACACAGGACCACCCAAAAATCAGACCACTTCACTAAGAGTGTTGTTCAAATGCTTCTTGAACTGCAGTAGGCAAAGTACTTTGAGTTTTGTGGGTTTGCCCCCAGAGTGTTTTACAGGTACAACTCATTGCTTCAGAAGGAATCCTGCAGAAAATAAGAACACAAAATACTTTTTCTCACTAACAGTGTCATTCTAGGTTACTTTTGTCCTGGCTCTGTCAGACTCTGGAAGTCCTTGCTGGAAGGTCTAGGTGTAAAAAGGTCCTAGATGTGTAGATATAAAGTGGAGATTAAAGCCTGCTGTGCAAAGGCTCTAAACTGGAGAGACATGTTGGCTAGATGCTTTCCTCTTTGCTGAGGAATATCCTCATTTCATACATTTTCAGCTTCTGAGGGTGCCCAGGACTGCCTCACCAGCTGGTGCCCGCTGAAGCCCATTTAGGCAGTGCTGAGCAAAAGCCCTTGTAGGGCCAGGTCCAGAAGCTGTGTTTAGAGCGATTCAGACATGCCAACCCAATCATGCATGACAAAATGGTCAAACAAACAAAAAAATAATCCAGTAGCTTTGAATGAATTCTGTGCAATGGGCAACTTGAGTTCCCCAAACTGATGGGAATCAAGCGTCATCAACCTGATGGTGCTATAACAACAATTTGCAGCAAAGTTTGTTAAGACAAGGTATATTGCACTGGTTATTTTACATGTGGAGTACAAGGGGAAGCCCCAGAGACAGAAATGGGATGTGGCTTGACCACCTTGCCTCCTAAGCACAAGTGTACCATTGATGGATGTGTTCCCAGAACCTCCTCTGTGCCCTACATATCTATTAGGGTTGCTGTGCACGTCCACAGCAGACACACCGTGTATTTCTGAATGTCCAATGTCCCAGGCAGAGCTGTTGCCCCAGCCTGGCTGCCAAACATCTGGAATTTCTAGGCAGATTTTCAATATCCTTAAACTCTATCTGGACAACATTTCTGGCAGCAAAAGGGAATGTATCAAGGGAAAAGTTCAATATATGGTAGCCTTTCATACAGTTCCAGTTAAGAACGGCATGGCTTTCTGTGTGGAGATTTAGATCACATGGGCTGCAGCTAAACTGCATGCTAAGTGCATACAAAGTATAACTGGACAGAAGGGAAACATATTGCACAGTTGGAAACTTTGCAGTGGAAGGGAAAATAAACTCAATTGGAATCCATATCCTGAATACAATTTGCAATATTGTTTTTTGGGGTAAATTTTGCCTTTTCTGTCATTAAATTAGCTTTTCTATAAAAGAAGGAAGAAACCTTTATATGCATCCTCTTCTGTGACCTGAAGTTGTTTCCATCATCTTCATCTCTTCCTTAATTGGATGTTATGTTATGTAGGTTGATTTTCTTTTCTTCAGCATTTTCTTAGCTTAGACAAACCCTCTCTTGAACAAACTTTATGCAGAACCCATTCAGTAAAGATTTACACTAAAATCGTAATCACAGAACAAATATATCCAACAACTACATATATCATATCCTTGATTTTCATTGAGGTATCAGCAGGGTAGAATATGTTAGGAAATATGTACATGCACCCCTCTCCTCTGTTAAAAAGAACATGGTATCTATTGAAGGTTTGAAATAACAACACTAGTTAAAGTCTAGTCAACTGTCCTCAACAGAGGAGATAAGATCTGATATTTTAGCTATATAGAATATATTTTGATATATAGCTATATAGAGTATATTCTGATATGTTGTTAACAGAGATTCCCCTTTAAAGGTTGTGGGTCTTACAATTCTTTAAAATGTCATTCAATTTTACTTTAATTTAACTCATAATGCTTTTCACACCTCGCTGAGGCTAACTAGGCTCAGTGGAAAGAGAGAGACAGCTGAGGAGGTTGAATCTTAATGTACCAGCATAAAACAACATAAATTGTAGGGCACCTAGATTGCTAATGTAGTCACTTCAGTTACATGTTTCAAGTTAAATGGAATGAATGTCTCTCAGTTAGGTAAAAGCCGATGTAGATATAAACCCAATTCACCATTCTGGCATACTGGGGAGTCATGCACGAAGCTGATGTGAAATGTTATCAGCCATGCAGATTAGGTGGTTTAGAGATATTCCTTGCTCAGTGAAACTTTTGTGAAAGAGCAGTCTGTTGCAGCATGCCAGATCTACAGCCAAAGTGCAGATTGAAACGGTTTCCTGATGAAGGCCAACACTCAAGCCTTATCTGAGCCTTGAAATGCACTCAAATAATAACAACCTGATTATTAAAACATTGTTTTTAAATTGCTTCTGTTTAATTTTGTTCTTCAGTAGAGTCCACAATGAAGACCTTCAGTAAGATATTCCTTCTGTTAAAATGAACTCTGTCTTCTTCAAATATTTGGTAATCTACATTTAGTAAACAATGCTCTAGAAGACTGATTTGAATGTCTGACAATAGTCTGCATCACATCAGCAATGCTGTATCAGTACTTTGATATGGGAAAAGCATGGAACTTTCAATGAGCGTATTTAGCATGCAATATTAGATGAATAATTGATCTAAACCTCTCTTAAAGAGAGGTGCAAGGCATAGCCTGAAAAATGTCACAAGCAGTAAAGCAAATCTTTGATATATGAGGATATGAAAAAGTCTGTTAGGCAAAGTGTGTAATAAGGTTCTTTTATTTACAGTAAAGTGACTTTTTATTGTCTATAATTTTCCCCTTTAATTGCTCACAATGGAGGAGTTAATGTTCAAGAGAGGAGTTCCAATTAGCTCACATCAAAAAGTCAGAAAGAGAGCTTGTCTCCAGAAAGGTGTATCAGTATCCTGTAGTTCTTGCAATTCGGTGTACTGTCAGATATGTGTCTCTGGAAATCTTGAATCAGCTTACTGAAAACACATCTACCACCGTCTTACAACAAATCATTGAGGAAGAAAATTTATGCGATAGTGATTGACTGTTACACAATTAAATGTGATGGCATGAGGTATCAGAGTAACATGGAAAAATTGTCCATTGCTATATGTTATGTAAGGGATGATTCATCCCTGAAAATATCTCAGAGAAGAGGTGCAACTCAATCATCTTCATGCCAACTGCACCTCTGACATGATTATTGCTCCTTTGAAAGCAGCTGAGTTCTTTTCTAGTGGCATCATTAATTTGTGCTATTATAAGGCCAGTATGAAATTTATGAAGACGAGTTGGCATATAAATACATGTCCAGAAGGATTGTGAAAGGGAAATACATTGAAATATGCATGATTTCAGGCATCTATTTCATTGAGTAGGGCACGTCTCAAAAAGAACATTTATGAAAATGTTCCAAATGGTGATTCTTGGGGCAATGGAACTTGTTTTGTTGTTGTTGTTGTTGTTTCTGTGGTGTGTTTTTTTTTTTCTTTTCAGTTTTTACATGTTTTATTGGTTGCTGTCACTGGCATGGTGACAAAGAAGAAAAAGAAGAAATATGAAGAGAAGCACAAAACTTGCAACAGATCTTTTCTAACATTGATAAATATATTTACTACTTTAATGTTCTGTAATATATTGCTACAAGGGGAATTTCAATTGGTTCATCCTTTCATATATGTGGAGAAGGTGAATTTGAAGAGTACAGAACTAGTACAGAACTGTGCAAGGACCCAAAATGTAGTCTGTTTTCATGACCAGGTAGAGATTTGACCTTGTAAGAGCTGTAAATTGACTAGTTTTTGTCCCCTGCACAGGTCTGTTATGTGCTGGAAAATCCAAACAACTATTTTGCTGGTTTGTTTGACAGCAACATCCTTAAGAAATATTCATGCTGTGCTAGTTAGTCACTTCAGGTTATCCAGTCAGAGACTGCAAATAGGAGAAACATTGCCAGATAACATTTAAGGAAGGAACACTGAAAGAAGGAACCTTGTCAGATAACTTTTAAGTTGCTAATACTGACTCAGTCACTTATAAACTCTGAGATAAGGAAAAGTCACCCTGCGTGAAATGACCAGAAAAAAAAAAATTCAAACCCATGGAAATTCCAGTTAGAGTCCAAAGCTCACAATATCGTGCCTGTGTCTCAGACTAGTACTCCATATGAGGCTGAATCATAGCCTGACAAAAGAACGCTACTGGATGAATACCACAATAATTGCTATTATGTGCTTATCAGTGATTGCAAGGGCTTTAATATTCAAAAAATGTTCTCATAAGAATGTGTGACAGAAATAGGGAAGAGTAGGCATCAATGTTTCAGGCACACCCCCCTTTTTAAGGATATAAGACAGGGTAAGAAGTATTTTCACAAAGTTTTTGCATACTGATGAGGTATTGCTTAACCTTTTGCACATTGAGTGTTGTGGGCATCAGCAACAATAAATTTCAGTTATTTTAGACTAACAGAGCTTCTTGCACAGGTCAGAAAGTCCAGGCAGCAGATGCTACACAGATAACTTGGAACATGTTCCCTACAAAACACTGAAAAAGTTTAAGAGTCATGAAGGAAAAGTGGCAAGGAGATAGCTACCTTACTGCTTACTGTATGGGCGTGGATGAGTCAAACAAGCACACAGCAGGAAGCTGGCTCCTAATTTTCACAGAGCACATGCCTGTGTTTATTAGCAATTCCTCCTCACTTCTGTGGAGGCACCACGTCCATGCCGTGTAGCTGGTCACAGGCAGGATGATAGTTTTGGATGGAGAGCCTGGAAGGCAAGGGCCGAGCAGGGGAGCACAGGAGCCCTTGCTCCAGGCCAGTGGAGTAGTGGCATCAGAAGTGAGCAGCAGGCTCTGCAGACAATTGAGGGCAGGGGTGAGAACACACGCTTCTCTCATGGCTCCCTTTGATGCCTGGATCACATCCTCTCTTGGACCAGCAAACTCTAACACCTCTTCTGAAATCGGCTCCAACTGGTGATGAGCTACATCTGGCCTGTGAAATGAAAATAGCAAAACCTTTGATTGAGTCCAAGTTAAGTGGATCTTCATCATCTGCTCAGTCAACTTTTGCCAAGATGAATGATACTATGACAGTATTCTAATAATTTCTGAGGTGGATTCCCTCCTTTTTTCATCCATCTGAAAAGAACAAACTGCAAACACTTGGAAAATTTACTGCTCTGTAAGGGAGGAATTTTGCTCTTCATTTCAAATACATCTGTGACATTTCACTGAGAGAAACAAAATGTTAAATATATGCTTGATTCAAACAAAAAAATACAGATTTCAGTGTTAAAAGAGAGATCAGGTTTTTCTATTATGTCACAATGCCTAAGTTTTTTACATTGTTTATGTTTTAGTGTTTTTCCTATAAGCAGTTGTCACATTTGACAAAACTTGGATATTTTCTTTTCAAAGAGCTTTATCTGCAGATAAAGTAGCCTTACTCACAGGCAAAGTGAATTGTCCCTTTGCCACTTCTACCAAAGGGCAAATAAAAATATATCTTTATTAATACATTAACAAGCAAGGTTATCAAAAAAATTAGAAACTGGTATTCAGAAGGCAGCTGTAAAATGATCATTTGTGCTATTCTGCAAATTTGCTGTTCCTGTTATTAGCTTTTAGCATATTAACTCTCAGAATGGTGAAGATAACTCTTAAATGACTCTAGCATTATTTTCCATGTGTTTGTCATTCAGTACATGAGAAGACATTCAGCAGCCATGCAAAGTAGACACCTGAGGCTTCCTTGCCACAGTGTCTGTCTATAGGAGGTACTCCGCTTGGCAGGTACTCTGCTTCCCTCCTGGCCTTTCGGTTTTACTGTAGGTCCCAGCATTTTTCCAAATGAGATAACCATGTAATATGGGAAAACTCTGCTACCTCCTAGACACAAGAGGGTCAAACCACCTAAAACCCAAACTTGTCTCTCCTTGTGGACTTCAGTGGACTTACCTTCTACAGAGCACAAAGAGAGCACTTGCTTCATAACAGGCAATTCACCAAGTTACAGCAAGACTGAAGCCATAGAGGCCAAGCAAAGTGGTCTGGTTGGCTTTTCTCCATTGGAACCATGGCGAGAACCAGTTTATCTTAGCTCTTTAACTCCTTCTGCCCCAAAGAGGGACTGCATTCAGTTTTCAGGGTTGTGGTATTTGCTTTTAAAGAAGCCTTGCTGCAGCCATGTGTCAGTGCATGCCCTGGATCATAGTGCCTTCTGATTCCATGAGCCTAGATGCTGCCTCCCCAGAGGGTGTACTGTTATTTAGGGTTGTTAGAATGACATTACAAGCCAGACTTTTTGCTTTGAAGATGTGGGTAAATGTTCTCTTTGTCTCCAGCAATCTCCAGCAATGACTTTCTGTTCTTTTGTGCCAATCTTTCTTTTCCTGATTCTCAGGTTATCAGAAAACTGACTTTCACATTGAAAGAAGCTCAGACAAAATATTCTTTTATTTTCTCAAGTCTGGCTTTCAGGAAGTCAGAAACAGTGGCATAGATGGATAAATAGATAGTTATATATGATATTTGTTTATGGAAAAGGGAAAAAACACAACAGAGTATTTAATCAATGGGATCATTTGGAGCCAGATTTTAGAGCGAAAAACTAGAGATTAGTCTCAGTTTAATCACTACTAAGAGATAGCTCACATTACCAAATGATTTGATGTTTTTGCACAAATGACAAACTGCGTTCAGAGAGGTCCAAGATTCTGCCAGCATGGCTGGAGGCTAAATCACCTTTCCTCTTTATAGTAGATTGAGTTGTCCTTCCAAATCAGGGTTAAGGTCATTGGCAGGGCAGTCTGAGAATGAGAGCATCTGTCTGAAATATACCTGGGCTGTGGATGTATTCAGAAATTCAATTTCTGACACTGCCAATCCCTTGACCTTCACAAGCACACATGCTTACCAAAACATAATAAAAGAAGAAAAAGAAATGGTTATTTTTATCTCTTTTCAGTTTCAGATTCCTCAAATGGATCTAGAAGAGGTGTTAGGTAGCATACTTTGCAGAGCCACAAATAATGTGCCTTGAAGAAAAAAAAAAATGCATTTTATCTTAATTTTGGCATAGATGCACAGTTTTCTTTCTTCATATGTACACAATACTATGTCTGCAAATTGACTGCCTCACATGTTCCACTGATGACCACTAAATATTTTCTGAAGTCCTTGAGCAATCATGCCTTGGAGTAGATGTACTTAAATCCCCGTACCAAAAAGACAAGCACAGGAGCCCTAAATCCACGTCTGAGTATTTTCCCCACAGGTTGCTGCTCTGAGGGATTCTTTGCATATGCTGACAGAGTACCGGCTTCCAACCGTCTGGGGAGCGGGCATCCCTTGCAGCCGACCGATGTTGTCCTGTCCCGGGGGGCTGCAGAGCTCCAGAGGGTGGACGGGGGCTACCTGCTTCACTCTGCACAGCAGCGACAAGAGCCATATGTGGAGCTGTAGGAAAACAGATGCTGTTTTTCCATTTGTGAAATCAAGTTGTTGGAAAGTAGTCAGCTTTGCCATGTACAAGAGCTCGTCAAATCAACCTGCAGAGAGAGAGGGAGCTTTTATTTTTTTAAGAAATATTTTACAATATTTCCTTATAATTGGTGTCTGGAACAGTGTAAGGAATAATGGTATGGAAATAACTAGCAGATAAATGACTTTGATAATAGGCAATTTTTTGATGGCTGGAAATGGAGCCTGTGATTTTCATGAACAAAGGGGGTGTGCAACCTGGATTTTGACTGCCAGATCTGCTTCCAGGCATACATCTCTGGATTTACAGTAGGTTTACTGCAACATCTGGATTTATTACATAACAGACATAACCACCCAGTTACATATCTTATCCACAAAACAATAACATTATCTCCCTAGAACAAAATGACAACAGTGTCTTGTTGTCACATCAGCATCAAACTTCTTTGTATTAAGCCCACAATAATTAGATTTTACTTGCTTATTACCAACTAACAATAAATGTACTATAATGCCAAAATGACTATGTCTTAAAAAAAATCAGTTAATAATCCAAAGTGATTTCATAAAACATTATGACATAATGAAACAATTTTTATGCATTTTTTCATTTAAGTTTATAATTTATTTTATTAGAAATTTTATTAGTTAAAGTATTGTCTAGCCCCAGTGGCTCCAGAATGATAGCAAGCATCTTTTCCATTACTCTGACTAACAGGGCAGTTTAAGATACTAGAAACAAATAATAATAATGATAATAATAAAAGATTTACCTGGAAAATAATGGAGACTAGTGTTGTTTTACCTGGAGCATGCAGTATAATTGTCTGTGCCAAGATCTCTAAAACGTTTCATCAGCATGTTGGAATCCTTCACACTGCTTTGCAGCATTTCTATTTTCCACTGTTTCAGAGTTAAAGCTATTGGAGTCTGTTCTATCTTTAGTATCAAATCCACCTATTTCTAGCTATATACCTTCTCTATTCATTGTATAAGAAATTTAGGATATTAGTTGCTCTGAATTACATCTTGGATGCCTAAAATAAGTGGGTTAGGAAGTATGTAATCAGAAGTCATATTCCAGCCTGAATTTGTGTCTGAAAACAAAAATTATGCTGAGACCAACTCCAGAAGTTTTAGCTTCATGCAAACTTCATCTTCATAATTTCTTTAGTTAAATAAACTGTATCTCACTTTTGCAACGCACTCATTGTTCAAGGGGAGCATTGTGGCCACAGCAGTGCAGATGCGTTCAGATATGGGTTCTTGTACAAATCATAACATTTTAACTCACTATGTCTTGAGTCCTAACCAACAATATTCCACAAAATATATAATTTAGATTAATTACATGGCAGTGGCTGGCACCTATAGGCTTCCAGCACAATCACAATTTCTATAGAAAGCAAAAAGGTCATCTTTGTGGAGAAGAGAGGCCTTTCTCTGAAGCTGGTTCAAGATCAGCAATAAGCTCTCCAGAGATTTAAGGAGCACAAAAACCAGCTCCTTGCATCCAGAGAGCAAGGCACTTCTTGCTGACTTTGCTTCCTCTGACCAGCAAGAAGAATACTTTGCGGAGGCCTATATGATATTGTATGTGAATTTATCCATTTCTCTCTTGAATATATGTATACATGCAAATATGCTTAGAATTAAACAAGACACTGTGTGAATGCACAGAGGTAGAGAGCATAATACATATGTTACTATTCTTACCTCAAAAAAAAAAAAAAAATAACAAAGAAATAAACAAACGAAAAAATTTAGGCATAGGCTATAAGCCTTATTCTACAGACACATACACACACCCCCTTCCATTGAAATTTCTAGCCTTGTTACCAAATGGTAACAACACCATTGCAATCAATGCAAATGAGTAGCCAAATTTCAAAAATTTTACAAACTTTTTTTTTTTTTTTTTTTAATCCAAATTTCCTACTTCTCAGAAAGTGGAGACAGAGATATAGACAATTCATAACAAAATGTGAACCCTTCAAAATCATAACCTCAGTTACATAGCTAGAGGATGATCTATACGAAGAACCTACAGAAAATTGGTAGAGTGTGGATTTGACAAGCAATTGCAATTTCACCTCATGTCTCCAGTTTGGTTTATTTCTGGTCTTCCTTTTCTACAGATGTTTAAGCCACCTTTAAAATTGTGTACTGAAATTCCATGTTTGCATAAGTCCTTGTGTATTTGTTCAATCACAGTTCATAAAAGCATCCAGACTTTTGTTATCCACTCAAACTCAAGGAAAAGCTAAATCAATGGAGGTTCACCCATCAGTATTTTTCATATCTATAATTCATGCTCAGTGAAATACAAAATGCTCAGCCAAGATGGTTGCAAATCCAGTCCTCAGTTTGGTTACACAGAGGTCAGGTGAAATGTGAACCAGTCACTCACAGAGTAAGATGCAGTTTTCCCTTGACAGCACGTTCAGCGCTAGCTTAAAGGACAACCCATCTGTCACAGTGCAATGCAGTGGTGGAGCCATTCGTGTCAGTCCCTTTCCATACCCCAAGCCATTGAATTATGTTGAGTCAATACAGGGTTTACTTAATCCAACGTCCAGTTCCACCTGACTGACTGAATGTGCAAACTCAGCTGCAACCTGATGTGAGTCACACCAAATAGTGCATGCAATGCACTGTCCTGCTCTTGTCTGCGTTGCTTTAAAAAAGGGTTTTATTTTCTAGGCAGCAATTTTGTTTTACATAATAAGGTATCTGTGGAAATTTTCGAGAGGTGGAGAAAGGGGCTCATGAGTATGATTCACAAGCTTCAAAACATTTTGTTACAGAAAAGTAGTCATTTTTGTCAGAATATGCCCCTAATTCTGACTCCACATCCTTCCTCCTTTTCAGCAGTTTTTGTAGCCAATTACAAGTTACTTTTAAATACAATTGTGTTGATCGTGTTTTTATCTTATTAAATAAATATATTTTATTATATTAAAAATATATTTATATCATTTATATTATGTTTATATTAAAAAAAAAATATTAAACTACCCCATGAATAATTATCTACCCTTGAGTTAGACATGGTAGAAGTGCTAAACTCTCAGCCAGAGTGCAGCTCTGAGAGCTGTCAGTGCCAAGTTACTCCTGGTGATTAATTCTGATTTATAGAAAAATTCTTGACCTTTACTGCAACACTTAGATTTTGTATTTTATTGTTGCATGTGCATGGGTTGGTGTTGATTTCTTTCTTTTTTTCCTTTTTTTTTTTTTTTTTCTGTTTTAACTCTACATCTTTTTTTTTTTTTTTTTTTTTTTTTTTTTAATCTAATAAGGAATAAAGCAAAAACAGTTTGAATCATGTGTCCTGTTGTGGGGACCAAGTTAATTAAAATCCTGATGTATATATACAGCTGATACTCCTCACCCTAATGAAGAACATTAATTCTAGAACATGTGTGGCTGTAGTCACATTGCTACAAATTACTGGACTCTTTCCTTTATCTGTTTCCAAGAAAGTCTCCCCCGGTTAGTTAGGAAAAAAGAAAAATATGACGCCTTAGTTCTAAGCAGCATAAATTACATGCATCAATCAGAGGAAACTTAAATTAAAATACACATTTGGCAAACAAATATGAATATGTTGATCTCATCTGTGAATCAAAATGATTTAATGCCAGTACTGACCCCCCACTGATCAACATGAAGGTCACTGCAAACTGCTTGATTCTCATTGAGAAATGTTGTCGTGTCTGTTAAAGATGCAGTTTTATACATTCCATAATGCTCAATCTAGTCGGTAATTCCAATGTAGCAGAATTGATTTATTTTAAAAAGAAAATATTGAATTCATTTCTTTTTATTTATGTAATCCAAAACAGATAGCTAAATTAAAATCTTAAAAAAATACATGTGGTTTATGGATCTGGGTTGAAGGTTTTCCAATGTGTTTACGATGTTTTCCAATCTAAAGGAATACTATTTGTTAAATAGAATGCTACACCTTTCAGATACCAAGTGATCATAAATCAGTCTTCCCTTATCATTCTGTTCATGCTTTCTGGCTATAGGAATAACTAGTTGTTTAACTCAATTGTGAGACAAAATGTGGCCGTAAATGGATAATCCAAGGCCAGTTGTGTTTTCATTGCTTTCAAAGGTCTCAAGTGAACAGATCAGTAAAACAATAGTTTTACTGAAGTTTGAACCAGTCTTTGCCTTTTATGTCTTTGCCTGTAGTTTAAACACCTTTGAAGTAGTGCTGGAGAAACTCAGCATGGCCCCAAGGTAAACAGCACTTGTAAAGGAGAAAGACCACACTGTGGTGCGATGGTATACAGGCTCAGCAGCTCCTGCCCCAGCAGGGGCAGAAGCAATGGCAAACATCAGATTAAACCCCACAGGGTGAAGTCTCCAGTGAAACACAGGGGAAGAGGTCAGCCTAGGAAACACTGCATCAGACTCAGTGGATATGATCCAGGAATTATATATATATGTGTGTGTGTCTGTTTCCATACGTATTTATGGAAATGAATTTGGGGGTTTCATAGGTATGAATGTTTTTACGTTGTCATTTGTGAAGAATTTCACTTCCTAAGTAAACATTTCTCACCTCTGTAATGGCAGTACAGCAGTGGTGAAAGCTAGCTTCTCAGTTCTGTTAAAAAAAGTCCTTTGTGGTTACAGTGTGACACAATGACTTTCAATATCCAAGACAACATTTTTCTTTCTTTCTTCCTTAGGTAATTCTTGCCAGAGTCTCTACTTCAGCTTTTTTTTTTTTTTTTTTTTTTTTTTTTTTTTTTTTTTGCTTCCATCAGAGCATTTTTGCTTTTTGTTTTCATCTTCTTCTCTGTGTGGAGATGCCACATTCTCCATGGACATTCAGTAATCTGGTTTTACTTCTAAAGCTCCCAACAGCCCACCTGCGGTGTGAAAATCTTTTAGAGCATGCTCCAACCTACTGGGAAAAAGCAGGAAGAGACAGTTTAAAAATGCATTTTGACAGGAACTGATCAGATGTTCACTGAGGAGAAAAATCCTTTTCAAATTATTATACACCTTGAACAAAGCTTAATTTGTGAATCTTTGGCTTTTGGTTGAGAAGAAAGAAAAACTCTTTCATCTTTTTGCTTATTAAAATAAAAACATCAAAAGCTCATGTTACTTAAAACTTCCAGTGCAAGCCATGAATGAGTTTTTGATATACTAGAGTTTCTTTAGGTCCTACTGGCCTTTCAATAGTTCTTAAACAAAATACTGTAGGAAAGTCCTTTACTGAGTGAGGATAGTTACTTTTCTGCTCTGCTTAGTGCATAAACACACATTACATGATGCAATAAACCACAAAATTAGGAAAACTGCAGTTTATCACACATCTTTAATTTCCTTCTCTACTTCTCTTTACTATCTTAAGTAGTTTTCTTTCTTGGTCTAGCAGTCAAAAATTCCTCAAGCAGCCCCAGATAGCTTCTACTAATCAATTTTGAGCAACTGGATATAGAAATATTTTGCCTATCTCCATACTCAGACAATTTTGACATTTGTTAGCTCTGTACACCCGTACATACATGTAGAAGTTAGGTTGGATGGCCTCCATTCAAGCAAGACATCTCTCAATTCTAGAGACTAAAAATGTTTGATTTTATGTTGGATAACAGGTAGCTGTGGCTCTCAGGCACTTGCTTTAAAACCAAGGCATGTTGAAATAGCAGGCCACTGCCACAGTGGCCTAGATCACTACAGAAAGGCCACAGTATATATGCCTTAGCAAGGAGAGGAAGTAGATACGTATGAAATACAAGTCTGTTCTGCTCTTAGCAGCAGAAAGACTTTTTCAACAAGATATCAAAAAAGAGAATCTACCTGTTATGGTAAAGGAAAAAAAAAAAAAAAAGACATTATTAAACATTCCCCACCCACCTCACCTCAGATTGCTTCATATCAAATTTTAGTAAGGCAGAGCAAATGTCACCTTTTGTCAAATGTCAATGCCTCAGAAAATTTCAATATATGTAAATTTTGACTTTTGAGAAAAAGGAAAGTCATTAAGTTTAAGTATAGGTATAGTACATAGTACATTATATAGTACATTATACAGACATTATATAGTACATTATACAATACAGTTTATTAAGGATAGGTATAAGTGTATAGTACAATCTCCTGATTTCAGTTTTGACAGAAAACACATGTCATAAATGTGTATAATTCTCTTTCCAGCTCCATATCTTCAAACCCAAAGCCATTAGAAGTTATGCACTATTCTCTGTATGGAGTCTCTTTGGTTCAAACTAATCTTATCTTTAATGCTGAGGTGTGATCAGGTCTCATGTTTCGTTAGCATAAACCAGAATGATTGACTTCAAATGAAGTGTAAAGACACCCAACTCCACTAGGCCAAGGCTTAGAGTACTCTTTGAACATGGCAATATCTACAGAGCCAAGCAGAGAAGCAAAGCTAATTTATTTATTTATTTATTTATTTATTTATTTATTTATTTATTTATTTTTGAGAGAGAGAGAAAGCTGTATTTCCCATCTCTGAAGAAGACCGTGGACCTGAAAGAGCACCCTGATATGATGATATTGGATCAGAAACTGACGGTCCTTCTGCCATTGATGTTGGAGTTTGGTGAAGTCACACTTACAGCTAGACAATTCACAAAATCTATCTACAGAATGTGAAATAACCACTTGAATGATGCTATATCAAGTGCATCTGTAGAAAAATACAGACTTTGCCACTTCTTTCACTTTAACCTATAACAATACATGATCCACATGAGAATTCTATTGCTGCTGAAGCTTAAGATGAAAGTGCCAGCAGCCAGAGATATCATTTCAGTGTAAAAGCTAAAAGAGAAGAGAGAAAAGACAATGGCATGTCAATACTAGCTTGCAAATAGGGAATGATGTTGCTAGAGATTTTGCTTCATGAAATTCCATATCCTTTTCAAAAGTAAAATAATTGTAACGTCAAATATCTCTACATTTTATCTGTTACAATATGAAAAAGTCAATGAGCCTTTCCCCAATACCATTTTAGTTTCTTTCAAAAGGTTCTGTTTTATCTATTTCAATTTTAGCCATTTTTAGCTTTATTTGTGAGAGGAAAAATAAAGGCAGATTTTATCTCCTATGACATGTTAGTCATTTCTTGCTGAACAAGTGCATCAAAACATCATACTGAAATCTTTTTACTCAACAAGGTAAATTCACTTTTGGATGAGTTTTAAACTGCTTTCTTTGCTATCATTCTTATACTTAGTCAAGAATAAATAATTCCTCACAAAATAAACAACACTTGCAATATTGATAGATATTTATCAGTACAGAGAAACATTGCTCTTTTGATATATGCAGATTAGCTCCTAGCTGATCAAAAATTTCCCAGTTACGCATTTAGAACTGATTGATCAGAAATAGATATGTTTGAGTGAGTTGACCTTTATGTATTGATCTAACGTAGTTGGCACGTTCTTAAGTAATAGCATTCTTGGCTTCACATATCACTTTCATATTGATCGTGCGGAATTGTTTCTGAGTCCAATACATATCTGCTGGTGAAATACGGGAACATATGAGTCTAGTCAGTCACACCCAAAATATTGTGGAAACTAGAAGCAACATATGTAGTTCCTTGAATTTCTCCCACTGGTATGGAGCATTTGGAAATACAGTGACTCTTTGGATAGGCACTTGCTTGGTATCTAGCTAGCGTGTGGCATCCCTTGTTACAATCTGGAAATAGCTTAAACCGTTGGGAAAAATCAGCTGGTTCAGTGACAACATAAAACAAAATGAGTCTCCCAGCTAAAATTTAATCCCCAAGTCTTTAAAAATGTTTCTGTTAAAACCACAAAGTCAAGATGAACTCATCTTCCAGAATCAATTTAAAAGAAGGAATTAAGACTATCCTTCCTTTGGGATCTGATGTATCTTGCTAACAAGGGATAATCAGCTGCTGTTATGTTCCTCTTCAAATGAGCCTTCAGCATCCCACCTGGCATCCACACTCTGTGGTGGAAGAAGAGTTGTTTGGTGTACAATCAACTTCTTACCCCTTCCTGTCTTTTAGCAAAAGGACATCACCCTCATTCTTTAAAATATACAGAAAATATTTTTGCTTTGTATCAATCTCTCACTGAATATAAAGCAGGAAAAATAACTGCAGTGGCTCTCCAGCTAAGAAAGGCTATCCACATGTTTTGATCCATTTTAACAACTGTGGTCTGCAAACCACAATTTCCCTTTCTGCAATACTACTACTGCAATACAACTTAGGAAAACAAACCCTGAGGCTTAGTAAGCATTCTTTAATTAAATAAAATTGTTGGTATGAGTCTACCTATTAGCATAGTGTTAGCATAGTTAGTGTTACCTTATCAAAAATGTTTGATAGTAGATTTTGGCACTTTGAAACCTAAAACTGCAATATACTTCAATTTTTGTAGGATAAACCTAAAACATCAGCAATGTTTTCTGTTTCTTTTTCCTTTTTCCTTTTTTTTTTTTAATATCCTCTTTCTTCATTTGTCTGTTTTACCGAGTTTTCTCGTCCTTCTCTGTGCAACCCTCACCATTTTAATTATCTGTCTGTTTTATAAAATCATGTCTAATTAGAAGATTTTAAATTCCTCATTATAGCATATTCTCATGCAGAACTTGAAACGGGAGTGATTATGAACTGTTATAATAAGCACCAGATTTGCGCTCTTTAAAAGATTGGAATTGTTGTTTATATCTGTATGCACATTAGTTTACCTCAAGATGTGTTAGATTACATTAATTATCTTTGCATCTGCAACAGACAACATTAACTGTGGATATGAACATCATTCCTCTGAATTTTTGCAAAGCACTTTTTTTTTTTTTTTCTTGACAATATGTATTGCCCATAAAGGGAGGTTTAAGAGAAAATGAGCAAAGCCTACTGCTAAAACCTGTAAAACCACTATTTTTCATTGTGCTGCAGACTAATGTAAGTGTGACATCTTGTCTCAAGGATCTTTGAGACACCATATTGTCAATCCATGCAACTTACCTGTACAGTCTGGAAATGCTAAGTACAGAGCAGAAGGGAGAAAGCCTATAGGGATGAATTGATACCCCAAAGCAAGAGGGTTAGCTTATACATATACTAGTCAAAATAACAGTAGATACGTACCATTGTTATGTACTTACACAGACACAAATATTTATGGACCTATGGCACTGATTGTGCTGTACATGAAGATCAGATAATGTATACGAATCTTTACATGATCTATTCCCCTTCAATTTTAGGTAAAATTTTAAGGCTCACAAATTTAAACCATCATACAAAACATTTGTAGGTATCTATAGGAGAAGAGTCTAGATAAGAATCTATTATCTGCTGCTGTTTCATTTGGGTCCAATAATGCAGCCAGGAGCATCCTGAGGAGTACCAAGGGGGATTACAGAACCCTGGGAGCAACAGTAAGGGACTCTGGAGCACAGGTAGGTTTTCTTTTATCAGTCTTCCCAGTCAAAGGGAAGGCATTTGAAAGGGCCAGTTGAATCTGGTGAGTCAACAAATGTTTACAGGGCTGGTGCCACAGGCAGGGAGTTCAGCTACTTAGACCATGGGACTCGCTTTGAGAATCCTGGTCTGCTGGGGGCTGGTGGGGTCCATCTGGCAGAGAAGAAGAGCATCTTTGGTCAGAGGCTTGTGTTGTGTTTCTACCCTTGACTTACAAGCAAGTGGCTGGCACATACAGAAAGAGGCTTTGCCAGAGAGAGCTCTTTTACACAGGAGGAAAGACTCCACTAACTACCATTTAATTGCCAGTCAGCCCTTAGAAGCATAGGTGATACAGCAGATATTTAGGCAGGTAAGAACATTGGTGCTCTAAAGGGCTGAGGAACACTTCTCATGCAACATTTTTGGAAATGAGATCTTATGTTTAGTCTACAAAATAACAGTACAGAGCTTGTTTATATGAACAATTTGACTATAGACCACTTCTACACCTCTTAAAGAACTCCATGAAAAATTCTGATTTTGCAGCTAGTGGTGTTATTATTTAACTACAATTCCCATCTGTCTCAAAGGCAGGCACATTTATTGCAGCACTGTCCATGTGTGGACTTCTACCAAAACAAATGTGACCAGATGAATTTTCTGATGCACGCCAATACTTACTAGGCAAAACAGAAATAGTTTTAACCAAACTGAAGAAGGAATTGAAAGGAAATAACTTTTATCCAGTATCTGGAAATACCCTTCAAGATTCTCTCCTTAGTCACTGACTACTCAGTTCAGGCTGTGCAACTCACAGTACCCAGAGCAGACAATCTTGTTGTTGGCCAAACCTAGAGAGGAATAATGAGAAAGACCTGCAATATTCAGTCCTTAATATTTGGTGCAAGCTTGAAAACAGGTTCTGAGAGACAAGCCAAGAAATTTGCTTTCTGGCTCAAGGAAATAAGTACATTCTTCAGATCCTTCTAGTTTATGGCCAGAAACAAATATACTGGGTCAAGTTATCAGATTGCTTTTCTTTTCTATTACTTGGATGTTTCCATGGCAAAATCTTTATATTGTAAATAATCCCAGTATCAGATCATCTCACCAAAATCAATGGGGCAGCTATGAAGTAATTTGCTGTTCAGAGGATCCAGGAGTATAGTAGTCTAAACCCTAATTAGAACTGAAGAATTTACTTAATTCATTTTACCGTATTTGCCTCTTTGTGAACTGTCTGCTTTTCAGACCATAGTTCCACAGCACGCGTTTGTTATTCAAAGCAATTTGATGAATAATTCTGTAATAATTTGTTTCAGTTTATTGTGAATATTCAGGATCTGAAACATGAACTGTTATTGCTCTCCTAAACCAAATGGTGTTTTACTATTCCTTCAGTCTTAGACTCAAGTGAATGAGTGGCAGCGGGGGGAGGGGAAGGAGAGAGAAAAAGAAAAAAATAATTAAATTAGAATATTTCCCAGAACTTGCATAAAAATAACTCTTATTGTGGGCAGTCCTGCCATGACAAAAAGCAAGCTCATTTTGAGAAGTAAATGGCATGCACCTTGTTAAACACAGTTGTTAAAACATAATTTGTTCAGCAATAGTGTGTGCAACCTGGAATTATACTTTTTACTTATTAGATGTGCTATAGCCTATTATTTGATGGGAAACAAAAAGGAAAAACAAAACAAATAATAGGAGACATTTTTGCTAAGGAATTTTCTGTACAGTGAAAATCAATTCAGATTTTCCCTTTAGGCTCTGGAAAACAGACATTATAACTTTGCATACAGGAATTTAGTTGTTTTAAGTGAACACAAACATATAAAAGATCCAAATGCAGTGTCCTGGGAGGCAGTGGCAGTGGCTCATTTTAGTAAGCTAATTCTAACTTTTTGTTTGTTCAGGTTCTGAACCCTGCATGTGGCAAGCTCTCTACTACTTTCTGTATTACTCAAAACCATAGCTTTGCTTGGTTCTTTGAGTTTTTCCTGGTAAAGGTGACAGTGCTTGCTGACACTGCCACAGCTCCAGTGGCAGAGGTGCTTCTGTGGGGTGATCTTCAGGCTGTGCAGTGAGCCCTCACCCTACCCATTGCCCTGAGGAGGGAGAAAGTTTGCCATGAAATATTGCAGCTGTTCATTCTTGAGCATCTGCTCTGAGGGGAACTCCTGTGCTGTTGCTTCAGTCTGTTGCTCAGACTGGGGAATGGGCTGCTCATTGCAAGTGTCAAGATCTGCTTTTTAAATGTAGGTCTTGTAGGGATTGTCACTTCATTGCTAGTGGTAATATCTCATGCTACGAACACTGTTTGCTCTCAAAGCATTTGTCCAAGCTCAGTATTGTTACCTCTACTTTCAGACTCAGTATATTGTCCATAGTGGCACAGCAGGCAGCAGGTGGACCGTGAGTGGTGCTGGGTGGGTCTTCTCTCCTGGGCACTCACGGGCTCTAGCTCATCACAGCCTCTAGCTCATCACAGCCCTGCACCTACTTTTTCTGCTTGCTTTCAGAAGGGCAAAAGCTAAATCAGGCTGGAAACATGGTTTATAACTGGCAACAGGATTTCAAAGTCAGAAACCTAAATTTAGGGTCTTGGATACATATAGG
This sequence comes from Aythya ferina, assembly GCF_964211825.1. Taxonomy (NCBI): domain Eukaryota; kingdom Metazoa; phylum Chordata; class Aves; order Anseriformes; family Anatidae; genus Aythya; species Aythya ferina. The sequence continues at coordinate 124,386,410 of NC_140297.1, forward strand.
GGTATTTAGAGGAGATCCTGGGTGTCAGCTCTTCCTAGCAAAGCCAGTGTATTGCCAGAGATCTGGAAGATCTGCTGCAGACCGGATGTGGCCCACGACTGTTTGCACACAAAGCTTCATACGCTTTCAGAGTGCATTAAGGAAAACAGCCTTCTCACAATTTAGATGTGATTTACGGTCAAAATGATGTGAGCTGCAGAAAAGGTATGACCAGGTAGCAGGTCCCTGCAGCAAGCCAGTGACTGGTACTGCTGAGGACACAGGGACTGAAGAAGTATCTCTGACAGCCTTTAAAATGTGTTACATGATGGTGCTCGTGACCCTGCCTTTGCCCCAGGCAATGCTATAGCTGCTAGAATTTCACATCTCCTTCAGTGAGGGCCCAGTGGTATCTGGGCAAAAAAGAAGAAATAAATAGGTTTGGACATTCCACATTTTCCGTTTGGGGAAAACTTAACTTTCCCCAAATTTTTTTCCTTTCGTTTATTTTAATCCTTTTCCTTTTTAAGATTTGAAAGCTTTCTTTTTCTCATTTAAAAGTGTAGAGATATCTGGCATCTCAGGTGAGAGAATCACAGTGACTTTAAACAGCTTCTTCTGCAAAGGGTGGAAACCACCACCTCTTCGTCAAGGCCCGGTAATACTCTGACATTTCAAGTTTTCACTCAAAAAATATGGGGACATCCACATCTTCTACACATACTTTAAGACAAAGACAATGATTTCATAGCTGAATGCCAGTTTTTGTGTCAAAATCCAGAAAAATCATGGCACAACCAGCATAATGGCAACACATAGAATATCTTCTTTGATATACATATATATATATATATATATACATATATATATATTTTCCCCCCACACACACATGTTTGCTTTTTATTACATGTTCTTTTTGGGATGTGTGTGGAGAGCGTTAGAAGGCTGGAGAGGGTGTTTGTTTGTTTATTTATTTATTTATTTATTTTATTTTATTTTTTCTTTTAACAATAATATCCTACTTCCATAAAAGATATGAAGCAGAAGACTGAACAAAAAATCTAGCTATTTTATTGCCCCAAGGCATTATTCATTTTCCTGACACATTATGTTTTTAATTAAAATTGCACATGAGTTAATTAAAATGTTCATCCCATCTTTTTTTTTTTTTTTTTCTTTTTGCATGGGTGCCTTGTTACTCTCCTAGCATTTTAGCAGAACACCGTTACATTTCAACAAACTGCTGGCTTTATCAGCTCAGACTTCTACTGACAGACTGTCATGTTCTCTACACCTTTTTATCTCAGATGTTCTAATTTTTTTAAATACCTCCTGCACTGTGTGGATTTTTGTGTGCATGTGTTTCTATATATATATTTTTTTTAATCTTCAGTATTATTATTCTGCCACCACCACCTTCCACTATTTGTTTGAGCTCAGGTTTATTGTTGTCAGGAATAGGCAGACAGGTTTCACAAATAGGGGTCATGGAAGTGTTATCCCACAAGAACCAGTGAACGTTGTCAAGACTTGCTCTTATTGAAGCTATTCAGGTTAATCAGTGATACAAGTACACAGTACCTTGGAAATCAAGGCTAAAGAAATGGAGCATTCAAAAAAGGTGAACACCAAATCCAGCAGGCACTTTGCTTAAATTGAAATACAGGGAAACCTTTGCATTTATAGGTTACAAGTACTGAATATTTGATAACTGGTTTGGAAATCAGATATAGTAGAAGATAGTATTTTATCCATATTGCCAAGCTAAACTCTATTTTTAGAAGGTGTAGAAGGGTTTTGAACAGTTTGAGAAAGTTTCTTTTTATCTGAATTAATGTTGGTGGCATCTTAGGAAATGCAGGAGAGATTTCTTAGGCTGACAACTAGTAAAGGCTGCTTTCATGCTTATTTGTACTCTTAAACTTTTAAAGGCATGAGTGGAAGTATGTCCTCCTTCCTTTAAGCTAGCTTCATGATGTGTTGAAATATAGTTATTTTCCACAAGTACTACCAGAGACAGTTTTGGGAACAGAGCAATCCTAGGAAGTGTTGTCTATCCTCATGCAGTTATAGGCATGAGCCAGTTCCTAACGGGGAACAAACTTCAGCACAGGTCTGTGAGTTACATCTGTGAGTTTCCATAGGTTTTAAACAAATATTTCACTTTCTAAGTTCTGTCTTTATTGAGCATTGCAAATTAGAAATACATAAAAGGGCAATAAACTATAGTGGGGGTCGAAGATAGAATGCAGGTAAAAACAAATGTGTTCTGAATATGTGTACATTGAACTGTTGCCCATTTGACTAAACCTCAGAAGCCCAAGGAAAGAACTAAATATTTGTAACTCACCTCTCATGTTCTGGTTGTTGCATCAGAGTGTGCCTGAACAAAATGGAGCTGTTGGAGCAATGATTTATTTTGCGTGCAGCTGACACACACATTTTCTAACCACAACAGTGAGGCCAAGTTTGAAGATCAGACCTGAAAGGAACAGCTACCATAACTCCAACAGAGAAGGAAGGATGGGCTGAGAGGTTCAGATTTCAAACTCAGCTGACATGCATTAGTGCCATTTGCTTTTTTCACACAGCATGCATTAAGGACAGTCTGTCAGCCATAACTTCTAGCTTCCGGGATTCTGACAGCTCATTTCACAACCTTTGTATTATCGGAGTTTTTTAACGTTTTTTTTTTTTCTTTGAATTCTTGTTGTGTCTTTGTAAGGTAAATGTGATATCAGGAGAAGTGTTGAAAGGTTTGAATGTGGTAACTAAACATTTACAAAAGATCTTTAGCCTGAATTATGTAAATATATTTTTGTCAATGGTTCGGTGTTTAATTTTTCAGAAAAAATGCAAAAGTTTTTTTATAATAAATTTTTGTTCTGATAAAAAACACTTCAGGAACTGGATGATTTTTTATTTATTTAATTAATTATCTTAATATGACATTTTAGATATCTTGCAAAGGGTGTGAAAGTTAAGGTTGTCAGTCAGAAATAACATTATATAATGTCATTATGCTGCTAACACCCTAAGAAGCTCTATTTGCATATCATTAGGTATATTATATATCCATATATTAATCAAATAATATCTTCTTCTCTTATGCAAATGTTCCCAAGTGATATTTACTTAGACATCAAGACCAACTTTACTGAAACTCAGCTAAGAAACCCTGTTGTTTTCCAAAAGATCAAGATTTGACTCTTACTTTAAAATATACCTTTATCCTTCATTCATTATAAAACTATACTTAGTTTACAGATTATTAAGAATTTGCTTCTTTATTACTTTTTGTATTCTCTACCCATTGAGTAAAAGAAAAGGCAAAGTAATTCTTTGCAACTTTTCTTGAAATTTCATTTTAGTGGGAATTTTCTTCCAGAATGCATAAATAGGAGAGGAGAAGAACATATCTTATATCTATTATATAGATATACATAAACACAGCAAAAATGGCTGGTAGCTGATATAAACATTACAACATTTATTACCATTTCCAGCCAGTCACAGACAAGAGAATTCATTAATGCAGAAGTTGTTCACCCAACTGGTTTCTGAGCAAGAGGTTTCTATACCCCTAGTCCAATTTTTCAAGTTGTTTTTCAGACTTCATTTTCTTCTTAATTTTTAAACATCTTTCTGCACTTAAAATGAGACAAACACTGTTTGTGGAACCAAAAGCAGCAAATCCTGGCTCTAGTGAAGTCAATGGCAAAACTCCCATGGTTTGTGACTAAACCAGGATTTCACCCCGAGAGAATAAATGAATATGTGTTATTGTGGAACTTGTATGGGCAGTTGGCTTCTACAGACATTTTCAGCTGCCATTTCATATCCTCTACAACGTATTTCTCTTCTTTCACTATGTCTCATGTCTTCCACTCTTTTGGATCCTTTTTCTGATCTCTCACCAGTGCCCCGTTGTGGTCTTTTCTTCTGCTTTTGTTTTTTGATATTTTTCTCATAAAGCCTTTTAATGCTTCTCTCGCTATGTCAAGGCAATGCACTGGCTTTCCATCTATAGTTCATATTCTCAATAGTTTCTCCATCTCAGTTGTTGAGTCATGTTATCAATTTTTTTTATGTCTCTGATTTATGCAGTAGCTTCTTGACTTCCCTGAGTGCCCACTGTATTTATTCCTTTTTTTTTTCATTTCAGTCTTCTGGTCCTAGTAAACTGCTGGTCCTTCAAAGACCAAGTACCTGTCCCAAAATATTTCTTCCTTACTCCTACCACAGATGGTGAAATGTTGATGAGTTAGTGTCAGAAAAAATGAAACATTTTTTAAAGCTGTATTACTTTATTCCAAAGTATTCACTTAGGAAATTTTAAAGGCTTTAAAGATATTGAGGTTTTTGCCGCATCATTTTTAAGAGCAAATTTGAATTTGTGGGTTTAGAATAATTAGTGCATATTGGTTTACAGTTTTCTTTAACACCAGTGAAAGCCATTTAAAAAAACAAGGTTTCATTCCATTGACTTTTTATAGCTTTTCATGTTACCAATGCTTCAAAAGCACTGGCTTTGAAAAGGCCTGAAATATTTTTCCAACTTTTTAAAAGGATACAAAAATGGAAAAAAAAAAATCCTTTTCCTCCGTGTTTTTACACCCTGTAATCTGCCTTGAACTTCCCACACACCATCAACCTTCTATGCTTTCATGTAGAAAAAGTCAATGCCTGATCATAAAAATGAGCCACAGGTTTGAGGGTCTATATTAAGAATACGATCTAACTTGTTAGCTTCTGTTTGAGATCCTGCACACTGAATTTCATACAGTAGAAATTAAAATCTGGTATCATCTCCTGACCTGCATCACCTTCTTTCTCACAGATTCCAACTGTGTGAAGTTATTTCCATAAAGAAATGTGGAGAAATTGTAGGAAGCAAACTGGATTTACCAACAGTTCAAAGCTGTGGTGAATATTACATTTAAAGCCAAGTCCTCTTATTATAGATATTTTTTAACACTTCCTGAAAATTCCCTTCAAAAAACTAACAGTAATTTTTATCAGCTCCAGGAAAAGAGTCATCAAGTATCTCCAGGTGCAATGTATTTTTAGTAAAAGCACCAAAACTGTTAGCCGCAGTTGTGAACTCTGCTGAGGAAGTCTCTCGGCACCGCAGCAGCAAGCTATCTGCCCACTGGCGGTTTGAGTGCTCTAGATAAAGGTGCAAGACCTTGAAAAAAATCTAAAGCCATGCCATAAACAGGGGGCATTTAAAAATAATAAATCATCTTAAAAAATAAATCATTTTTTCCCACCTTGGAAATCAATGGAGCAACAGAAAGAGAAGCAAAATGCTCTGAGAAGCTGCAGGGTCATCAATCCTCCCCTGGCCCACCTCTCATTTGCTTGCACAGGTGATTACCTCCTTCTGGCCCTGCAGAAGCCCCTTGGCTTTTCTCTGCTCACGCTCTGTCTCCCTCACTCCCTTTATGCTTTCCTGAAAGGAACTTTTTTTTTTATTATTTATTCTGTGTTGAGGAATCTAACAATTCCCAAGAAGTTTATTTCCAATAATCACCTAATTTCCTGCATGAAACAGCACAGGACGCCCCAAGACTCTCATCATCTCGCATGGCCACTTTTAGCGCACTCAGACTTGTAAAGTCCTGCTGCTTCCTGCCCTTGTAGGCACAAAGGTTAACTGAGATTAGGCAACTTTTCTTACTTGTCAAACTCTAGCCATTTAATCCCTGAGACAGGAAAAAGAGGATTTCTAGGAAGCAGGACATTAGCAGCCCTCTTACATTTCCCCCCCATTAAGGGGCAGAATTGAGACAAGAAGTCCAGACTGGTTCCAAAAGCTGAGGCTGCACGCTCGCAGATCACCCTCCCTGGGCACAGTAGTTCTGACGTCCCCTGGCCAGGCCACAGCAAAGCCATCCAGACCTGCTGGAAACGCAGCAGGTGGTAACCCCTGCAAGGAGATACAGACTTGGAAATGGCAGTGATTTTTACCCTATGGAGACAGAGTGAAGTCACTGCTAAGGATGTTCATCTATTTATTTATTTTTCTTTTTCCTGTTTGTTCTATCAGCTTGAGTAAAACCGTAGGGTTTTTTGTTCGTTTAGGTTTTCTTGTTTGATTTTTTTTTTTTACTGTATAACTTTCATTATTCTACCTCATGAAAGAATAAATCTGTGCTGCAAAGGTGAATATGGAGCTGAAAGCCTTTTTTTCTATGCAGAGAGCCAGGAATCAACCATGCATCTATCTCCACCCATTCGAAGATGAAGCAGGACCAAAGGACAACTGTCATACCTCAAACTCTCCAGCCAACATTACAAAATTAGGCTTGCTTTTGCACTCAGTGTATTTGGGGTTTCTTTGTATGTATTTGTAGTTTATCATTGCTCAATAAATTTAGATTATCTCAGACAAAGAGAAAAATATGCAGTAAAATATCTGTTTTGCTGTCCTAAATTTCATCTGTCTACACTGTTAAGGGCTTAGCTGTATTTCTTATGCCTATTTATTCCCCCAGTCTCATCAATAGGTGTGGAGAGCAGGTTTACTTACGGACTTGCCAGTTGTATTTGTACAACAGCTCTAACCCAATGACATCATTTATTAGGGAGATAAATGAGAGCAATTAAGCATCATGGCCATAACTGGTGAAACTTTCTGGAATGAGAGTGTTATTAAAATGACAGAGTGCTTGGCTGTGCCTGCCCAAGGTGCGTTATTCAGCCTCTCTCATCTGCCTGGTGGAGTGACCCCCGGCGGCACACCTCAAATGTGCATTGTTTCCATAGGGCTATATATAACGTCTTGTGTGAAATGGCAACACATATTGATTGATGGCCATTTCATCTTTAAGAGCCATCTTCTGCTATATTATTTAGAGTTAAACAGGACAGCTGATAAACATTACACTTTAGTTCGTGTTTGTTAATCTATTCACTTGAATAACCTCTTCAGATGCTGATAAATGGCACCCTCACAATGAATAGTGGTTACTTTTTCACATAATATACTGGTATTTGAGGCTTTTTATAGTATATCGAATATAGAGCCTCACTCTGTCATTCAAAACCGGAATGACATTTTCGTAACACTGGGTTTCTTTTTAATCCAGTTTGACCTACATTTCAAGGTTTTTTTTTTTTTTTTTTTTTTTTTTTTTTTTTTTTTGTGTGTGTGTGTGTGTGTTTTTGTTTTTGTTTTTGTTTTTGTTTAATTGGATTTGGGAAAAGGGAAGGACATTATCAGGAGGAGAGGAAAGTGTTCTGCCAAGATGAGAACCTGTGTTTCAAAACAGGGCTTGTTTCTCTTAAGATATTAGGTTCTCTGTTTTGGCCAGAAAAAACAGTTGTAAAAATGCAAAAAGGAACAAGCTGCAACAATCAAGACATTACAGAAAAATCAAAGAAAGAAGAAAAAGCAGATAGTCAAATATGACCAGAGGAAGACCAAAACAAGAGAACATACACTGACAAGGAAATGAGACTATGTACTACCTAGGGTGCTCCAGACTTCTCCTAGCAGCACCAGGATCCTAGACTCAGCTGTAGGACAGCAGCCATACCCTGCCTGCACCTAGCCTCCTGCAGCAGGGGTGGGACCTGCATCCCTCATGGCAGGAAAGCCCACTGTCACCCAGGGGAGCTGCTGCCAACACAGGAACCCTGTAAGAGTTTCTTGAGAGTCCCAGACTGGCCACAGGCACACTACATGTGTAGGGAACACATGCAAAACTGCAAAACTCATATAGATGAAGCAGCTGTGATGCCACATCCTCGCCTTGTTTAAGTGTCATAAAGTAAATGTACTGCACAGGCTGCGACATGGTTGGCAAGAAATGGAGATGACATCCCTCTAATCTTGGATCAAAATGCTTCATTTTGTAGAGGACGATTTACCTGTGGTTTGTATCCTAGCAGGCACTGCCTGGAACACAGTGCCCAGAATCATGTCTCCAGCACAGCCCCATTGCCAGGAACATGAGGGAGGGTGAGACGGGAGCCAGGACTGGCAGGGTGGGATGAGCCAGGGCCAGCTGCATCCGGTGTGCTTCCTGAGAGAGGAGATCTGCAGCAAAACACCTCTCCTAAGGCCCCTCTTCCAGGTGTGTGGGGAGAAGGCAACCCAGGAGTCTCAAAACCAGAGATGAAAAAGAGGCAAATTGAGGCTGCATTTGAAAATCATGTACTTTGGAAAGATTTTGTGGATGCATTAAGCAGAATTCAGAGGAATACTCATCTTTCTCTGAAATGCTGCTCTTTTTTCCTAGAAGTCAGGACATGTTAAATGTGTTTACCATCATCCTTCCCATCCCTTCCAAGCCTGCTGCAGCAGCAAGCCTGTGGAAAGAAGTAATGGACTTAGTAGTGAAGGCTATTGAAGAATAGCAAGGGAGTGGGAAGAGGATGGTGGAAAGATACCTAGGGGTAAATACCAACAGATGTGGAGATAATGCCCCAAAATATGCTAATGGGGTAAAGGGGGAAAGCAATTATTTTCTGAAAATCAAGAACGGGGAAATTTTCCATTGAGGAATGTTCTGCTGCATGTAAGAGGGCAGAGTGCTGCCAAAGATGGGAAAGGAGATGAGACCTTGGTCATTGGGAAGCAGAAATTTAGTCTTTAAGGGGATTTTTGTCTTGTTCCCATAGAGTTGAAAGGTGTCAGGGGATGAGTAGAAACTCTTAGGGAAACTCTGGGAAGAGACAGCATATCCAGACTGTCAGAGTTGGAGTTGAGGGCAATGGGATATGGATAGCCAAGGAAATAACATATTCTTACACAAAGATATGCCTAAGTGATAAGAATGATGATGCTAAGACAGACACAAAGATAGATATACAGCATCAGAAGCAATAGAAGAAAAACATTCCAGGTCAGATCAATAGTCCATCTAATTTGCCTCTGAACTGTCAGAGCAAGGTTTAAAAAAACATATGAAGTCGTCTGCCTGCACTGGAAATAATGCCCTAGCCAGGATGAGCAGACAGTCAGAATATTTAATTCCTTAAGATATATCCTTAAGTCATAATGCTAGGAAGTAATTTTCTCTAATTTAGTGTGAATGAATGCTCTCAATATCAATATCCACAGAAAGGTTTTATACTTTGCTGAATCCTGCTGATTTTTGGCTCAGTAATATCTGTGAAATGAGTTACACCAGTTAATAAGGAGCTACATAAAGACAATATTTAACTTCAGTCAGTGTTAACCTGTCCACCAGTCAGTTTTGTTTATTGCTCTCAGCTTATGCTTTTAAGGAAGGATAAAGAAAGAAATCTAAAAGTGTTGGGAAATGTGTGGGGAAATGTTGCTGCCCTAATCTTTTTGTCTTACCTCTACTTTTGCTTACTCACCTAAAAGTAGCTTTTTTCTTCAAGGAACCAAACCCTCTCTGCTGTCTGTGGTCAACAATTTTCTTTACTGTTGGCTTCAACCAAATAAAGAGAACTCAATTCCCTAACAAGAGGAAAACATGGTGTTTTTTTTTGTTGTTGTATTTGTGGTCTGTATTTCCCTCAGTATTTTTGTGTTGTAAGTGGGGGAGTCTCTAGCATATCAGGATATCATTGCACAGACAAACAGAGCAGCAAAGAAAATATCTTCCTTCTAGGGAGAAGTAGAATATAGACTCTAATTCTAAGTTTGGAAGAAAGTTTTCACCTAGCTACTTTCATCACCCCCTTACACGCTTTAGGCTTGGATGGTGAATTTCACATCTCACTTGGTCAGCATATGAGGCACTAGCCCCCAAAGATGGGGGTATATTTCAAACTCTCACACGTGAGAGAGATGCATATAAATAGGTAGATTCTGAAGGACAGAAACTGCACGTAGGTTAACTAAGTGCTCAGATTTATAATGGGACAGCCTGTCTTGGTCATTTCACCTACAGATCCTTCAGCTGAAGTTCCTATGAAGGAAAAAAACAAAAACCAAACCAAACCAAACCAAACCAAAACAAACAAACAAAAAAAACCCACACACACAAAAACCCAAAACTCTGCATGATTCTTTTTCAAAATCAAGATAGTATGGGCCCAGAATAGGATAGATTTTCTCATAGCAAATTATACCAGAAGTTATTTGGTACAGAGTTTATTTAATAACTAAATGTGATATGTTATAAGGCCACACATTTCTCACATTATCCCACACATTTCTTTATGCAGTTAGAATTTATCCTGGACAGTTAATAGATTTTCATTGAAAGATTTCAAATAAATCATTTCTTTTCTCAGTAGCACTGACGAGGGGTGGATATCACATTTTGTATTTCACCTCCATGTCACCTTTGTGTATTTTGATGTAATGCAGCAGAATGACTGCTACTATTTAATTAAACAGGAATCTGGATTAACTCCAGCTGTGGGCTGTGTAATCAGGGCTTGTGAATGTGTTCAAAAAGGGGTGTTTTCCCTTGCTCATATTTCATTCCTGCATGGAAATCTGCTCTCACTCAAACCTGTCTACATGCTGCAGTAAATGATTTTCCCTGCCTTCTGAATCACGCACTGAAGTATCCCCCTGCACACTATACTTCTATGGGAACACAAAGTCACAAACAGCTTGGCTTGTCTGTTTACATTAAATACTATTTAATGAGGGGATTTGCTTGTTGGTGTATAAATATACTATTTAATCAAGTTTATATTGTAATTATTATAAGAGCTGTTATATTGTTTTGTGCAGATTTATGTCATTCTCTCCGGATGACAACAGTTTGATTATTTGGTGCCCATTGTATAAATACAGCTCAATGCTCAGAAGTGGTATTACCTTTTCTTAAAAAGGCATATCACCATCATGAATCACAGTCATATTTTCAGTTCTCTCTTACTACTTCTCAAGGTATATATGTATATATGATAAACACAGTAAGAAAATGTGGCTGTAGTGGCAAATCTATATTTTTTCCTAATAAAGAAAAAGGATTGCAGACTTATGTGTATGTTTTGGAGAGAGTCTAGACCACTCGTAAATGTTGGTGAGTTCTCCAAGTTGAATGTTAGTGTGTAAGAGTTTAAATGTGTGTGCAAATTCCTGAACTGACACAGTCATGAGAATTTGTGTTCATATTAGATTTTGAATAATCTTTCTGAGTATGCGTTTTGCCCCTTAGATGTCATATTAGAGTATCTCTTGGCCAACAGAAAAGACAATTATCAAGTAGATGTTATTCGTTGTTCATTCCCAGAGACTGGACATCTTTTTGCAGTAATATGATATAAAAAGTTTTCTTAATCTGTCAACAGAGATTCAGACTACAGATGATAATGAAAACTAAATCAGAGTTTGTCATACATGAAAGACTGAAACCTTTTTTTTTTTTTTTTTTAAATTCCATACCTTGCTTGAAGGTTACAGGTGGTAAATTCAAAGCAGTTTGGCCTCTGAGCAAAATTAGATTTGCTAGCCAAATACCACCTGCCAAAGCAAACTAAAAATAAATTGTACTCAATTTTCATCATAACAGAGCCATTTTCCTTCCTTTTATATTTCTATTATTCTCTTTCTTCCAATCCATGACAGTGAAAGAACTTTTAAATGAAATTCTGGAAAATATATCCAAATATCTGGGGCTTTTCAGTAAATTTCTTTAGGGACATTGTAAATTGCAATTTTGATCACTACAGACTCCCTGAGTTAGAGAGTTATATAGTTGCATGTGGCAGGATGTTTCTTTGTATTGCTCTTTCTTATCCTTTGCCTCTAGCAGAAAAATAAATAAATAAATAAATCAAATCTCACTTTCTCAGTTTCTATTTTAAAATAAAAACAAAATAAAAATGAACAAGCAATTTTTTTTATTATCCTATTTTTTTAATTTTTTATTTTTTTTTTTTACTTCTGGAAAAATTTTAACTCATTTCCTGCAGGTGTTTGTCACTAGTCTTCCATTTACCCTTCTTGCTGGTCTTTACAAAGCACCTAGTCATAATAGTACCATCTCCATCATGTTTCTGGTCAGGACAGTGGGTTTATGAGCAAGTTTGATCTTCAGTTCTAGAATCTGCCCTAGTGACATCCTAATTAAGTTGCCAGTAAAGAGAAAATTAGAAAATCACAGCAGTTTAAAGCTTAACCTTCAAGGAAGCTTGAATGGATATGAATAATGTTATTTCTGAAAGACTGTGTGAGTGCAGTTGCAAATGCTAATATGAAGTGATGCATGTTCATTAGAACATCTTTCCAGACTGTTAAGTGGAACAAGTCATGGTGTAAGTGTGCGATTAAGTGCTTCAGAATCAGAGAGATACTCTTATTCTTGAAGGAAATAATGGTGATGAAGGCAGTTTAACTGAAATACTATGGTCAGAAGTACTCTCTACACTTTATTTCTCTCAGCAATCCAGGTCGTGGTCAGGCCATACCCACATCATTTCACTGTTATTGACTCTCACACAGCCATAAACAGCCAGACAAGTTTCTATGCCATCTGATTTTTTTTTTGAAGCAAACTCAGATTTATGATTACACTTCTATCCAGTTTCTCATTCTTGGAGAGTTATTTGTCTCAGATTTTATATCATGTACATAATTCTGATATTTAACTGCATATATATGAGCTGTGGCAACTACATCTATGCCTAGATAAATTCTACTCTTTTGGAGATGAGAACATCAAAAGAGGTGGAAACCTGTCCATCCACATTTTTCTGTATTTTCTTTCTTCTAAGTGAAAATAAGAATAACATCATCCTGCTCTGTGCCAAATTACTTCAGTGCTGATTTTCACCTTTAACATCAATCCCGATTTTTGTTTCCACCCAAAACGACTCCACCTCTATCTTCAACACTGCTGTGCTTTTTCAACCACAAAGATAGAGCAAGTCAGCCAGGCAATCCCACGACAAACTCCACTAAGGACTTCACAGTTAACAAAACAATGAATGAAACATCATTCTGCCATGCAGAACAGCTTTCTGCTGTCTTCTGCCGCCTTTTCTTTTTTTTTTTTTTCCCCAAGTGGAAAAGCAACTTCAAAAACAAGGTGCTGTCATTTTAGCAAAGGAGAATTAGGACTGTGAAAGGATGAAGTGTCCTTGCACAGAAAGACTGCAGCTAAAATTGTATCAATATTCCTGTTATAAACTGATAAACACAGAGCTCAGTGAGGTCAAGTTGTACATGCTTGAGCTGACATGCCAATCTGCCAGCAGTCATATGGTTCTCATATGGCGACACGCCACAGATGCCAGGAAAATGTGAGAAGTTTCTGGCTCATTTCATTTCACTCTCCTGAATGCCATGTTTGCCTGCATGCACACACACACTCACATAGACAGAGAAAGTAGATTTACTATTTTAAATAGAGCTGTTACAGCCTGTGTACTCCCATTTTCTTAAAGGGTTTGTAATACTTCACCCAAACTGATTCCTGAGACTTCATAGCAAGGCTTGCCTTGGAAATGAGATCAGGGTGGTTTTTTTTTGTTTTGTTTTGTTTTTCTGTTATTTTTTTCTTATTTTTTTTTCTTCTTTTTTCTTACAAGACTTCAAAACACTCCCCTAGACATTTTTAAATGACATCAAAAGACAGAATTAGAAAAAGAGACAGACAAGATAACAACACATCATATGTGGATGCATTCTACACTTTTATAATATATATTTAGGGAAGAGAGTCTTAAAAGTTTCAGTTGCCTCCAAATGAGACTTCTTCCAAACCTCTAGTGACATTAAAGCAGCTCTTTTATTAATGCTTGAACAGTGGCAAGTATTTATTTTTTTTGGTGCTGTTTCTTCAATGCGCATTTTTTTAACAAGAATACAGAAGTCTCTGTCGCATGGACTGACATGATACTACATTAGCAACTGTCTATATTCATATTTGGTAAACAGACCACAATTATTCATTGAGTGTATAATGCACAATTTACAAATTGTTGAAATATGTATTTCCACATTAGACCATCTTTCGAGCTTTTACAGTCTTTTGTGTCAGGTTCAATTGTCTTCAAGATGTACTGTTTTCCTTTTCCTTCTTTTTAAGTGTTACTAAAGGGAAAAAATATAACTATAATCATGCAACATTTTTAATTAAATTACTTTCTTCTGCAAATGCAGAGTACACTTCACCCTTGCCCTACCAAGTCAAGCTACTATGATTTTAAATGACCTTATTTCATTAATACAAAAACATAAATTGCAATTAGGCTTAATGTATGGAAAAGCAAAAATACATAATGTATGTATTGTCTGCATATGTACACACATACAGCTATACAAATGGTGAATTCTCCATGCAGAGCCCTGTTCATTCCAACGAATTCAGTTATGACAACTTACCTGCCTTTGACAAGAAACATATCTCTTCAAGAACTGATGGTAATCTTAACAATGCCAAATTTCTGGGCAGCCACAAACACTTTTTAGTTTACATGGAAATGAGTTATTCTTTTCTAGTCTTAGGATTCACCTCCCTGGCATCATGCTTACCCTAAGTTCCTCAACAAATGAGGAAGAGGCATCAACTTTCTTGTGCATAAAAACGCTAAGTTTGGGGGGGTTTAGCCCCTAAATCTACAAGATTTACAACACAGAAAAAGCAGAGAAAATTCTCTATATTTTAAATTTTAAATCCCCAAATGTCAAGAAAGTCAGCACAGACATTAAGGCAACAGCCTATACGTGAGAAAAAACAGGCTTGGTTCCTTGCTCTGCCAAAACTTTTGTGCATGGTTCCAGTTCCTTAGGCTGTAATTATGATACTGTCCACTTCCTCAAACTCATTCGTGCTTAACATTTGAGCTCTAAATATGGGGAAGCAGAATTGCTTCTAATCGTGTGTGTTGACATGCATCCTGATGCTGGGGAAATGCCCACACTGTCCTCTAAAACACCCTAAGTTTAATGGAAAGTGAGTGCAGATGCCAGAGAAAAGAGAGGGGGGCTTTGATGTGGTTCAACATCTTCTCAACAGAGATATTGGGTCCTCAGGGCATACCTCACAGAGATGCTCAGACAAAAGACAAAGAAGCCATGACATTAAGAGTCTTAACATGACCCTTATTAAATATATGAAACAAATGCTGATTGAATTAAAACTAAACCAAATAATTTCTTGACTTGGAAAGGGAGCTTTGGTGGAACACACTCCAATGATCAACAGTCAATGAGTTGAAACTGTGCCCTGACAGCCAAAAAGGCCAACTGAATCCTGCACGCACAGTATAAGAAGGACATAAAACAAATAGAGTGCCCAAAGGATGACTACAAAGACAGTGAAGGGTCTAGAGGGCAAAACATATGGGGAGCGCATGAAGTCATCAGGTTTGTTCAGCCCAGAGCAGAGCATGCTGAGGGGAGGCCTCATGGCAGCCTGCAGCTCAAGCACGAGGGGAGCGGAAGGACAGGCGCTGAGCTCTGCTCTCTGGAGACAGCGACATGACCCAGGGGAATGGCATGGAGCTGGGACAGGGGAGGGTCAGGTTGGGTGTTAGGGAAAGGTTCTGCACCCAGAGGGTGGTTGGGCACTGGGACAGGCTCCCCCAGGGAAGTAGTCACAGCGCCGAGCCTGCCAGAGTTCAAGAAGCATTTGGACAATGCTCTCAGACACATGGTCTGTTTTTTGGGTGGTCCTGTGTGGAGTCAGGAGCTGGACCCAATGATTCTTGTGGGTCCCTTCCAACTCAGGATAGTTTATGAGAAATCCCTATTTTCCTTCCCTCAAATCCAGGGATTTCATAACACCTTCAAAGGTCTTTTCAGGCCTTGCTGAGCTCCTCAGACAGCAGCCAAGGTAACTGGGGCAATACAGATTTACAAAAACCTGCCTTCAATGGAAAATTGAACTACTGAACTGAAATATTTTCTCTTGCAATAAGTCATTGAAAAAAAAAAATATATATGTGTGAAATGGAGTCCTCAGTATACTCAGTTTCCTGCTCATCTTGTTCTTGAGTTCAATAACTGAAAAATGTCACAAACTCAGGCTTTTTTTTTTTTTTAATGAAAACATCTTTTTCTTTGTAGCAATGTCTTTTTTTTTTTTTCTAACTCATTTTTACTCAAGTCATCTTCATTACTGCAACAAGAATAACAAAGAAGCTGAGGAGCAGGACTGCAGTTTGTAAGTTGCTCTCTAAAGCATATACACTTATACAAATGTCTTGGAATAAACTTTTGTAGTTTTACTTGCACAGAAGATAAAAATTTGTAAATACCATCCAAAGTACCCTGTCCACGACGCGTTGTATCCACAGCTTCTACTTGGATTTTAGAATATAAGACACAAACCCTGATGCGGTTTCATTTTCCTTTTATCATTAGCCTTCCAGTAAAGATAGATGGAGTCAGTCTGATTTAACTCAATGCACTTCCTCGTGAGATTGTATTGCTGGGATCAGAACAACAGCACATTAAAACACTGATTTCAGTGTTGCATGCATTGTATATTGTATTTGTGCTATCAATACTATGACAACTTTGCAGCAATCAAAACTATTCCTCTGTCCCCAAACATTAGAAGCATTAGAAGATAATTCACATGACAACAGACATTATACATGTAGTTCTATCTTAATGCTCCTATCATAATTTTTTTAAACTTAATTTGTCAAGTTCATAACTATCACTTGAAACTTGCTGACAAGGAACCTGATAACACATCATATCAAATTCCATTTTACAACTGTTTCCTTGGAAACACAGGCATAAAAATGGGCCATGCACAATGAAATGAAATCAAACAAATTAAAATAAACCTTAAAGAATTCCCACTAATCACAAAACCTTTGCTTTGTTAATATTCATGTAAAAACAGGGATAATGAGTCTTTCAATGAGAGCATCATTAGCACCACAGTGCTATAGTCCCTACTTGTTTTGGCCCTGATCCATAAAAGCACTTTAGCACATATGTAACTTTAAATGTATGAGATATCCAAGTCAACAGAATGAGTCATGTGCTTAAGGTTATTCATGTACTCAAGAACTGCACAAGAGGTGGCTTTGTCTCCAGAGGCTCACTAGTTATTAGCAGGAGAACCTATATACACACTGCAGGCTATACATACATCTGTGGAAGACATGCTCAGGAATGATAGCAATATATTAAATATTCAACATGTTATACATTGAGAATTCTGATTATTTAAAGTCATGAGAAGATAACTGGATAAAGGTAGGAAGACATTAATTTGGAACGATCTGTTTATATAGGTTTATAAATATTATTTAATGTAAAAATTGCATGCCAGTTAGAAGAATAAAAATGTTTTGTTGTTGTTATTGTTGTTGTTGACCTTTGGGATTTTATTCCACTAGTTTTGAAGTGACTATATAGTCAGATTTCACATCATCTGATAAGAGAACTGTGCCAAGATTTACTGCTACCTTTTTCTGCCAGTTAAGATAAGGGTTTTTTTAATTGTCAAGCAAACTAAAATTAGTCTTCCTTTTTATTGTAATCATTATGATAAACATGGTTATGTAGATTTTTGGGCTTGGATTTGAAATCTAGTATGTCAGATTTCTATGGTATCAAAATGCAGATATTACACTGGCGAATATATTCTTTCTCCCAGTCAGTTACCACACACCAGACAACATGTTAGTTCTTCCACTAGTTGGTTTAACAAACAAACAAGCAAAACACAAACACAAAAACAAGACAACAATTTTATCATAGATTCTTTTCAGAATATTTTTTTTCCCCTCCACATTTAGACAAAATATCATCACTACAGAAGGAATTTCCTTTGAGGAGTTTATTCCATTTCATCCATCACATGGTCACTTCTATCTTTCTTTAATACATCTACCAACAATGTACAAACTGATAACATAACTTGGTTACTACATACTATGTTAAATGATTTCAGATCTCAATGTATTTTGCAAAGGAGTTACATCTTTCTGTCTCTCCTCTACAGAAAGGAATCACAGATCACAGAATCACAGAATTTTCTAGGTTGGAAGAGACCTCAAGGTCATCGAGTCCAACCTCCAACCTAACGCTAACAGCCCTCCACTAAACCATATCCCTAAGCTCTACATCTAAGCGTCTTTTGAAGACTTCCAGGGATGGTGACTCCACCACTTCCCTGGGCAGCCTGTTCCAATGCCTCACAACCCTTTCTGTAAAGAAGTTCTTCCTAACATCTAGCCTAAAACTCCCCTGGCTCAACTTAAGCCCATTCCCCCTCGTCCTGTCACCAGGCACGTGGGAGAACAGGCCAACCCCCACCTCTCTACAGCCTCCTTTAAGGTATCTGTAAAGAGCAATAAGGTCACCCCTGAGCCTCCTCTTCTCCAGGCTGAACAAGCCCAGCTCCCTCAGCCGCTCCTCGTAGGACTTGTTCTCCAGGCCCCTCACCAGCTTCGTCGCCCTTCTCTGCACCCGCTCAAGCACCTCGATGTCCTTCTTGTAGCGAGGGGCCCAAAACTGAACACAGTACTCGAGGTGCGGCCTCACCAGAGCTGAGTACAGGGGGACGATCACCTCCCTAGCCCTGCTGGTCACGCTGTTCCTAATACAAGCCAGGATGCCGTTGGCCTTCTTGGCCACCTGAGCACACTGCTGGCTCATATTCAGCCGACTGTCCACCATCACTCCCAGGTCCTTCTCTGCCTGGCAGCTTTCCAACCATTCCTCTCCCAGCCTGTAGCTCTGCTTGGGGTTATTGCGCCCCAGGTGCAGGACCCGGCACTTGGCCTTGTTAAACTTCATGCAGTTGACCTCAGCCCATCGGTGCAGCCTATCCAGATCCTCCTGCAGAGCTTTCCTACCCTCAAGCAGATCGACACACGCACCTAACTTGGTGTCATCTGCGAACTTACTGAGGGTGCACTCGATGCCCTCGTCCAGATCATCGATGAAGATATTAAAGAGGACCGGCCCCAGCACCGAGCCCTGGGGGACGCCACTAGTGACTGGCCTCCAACTGGACTTGGCTCCATTCACCACGACTCTTTGGGCCCGGCTATCCAGCCAGTTTCTAACCCAACGAAGCGTGCGCCAGTCCAAGCCAAGAGCAGCCAGTTTTTTGAGGAGAATGCTGTGGGAGACGGTGTCAAAAGCCTTGCTGAAGTCAAGGTAGACCACATCCACAGCCTTTCCCTCATCCACCCAGCGCGTCACTCTGTCATAGAAGGAGATCAGGTTCGTCAGGCATGACCTGCCTTTCATAAAGCCATGCTGACTGGGCCTGATCGCCTGCTTCCCCTTCAAGTGCTGCATGA
The DNA here is from genome assembly GCF_964211825.1 of Aythya ferina. Lineage (NCBI taxonomy): Eukaryota > Metazoa > Chordata > Aves > Anseriformes > Anatidae > Aythya > Aythya ferina. The sequence goes on from NC_140297.1 coordinate 124,405,556, forward strand.
TGACTCTCAGGAGGATCTGCTCCATGAGCTTTCCTGGCACTGAGGTCAAACTGACAGGCCTGTAGTTTCCTGGGTCTGCCCTCCGGCCCTTCTTGTAGATGGGCGTCACGTTTGCTAGCCGCCAGTCGATTGGGACCTCCCCCGATAGCCAGGACTGTTGATAAATGATGGACAGCGGCTTGGCCAGCTCCTCTGCCAGTTCCCTCAGTACCCTTGGGTGGATCCCATCTGGCCCCATCGACTTGTGCACATCTAAGTGCCGTAGTAGGTCACCAACCAGTTCTTCATGGATAATGAGGGCCACATCCTGCTCCCCATCCCCTTCCACCAGCTCAGGGTACTGGGTATCCAGAGAACATCCGGTATTGCCGCTAAAGACTGAGGCAAAGAAGGCATTGAGCACCTCCGCCTTTTCCTCATCTCTTGTAACTAAGTTTCCCCCCGCATCCAGTAAAGGATGGAGAAAATGTTGATGTGCAAAGAAACTCCTTGCCAGACAGACGTGGTTATTCCCCACAGATCTGATTTGCACTGAGGTATTTTAATTTCACAGATTTTTCAAGGATCTCACAGAGTTCAGACTCTAATGGATGTCTTTCCTGACCTATGCATAGTAAAGAATAGACAAAGCTTAAACAAGTTTGTAAAGTGAAAGACATTTTATGTAAAGATGAAAATGGGTCTCAAATACTTTTGAAAATCAAACCACTTTAGTTTAAGTGCTTTAATCTTAGAATACAAGTTTTGAGACAAGGAGAGAAAATTCATAAATTACTTGAATGTCCGCTTCTACTTTTGTCTTTCCCTGACTAGAAAATCCATTTTAAAAGTACTTGATGAACACTTGTGCAACTTTTTTTCCAGAATTTTTGCCTCAGTAACAGAAAATGTGGAATATTTTAGTCACAGTTTTATACTCCTGAGATTTTATATACAGATATCAAATTGTTGAAATGAAACCTGATTTTTTGGTAGCATGTGCCTTGCATTCCAGAGTTCATTCCCAGTCCCAGTAGAGGTTTTTCATGTAACCAAACCAAACCTTCAGACATGTAAAATCATGACAATTAATGTTATTCTTTTGTCTCACTCATTTTTTGCATTGGCAAGTTCATCCTTGTACATCAGTAAAAAGTCCATTGGCCCTGACGGCATTTTCTTACCATAAGTTAATACATGAGAATTGCAACTACACATTTCAACTATTTTTTTGCCTGCTATGTTTACTTTCACTACAACAGCAGCTAGCCTCAGGAAATCTGATTTGCAGAACCTTAGGATACATGATTGAAGATATATAACTTCCCAAATTCTCTTGAAACTGAGTTAGTTACATCTTATTTTCTTATTCTTGTGTAAGGTGGTATTCAATAACAATTCATACTTTCCCAAATATTTTTACTGCTGTTTTCTTCCCATGGTCTATGGCAAAGTTAGTAATTATAAATGGAACACTGCGTGGTTTTTATTAAAGTTATGCTTTAACCAGGTACATATAACATGAAGAAAATCATGAAATATGTTTGTTGTCACTGTTTGCATAAATTCTGAATGGCCAGAAGGGTTGCATAGGAAAGTTATCTTCTCCACTGATCTTCTCCTCTGCCCACTCACTGTTAAATGCCACTTGAATGTAGTTACAGTGTTTGCTGACTAAACATTTAGAGCAGGATTTTGAAACTCTGATTTAATAAAAGTCAACAGGAATTCTTACCAACTGTAAGGAGGATCCTGAGAGCACCTGATTTTATTATTTCTTAGGACCTCTGGTGTCCTTAATTTTATATAAACTTTCATTGCCATTCTTGGAGATCTTGTATGTGCCAAAAGCATGTTACAAGCTTACATCTATAGACCAGCACTATCTACTGTCCTGTCCTTGAGACTGAGCTCTCTACAATTTGCCAGAGGAGCAGCCTGTCTTCTTTTTAACAAAGAGTTTTTCCAAGAGTCAACTTGTACTCACAGTGAATACAGACTGTGCAATATTTCTATTCACACATTTGAGAAATGCCTGAAGTACCTTAAATACTAGTAGGTGGAAACAGCAGGCAAACTGAAGATTTAACTCATGGTTTTAGTTTGTGCCTGCAGTTGTTAAAATAGAGATACATGTTTTAAGTGTTCACTGAAGTATTTTAATTAACCCCAGACAAATACAGGATTTGATGTAGACCTGCCATCTCCTACTGGGGACCACAGTTTCTCTCCTGGCATTGTGGCTTTCATTCTCTTTCTAGCTATTTTCAAAAGCTAGTGACTACAGACTGTAGAGTTATCCCACCCAGTTGTGCCAAATCAGACAAATGGACACTGTCAGGATACTCAAAGTGATGTTAATAACAACATGCAGTGTTCAATGTGTCTTTGTAAAACCTGCAAGGGCTTTTTGCCATGAGAGGAAAACAGACAAGGTCCTTAGAGCTCCTGTTGCAGACTAGTTTACTGAGATTTCTGTGGCCTCTCTTTTCCTTCCCTTGTTTCATCCTCTCCAGTTGAACCCATCAGATTTGGGAATCAAGAGTGTGTAACATTTGCCACCTGTGTGGTAAGTGTCTTTCACCTCCTGTTCCTGAAAAAAAACTTGTCTCCCAACTTATTTTAAATTCTGCAGGGGGGATGTCGATGCCCAAAATTCACAGGAGAATCTACAGTGTAGGAGAAAGGAGTACAGATGATCAAAGAAGGATATGAAAGAGAGCCACAGTCCCTGACTGAGATCATCAGGAATCTCATGATGAAAAATGTAGCTTATATCAAATGAAAGCACTGGAATTATCTTTTTCTTCTTCTCCCCCTCTCCCCCCCCTTCCTTTTTTTTTTTTTTTTTTTTTTTTAATTTAAATAAATACTCTCCTTCATACCTCTTTTATTACATAATCCCTTTACCACCCAACCCCACCCTTTTTTTTCCTGTCCCAGCTTAAAGGGAATGATGCACGGTACCTGCCTAAGTCAAAATTCCCTGAATCACCAAAGAAACAAAGTATTAAAATTAAATCTCCCCAAAGACTGTTGATTTCTAATTTTATGTACAGAGAGGAGGGGTGGAGGGGAAGGTTTTGCTTTTCCCTTAATTCTGCCATATCGTCTGATTCACAGCCGGAGACAAACTGAAATGGCCATCTGGTTGATGTGCATACAAAAGGAGTGGTTTGCCAGACAAAGAAAGTACCTTTTATCATACAAAGCAATGCATCTCCTCTTATCAGACCTCCATTCTTTTGCCTCTGGTGGAGCTGCAAGTAGGTAGGAGCAGACTCTACCTACCACCCAGATGTAGCAGCTGCTGTCAAAATATTAATGCAAGTACCTAATGGTCTGAGGGCTCTGGTACATTTATAATACGAAATATATCACCATTGTCATGAATATATTCAGCTCCCAGTTTCTGATTTTAGATAGACCATTCTGAGTTCACTGATTGTCTCCCACCACAGGAGCAATTACAAGATTTTATGTTCAAAGAATCGTATACAAACAATTAGAAAACAGGCTGAAGCCACTGTGAAAATGGACCTTTACAAATGGGGGTTTGGTTACAATGGTTATGGCATAAAATGTGAGCATTTTGTGGCTATTTAATACCATCCACAAATCTCTCTCTCCGTCTTTTGTGATGTTAATTCTGTGTCCCCATGCACAAAATAAAAAGTGCATACAAAACATCCCCTTTTTGATTGTATGAACTTTTGCAGTCTTAATCCAGATACCCAAATACTTTAAATTGCTACTCCATATTAGTTTGTTTTCCTGTATATCTTAGATTTTACTGCTGATCCCAGCATACCCACTGTTCAGACAATGCAAAATGTCCCCAAAATTTTAAAAGAAAAGTTCACAGTAGAATGCTATGATCATCATTCCTGTTTCCTGATAATAACTGGTCAGAGTAACATGAGAAATTCATGTTAGTTTGAATGCACAAGGTATCTGTTATGTTGATGTATTTTGTTTTTCCTCTCCATGAGGTACTTTTGGTAGCTAAAAGACATTCTTATGTATGAAGCACTGGCATTGTTGTTTGAAATCCATCCTTTATTTCAATTTTCTCATCCTTTATTCTCCATCGAAACCTCCTGCTCTTGATAGTGGACTCTGTTGACCTCCTCTTAAGGGGATATTTCATTGCCTTTGCTGCAGTGATAACCATGGAAGTAGAACATCCCATTTCCCCATAAAGCTGTCCAGGGAACTGGAATGGAAATTGCCTTGAACTGCCAAAAGAAGAGGCTCCACTCCTGAGAGTGGATTGCTCTAGGTTGATATCCCCTCCTCCCTATTTCCTTAAATTTTAAAAGATTTCTAAAAAAGACTCAAGCAATATGTTTTTCTTCTTATTAAATGGCCTAACTAGAATGAGGGTCAAAGAGATGAAGCAAGCAAACAAGCAAAATGAGGATAAGGAGTGATCCTGGGTTTCTAGGCATAGCTGGGAAGTTCATTTCCCTGGTATGTGGCAAGCATGGCAATATTATTAAATGTTCCCCAGGCAACGTTGCTAGGTTCCAAATTCCGTATTTTTCTTCCAGAAAACAAAACATTTTCCTTTTTCAATCAACTATCCTCTCCATCAATATGTAACAAAATACCCACAGTACATAGTAAAAAAAGCTGTTTAATTTCAGACAGTGTCTGTCATTGTATTTATGCTGTCATCATGTAAGGTCATATTAAAACAAGGGACGATCAGCTTAAATGTTGATCATAGAATCTGGGAGTGTAATTGCAGTAAAAATATTCTAATAAGGTTTTACAGGTTCAATACATTATTTTGAAATAAATGTGCACAAAGGATGTCTTGAAAGATGTTACTGAATTGTAAGCGTCAGTCATGCAAGAAGTAGAGATTTAAAACCAGTCTTTGTATTCACAGGTCCATGACACAGAGTCCCTATTTGGAATAGGATAAAAGAACATTCAAGGACAAAAGCATTTCTGGCCCTAAATTTCCCTTAACTTCATTCAGTTATCTAGGAACATATCCTTTTTCTGTTCGCATAATATATGACACCAAGTTTCTATGCATTAAGTGAAATTTCCTTCCATCACAGGAAGACCTCCAGATTTCTGAGCCACATAGCAGCAAATTTCCATTGGACCTGTCTTTTTCTCAGTTGATGTAATTCACATATTTATGGAAATCCACTGTGCTGTATGTGACATGTATTATGTCACACACTAAACAAAAAGTAAAACCATTCATGACATTCAAAATAGTCTCTGAAGGTGATTGCATTCATCTTCTGATACATGAACCCAGCTGGGCCTTTTCTCTAACAGAAGTCAGAGCCCCTGCAGTGGCCTTCTGAAGATCAAGGCAGGAAAAAATAAGCTGCAGAACCAGGTCTCTCCATAGTGTAGCTGTAGACTGAGGCTTGTCAACAAAATTACCTGACCTGGACTTACCTTTTGTCATGGGAGGAGCAGAGCAGACTTCCCTGCTATTCCTGTTGTGTGTTACAGGTCAGTGTGAGAAACTGACAGCAAATAAAATAGCAGTAAGGAGATAGGCCAAAGAATGAAGACTACTATGGTTCAGCTGGGAAGACCTAAGTTGTTGCCTGTGGCAAGTGTAAGAATTTTTCAAAATGCCTTAGTTTCAAAACCTTAATGTAGAAATGACTTAATGTTTGCCCACGCAAGTTGATTGCCTTAATAACGTCAGCTATTTGGATTTTTTGACAAGGTTCACACAATAATCTCAAACTTATCATACTGTTGTGTACACATGAATATTTTACACTATTATACTAACACTGTCTTGGAACCTGTACTAGAGGAAATGTCCATGCAATACTCAGATATTTCTCTGAAGATGAACAGGAGGACACTGCCAGACAGACAACTGTGAAAAGGTTCACGTCTGGGAGAAACTGTTCATCTACCTGGTCTGCTGTGTTCTCTAGTACTACATTAGAGCAAAAAGCAGTACAAGACCCAGTAATCCCAAATCAAACAGAGAGGTCAGACACCCTCAGGAGCTTAGCTCGAAAACTCCCCTCTCATTCTCCTTTTAGCAACTCTGTCAGTGAGATCAGTTTTGCCACTGTTTCTATCTAGATCACAGAGTGCTGGAGTAGCAAAATACCATTCTGCCTGGTAGAAATGATGTCTTAGTCTCTTGGTCTCCATGTACTGGTGAGAGAAGGCATGGCTCTTCTCCTGTGCATGCAAAACGTGACATTAGTAGAGAACAATAGGGGTAGCTAGTACAAAACCAAGTTATTGAGTGTGGTTGGCTTTTTGTTGTTGCTATTTTCAGGCATAAAATGTGCAACCCAGCAACTTATGGTTAGCTATGTTGACCACCAAGTAGCTGACAAAAAAAAAAAAGGCCATTGATAATGCTTTGTTGAATACAGATATGTATATAAGTGCTAAGGACTCCTTAAAAGCCACAGAAGTTGATGAAAAAGTGCACTCCCATAACAGATCCCGAACCAGGCCAAAGGACTCTCTAGAATATTTCAGGGGCAACAAAACAAAAAACAAGTAGCTGAAAAGGCTAAGGGCAATGTGGATGTTTTAAAATGTAGTAGTAGAAAACCCAACACTCAAGCAAGCAAACTGAGAAAGACAGTGACCATCTGCCACGCAGAGCGGGGATGCAGCCCTCCATCCGCTCCTCATACCGAAGCAGCCCTGCATTGGGTGCTGGGAAGACCCTGGGGCAGGACCCTGGGATGGGAGGAAGACCACCCTTTTCTTCCTCTGTCACCTCCCAGCATGTCCTTCTCACTTCAACCCATCAATGGGGCTTCAGCCTGGAAGCCCTCATAGATAAGCTTGAAAACTGTGGCAAATAACATTACTTCAGCTTTCCTGAAAATAGTGGAACTTATCAAGTCAAGGTTACAGGAAATCCACCTGCATGAGGATGGAAATTGGGCTTGTGGCTTTTTGGACTCCCATTGGTGTAACTGGAAGTAAGAGGGGTCGGTTTTCGGAGTGCTGGGTCTGCCCCCTGAGCCTTTCAGATGCTGAGCTACCAGGCACTCCATCAGGGGTGTTGGACACCTGGCAGGATTGGGCCCTTCATGACCCTACTTGGTAAGCAGTCATGGCAAAAAGACGCTACTAAAGTATTCTTTGAAAACAGGGAAACAAAAATCGCTATAATTAGCAGTAGATGTAGTATTTTTAGCACAAATTGGAAAACCCAGCATTTAATATGTAGCACAAAGTTCATCTGCAGTCATATAATCGTCATCAGCTAATGCCTGATAAACCCTGCCTAAATTGGAATTTTATTATATCTATTTTATTATATATCTGTATTTATTCCGACAAAAGTTGGACAAACTTGTCCAAAAGACTAGGGGTCCATTTTATGTGCTTGGGTGTCCAAGCACCTGCCAGCTGTTTGTCCCTTGAATTGAGGACATCATGTTTTCAATTTCCTTCAATAAAGCTATGAATCTGGCAATTTGCTGGCCTGCTTCAGCTAAACAGAAAGGACAATTTGAGAAAGATCATAGTTCAGGCTCAGTCAGACGGAAACGATTGAAAACAGAGAGCTGGCCGCTATGTTTCCCCAATGCAGCTTGCTGTCGCAGTTTGACTGACAAACTGACTTTTTTGAGGTGCTCATGCCCATTTCAGTCAGAGTTTATTGAAGGTGATTTTGATCTTCTCCATGAGGCCACAGCAGCGGCCATGCCATCTGTCACCTTGATTGCATCGTGGATTCTCTGGAGAGAGTGCGATGGCTCCTGATCATTTACAGATTGTGCTGCTTTCGCCTCCATAAGGACCACATGCACAGAGCCAGATGGTGAACATACACGCTTATTATAAGTCTTTATCTCTGTGCAGGAAGGAGAGGCACCATTAGATCTCCCTCAGGAGCTCCGCTCCTCTCTACCATCATGCTGCTCTTCGGCAAATACAGTCTTCTTCAGCTGTCATCAACCTACCTCTGAAAATTAAAAAAATAAACAATAATTCCATCAGCGCAGGCACGAGACGTACAGGCACTGCCACAAAGCAGCCCCCCCCTGCACAGACACACACGCAGACACACACACACACACACACACACACAGGCTCCCGTGACTGTCAGCGTTAGGTGGAAACAAGTTTCTTTGCAAAAAGACAGCCCGCATGCAATTAGGAGAGACTTCTTTGTGAAAATAAAGCAACGCCATCCCGGCCGCTCTTGGCACATTGTGAATTCAGCCCATCCCTTCGTGAAAGCACAGCCCGAGCGCGCAATTGCTATTTTCCAAAAGGCAGCTTTGTGCTTGTGGCTGTGCCGCTCCTATTGGGGATCTGGTTTGGGATGCTGGTTGCCACGGGTTGTGGGGCCGAACCGCAGCTGCCGCCACTCAGGGAAGAGAAATTCGGCCGCGTGGAGCTGCGACGCAGCCGGGACTGGGTGGGGAGAGGTAGCGGAGGCACTGCCAGAAATGCATCAGTACTGCACAAATAGCAAATAGCTTTGTCATCCTATAGATGCAGAGAGTCATCCTAAAGCTACTCTTTGCTGAGGGAGAACGGAGCACCCACAGCCCGCGCGCAGCACGTGCGCACCTCGGCTCATTGAATACGCGCACCCTGTGCACAGCCCCGGGTGCGAGCTGCCAGATTGCAGGGCTTGAGCATTTCTCCCCAAGAGTTCAGTTTCTTATTGCAGTTTCTGCATAGCAAATGCCTTATTGCTGGCAGCACGGATCTTACTTGTTAGTCGCTATGTTCCTGCTAAGCTGCATTTCCTCTTTTAAAGAACGTTAATTGTTAAATCTTAAAATCTTTGCAGAAGAGCCATTACAGACGCACATTTCTGGGCTTTGCCAAGCACAGAGCATCCTTCAGAGTGAAAAGCTGGCCTCCTTCCAACTCCAGTGTCTTTCCTGAAGCACATTGAGATTAATTTGTTTGTTTCTTTCTTAAAAGCGCTTCTTTCCTGAAGACTCAATGTCAGGGAGATATGATTCAGACAGGAGACCCACACATTCAGAAATGCTAAGGAAACTTGTTAAGGTCACTATCCCAGAAAAGGAAAAAAACATGAGGAGAAAGAAAAAAAAAAAAAAAAGCATTAAGAAAGAAGAGAACAAGAGAACATTCTGGGGTTTTGTCAAGAAATGAATGATAGCTTTAGATAGCATCACTTATATTGATTTTTCCTTGCTTCTGTCTTTTACATGTGAAAACAGGTCTCAAACTAATGTTGCCTATGACTTTTCTGTATTCACTGCTGGTTGAAATACTTCAGTTTGTGAATAACTTTGACTACAGGAAAACCTCACTTTCACTGTGATTCTGCCCCACTTTCTATTTAATCAAATTGTGTGGAAGAGAGAAACAGGTTTTCTTTTAAAATATTAGATTTCTTCACAGGTGAAAACAGGCTTAAATTCTAGCTTTGGCAGCTCTCACAGGTGACAGTGGATCTTTTTTTTTTTTTTTATATTGTAGAATAATTTACAGTATCAAAAACATTTCAATTTTGTCACAAAAGAGCTTATCACCATATATTACAAATTAGTTTTCAAATGTGAAATTAGGAAAAACATACATATATGTTTACCATGTACTAATATCACAAGCATATAATAGGACATTATATTAGTCACCTTGCAGTTTTGCATAGGCTACTTGCTGATGTTGGTGTCATATTTAGTGAATTAGTAATTTTCCTAGAAAATATAAGGTCTCTAAGTGGTAATTACAAGTGCAGTACAAGGAAAAGCATTGTGACATCTAGCAATTTTATCTGCCCTCTTTTGTCTTGGCCTGTCCATCCTAGTATCCCTTCCCAAATTAGGCTAGCATGTGGCTATCATGTATCCCCTCTGTGGATAGAATTATATATTGTGTTCAAAATCTCTGATTAATCTGATTAAGCTAGTGAGTGGCTAATCCTTTAATCTCCTCGAGAGCACTGTTATGTCTGCTGCATGTCAGGTTTGTAACTAGTAATCAGTTAAGTAAATGCTAAAAGTTAAGCAAAACCTATTTTGGACCCGTTTTAATGTCTGCTTTTGATTGGTGACCTTTATAGCTAAAACTGTATGGAGAGCATGAGTGAAAATTGAAAATTGCTTGTGGTGGCAATTCTGCTGCTGCACCAACTTGATACTTCTCCCCTCATCTTAAGTGATCCAATTACAAATGAGCAGGTAACTTCCCCTTTGCTTTCATTTTTTCTTTCACCCTGGAAAGCAAATACAAAATATGGTTCCAATGTACTTATAATTTAGAAAGAAAGTTCTGTTGCCAATTAATTTTCAGCTGTTTGCTTTAGTCTGGCTTTTCATTAGAGTCAGAAATCACTGCAACCTTCACCTGAGCAAACACAGGCACATTTAAAAAGCTACACTGAAATAAAATAAAATTAAATTAAAATTTAAAAAGTGTTTTACTGTAATAAAAGAGACTGTGTGTGGAAGGAGAATTTGGGGCAGGGAAAGGAAAATGTGCAATCTTTGTAGAAAAAAAAATGTGTAGACCTACTGCTGGCAGATGTAAAAGCATCGAGTCAATATGGTAACAAGGATCAATATGCCCTCAGGCAAGATATGATTATGACAATGCTGAATGCATGTATAAATTTACCACTCCAACTAGCTGCTTAGGAATAAAATGAATTCAAAGCAACCATGCAGAGAAGAGTAAATCTTGAGCGTGCTATCCATCTCGTAGAAGTGGCCAGGACACAAGGAGACATTCAGAGGGGCCAGAGGAACAACTCCAGGGGAGCTGACCCCTAGAGTTGCCTTTCCTATGGTCATCCATATAGCTTCTGCTTCACGTTCCCCACAGAAGTACCCATGGGGGATGCACAAGGTACATCCAGCTTGAGTTTTGTGGTGTCTAGATGACCCAAAAGCATTTTTATGTTTGCAAATGATTTTGTGTAGACCATGCTTTTCTTCCAGAGAAGCCACCCGAGCAATTAGGAGAACACTCCTGCGTTATGGAGGCAGATTAATGTTTTCCAGAAAGGCTCTGTTCAGTCACTCACTTTGGGGAAGGCAGCACTGAGGAGCAGCTGAAAATTGGCAGAGAATAAACTTTGAGGTGAAATAACCATGTTTGCCTTTTTTTTTTTTTTTTGGGGGGGGGAGGGAGGGGGTATCAGTGAGGCTTGTCCAAAACTCATAAGAGAGCACAAAGTCTGTAGATTTCTGTAAATCCATCTATGTAGTGTCTTTTCCAGGAAACCTGTGATAAAGGATATCCATTAATTACTGTCACATGCACAAACAAAACATTGTAGTACTAGTGTTTTGTGTTTTTTTTTCACAACATCTTTAAATGTGTTTATTTTATCTTGACAAAGAAAAGAGGGAGTCAGGCAGACACAAGAAATATCCAAGTAACAAGGAACACGAGCACAATAGATTTTAGGCCAGATTCCTCCTTGGATGCACAAGCTGGTCTCCCACAGATTTCAATGACAGCCACATTGACAGCAGTGGGAATCAGGCGTACTCATCCAAGGGCATAATTTGGCCCATAATGTATGAGGTTAGTCCAGCTTGTGAAAGCAGCAAGCAGTGTATTACAAACACTGCCTCTGTGCAGCTTACTGGGGGTTTAAAATCCTCGGTGGCATTTTCTGTGCATCTAAAATGCATTTGATAAAAATAGCCAAGGCTGCTCAAATCAATACCTGTTGAAAGAACAGACCTGCTAAAAGAATTAAAGTTTGTTGCAACAAGGTTATGCATTTAACAGGTTTCTACTTGAATAACCAAACAATCCACTTTTTATAGCCTATCTAAAACCAGAGAGCATCCACTGAAGAAAGTCGGATATTTTCCATCCCTGCTTCTTAAGCCCGTCTTTGCAAATGTTTTCTACCCCTGCTTGCAGCGATGTCTTTTCACCCGGACAATGGTAATGGCTCATGTAATTATGACTTTGTACATGAGCTGAACTCCCCATGGATGTCCAGGCTCTTATTATCTTTAACCTCTGCCTGTGAACTCTCACCTCAGCAGCACGGCAAGGGGATCAGCTGGTGGCTGAGAAGAGCAAGGTGGTTACGCAGGGCCTGGCAGCTGACGGACAGGTCATTAACCCTTATGGAGTATGACCAGCAAGGGAAGGAGACGAGCAGAGGTCCTTTGCTCTGGTTCTGCCCGGCTGAGTGGTGTCACCAGAAACTGCTTGCAGCAGAGGAAGGCAGTCCTCTCAAATGTGGTTTTCTACCCTTTTTTTTATTGCCGGGATTTATTTATCATCTCCCATTGAATTAATTCCCATGCTTTTCCTTGCCCAGATGCACTGGGCAACAGATTCAAGGAGCTCTCATTAGTATAAACTGTTCGCCCAAGGGGTAAGAGTATGAACATTATTTGCCTTCCACTTCCTCCCCTTTTTTGCCTCACATATACCTTCAACCTCTATCACTGAATGTATTGGTATAAGAAAACAATGGCCCCATAAAGCAGAGGTAAGAGTTCCTCCTAGCTAAAAATATGGTTTGGGAAATTGGAGAACTCAGCACAGCCCGGTAATTGTAACAGGCAGGGGAAAGGGCTGCCACCAGGAGGGACTGATCCAGATCCCCTGGTCTGTTCTAACTGAACTGAAAAGTCAATAAGAAAATTGATTTTTGAACCCTACTGAAGCTTTTTGCTTGACAGTTTTTGTTTAATTTCATTCTGAGGTTCTTCAATCTTTTAAAAATAATTTTCTCCTTCTTATGTCTAGATCACATGTTACATGAATATACATATATATCAAAACAGAAACGTTACAGTAAAAGATTTCTATATTTCTGTGTTCTTTCAAAGCCCTGTCTGTTCCAAACAACCAGGAACCACCAAACTCCACCCAGCTCCATGAGTGATTCCAGTCTTTTTAAAAAACCCCTTTTTGCTCATTCCTTCTCCATGAAGTGCCTGGTGCTGCCATGAACCAAGTGGAAAATGGAGAAGACCCTGCCGGGGTCACTTTCCCAGACACCAGCAGCATGTGGACCTTGCTGCTAGAGCTGTCTCTCCTGCTACTGTCTCACAACCATGACAAAAAGCAACTGAATAGTGCCTGTGGCTGCTCCCCTGGTTGAGCAAGATCTCAGTTCATTCCCTTTTGTTTTCCTGCAAAACTCTCCCTCTCACTCACCTAAGTGACTCCTGCCCATGGTGGGTCAGTCCTACGTGGCATCAGCACATACCTGCAGATACCTGCATCTGCCTGAAAATCTGCAATCTCATTTGAGAAGAGAATAAGGAAAAGCACAAGGAAAAACTATGACAATCAGGGGCTCAGTAGTGGATATGAATTAGATGCGAATCCTGCAACTATTACTTACCTCCAAAATTGAACAACCACAGGGGGTATGATAAACCATCTGAAAAATTTTCTGAGAATTGATTTGAGTTTATTCCAGATATATTAAATGCAGAGCTAAGTGGAGATTTTCTTCCCCAGGAAAATATACCAACACTGAAATGTGGGAATGTAGTTAACAGTGACCCTTTCTGCTCAGAACTAACCTGTATACTGAGACCATTTATGGTCCTCTTGAACCTCTAGTATTCTTCAGTCACTGTGTGTTTGCTGATGGGTTTCAACCCTGATCAGCAGTTCTGTATTAGTGTGCCTATCCTCACATACATCCTTTCCCCTGGAATTGTGAAATATACACTGAATGCTGTTTTATAGCATTCAACATAAGTTACATACATGGTATATTAAGTGACCATTGAAGCAAAACTTGCAGTGATTTAAGGACCAGGACTTCACCAAAGTGTGCCCTCATCCATATGGGCAAGCAAGACTCAAAGTCAATAAAGATCTTGCTATTTTTTTCATTTGAACATTGCTTAATTTGGATTTCATAAGTGTCACCAGAAAATGAAATCAACAAAAACAGTAGAGCCTGCATCATTTTTTTCACACTGTTAACTATACGAATGACTGCTCTATATGAGTACCACACACTAATGAAATTTTTGGTAACCTAAATATCTTTTTATTTCTATTTATTTTTGTATTTTCTCCAAAGCAGAAATGATTCAACTAAAACAACCACAAAATGAAGTAATCAAAATGAAACCATAATGACAATATTGACCCATTTGAGTGTCATTATCTGAATGAGGTAGATCAATTAAAACAAACTAGGTAAATAATCTCCTAGATCAATTTAAAAAACACTTTTATGCCCCGTACAAAACTAGAAAATCAGATTATGTCTAGATCCTTTAGTCTAGGTATGGATTTCTTTGAAATTTTTCATTATGTAATTTTTCACTATTTTTCTTTTCCATTTACCTCTGTGTAATTCCGACACTGCACTGCACCAGCTTTCTCTTATCCTCTGAATTGAGAATGAAATTTGCATAGCAGTTTGACATGAATACATAAAGATGGCCTTACAAACTGTTTGAGGATGAACACAGATGCAATATGCATTGCATTGTTCTTTACAGTAAATTATCATGTCTTCAGATTGCTTTATGCTTGTCTTTTTCTAATGAAATTAAATATCCATCACTGGTGCAGGAAAGCTGGCTTGTTTTCCTATGGCAGAACTTCCACTTAATTGTCAGAAAATGCTTTGGTTGCATTTCTCAGAACTTCTCACCCCAAACAGCCTCTTTGCTCCCTTCTGAGTCACTCATAATTTCTACCAACCTTTCTTCTTCAAAGTTAGCAGCTGTTGCTCTGTATTGAAGAAGTTTGGTACAGGAGCAAAGAGGGGTGAGCAGTATTGGCAATAGTTTGTGTTGATATATGGTGTCCATATGGACAGTATAACTTAACATTAAGGCCTTTCTTTACTGGGTTTGATCCTGGCCCCATGAGTCAAACTCTAGCTGTCAAGGGACTTGTTGTAAGTAATGGTCATTTGTGTTTCATAATTATCTTGAATAAACACAATTAGTTCCACATTCTGCTGTTTTTTTCCTAAGGCATCTGTAAACATTCTGTACTATTCTAGCAAATAGCTTTTGGCAATCATTTAAAAAAAAAAAAAAAAAAAAAAAAAAAAAAAAAAAAAAGACCTCAAAGCAAAATGGTTCTCAGTGGATCCTTTTAATTTATTCTAAGGAGCATGCCCAGAGGAACAATGAGACCTACTAGACAATAATGGCAAAGAGATACTATCTTTCACTTACTTAACCATTGTAACCCACTTTGAAGGTTACAATCACCATCCTCATGTCATTAAATTAGAAGATATACTCAAGAGTTTTCACTTCAGGATTTCTCCCATAAGTCAGCCTAATATCTTTGGTATAGAAATAATGGAGCCATCCTACTTCTCACATTTTAAAAGATATCCAACAAAGATGGCCAAAACAATCACTAAAACAAAGAAAAAAGGAGCATAGAAATTTTTAATACCATCCACGCAAAAATCTATGATTTCTTTAAGGTTACCAATCCTCTGTAGCCTTTGGGCATTGGGCAGTTTACTTTTCCTCTCTGTGTCACATTTTCTCCATCTGTGACATAGGGACAGATAGCATTTGCCCACTTTTGTAATTCTCTTTTGATTGAAAACACTTCTAATTCATAGTATAACCTCCCTATATATAATATTGCTTAGTGGCACTGTGTTGTTCTTGTTATTTATGTATGTACAAGATAATAGAATATCATTAAGATAATGGATGCTTTTTTACATTATATATTAGAAAAACAGAAAATCAGTCATTCCATCCCATTAAAAATGAAGAACTTTGTGAAAAAATCTTAGTGAATAAGGAGGAAGAAACACTGCAGTTATTGTTCTAGTAAGCAGGCAGTTAAAACTGGGAGGAAAGTGTCAATTGGTAAAATTAGCTGAAAAGTTACTCTGAGTTTTTGCCCTACATTTGGACTATCAAAACTGAGGCAAACTTTTCAAAGCAAATTGCTGAGGATTGCCAAGTTAACAAGCTGTTCTGTGCTGCAAGGGACATATTTATGGACATACTTTCAACAAGACGTACCTAGTGCTACCAAGCTGTGCTGTACTAAAGAGCAGTAAGTATCAGATAAACTGATTTTTTTTTTTTTTTAATAAAAGATTTCACACATGAGGATGATTAAGCACAACTCAAATATTCAGAAGTGTACAAACTAGCCCTTCCCCCCAAACCCACTCCTTATTTCTGCTACAATAGTGTCTAAACAAAGTAAGAAAAGCCAGGAAATTCAAAGATAAGGTTACTTTACATAATTTTATAATCCATGAACTTGTGAAAAAGACACTGTAAAGTTAATCGTGGATGAGTATGAGGTCTCCAATAGGAATTCTTATTGAAGTGGGATTTTGTGTAACAACTTTAATGACATTTCAAAATATGTCTTTTGAATCTATCAATTTCTTCTGCCCTAAGGGCAATGTTTTATGATCATTTCACAACCTTTTCTCAAGAAAAGCACTACAAAATAATTCTAGCCTACACGACAAACAAAGCTAACATAGCAAAAGAGAGTACCTAAGCAAAGGGCTTACTAGAAATAAGAGCAGGGAATTAAGGAGTGGGGCCATTCATGGCAATTCTCTTCATAATCAACCTTAATCACTTGTATGTGAAGGGCCAAATACACTGAATTTCTTCATAAGTTCCTACCAAGGCAGATGCTAGCTCTGGAAACAAGACGGTTTTACACGCCCAGGTTCCTCTGCATGCTCCTAACCCACGGGAAGAATATGGTGACAAGTTTTACTTTGATTCCTGTTCACAGAATTGTGAGGTACTGAATGCCTGCACCTTTTCTGTTACCTGGGGCTAGGAATGTACATGTGGAGAGTAACCATTCCTGGGAGGGCACTCAGTACCCAGCCATCATACACATAAGCCCACCAGTGGTGTTATAAAACCTGGCAGAGAATGCGCTGGTCCAGAAACAAAAATAAATAAATAAATAAACAGATTATTTGCCTTCAACCTCATTTGTACTTTCTGCTTCAAACACGAAATGTTGCAGTGAATAAGCAAGGACCCGTGTCTGTGAGCTTGTGTCAAAGCTAGCTGGGCATTTTAGGTCTACTCATGTATCTAGAAATGCTATGGGCTTATGTGGCATGTGTCAGGTCACAGCCATTTTCCCAGGATATTTTCCTGTCTTAGCAGAGACCTATTTTCTTCTGTGGTGCTCCCAGAGAGTCTTGCAATATCCTCCAACAAAGTGCAGAAACTCCAACTGAAGATTTTTTTCTAACCTGAACTCACGTCACTCACTGATATTTTAAAAATGTTGTGGGTCATTTCATTTTTTCCTATTGCTCATTTCTTTCATGTAACCTTAACCATGTTTCTGAGTAGCTGCCATCTCCCATGTCATTTGTACACAGGAGGTGTCATATAGGACATGCGTGTGCATCCTCAGTTAAGTTTTAAATGAGAGCAAGTAATTCTATTTAGCCTATTTTTAAATACTTTTGAAAGAAATATACTCATTAAATCTTTCTGTTCTCCAACAAACGTAAGGTTTAGTTTTCATTATTTTAAACCACAAGTCTCAGAGTAGCTTAAATGGGTGTAAAAAAAAAATAAAAAAAAAGGAGTTTAAATCACAGGAGCACAAATAACCAGACTCAATCTAAATAAGTCATCTGCATGTAGCACAAAAAAAAATAAAAATGCAAAATGTTTTCTCACTTTCCTTCTGGACTCCTACTGTTCCCATACTGTTCCCAAAAAAATGATTTAATATTTACCTTGAAGAATAACCTTAACCTTAAAGTCTTTCAAGGAGATGTGTTGATCTAGGCATATAAGACACCACAATATTCTTTCCCGAAACATCTGAAAATGCATTCAGTCCAGTGCCTGTAAGATCTTTTTAAGTGTAAACTTGAGTTTTGGAGGATTTTTCCTCTTAGTTTTGGTAAGAGATATTTAAGCAGAAAGAGCAGCTTGTTTCCTTGACAGCAGAGAACCAACTGTTTTGGTTTTCTTTGTTCCATGTCTGTTCAACATACTGTATCCATAGAAATAGCTGCTGTCCCAGAAGTTCAAGCATTTTGTATTATATATACCCAGAGACTGGGTTAATGCTACCTTAACTTTGCAGAATTTCTATCATAAAATTTCACAATTAAAAAAGAAAAAAAAAATGGTTCCTAAGGCAACATTGTACATTCTGTATGATTCTGTATGGGTTTTTGTTGTTGTTGTTTGTTTTTTGTTTGGTTTATATTTAACATTTCAGAAATATCATTATTAGCTACACTTTTGAGAAATAAGGACAAAGGTAATGCATTACATATAAGGCATGTTAGTGACTGGTGGCTACAGTGGATCTGCTACTTTTGCTTTTGCCACTTTTGTGTCATATAAGGAGGTGAACTGCTCATTGTGACAAGCGTGCTTGTTTGCAGCAGTCCTGATACTTCACCAAATATTTGCCGTTACTTCAGAAGTGAAGTAATGCAAAACCAGGCAGTCTATGTTTTATGTCTGAGGAGCATGATGTCAATTTCAGAAAACATTGCAGCTGCTGAGCAATACCTGTATCGAATACCTGTGCCTCCCTCAGGCCTTCCTTGTTTTCCTCCTCATGCACAACCCAGCTTTACCCCTGCATGAGAAACACCAAATGAACTGCAGCTTTCTGCAGTCTGTGAAATGAGTACACAGGTATTTTGAAGATGGAAATTTGGAAAGTCACAGCCAAGATGAACATGAGAGCCTTTGGCTCCCCTCTTCTCCTCTAACATGGCATTTTATGAAGATGCTTCCCACCAAGTGAAATGTTCCAGGAGGAAGGACGACTTTCCAGAGAGCTATGAAACAAGGAGAAGGAATATGACAATGAGGTTATAGCTGGAATAGGTTTGTCACTTTTGCTCCAATATTCTTTGCCTGTAGTTGTTTATAAAACACTGAGTATGCATATAGAAACCCCCGGTATGGTCCCTACCTTTTAAAAGAGCAAACCACCTTCAGGTGTCAGAATTTAGAGGATCCTCTACCAGGAGCACCAGGTGCCTGGTATAGAGAAAGGGGGCAGGAAGGAGCTCTGCACTACAAAGCTTAATTAAATCACAAATCACCCAATTCCAGGACTATCTGACTCAGAACAGAATAATTTTTCACTTTTTTTTCCAGAAAAGAGGACACCTTGTAGCTCTGTGCTCTTTGTCTCAAAGGAACTCTCTGGTGACCCTCAAGTGTTTAAATAAAGAGGGGGGCTTGCTGCAGGGCTGGATGGGCTGGGGGAAGTGTGAGCCCCCGTACCACTCCTGGGCCATGGAATATAGATGAACTGTGAAAAAAAAGCAGCCAGGCTTGTTCCTGCGAGCCACTGTGCCTGCTAGCTCTGCCTCCCTCTATATATGCATACACGTGTGCATGTGTATGCTGGTGTGGGTGTAAGTACACATTCTCAAAATATAAATAAACATAAATAACAATGCACACACATTTCTACACAAATATTTATATAGATACAAAGAACAGAAAGGGAAAGTATGATGAAGTAGCAGCATCTTTTCTTGAAGTGCTCCCCGTGCATGGGGGGGAATGTACTGGCAATGGATTTTTTTTTTTCCAAACATCAGTTCAGCAACATCACAAAGCCTGATTTCCAACATGGCCTTCACACAATTGCTTTTATCACTTTCTCTCATTGTGTCCTTATGTACAAGGGTAAAGACTATTCTGCTGCATCCAAGTACAGTGTGCTGAAGGGAGGGTGAGCAGTGGGGAGCCGTGCCTGTGCCACTGTCCTTTGCCTGTTCCTGATTCCATGGCCTGAGGCAATGGTTTGCATTTTTAGGACAACAGCCGGCTATCTGCAAGCAGGAGACCACTCGTCAGGCTTCATTACTGCACACAAAATGACACTAGTGAGCCTGTGGTCACAACTGTGCTTATGGTGCGCTGAAAAGCCATTACATCTCATTGCAACAAAAAACTGCACAAATGTACAGGCTGACCAGCCCCATAAATTGCCAAAAACCTGACAGGTCAGCTTATTTATGCAATGCGGTACCTGCGGTACAATTTCTGCATAGAAGCTATAGTAAGTCACTGAGAACTAAGGAATCTCTCATCAAAGTTGTTATATTTTAGTAGGCAATGATCCTGTTTTCTTTATCGGGTACTGAGAAAATAAAAAATTTAATTCTGCTGCATGCTTGCAGCATTAGACATGGTCAGCTGAAGTGTCTTCCTCTTCTCCACATTATCATACCGAAAAGCATAGTTAAAATCTAATGACAAGCATTAATGGATTTTCATGTTTGATAATGTTATTTTTCATTGTTTAAATTTTTTATACAGATCACATTGACATATCTGATATATGGTGTTTTAACTTAACCATAAGTGAACTGGCTTCTGCTGCAATTACAGGCATTATTTTTTTAAGTTGGTTAATGACTGTACATAATAGTATTGCATGTAAAAGGTAAAACTCAAAGAGACAAAGAAAATGCAGCTATTAGGATTCTGGAACATTCCCTTCCACAGAAAATTCATATCATAATGTGACCAGTATTTATTTACTTTAGAGATAATTGGCACTCATTGGCAAGTGCTGGGAACAAAAGCACTGTGGGCCAGATTCTGACCCTGTGTGCTTGTGTATGTATATGTACAGAGAGGGAGACAAAATCATTTTATCCTGGGGAAGCAAGATCTTTAGAGAGAGAGGTTATCCTTTCAGAAGTCAGATGCTATGTTTGGGGAAGGCAGAGATGCTCCCAAGCCCACAGTGTCTTTCTCAACTAATCCTGCTTCCCTGGCATCATTTGGTGAGCTCAGGTATAGCAGTGTGAAATAAGCTGATGCTGATGGGGCTGTGTCAGTGTATTCACATTGTAAATGAGATCAGCATCAGGTTGTTTCTTTAGTAATAAAATTGTTGTAGTATCCATCCAAAATTAACACATATTTCCCTTTCCTCAAAAATGTTCCTCTTCATGTTCTACTCTACAGATGCTCAGAAAACTACATTTAACAGTAATGGTGATGGGGAGAAACTTATTCCTGTTGGCAAAAGCCCTCAGCCCTGTCCAGTTTTTTGCAAGTGAAGGGGGTTAACCATAGGTCTTTCATCCAACTTGTTAGTGGGCAGCAGAGCTCTGTAAAGCACATTGTTTCTGTTGCAATAATGCTTGGACTTCCAGCTTAGCTCTTTGCTTTCTTGAAATGTAAAGGACATTGAGTATGGTAAAGTGTGGGGGAGGGATGCTCTCTGCAGAAAATACTTCAGGGGACTCAGCCATGTGGATTGAACTTTACCTGCAAGCTGCATTAAACTTTTCCAAGGCCTCTGGGGTTCAAAAAAATGTAGGATGCTGTCACATTGATTAAGTATCTGGGTCTTGACAGAAGGTCCATCAGCTGTAACTTTGAAGGCCACAGATACGATGATGGAAGTATAAAAGCAGCCCACAGACCTGTGAATGGCAATGCATTACTTTAAAAAGATTGATATATTGTCACTGTAACACCTACCAGTAAGAGGAACTAATCTACCAGAGGTTTTTCAGCATTCAGTTATTGAGTTTCTCCTATAGTGACTCTTACTACTGAAACTGAATTATGGGGCTATAGGCATCCTGCAATGTGCTTTTTCCCAGCATACAGAGCAATGTATAGGTAATTGCTTTCAGCAGCTCACATTGGTGTCTGTAAGTGGCAATTTTATTGAAAATTACAGGATTGCTGTGGTTGCACCCAAAATTAGGGGTTGAGACTCCATGACCTGGGTGTTACGGAAGGCTTTATAGTTAATACCAGTGTCATTTTTTTCTTGATTGCTCAACTGTGAACTCCTATAAATAAACATCATATTGTCTACAAATAAGGCTGAGGTGTGGCATAGTCCAATAGGTAGAAAAAACAGACTGATCACTTGATGGCTACATTTCTGGAACCTCAGGGATGTGAAGAGTTTTGAGGTTTTTCTCCCACTTGCAAAAGGAAGTGAATTCTATAAATGACATGTCTCTTGGCATGACCTGGTGAGCACATGCACTCCTAGTTAAAGAGGTTTCACCACCCATCTGAAGATCTTTTACCCAAATGAGAAGCAGCAGCAGAGCAGGTACCTGCTGCTAATCAGCAGAACTGTGAAGGAGACAGTAAATTATTCTGTTATTCTTCATGTGCCATCTGCATGGTACCTTGTTTTCTGCAGAGATGTGAACTAACCCATTTCCTTTACATTGTGCCTGATAAGCATGAGTACTGTCCAGTTTGATATCCCCGCTGGCATGGGGGGCAATTAGCCACTGGATAGAAACATATTTCTATGCAAGGCTAACAGGAGATAGAGACCTGCCTGATCACAGCAACAGAGTGCTTTATAGTCTAACTGTTTTAATGAATTCCAGCAGTTTAAACATAGAGCCAATGCATTAAAAAGTACCTCAGAAAAGCTACAAGTGTACAGACCAGGACAATTACTGGCCTCCTCAATTCTAAAGTGAAACCTGTGCATTTATCCACCGTGTGTGTGATATCACATATATAGCTGCTGGGTATCGGGATAACAGCAACTCAGTTAACAAAAAGGATTATCAGCAATGCATACCTGCATGCAATAAAAGCACCAATATCTGGAGCATGCTGAGTGTCTTTTCCAAGCATTTTCCAGATAACCTGATGCTCTAAAACCAAGCAGTGACAGCCAAGGTTCCTTGCATAGTTTTGTACCATCACGGTTACCCTGCCTTCTGGCTTATCTTCTTATATATGTTGGGATATACTTTTTAAAGAAGCTTGCTTTCACAGATTTTAAGGCAAGATTAGGCTGACCTATTCCAGAACTTGGTGATCAAACACAGGTGCACAAAGAGATACTATATCTTGCCTGTTGAGTTTCTAAAGTTGCTGAGCTACAGGGCCTCTGGAGTCACTATGGGAAGGCCAGCAGCTAAGCTCACTTTCTGCAATGGGACCAGCACACTACAACAGTCATTCATTGTCCCAGACTTCAACACTGTAAGCAATGCAAGTGGGGAAAAAGGCGGACATGCAGAGGCTTGTGTGTGGTTATTAGTGCAAATACTAACACATATAGTGTAGGTATCACAGAGTGATATAGTACAGGTATCACATAGAGGGCTTGGCCAACCAGTCTCCCAGCTCAGCTATTGAACCATACCACCTCACATCGTGTCACAGTCCTTCAGAAGTAAGCTACTACATTACCCTGGTACAGCTAATTTTACAGCAGAGGAAAAATGATCAATGTCCTTCAGCTCTGCTTCACTTTGTAAACAAAGCACATCAGCAGTGCTGTGTGATGGGAAAGCTGTGACCTCCAGGTGGACTCAGGGTGTTTTCTCCATCAGAAATGCTGTGTCACTAGAGCTGCCCTTCTCCCTAATTCCATTTAATTTAGTTATTTCCCTTCTAGAGCAGACACACCTCAAGGCACCACATGCTACAAGTTACCAATGGATGTTTTACAGCACCATGGCCTCTTAGACATTTCCAGTGGCTGGCATGAGCGGAAAGAATCCAGAAAAAGAGAAATCAGACCCCAGATTTGGCACACACCTTTCTCTTATCATTCGTGCATTGATCCCTGGAATGCTTTCTGAAACCAGAAGCTCTTGCTGAATATTTGGTTGTCATCAGTTCTCCACCCATCCACGTCCTCAAACTTCTTAATGCTGTAGGGATAAGAGGTTGTTACACTACCTACAGAAAATGAGAGCAAAATAGTGGTGCTGTATAAAGCTCTCAAATACATGTATATTTCAATTTATTACAAGTGTTCCATCTGGAATACCATAATACACTATTTACTGTTCTTTCTATATTTAAAACTGATAGGCCACACTTAAAGCAGCTGTTAAGATAATAACCAATGGGAGACAGATTGATATATAACTTAATATGCTAGTCTTTTAAAAGCTCTTAAAATAGTCCAATCCTATTACAGCTTCAAGGTTTACATATGTGCAGCCTTACAATTTCTAGGGCAAATTTCTTATAACTTGCTGAGCCTTTAAAACCCAAGGTATTACCTGAGACAGTCTATTCTAGGAATACTGTGTTTGCCAAATACCCAAATTGGTAAATACAAATAAGTTGTCTTTAAAAATCTAACTACAAACCAC
The DNA here is from genome assembly GCF_964211825.1 of Aythya ferina. NCBI lineage: Eukaryota > Metazoa > Chordata > Aves > Anseriformes > Anatidae > Aythya > Aythya ferina. The sequence continues at coordinate 124,429,545 of NC_140297.1, forward strand.
AAGTTCCACATATGTTTTTACAGCAGCTCTAAAATTACTCCTCCTTTCCCTTTTCCTTTCTACCCTTTTTAAGTCAAAACACTTAGGCTTCATTGTTGGGCTTGATTTTTCACTCACACTTTCAATGAAAACCTGCTGAAGTCAAGTCATCACAAAAATGCAGCCCAAGCCCCATGATTTCTGGCTCCAACATATAATTCTGTCATCATTCTTTTCTCAGGGCACTCATCTCCTATCAAAAAACAAATATGGGGCAAAAATGTCATGCTGTTATGAACCAAATGACAATCATACAGGCATATATTTATAGATTTGTTTTCTGGAAGATACCTGGAGTCATCACCTCTGCTCCATGCAACTGGGACCTCACCAAATGTGCAGAGGAACAGCACTAAGGAAAACCAACACCACCACCACCTTTTTCCATGATGTTCCAACAAGAAGCATGAGGCTTCAAATGGTAGAAATGGAAACAGATTTGACCCTAGGAAATGGTGGAATCAATGTTATTGTATCAGGAGGTTTTAAAGACCAAAGTAGCTAAACAGTGACTTGCTGAGAATGACTCTTGCACTCCATGGCTTTGCCATATCTGGTAATGCTCTAGGGCAGGGGACTGACTACACAGCCTTTTGAACTCTCTATCACTCTTATGTTCAGATGTGACAGGGAATTTAACCCTTGACTGCATGATAAGGTGAAAGGAAAAAATGGACATGATCAGATGCTCAAAGGTAACAGTCCATATTCACTTTCTTACCCCACGGCTCCCTCCTCTACAATTGCTTGTGTCTTGTTCCCCTGCCCCCTTCCCTCACCCACAGCACCTGATTTTCAGATGCTCTGGTCACTGACTTACACCTCCAGATTGATCTAGAGCAGCCAACATCCGGCACTCAGATTTCTGATGAGATTGGCTTAAATGGAGTCACTTCTCTGGCGATGAAGCTGAGAGCAGATTTTTCAGCCCTTTCTCTCTCACACCCTCTTTTTCTCACCACTCATCCCCCTCCTGCTTTAGGGTGCTTTAATGTGATAAGGTGCTATACACAGTTAGTCTAAGCTGCTGTTTTAGAACCGTTAGTGAGAGTGAGCTAACACATGTGCGCTGTGTGTACATATTTTATTATTACCTTTCTAGCACATTCAAGTCTGTCAAAGGAAGTATGGCTTTATTTTGCAGTTTTCAGTTATATTTAATGTTTTACACTTCAGGAATGTTTTATAAGTAGGGCATAAGTTGTAGGAGCAACGGGATTCATATCAGATACGTAGTCTAACTCTGAGTCCCTTATTAACTTTTTCATCTCCCTGCAGAAGTTGTTTCTGTCCATATTTTTATTTCAGCTGGGCTGAGTGGGAGAAAGAACTCTAAGGGAGGTCTTAGCAGATGGTTGTCACAAACTGCATACGGCAATTGAGAATTAGTGTGCAAGCATATGCAACCTGGTACAGTATGAAACATTCCAGCATATGAACACTGAAGTAAATCAAGCTTGGACAGGATTTTTTTTTTTATTATGAAAATTAGAATTTAGTTTTTCTTTTCTTCTGCACATATGGATCTCAGTGTTTTTCAACATATGGGACCAAACTCTGGACTTAAGCATGACTCCTTGGAAATTTAGGTAGTTAAACTCTGTATGAATTTGATTTACTAAGTTTAATATAAAAATAAAGCATGAACAATTACAAGCACAACCACTGTATATGATATGTGTATCTATAAAACACCTAATTTTATATTGTTTCCCCTGCTCCACACGTTCTCTAAATAATCTGTGGCAGAAACCTATTGAAGAAAAGAATAGAAAAGAAAGGTGGTTCTGAGAATAATAACTTGAATAATAACTTCCGAGAATAATAATGTTGTTGTTTTCTTTTGTTTTCCTGTACAGAAGGAACACCTCTTCTGAAAATAAATAAATAAATGACCGGAACTGGGAAATATCAAGTGGAGGAGCAAACACAGTTTTGTAGGTCATGCTTTGAACCTGCAGGAGGAAGGTTTCTGTTATTCTGCCTTGAGATGTGACAGTGTTCAAACAGGTCTCTGCCCAAGCAGTGGTTTGGGTAGCATCTGTTCCCCCGTGCCCTAGTTCCACACTGCAGGGGTGACCCTGCTCCAGGCTGGTGTCACCCACCTCCCCTCACCTCTTTCCCTGTTGTCCTCTCTGCACTTGAGGTGCACATGGAGGGAACAGGGGAAGGATTTGGGGAGCTGGTTTTGCTGTGAGAGAGGCTCCTGGAAAATATGCCTCGGTGCTTCCTTAACCTTCCCGCTTGCCCTTCTCGCTAAGTTATGGCAGAAAAATAGAACTGAAACTGAGAGAGGGGAAAGAATGTAAATACTGGCACACAAGGAAATAGTGAATTACATATTGGTCGACCAAAACACAAATCAACTCAAAACTACAGGAGTCCACCAACATGCACATAAATCATTTATAACGATAATCCAAGGCTAGGTCCAAATCTCATTAAAGTATATGAATCCTTAATCTATTTTGGCAAAAAAGAGCCAATACACATTTTTTCTTTTTATCATAAATTACAGTTCTGTGGCACTGTGCAAATATTACCAAGCTGTAAGACAGCTGTGCTCCATTAAAATGTGTAATGGTCGCTGATTTCTTACAGCACATGGTCATCAGGCTGAATCTACAGCCAGTAATTAGGAAGATGAAATGTTTAATTGTGCCTTAATTTTGATAAAATTTATCTGTCACACATCCCGTAGTCAAGCAGTATGCTCACAAATCAATGTCATCAGGCCCAAGCAAGAACTGAAGCACCACACTCTTGTTCCTGACAGATTCATTTGAATATCAAACTGCTCTGGATAAGCCACCAGGCTAGCAAAACAAGTAAAACTTTCCTGATGAGCATGGCTTCTGTGACATATGTCTCACCACCTATGCTAAAAGACACACAGGTCAAAGCAAAAGGCAGCTACCTGCCTTTCACCTCTTGCTCAGCAAGTTCCCTGAGCGTAGTAGTAGGCTTGAAAAGAAAAAAGATTAAAAAAAAAAAAAAATACTTCTCACTAACTATTCAAAGCCCCCATAGGCCTGGGGAGCAGTCAGGTCAGGCAGTGGCTTTCATTCCTTTCATTCCCCCCTCTTATTTGTTCTCCTGCTGAAAAACCATGTGAGGCAAAGCCAGTGTCCATTGTGTAGGCGAGATGCAATCACTCACTTCCCTGCTGGCAGTACAGCAGTGCACATTACAGCAACCAGTCATGTGCAGATTATTACCACACATATGCATTATTTTTTTTTATTTTTTTTTCCCCACACCGGAGTCCACATGGTGTATCAAAATGGTAGAGCACCGCCTGAATAGTACCCACTTCCATTTTAAAAAGTGCATGCTTTGCTTTTAGTACATCCAAATATGGGTCTCATTTTGTTCATGAATGACTTTTTTTCTTTCTTTCTCATTGCTTTTCTATCAGTCTAACAGGAACGGTTACCCAAGACAGACTGACTACTTACCATGATGGTAGGCAGACTGGCCTCTGCTCAATAATGCTTCTTAATTGTTTTCAAAGTGCCATTGTTGATATTGTCCATCTGTCCTGTTGGAAGATGCTGTAGCACCCTAGCTACAGGGACTGAACCCAGCAGTTCTGGCTTAACAAATATAAGCCTTCCTCTGCTTGGGAAAAATCAGTGCCCATAACTTCAAATGCTGTAGCTGATCCAGACATATCAGTACATGGTCCAGACAGACGGGGGGAAGGCAGGATAACACTGGTCTTCTTATGGGTCACAATGCAACAGAAGCTACATAGGGACCTTGGTATCATCATTGAGAGCAGTAGTTATAATCACCTTAATTTGGTATAAAGCCACACCAAGACTCAAGTATTGGATGTTTTTATGTTTGGAAGGGCTTGCTCTTCCAAGAGTGTGTTCATTGGATCAAGCCTATTGATGTTGGGAATGAGTTTTCCCTTTGCACCTACTGAAGGATCAGTCTAGCTGTGTCCCAGCAGAGAGCAAGTGCCCCATTTTTGTTCCTCTAAATTATACCCCTGTACACATAGTTATATATTCTGCACACAGCTGTAAAGAGAAGCTTAATGAAAAGGCAGCAAAAAGGCAACTTGGCAGCATCTACAATTCTCATTTTTCTGATAGCCAACTCAGAGAAACAGAAACTTTGGATTATATTCAGTCTGCTTTTAAGCCAGAGGATTGACTATACTGGAATAATTACGTTTTGGTTATGAAACAGTCAGGTGTCCATCCTAATTCCTTTAATATGAGATCAGGTTTTGATAACCTTTTCCTTGAGGCCCTGTTAACCTACCTGCTTATTATATTATTACCTTTTCAGTTTTCCTACTGTTGCTACTCTAGATCCCAGAAGAACCTCTGGAATGATTGCAGCTGGGATTGTCCTATGAAACCTTCTCCCCGTCTGTTTAACCTTCACATGACCTCGATCTTAAATAGCTCAATTAGTTGAGGGACTAGAAGCATCTATGTAACAGCAGATGTAAATCTCTGTATGCATATGCTTGTGTCTTGTTTCTAATAACCTTGCTGTTGTATTTCTTCTGTGAATATAAAACATGTATTTCTTATCTATGAGGTATCTGAGACGGTCTCAGACTTAATCTGAAGCATGCAGTATATCTTAAAAAGAGTGACTTCTGTTCTACATTTCTCTTATTCATTTCTTGATTTTCACTTACAATCAAATGCCAGCTTTATCAAATATTGGAGGATCACAGACCTGGAGTCTGTTTTCTTCAACAATATCTCTTGTAATATTTTGATTTAATTATGCAACAACAAAAAATAATAAAGAGATAATCAGATTTGAAATCTAAGAATCTTTGAAAATCAATTGGTTGCTGCAAACAGATCAGTTGTTGGTTTTTGAGTTTTGCATCTTTTTTCATTTAAATGCGTATGTATGCAGATAGAAACTAACTCTATCTTTCAGAGGCAATCAACTACCTTCCAGCCTTTCAGAATAGAAGTTGTTCAATATTACATACCCCTGTTTAGAGCATAAGTATAGTAAACTCGTTTAGAGTATGACAGAACATACTCTAAAGAAGAGTATGTTTAGAGTAACATTTAACATTACTCTAAAATGATCACAGAAACTTGAGATAGTGCAGAACTGTTGCTTGTTCCCCACTGTCGTAGTTCTAGCACAGTTACATGGCTTGCATTCATTGACCAGGGACTTGACAATTTCAACTTCACAGCACTAAAAGCCTGAAAACCCACCTCTCATATTGTATCACTTGCTGCAAAAAGCTGGAATTTATATATTCATCTGTAATTCATTCTTCCTTTTGAGTTTATTTCTTGCACAGTATTAACATAGGAGAATCTGCTCACCATCTTGTTTGTCGTTTTTTTTTGTTTGTTTGTTGTTTTTTTTTGTTTTTTTTTTTTAATATTTTTATTATTTGTTTGTTTGTTTGTTTTATGAGGTGCTGTTTGTAATGTACATAGAATGTTGTAATGTTAAAAGAATGTCTATGTTTTAAGCTGAATCATCACAGTTTGGGTTTCTCTGGAATCTGTGCATTATAGCTGCCTGCATCAAGTAAAAAGCTGCCCCGTTTTTATTTATCTTATAAACAGTGAAACTTCAAAATCTTGTAAAAATATCATGGGTGACAAAAATGCATAAACTACCTGATAATGATAATGATATATCTTCATCATAAACCTGGGAATTCTGTCTGCAAAAAAACAAACAATAACCAAAGTATACAATCTAGCTAAGCTCACCAGCTTTTTCTATCCTGGATAAAAATAAAAGTGCAAAAATGCTGAATTTGTGCCTCTAGCATGTTCAGAAATTTTGACATAAACAACATGAATGTACTAAAACAGTTGATTGATGTCAAAATGGTTGGACAGATAGGCAGGATTTTTAACAATGGAAAAAATTGTGAGCTCAACCATTCTGTCTTTTTTGATTTTATTATTACTGTTATACATCATTTGAATATACCCCTTTGTCCCTCATGACAGAGCATGCTTAACAAACACTAGTTTGGAGTAAGTGTGGGATCTTCAATTTTAAGTGTGGTAAAGGAAGGCAGGAGATATTTCATCACAGCTTTCATTTCATCAGCCTCTTCTGAAATGTTCTCACTCTCTTTCATTTCTTCTTATATTTCACAACAGTTCTGGTGGCTGTAATAAAAAGGTTTCTTATCTTTTTGAATCATTTTTCAGTTTAGTTCAGTTTGGTTTCTGTTCTTTGATGTTAATGAGATTACAGATTTTAACAGTGATTATGACAGTGTTAGCAGCCTGTAATCTGTCAAATCCCTCAGAAGTCTGTTTTAGCTATATTTCTATAATTGTCTGGTTTACATATTTACTTAGTTAATTGTATGAAATTAGAGCCTCCTTGTAACATCTCAAGAGACAAAGCTTGCAATCAAAATCTTTTTCATTACCAACTCAAATTTCAAGATCTTTGAAGCAGTCAAGCATAAAGTTATAAATTTCTTCTAAGGCAGTCAACATGCAGATATCCATGCTGTTAAAGTTAGTGTTATCATATGATAGTCCTTTTTTTTTTTTTTTTTTTTTTTTTTTTTTTTTTCAAGCAACTTAGGAGAGGGTGGTTGGATGGGGATATTTTCAACTCAAAGTATTCGAAGTCTATGGTAGTTTCTTCATAGACCTTCTAGATCTACCTAAGTGATCTATAGCTGTTACCTCAATGTAACATAATAGCACAGAAGTAGTAGTCACAGTACTTTCACAAAATGTTTTATTGTCTGAGGAGTTACAAAGAATTTTTGATATTTATTTATATTACAGAAGCTACCTGCACAGATAATGAAAAATGGGTGCCTGTATCAGACAGTTTACAGCCTGGATTTGTTAAGAGATAAAAGAGATGATGGAAAGAGACAAATAGGTGTGGGTAAGTGAGGGATAAAACAGGAAGAAATGAAAAAATAAAAATGTTTTGCCCTGTAAAAAATAGATTCCTCTCCCTCTGCTTAGTCATTGTCAACTGGCATTCTTCTACTGACACTGTGTTCAAAACCAGTTGTAAATATGAATTTACAGGAGCATAATATGGCAGATTTCTGGATTTAGATAGAAGCTTTTTCCTAAGCATAATGAGTGCCAATAAGAAGAAAGTAATTTTTTTTTTTGAGACACTAGAATAATTTCAAACACAATATTCTGATTATCCCTCCAAACCCCTAAGTGTGAATTCCTTCTAAAAAAAAAAAAAAAAAAAAAAAAAGTAATCCTGTAACATTAATTTTAATTATTCTACGATTAATTATATGTCAAATAATACTTTTAACAATTCCTGCACACCATTCTAGTCCAATTTCGGTTTGTACTGAGAACAATCAATGTGTAATGCATCAAATACAAATTTGAATACTTCATATGGCACTGGGCTGGCCTGGATTAATATCTGTCCACCAGTCTTGCTTGCTCATTATGTCTCTTTTCTCTATCTTTTTCTCCAGTCTTATAACCGGCAAAATAAGAGAACATTCCATTCCCATAGGGAGCTCCTTTAAGCTCAATGTGGTGCCAGTGGACACAGCAAGCTGCCTTAGACACCACCCTTGCAGGAACACCACAGGACTATCTATAAACCTGTAATGTTAAGAATGCTCACCTAATTTTTGTTTGAAAAAGGGAGTGGCATGATGCTAACCTGTCCTCACTGACCTTTGGATGTTAAAAATATGCATTTTTAACATCAACAACATAACAACAGTACATAAGCTTACATTTCACATGGTAATAACCAGACCAAAAAAGTCATTAGGATTCACCATACTTGTTAAAAAAGTCTGACAAATTCTGTAAACGAGTGTATGAGAAATTATAAGTATCACTGCCAATATTATAGTGATTCTCTGGAATTGTCGTACTGAAACACCAATGGAAGGAAAACTGTGAAACTTTAATCCTTATCTTCTGGGGGTCTCTTTAAGCAGTTTTGTATAAGACCTCAGAAAATCAAGTGGCTAGTAGAATGATTAAAATGTAGAGTTGTGGCTGCAATGGGAGGAAAGAACATTTCAAAATTATTTAGGAAAAGAATGTGATATTTGCTTGACATAATTTAGTCATTCTGCAATAGGTTTTCAATATGTTTTCCTTATTCATATTCTGTGATCATTGCTTTAGATATAAGAATACTAGGCAAGCACCTGAAAGAAGCTAGTTATAATTAACCTCTTTTATGCCTATGAATTTTTTACTCACCTAATCAGAGAGAAGGAATAATGCAATGTAATTGGAAGACCATGGCACCCTCACAGAAGGAAAAGGTGTTTCAAATAATTTGCAATTATACAAACAACTTTTGCTGTATACTGTATTAGCACACAGCATTTCATGCACTGAACAAATCTAGAAAACATTAACTATTTTAAGGAACAAACATAAGAAAATAAAAGTGAAGTCTGTTGAATACATTTTCAACATAAACAATTCATCCATCTCTATTGAGACTTATTTCTTAGCACCCTGGTTTAGGGGGCTACAAGCCAGCACTTGGTTGTAGTCCAACAACATCTCGCATCCCTCAGGCATATGACTTTACATTATAATAAATTAATATATTTTAAAACAAAAGCCCCACACGATCCTTCAAAAATCTCTGTCAAACATGGTGCCCTTATTCCTACAACAGTGTTTGTAGCCTGGCACAGGAAGGTGAAGGGAATGCTATTTTTAAAAGAACATACTTATATTCAGGATTTTCTGGATTATCAGCACCTGGCACAAACCCAAATATCTGAAATCTGCTTCCTTAGAAAAATGGGCTCCACAGTGCAGACAGTGGGAACAAAGCCTCATCTCCAGCCTGCATAACTCTGCGTCTGTCTGGACCAGGGCCACACCGGTGAGTGACGGGGGCTAATGGAGGAGTGGGTGCAGCCTACGGGTCCTCACTCCAGTGAGCCTGTGGTAACGCACCTCGGCAGAAGAAGCTCTGCTTGGGCCAGCCAATCTGCCTCTCTGCAATTGTATGGGCTACATACCATAACGCCACAAGCTGCCATGCCATCGCCTTCACTGCTCTTCCATGGAAACACATGCCTGAGCCCTGCCACGCCTCTGCTCTGGAGTTTTACCCTGACCATTCAAGGGGGTGGTGGGTTTGTCCTAGAAAAGGACAAAAAAAAACTCAGACCTGTTGGACTGCTTGTTACCAGCCATAAGGACTGAAAATAAGCGGATAAATGCAGACCTCATGGAAGCAGCTTCATGGTTTCAATAAAATATTATTCAATTTACTCATCATAAGACAGGTTCAGCATCTAAATTCTTAATTTGCCATGCCAATGCAACATTTTGCTCCCCAGCAGTGTGCTGGGGACTTGCACGCCTCCATCATACAATCCCAGCATTGCTTTCAGGGAGCACTGTTAGCTTCGTCATATGTGCAGTAATTGGCTTTTGTTTGAGTTACTTGGACCAGAAAGAAGGAAAAAAAAAAAAAAACCTTCTCCTGTGCTGACCCTGGGCGCCAGCCATATTGAAGAATGAAGGGTTGTTGGCCTGCGGTGCCAACATACTCCACCTTCACGGGGAGGCCGTGCCCCTCACGCTCCAGCAATGCCAGACGGCGCTCGGATGAGGCGGGCTGGGTCTGGCAGGTGGCAGCACAGGAGGTAGTAAGTGAGAGCAGCACAGCATAACTAGCTGTAGCGTAGCCGCACAATAATATCCTCGCGTCCTCGAAACTGTAGGAGTGTTTTTGACTTTGACTGCTTCCAATACCTGACAAATATGAGATCATGGCTTCTGGCAGAAAAAGGGCAAATTCGTAGCCGTTCCAACAAGGCTGCCAGTGGTGGGAGGAGGTGTCACCCACCCTGTCCCAACAGGTAGTCTCTTGACTTCATACCAGCAGCACCTCCTCCTCTCTGTGCTACCCCAAAGCACTTTATATTCACCCAATCCACACCCATGCAAACCAGTGTCTCCCACAAAATGATCCTTCCTAAGACGAATCTCCCTTTCTTTTGAAATGGGAAGGGAGGTGTGGCATATTAAGTCCCGTGTTGGCTTTTTTTGCTGCTTTATGCACTCTTTGTTCTCAAAATATGTTGCTTCTAAGGAATACAGATCTGGGGAAGCAAGCAAGCAAAAATTGAAATGTGAGAGCAAAAGCAGACGAGTTTATAAGCATTGGGCCCAAACACAGCTAGATAACTTCACTGTGCAATAAAGGTCCATGAATAATTGATTTCACTAGCTGAAATGAAGATTGGTTTTTGAAAAGCTTTTTTTTGGTACCAAAAATAGAAATAACTCTGGACTGAAAATGTCACAGTGCACACATTTTACCAAAATCATCCTCCAAAACATGCACAACCCCCCCGGTTTCCAGCAATGAGTATTCCAGTACCTAACTCTTTTTGCCAGAAAATCCTTGCCTCTGCCAGCTAGTTTAAGGGAGAGCAAGCCTGAAGCAGAGGTTTGCACCATGGAGGCTCTATCTGTCCCATAGGTAGCCGTGGCTGTGACTCACAGGTGAGTGTGCCAGAAGGTAAGATTAAGCAAATGGCCCTAAACTTCAGCGACACATATTGTTCTGTTGGATGCATGCCCAAAACCAAAGGGGAGTATGTGTGTGTGTGTGTGTGTGTGTGTAAAAAATGTTGCAAATTAATCTAATTATGCTGATATTTACATTCTTTCTGGGTGGCCAGTAGAAAAATAAGGATTATTTGAATTTCTCAGTTATAGGGAGAATGTAGTCATGAGCTATGTTTTACGAGTCCTCCAGACCAATTTGGCCTTTCACTTGGCTAAGCAATTTGGCCAACATAGTTGTGAGATGCTGAGGAACAAGCAGCATGGTCAAAAATGTACAGGTTGAGTAATAGCACGGTGAATGAGACATCCTGTTTACATCAGGTAGCAGGGAAGGGCATTGGCCAGTGAGAATTTGTGGGCACTTCTATGTATCTGTATACATTCACTGAACCAAATGAGTGGTCTGAAGGCTCTTACACCCTGTAATTTGGCATCTAGAGCAAAGAGACAAAATGACATTGATTGAAAAAGCTAATTTCTGGTTGGTTTCCATGCAAAGAGTTCTCCCAGCAACAGAATCTGGTCCAGGCACAACAGCCACAAATTTGTCAATGAATGGTCACAAGATGTCAATATATGGCCCAGATGAATGTGATCCAGAGAATTTTGGTTTGTCCTGAAAAAATGGTTGTGAAACAGAGACTGGCTATTGTTTTCATGGTTATGCTGCTGACTGATTCTGCTTCCACTTGCAAGTCTCCATTGGTATAGGCTGTATTGTTATTTGCCTTTGAGTGCAGGTTTACAGCCACGTCATTCTCTCCTCCTAACAGTTAGTCCTGCAACATTCAACAAACAAGTATTTTTCACTTTGAGGAAGCAACAGAGAGAGAATAGAAAAAGGGTAAAGTGAAAAAACAGACAAAATCAATTTGACCCAGCTATGTTGGAAAATGATCCAGATGCGAACATCATAGAAAAAAAAGGTTAAAGCCTGCAGAAGTTAGAGAGCTACTGTGCAGCTTTAAGCACACTTTTCTGCACTTCTTATACTTTATACTTCTCCCTTCTGAATCCTTCTGCTGGTAAGTGGTGTACATTGTTAACAACTTCTGTGTTACCATGGAGAGAAAGAGACAGAGGGAAAGAACAAATGTGAAAAGACAATGATAGAGAACAGAAACAAAAATCACTGCTTTTAGGAAAAGACTTGAAAGTACAATTGAATAAATCAGGAAAAAAAAAAAAAAAAGTCTTCATTTTAATGGATGGTTGACACTGAAAAATATTTTCAAAGTAATGTCCTGGCAGAAAGGTATTTCTGAATAAATTCATTGCAGCTATGGATTTATATGATGTTGGGTTTTGCTAAAGTACACTTATATTCTGGAGAAAGACTCTAAATATGCACACAATGGTTCTCTGGGTCTTTTATCTCCATTAATTCTCAACTGAATTTCTTCAGTTCCTTAGTAAGAAGACACCAAGCATTTGTTGTCATTCTTAAATGTGTTTTCTGCAAATGTAACCTCAGATCTGAAAAACAAACAAACAAAGTGCACACACACACGCATACACACACACACACAAAAACACCACCACCACCACCAACAACAACAACAAAAACACAAATTCTGTCTGGTTTGAGAATTACCACACATAGCAAAAGATCTGAAAGGCACAATAAGTTTTCATTTAACTCTGTGTGATACCACAAAATTCAGATAATTCAGAATGTAGGATGGAGGCAAGAATCCAATTTGCACTCATACCTATGTGAATATTTCAATGAGTATGAGAAGAAAGGCAAATAAAAATACAAAATACACTCTCTTTTTTTTTTTTGCTAAAATATCTATATTTCCAAATCCAAAGTAGACAAAGGTTTGATGATCAAGAAGGTTGACAATCTAGAATGAAATCAAGCTTTATGGTGCACTGACATTGTTGGGTCAGAAGTTTCTTTACTTCCCATAGGCATCATGATTTGTCAGCGTATTTACAAGTGTTGGCAATTACTTGTATTTTGCCACAGATTTTGCACTGATAGCATTTTCTGTTTAAATCATTGCATTTGGTATAATAAATATTTTATTGGGAAATAAGTACGGTACATTTGATTAGAGGATTTTACTAAGGTTGGGCTTGATGACTGTACATTGATTATCATGCCACACACTGGAGCTGATAGTTCTGGTCTGGTATTCGTTGAAGCACTGCATTCATCGGGCGATGAAGCCCTGCAATAAAGAGAAACTAATGGAAGCAATTAGAAAGGAACACCTGTCGGTGGAAGACTGCAACCTCTACATTGACCATAGCCAGAAATTACTCCCAATTGTTATTCACAACAATGCAAGGCCTCTGGACTGTGAATGCAGGCAATGATAGACTGCAATAAAATTTGCAAATGAGTTTTCACACTGTCCAATAAAATTCTATGACTTTGTCAATCTGTGTTGACACAGACCAACACATGCCTAAACAATAAAATGATGTAACAAAGGCACTAATCACTATTGTTGATGAAAAGTATCCTTGCACTTCTGAAATACCTGGTTTCAAATTTTCCATTGATTACAGATAGGCTTGAGACTTTTGGCTTCCTCCTAATATCTGGTGGAAGCCTAGCCTTATCAGGCAGGTTAGATCAGTTAGTGTTCTCCACTCAAGATCCAGAAACTTAATAACAAAGTTGTTTGTAAGTCAGTCACAGCAGCAAAGTCATAAGCAAAATGCCTTTATGCACTGCATGGTTTCAGTCAGCAGATGACATTTTGCCAATTATCTATTTTACTTTTTACCTCTGTTGGAGACAGAAACTGTCCTCAAAAGGAGTAATTTTAAAAAAATTATTATTATTATTATTTATTTTTTATATATATACTAAGGGGACTGTTAGAAAGAGATATTCAGGTAAAGCATATGCTTCCCTTCCAATCCTAAGAAGAGCAGAAAGTATTTAACACAGTTTAATTCTTCAGCATTCCTTTTGAAAATAGCGAATTGGAGAGAAGAGAATGCAGCAACAATATTAGATAAGGAAGAAGGTGATGTGGGGAGAGAAGAAAAAGTTATGCTAAGAAGAATCCATTTGGAGTGACATTCCTGATCTCAGCACACTGTAGTGTATGCGTACCATGAAAGACAACAGAATGACAGATTTTCACATCTGTCAAATGTCCATGGTCTTAGACTGGTAGTAGGACTGGCATAAGACCGCCAGTAGAAACCTGAGAAGTCATTCAAGCTTTGCTTTTAAAATTGTTGTCACCAAAAACCTCATGCAAAAATAATCCTCCCAGTTTATAATTGCTTTTTACTTATTTATCATTTTTTTAATTTATTTGTCATTTGTCACAAAAAAATGTACATCAATATTGTTCTGCAGAAAAATTCCCTTTGCCTTAAATATACTCTTTCTCCCTGCTGGAATGTAACTGAATGAAACTACTCCATATCTTTAAAAAGCCCAACCACAATACAAAAGTTTAATTGATAAACTTAATTTAATTCTGTAATGATGAGTTGATTCTCTTCAGGGTGTAGTTTTATGTTCTGTACAGATAGTAGATACAAATATTTTCTGGTGCAACTGTTTACATACAGTAAGACACAAATTTATATACAGAAACTGATTAATTATAAATCCATTAAAAATATCAATTGTAAGAGTAATAAAAATAAAAATGACATTGTTTTTACCTGAATGGCACACATACTTGCAATGTGCTTTTTAGAAGGCAGATAATTACAACTGCATTTCAGTCTCCTTTTTTCTCCACTTTTTTTTTTTTTATTATTTTTCAGGAATCAGACACAGAGGAGTTTGCTGCAATGTGTTCACAGTCTAAGATATTTTACAGGACCTTCCAATTAAGTAACTACTTCTGAGAATAGCTTTTACTTACCTTGTAGGAGCCATCAGAAAGAGGTCTAAGATAGTCCCTCTAAATTATTTATTCAAAATTTAACAATGATTTGTAACAGGAACATGAAGACAATCCACCACATGCTCTTTACTTCCAGTTCTAAGTAGTCAAAACTATGTGCATGAAAGTTTATAGGTCTGTGGAAGAAAAAATTTCAGCAATGAAGAATTCAAACAATGGATTTACTCTAGGTTCTATAACATAAGTAAACACAAGTACCTGTGATTCATCTGCATATTTCTTTTTCTTTTGGAAAGTGAAAAATATTAGAAGGCAAATGAACATGTTCTCCTCCTTTTGTGGAAATTTTGTTTATATTTTGAGAGATAAGACAAGTGTACAAACAGTTGGGCATGAGTCAATCATGCATCTCTCCAGCATCAACGGTCAACCACATCCAGCCCCACATTGTTCAGTCTGGAGAACAGAACTTAACAGTGCACAGGGACAACACAAAGGCCACAGACAAGCTGCAGTAAAGGAAATTCCATCAAGACATCAGGAAGCAAATGTTGCCTGTGAAGGAGAGCAAACACTGGAACATGTTGCCTACAGAAGCTGTGGAACCTCCACCCTTGGAGATAGTCAGACAAGGTACCTGATACAAGTAGTCCTGTGTTGAGAAAGGTGTTGGACCAATTGGCCTTTGGAGTTTATTTCTTAACTAAACTGTCCTGTGCCTTTTTAGGAGTTTGAAAAACTACCTCTCAAGTTCCTGGAAAGAGGAAAGCTCTATCCCCACACTTTCAATAAAGCTTATTTTAAAAATTCAATAATGTCACCTCTTCCTTGAGTCACTGTGACTCAAGCAGCCTGCCTAAAATCTATGGTCATGTCCAAAAAGTTTATTTTAGTTAGGAGAAAGATGAAGACAAAGCCCAACTACTCTCTGCTAATACTTGAAATAAAAAGAGGACTGAATATGGAGAAAAAAAAAAAAAAAAAAAGACAACAAAGAAAAAAACAAACCACCTCTTTTCCCAGAGAGGGAGCTCTGTCACACCCTGGACATACAACCACATAGTGAGTCAATTATGAGAACACATGCGTAATGATGAACACCTCTGGGATTCATTTTTTTTTAATGAAAATGGTGCCCAATCACAGATAATGACATTCATGTCTAATGATAATTTCACTAAATGGGCTGTTTTTACCTTTGTTTTTCTCTGCTTTCCTTTAGGGAAATTCTGCTCATCAGCAAACAAGTATGTAAAATAGACAGATGAACTGATACAAGACTGCATGGATGCTCATTGGTCAATAAGCATCCAACAAATTTTAACACCTTAATATATCTTTAAAATGTCAAGAACAATTTACGTTAAAGGCAGTTGTTTTATCTGAATCAGATAGCTACCTATTCCCCCTGGGATTTTCTATCATTGGCCTTATTCTGAAACATGCTTATCTTGTTTGGGGTCTGATTTCTTTGTCTGAAAATGTGCTAATGGCCAGCATGGATGGGACTATTCATCTAGAGGTTGTTGAATGTCATGTAAAAGCTTTGATCTTCTTTCTTTGGCTTGGATCTTCATTGTCTTAAACAGATTGTGACAGAGCAAAAATTAATACTTTCTTTTTAGGGTCAGAGTTTGACAGGTTATTCACATTGAACATTTCTTTGCTCTCTGAGTAATCTGTGAAAATGTGAAGTTTTACTTTGTTCTTTTAATTGTTCTCCATAGGAAAAGGTGTAAGACTAGAGCTTGAGGTGGGATATCTGGCAAGCAAATGTGGCAAAGCACTCAAAGAAATCATTTAGAATTAAATTATTTGTGATTTTCTATATGCACAGACATCTTCCTGCACAAAAACTGCAAGAAGAACCTCACTAGATCCTTGAGGAAATAACTGAAGCACTGAGATTTGAGTTTCATCACATTTTCTTCAGTATTTACAGAAGCATATGTAGAATGCTAACTGATACTGAAGTTATGTTTAAAATCTTTGGTATTCAAGACAATAGCTATCAAAGTTTTATTTTAGTTTTCTACTAGTGAAAAGGAGTGGAAAAGATACCAGAATGGACATAGAACTGGGAAGAGAGAATATGCAGAAAATCTCAACAAAAATAATTCTTAAGTAGGGAAAGATTAATTACAATGCTAGCCCAAAAGCAAAGAGATCTGGCAATGCTACAGAAAAGCAGCATCAGAGACGAATACTAGCAATCAAAACCAAAGATTTTTTTTCTGTTCAGTATAAAATAAGGTTTTATTATCAATGTAACAAGGCTACAGTATTAGATTACATGTTAGATGTTAGGAGGAAACTCTTCACTCAGAGGGTGATGAGGCACAGCAATGAGTGGCCCAGAGAAGTTGAGGAAGAGTCATTTCTGGAGGTGTTCAAGGCCAGTTTGTGTGGGGCTTAGGTCAACCTGATCTAGTGGGTGGCATCCCTGCCAGTGTTCAGTATAAAAATTCACACTGCAGTATTTGTTTGCCATTTAAATGTCATTAGTTCCTACACTTCATTTCTGAATTTATCAGGATATTTATCAGGAATTATCTGAGAAGAGCTCACAATGCTGGTACATCCCTCTAAGTTCCTGATCAGAAAATATTTACCAGGAGCTGGATTAATCTCATCTGAGTATTATCCATATCTAAGCAGTCCTTCTATTCAATGGAGAGAATTCAGCTTTTCCAGGGCTCTTCAATGACTTCAATGATTTCAGAAGGAGTCTATATAACTATACAAGATGAAATGCCTGGCTTTAAGGTGATTAAAGTATCTGCATAGGTTAGTAAATATTCAGCAAGACCTATTCCAAAAAAAATGTCACCCTAGCAGATGTAGCAAATCTGTTTCTAGAACAAAACTCAGCATATCATTAATATAGGGTCATTAATACAATAAATACATTACAACTGAGCAAAGTAACACAAAAAGAGAAATAATTTAAAATTTGTCAGGAATTATATCCAAGTTTTGCTTTACTCTCATTCCCCTAATGCAAAGGGCCTCCTCCAATGCATTGCCTGTCCCAGTTCCCACCTACTGTTCCTTTTGTCTTTTCTGGAATATGACACACTAGTTTTTGGTCCATCAAAATGGTGTGGCTATGCTTGTGTAGAGTAGCAGGGCTGGAAGAGCTTACTCTAGTGCATATGAGAAGACTTATTATTCTGGTCACAGTCACACTGGACTTCTAAGACTGAGCTTTGTCAGAAGACCTGGATTGTCTTGCTTTGCCTCAGTGTCCTACAAACTACCTTAAAATAAAATAAATAAAATAAAATAAAATAAAATAAAATAAAATAAAATAAAATAAAATAAAATAAAATAAAATAATAAAATAAAATAAAATAAAATAAAATAAAATAAAATAAAATAAAATAAAATAAAAATTATCAGCAGTGTTTCTACTATATTTTGTATTCATCCCCCATAGTAACCAGATGCCAAATTATTTCTTAGGTTTTAAAAATTGCTCAAAAGACTACTTTCTTTTGTATAATTTAGCTGACATATTTAGTTTGACAAAGAATAACATTTACTATTTAGTAGAATAAAAGTTACTTTTATGAAGCATGGGTAAAATTCATGCCAGAAATTGACAAACAAAGGCATGTATAGAGATGCACACTGGAAATGCTCAGTCTGCAATTGGCCTAGCGATAGGGAACTACTGATGAGAAGTCAAGGTCATTTCTAATGTGTTAATCTCAAAGCATCAGGACAGGATTGCAGTTTTATTCTGGTAAACATGGAAAATCCACTTAGTTGTGTGAGTAATTAAAACATTGGATGCCCCACTGGTCATTCCTAACTCAGTTATCAGCAAGAATCCCACTAATCATAAGTCAAGGATGGAGTCTGTGCATGTGCTGTACATGTGGCTCTCTGCATATGTCTGCACATCATTTCACAGGAAACTATTTCACACTAGACCAGCTTGGTGAGTAGCTGTTGTTCACACCCACCAAGAAATAAGTACATGTGAGAATAATACCTTTACAACTTTGAAATGTCCTTAGACAGACTTTTAATCTCCAGGCCATCAACCTGCTGTGAACTCTCCTCCTGACTTTTCACACTTACAGAGAACGGGAGTCAAGCAACACACCATAAGGCAATATGAAAAGACAGAAAAATTCTGGGAAGTGCAAAATTAAGTGTAAATAAAAATATGTCATCTTTTTAAAATATGTGGCTGTTTCATCATATATTTAAGCATAAGCATGCATATGCTGATACAAATTTGATTAGTAAATTAGATTGCAATGCTTAAAATGCAAGATGATACTAATGAATTCTAACAATAGTCTTCAGCTCCATCTCCTTGGTGTCTGCTCCATATGTCATGGCTGGCACAAAAGCATAAGTAGTTAAAACACCTGTGTTTTCACAGATTTCTTACTAATGTTAAGTTTAACCTCTGAAGGCCTTTTCATTCCATCTATTAGTATTATTTGTATAGTTAAATATATATTTCACTTAGCAAGGATACAGCAAAACAAAGGACTTCACCTCATGACCTTTCATCTGAAGGCCTTGATATGGTGTTACTCTAAGCTTTGATATCAACTTAAATTGATCATTTTAAAAGACCAAGAGAAAAGAAGAAAAACAAAGGCAATGCATACATACCTGTGTCTTTTCAGAGATGGAAGATCCAAAATGGAAGGGGTGATCATGCTGAGGTATTAAGGAAAACAAACTATAATATCTGCAAAGTCTGTGTCTTGATTTATTTATGTCCTTATTTATTTATTTAATTTTTGTTTTTGTTTTTGTTTTGTTTGTTACTTGCTTGGTGAGAAATTGATCTACTAGAGAAGTCATCACTGGCAGGTTAAAAAGTAAGAGTTAAGGATGGATTTCAAAGCAGAGGGACTGGATGGTTGGCATAGAGGAGATAGAAGGTTGATTCAACGACATGGAGAAGCTCACCCAAAAGGTAATGGGAGAAGTGATGGACAGAGAAATCAAGTAAAAAGCACAGAAGTAATAGTAAACCAAAAAATAGAAAGAGCAGAAGTAAACAATTTGGACTTGAACAATCTTTTGTTCAATTAATTAGATTTAAAATGAAAAGGAAGAAACCTAAAGTCATTGTCAGTGTTTCACAGACTTAGTAAAACTGGGAGAAGGGAGATGAGGAGCAGAATATTGTGTACATCAACCAGAAATGACCACAGCATCAAGAGGAGAAAAATCTGAGACACTGAAATTGTTTCAGTAAGAGAGCTATTGAAGAATTGAAATAGTTACATAGGTAAGAAAACAGATTTAATTTCAAGGAAAAAAAAAAAAAAAAAAAAAAGTGGATGGTGGGTGGATGTATGTGACCATATCAGGTTGGCTTACACCTCCATTTCTGTCTCTGAAGTCAGGGTTTTACAAACCTTTATTCCTTATTCTTCTGGGAGAGCATGTTCATATTTTGCTACAAGGAGCTAAGTAGACCCTTGATCCTTAGTATCAGTGGGATTCACAAAAACTAAGGGGTAACTTCATTCCCTTTAACACTGTAATGCCAAATTTCCAGCTGAATGTTTTACTCCTTTGAAGTTGCTTACACAAAACAGCAGAAATTTGAAAATGTGATTGTATTGAGTTTACAATTGAGTTTACAAGGCAAGGGTTTCGTAGCAGGAGGGCTGAAGGGGCGGCCTCTGTGCGCAGAGCCCTGCAGCTGCCCCATGTCAGATCAGAGGCAGCTCCAGCCAGCTCCAGAAGTGACCTGCTGCTGGCCAGAGACAAGCCATGGAATGAGAGAGCAGATTTAAGGAAGGAGCAAAAGCAGTTCCCCTGCGGCTGGTGGAGAGGCCCCTGGTGGAGCAGGCTGTCCCCCTGCAGCCCATGGGTCCCACATGGAGCAGATCTCCACGCTGCAGCCCATGGAGGAGCCCCCGGTGGAGCAGGGGGATGTGGCCTGGAGGAGGCTGTGGCCCATGGAGAGCCCCCGCAGGAGCAGGCCCCGGGCCAGAGCTGCAGCCCGTGGAGAGGAGCCCACGCAGGAGCAGGGGGTCTGGGGGGAGCTGCCGCCCACCCGTGGGGGACCCGTGCTGGAGCAGTTTGCTCCTGGGGGATGGATCCCGTGGTACGGAGCCGTATGGGAGCAGTGCTTGAAGAGCTGCTGCCTGTGGGCAGCCCCCGCAGGCTGAGTTGGGGAAGGACAGCATCCCGTGGGAGGGACCCCAGAGTGACATGATGGAGCAGTGGAGACAAAGTGTCAGGGATTGACTGCAGCCCCCATTCCCCATTCCCTGCGCTGCCTGGGGAGAGGAGGGGGAGAGTAGGTGGGAAGTTGTTTCTAGTTTGCTTTTAGGTGCTCACTGTTCGATTCTGTTATCAAGAGGCCATAAATTACATTAATCTCCCTATGCTGAGTCTGTCTTGTCTGTGACAGTAACTGGTGAGTGATTTCCCTGACATTACCTCACCTCATGAGCCCTTTTTCATCATATTTTTTCCTCCTGTCTTTCTGAGGCTGGAGAGTGAGAGAGAAGTGTGGTGGTACTTAGCTACCTACCAGACAGGATCAAGAAGGTAGAAGTTTGTTTTTCAGGACACTAATTAAATGCTAAACCTAATTCTTCATATTCTTCATGTTTTCCTCTGAAACTTCATCATAACACAAATGCATCCTGAGAAAACACATCTCCCTAGGTGTAGAAGATGTATATTATTTTTTAAAAGTCTTGTTTTTCTCAAACTTCTGTCCAGAAAGGATGTCATCTTCCTTCTCATTGTTTCATTTGAATTCTCTTTCTCTGGATACCAGAGGAAGAGAACAGAAAAATTCTGTGCACAATGCATGGACAGGGCATTCCATCCAATTTAATTTTAAGAAATCAAAATGACAGTTGTTTCCACTGGACTTCAGATATTTGCAAAGAATCTCACTTGGTAGTGCAGTTTTGGTTTGCTTTAAAGAATTCATTAAAAATTTTACTCAACAATTGCCTGCAACAAAATGTCACCTCCCCGTAAAGAACGATTAAGACAGGCAACACTGAACTTCACAAACAGGCTGTCTGACAATCTTGCTCCGTCAATACATGCTAGAGAATCATCATCCAAACAAACCAGACAAGCTGTCTCTTTTGACATCTGCTCCTGTTTCAGTACATGAATTATCCTCTTGGGTTATCCCATTTTCAGCTGCTTCAGCATGGATGCCATCTTATAATTTACCTATTCCAACATTTTATCTATCTTTTCAACTGAATGCATAAGTAAAGGAATGAATAGTATAGAAATAATAGCCAGAAAAACATTAATGCCTTTTTCAGGATGACAGATATGTAAAATGAGAACACAGAGGGCTAATACGAAAAATTATTTTAACATATTTTAAGCAATCAGTATTTATAGTTTATGAATATGTGAAACTGTAAGATTATTCTATTAATTATTAATGTACCAGTAATGAACAGCTTTCCACCCGCATTACTTCTTACCCCCACCCCTTCCTCAAGCCCCATCCCAGAAAGCTTCTTTCTTTGAATTAATAGCAAGGACAGCATCTCTCTACCCCTTTGAACACTCTTCCAGATAATAGAATTTCAGCCTTATGATGGCTTTTAGGTTCTACCATGTTATGGAAAATAATACTTATATTCTGTCACATCCTGCTCCAATACTAGCACTTCTGCCTGCTTGCTGTCTTTTAAAGGGTCAGCAAGGTAGTTTGTTGGGCATCTGAGAACTCTGATACATGTATATTACCACTTTTCTTCTTCATGTCCATCACCAGTAAAATAGCTAGGAAAGTACTGCAATTCATGTAAGCTGGGATATTAGATGAAGGGAAAGTCTTACATTTCTTTAATAAAGTGATTGATAGACTTTCACTGTGAAACAAAAAGAGCTGGATAAGAATATCTTGGCTAAGACAAGCAGAGAATCTGATATTTGCAGACAGCTCAGCCAAATCAATCATAATAAGATTGAGAGGAACAGAAAGATTCCATATAATATTACACAGGCAACACTTCTGCATACTAAGTAACATTTCATGGAAGCAGAGTGATAGTTTTTCTTAGGGCATGATTTGGCTCAGAGGGATGAAGTATCAGTGCATGATACAGATGAAAAAAAAAAAAAAAAAAAAAAAGAGAGATTCCTTTAAATTGTCATTAAAAAAAAAAAAAAAAAAAAAAAAAAAGAGTACAATGTACAAAGTGATAGCATTTTCTCCCTTACCTGAAAAATGAACCAAGACCAAGATGCAGAGTAGGATGGGCTCTGCAGACCTAGTTAGTTCAATGACTGCACCAAAGAAGCATGATCTGTTCTCTACATTCATAAAATACCAGACCTAACTAAGCTAATGGAACAGAGGAGGCACCTGTACGCGACAGATAGATCTGGAGGCTAAAGTATTTTTGTTGACAATGTTCAAAATTAAAAGACGGTATTCTTAGCACAACATAAAGTACTTCACAAAAGACACTGATGTGTCAAGTTATCCCTGAAATGGGTTGACACAGAAAGCAGAAAAGATAGGGAAAAGTAATTTTTGCACAGTATTGAAAAAGCCATTTACAGTTCTTCAAATATTTCTGAATAGGAATCTAATAGATAGGCAAAGATAGCAGACTGGTGAGTTTCAACTTCAACATACTTTAAGATTTTGCAAAGGCAAAATCTCTTTCTAGAGGTCAAGGACTGATTCCACAGTAACACAGAGTTGTTCTCTATGTCCATTAATAGCATCACTGTCAATACTATTGATGTTTGCACAGTTCTTGATTGTTGCAATACATTTGCAAGCAGCAGTCTTCATGAGTAGTTCTGTTGAAAGGATGACCTAGATGGAATGTCTTACCAAACTATGTCTTATCCTGTATAATGGCTTCTCATTATAAAGGGGGAAAAAATATATTCATGTTTACTGACACTCAGTTGGCCAACTGATATGTTGCTGTCATTTTCTACATATCATGTCCATTTATTTTTTATTTTTTATTATTATTATTTTTTTCTTCTGTGGGGCATTACAGTTTGGAAAACACTGACACGTGCAAAAACTGTCCTTCATGCTTTTCGGGATACAGAGCTTGTTTTCTTTCTTATCATCTTCACATAGCTCTGCGGGAGACAGGTTACCAGCATTACAACTGTTTGGCACCAACCACTTTGAAACGAAATGAAGCTTCCATGACTGGATTAAGAATGAAGAAGAATTCAGGCAAAAGCAAATCCAGTAAGAAACAATATTGGTCTATTTTTTCAGCTGTCTTTACATTGAAAGAACAACTGTGCAGCAAAACCACTTTCATTTATGTATGCCTTACTTTCATGGTCATCACAGACTTGGAAATTATCACAAATCTTTCTGGTTTAATAACTGTAAATTCCAGCAAATACTAGCAGCAAAAATGTCAACAGTTTATAAGGGACTGGTGACGGAGAATTAAGAACAGAATTATCCAGTGCAGTCACTGAAACTTTAGGCTCCAGTGATGAGACTTTTTAATATATAAAGCAATATATTCTTTAGAATATTATTCCTCTGATTGGAACAATCAAAGAATTTCCTTACTAAAATATTAGGAATACACTCCAGATTTTAAATATAACCAAATACCAGTTAGATAGTTGTCTTTATTACCTGAGAACTTATACAAATTTACAAGAAGGACATGGAGGTGCTCAAGGGAGTCCAGAGAAGGGCAATGAAGCAGATGAGGGGCCTGGAGAACAAGTCTTACGAGGAGCGGCTGAAGGAGCTGGGATTGTTCAGCCTGGAGAACAGGAGGCTCAGGGGCAACCTTAATGCTCTCTATAGGTACATTAAAGGAGGCTGTAGCGAGGTGGGGATTGGTCTATTCTCCCATGTGCCCGGCAACAGGACGAGGGGAAATGTCCTAAAGTTGCACCAGGGGAGGTTTAGATTGGATATTATGAAGAACATCTTTACAGAAAGGGTTGTTAGGCATTGGAATGGGCTGCCCAGGGAAGTGGTTGAGTCACCATCCTTGGAGGCCTTTAAAAGATGTTTAGATGTAGAGTTTAGTGATATGGGTTAGTGGAGGACTGGTTAATGTTAGGTCAGAGGTTGGACTAGGTGATCTTGGAGGTCTCTTCCAACCTACACGATTCTGTGATTCTGTGAATTAAATAAGAGAAGATGTGACTGGTTGGTGAAGAAGCAAACACTAAAGTTAAGTAACTGTGTACAATACTGTCTGTTTCACAGAAAATAGATTGTTTATAACCTTTATTGTATTATTTCTAACATCTTCTCCAAGAAATCACATTAGCACAGAGAAATGGACCAAAATCACACCTGGCTTGGCCCAAAGGATGTGAGTTCAGTTCCATCTGTATGAGTTGGTATTAACATAAGTTTTACTGTAGTTCTCAAAAGGTACAATTGCAGGAAAAGTCTCAACAGTGATGTAACTAGGATCTTATTTATCAATGAGAATGGATGGATTTCTGACATGCAGTAGCAGCTTCTGCAAGGTAATATTAATAATCAACTTAATTTTTAATTTTATGACCCTTTATATTTAAAATTAAATTGTTAGAACATGAATTGATGAACTGATTTTTTTTTCCAAAAGTTATTTTTATCAAACTTCTCAATTTCATTTGAGTTTTTGTTTGTTTGTTTTGTTTTCCTTATAAATAGGGAAGTAGGGTCAAACAGAGCAATACAGAAGACATACATACCATTAACGTAGAATCAAATTTCCAAAACAAGTCATCTACAGGCAGCAGGTTACAAGTACTGTATGATGATGTGTAGGAGCAAGGCTGTACCTCAAGTAGAGGACTTGCACTTCCTGCCCAAGCCCATAAGGATGAGCCAGTATGTTGCAAACAACTTCCAATATAGAGCTCAAATGGGTTCGTATAGGCTCAGCAACATTATGGTGTAAGATAATGTCTTACAATTCTTTAACATCCACCACTTATGTTGATATCCCCATCTTCATTCTCTTTTTAGTAAGAGATTCTTATACTGCCAATTGCAGAGCAAGATCAGTTCATGGAATTAACAAACCTCACAGATAATGAAATGCTTTTATTTTATTTTTTCATCTTCTCTACAAGACAGTTAATCAGCTGAGTATTCTTCAAAATCCTTTATTATTATTTTCTCCTGCAAGGACATAATTCCATCCAAGACTAAGCGTGCCTTATAGCATGAAATAGGATCACAACAAGAGCTACACAGGATTCAGAATTACAGTGGACGTACTGAAGCCAAGCATTTGATTGGTTTTACAAGGAGGGTAGCATTGTCAGATAAAGATTTCACGTTAGTAAGAGACAATTTCATTAGAGATATTATTCCAGCATTATTCCAGCACTGATCCAGAGTCCAACAAGAGGTCCATTCCATCCTCACAGAGAAGAATACAAAAAATATGAGCCCCAATGGCATCACACTGGTGTGCATAATGGTTTGAGATTGGAATGGAGCCAGGCTTTCACCATTACCTGTGTTTTTACCCAGTTGAGTACCAATGTTTCTGCTGGTTCACATTAGCAGATAACCTGCAAATGTTCTAATCCAGAAGAGCTCATTATTTTCTACTGGTGCTTGCCTACTGCCATTCCCAAAATTTCTGGGCCTCCTTGTTAGCACTCAGAATATTTTGTTCTCTTTATTAACTATTATTCATTCACATTTCATAAAAGGTTATGAAAATCAACAAGAGTTTTGCTTTTCTGTGAGCCATGGCAGAAGTTCTTGGACTGCTGTGTGGGTTAAATGAGACATTTTACCATGCAATTATAAGTGATGCAGAGCAGTCTGCATCAGAAACAGAAAAACAATTCTCTTCTACTGATCATTTTACAAATTACATCAGTTTCTTTCCAAGAAGCACTGCATATTATTATTTCCAGCTGATGGTCTCTTGAAGCCAGTGCATACACGGTAGCTCTGGAGCATGTTCTGAGCTGGGTATTAGCCCACGTGTCCACTGGTAATGTCTCACAAACACATTTCCTTCTTCAGATATACAATGAGTTATTTTTATTAATATTCTATTTCATGACAGCATTTAATCATAGAATCACAGAATTGAAAATTGCAAAAGCATAAAGTCAGGCCTGTTTTAGGTTATCATGAGTCTCCAAAAAAGAAATGGGAAGTATGAACAAATAAATGCACAGAAATACGTACAAGTATAAACATTTTAATTTTATTCTTTGAACATTCTAGCCAAATACAACACTGCTATACTTAATATAATTGAAAATCAAGCCTAAAACTTATGATGAATTTTATACATGTAATTGCTACTTCCTTTTTATGTCACTGAACACCTCTTTAACTTTGTCATTTCTGCAGTGATAAATCTCTGTTTAGAGAACTTTATAGTCAGTCTTTACATAAAATGAAAGTTTACTTATCTAAATCCAAAATTACCATTTTAGTGCCTTTTAATATCCTAGTGATCGTAACCTCTTTTACTGCAAATTTGATATATTTACGATTTTCATTTTGATACTAACATTTTATTAACATGAAACAAGGAACTTGCTATTACAATGGAAAAAGGGAAAGACCAATAAAAGTTTTCATTGTTTACATCAAAACCCTGCCTTAGGAAGGTTAATTATCATATTGTACTGCACGTGACATGTAGTGTTAGAATGAAAGTGCCTTGGTACTAGAGGACTAGAATACCGTACACAGCTCTGGCAAACAGAATGAATAATTGAAATCCAGTGCTTTTATGCTTCACTGAAAAAAAACAATATTTCATGGCACATAAAGTTATTCAGCTTATTTGGATTAAGGTTGAATGATCATCACTGACCAAAACAGAAGCAGTGATGGTACCTTCATGTAAGTGGTGAAGAACATTCATAAATATTCTTAGGAAGCAAGATGTACCTGCATTTAATCAGTACTTATTAAAATTTTATTCCCTATAGTTATTCAACAGGATCTGTGGTATAAAAACATAATTACAAAAATCAGATTTGAGCTCATTTGACAACAGAAGGGTTTTATGGTGACCTATCTCCAAATGTTCCTATTTGTAATTAAATGCAGCGATCAGCAGTAAGGATTTTGAAGCTGTTTTAGTAGTTCCGCTATTCTGCTTAACATGTGGCACCCGTAATAATTAAAATGATACTAACACATGCACAATTTTATGGCCCTTATGGTGCAACCCATTATGCCAAATAAGGGCCTCTGTTTTCACAGCATACTGCACATGGTCTCATTACACCCACTTTTCTTTTCCTGTCTTCACACTAACAACTGTTAAAGTGAATCAACACACGAAACGTACTATAACAGCTTAGTGTTTATGATATGTGTGCTGTTAGTCAGTGAACAGGAAAATCTAAACATTTACTGTTTATGTAAAGAATAGCGTTAGTGTTAGCGAATTGCTTGGGTCTGCTTACTTTATTATCTAGATCACAAACATAATGACGGGTGTCAATGGTACCTATATTTTCCCTTTGCTTTGCTCTCCTGTGTAGATTTCTTTAAGAATTAGAGGAACATCACATTTGCAGTTCTTGAAATATTTTCTATCAAGTAGTCTTCTTTTTCTGCATTAAAGAAAGAGAAAACTATTTCTATCATAATCTCCCACCACAATAGAATATTTCCATTAATTTTCTCTTCTTTTTCAATGTATTGTGTTCAGATATGTTTGGTTTATCCAAAGCATTAGAAAGTTACACAATTTTCATGCGACATATCAGGAAAATCTACAAGAAACTGGGAATTCTAGATTAGTGCTTTTTTATCATGAATAATTTTGCAATTACGCAGCTACTCAAAGACCTCCTACACTCATTTTACAGTCATCAGTTCGGAATGGCTTTCACTCTCTTGGTCTGGGATCCATTCCAAGGAAAGTCCCATAGGTGGGACACCAATGGATTGGACTAAATCTATCCTCCACATTTCGTATTATAGCTTTGTGTGAACATTAGTTGAAAGTTCATATAAAGAGTAACAACCTGTCCTTTCATTTTCCCCCTTTTTCCCCTGTGGACTGCCACTTAATCCAAACCATTTCAGGATTTTGCTATGTTATCAGTGGTAAGGGGAAACCAAAGCCCCTGAATGTGAATGGCATAACAACTCGATTGATTTCAAAGACATAAAATGAAAATCATCACAAAATTACAGTGTTTGGGCTCCAGATATGATTAAAATAGAGAAGTCAACCAGAAAATACTAGAGTAATATATAGGGGCCACATATGCATTAAAGTGCCACTTTAAAAATAAATACATCTGGACCCATTAGATTTCAAACAGGATCAGTAGTGCCACAACGTAGGAAAAGTGAGTAAATGCCAGAATTGGGCTACTTTCGCCATTGTCTTCATGGTGAGTGATACTGCACAGAAAACTTACAGTCTTCAGAGTCCCTGAAGACTAATGAGGAGGACATGACTGAGTGAGAAGTGAATGAGAGGACTAAGGCAGAGATGGATGATATCTGTGTTACAACTTCTCCTTGGCCTATTCTAAGAAAATCTTTCTTTAAAATAGATAGATAGATAGATAGATAGATAGATAGACAGACAGACAGACAGACAGATATTTTAAAAGACTAAGGAAAAAAAAAAGTATCTGATAATTACCTTCTGTCTGAACTTGAGGAAAGTTGAGTTCCACGATACCTTTTTCTTTGATTAAAATGAATGTTTGTGATCAGCATTACTATTTACTACCCCATGATCAAAAACAAATAACCCACTTTGTTTGTTTCTTACTGCAAATGAATTAAATTAGACGCCATTAGGAGCACTAGCTGTTTATATCCTTGTTTCAGCAGTGGTAGTATTTGAAGTTTCCTGCGGTAAGTTCATTACTCGTATTTTGTCCAGAATTAGTGAAGCGTGCTGAAAATTGCTAATGACAGATGTTTCTCCACTCTGTCACACTTCTTGTATCATTTGATTTGGAAAGCAACATACGGTGTTCTGCTCTATCAGTATGTCACAGACTGTCTGTAAACAGCTGGTCATAACTCAGTTCAGTGAAAACCATTACTTTCCAATGAAGTGCTGGACACCCTCCAAATTGCATTTTGGCATGGCCTGAGCTGCATAATGCACAAAGTTCTTCTGTTCTGAGGTTACCTAAGGAAGGATTTTTCTCCCTCTTCCACTTGTTTATTGTGTTTCAGGAAACAAAATATCTTTTTTAAATGGTTAGATAAGAGATAAACAGCGCAGGAAATAAAAATGTTTTTTCTTCTCCCAGGAACCCATAAAAGCTGTGACTGGTGCTGTGCTAAAAGAAAAAAAAAATGCAACCCTACCTCACCATTTCTGTTTGTGCCTCAGGTTGAATGGGGTGTATTATCGGGGTCAGGGCACACAAGATGATGACAGATTGAAATGTCTCCTATCAAATAGTTGTGGCATTCTAACATTGCTATGACTATGGGGCTATTCCACAGCTCCTAATCACAATGAATCCTATTAAAAACATCTCCCTGCAGTTTATGCGTTGGTCAGATGCAAAGAAATCCATTTCATTTAAGCATGTGAGAAGCAGAAAATACAGAGGGCAGATCTAACACCATACACATAGGGTTATAAGGCACAATTTGCTGTTTCTTTCTAAAAAAATTACTGCCTTAGTTGTTTTAAGATGGTATGCCATATTATTAGTACATATTTAACTGAATATGTACCATACACTTTATGAATACCAGTTTCCATTTCAGTAGCATAGAGAGTCTGGAATAGATATGTTATTTATAATGAAAGTATAAAGCATTTAGACAGCACGTTTTAATAACTGTATTTAATTGACAATGACTACCATGTGTATTTAAATTAAATCTTTACTTAGATACTCTTGGTTTAGAGTGTGACAGTAGGAAACGACATCAAAGCCACCTGTAATCCTTGGAGACTTCTGCAATACTTGTACATTAGCAAATGAAAGACTAGCATCTTTCTGACCAGTATAAGAGGATGATATTCATATTTAAATTTAGGGCAATAATACAAACATTTGCAATCAAGGATCATGAAATCCAAAGATCCCAGTGGAAAAGGGTAGAGACAGATCATGTTAAGATATCCAGCTATTCTTGCAACCTTTATCATCAGAAAAGATTGAGGAAAACCCAGCATCACCAAATCAAGTCGGATTTTTTAACATCTAAGGTGACATTCTGCCTATCATTGGATGTTATAAAAAGTTGAAGAGAAACCTACTGATAAAAAAGAGCTCTCATACAGAGAAAGAAATTTTCCGGAGTACTGAAACACAAAGAAAAAAACTTACATATCAGTGTCTCTAGTATTTCTTTGAAATGCATCAACCTATATAAGAATAAAGAGCCCATTACATTAGGTAAATTCTAAATTCTTTTTTTTTTTTTTCTTCTTTTTTTTTCTTTTTCTTTTTTTTTTTTTTTTTTCTTTTGACATGTTGAACACTGCTGAACAGATGGGCCTTACTGAGATATATTCTTACAGAAAGTGTTCAGCTCAGTTTTGTTGAACAGGATGCAGCTACTTTTTCAGTGGAGAATTTTTAGTGAGGATGGAGGATAAGCCTGCTTAGAGGATCTGAGGGATGCTACAATGATTTAAAAAAAAAAAAAAAAAAAAGTCAGAAACATATATAGCTCATTTTTATACATGTAATACACTACTTCTGTACAGAAACAATGCAAAATATTTCTCAGAACAATACAAAAGGTCCCTGTCATTAATAATGTATTATCTCAATAAAATAAGTAGCATGGGAAGAAGTATAGAAAGGAAAAGGTCATAGAGCAACACAAAACAACAGAACAATTGAGTTTTGTCGGGTGTTAACACAATAACTTCTGCATAAACTAATAGCATTCATTGATTTAAAGGAAAAGTTCTCTAGTTACTGTTTAACTGAACTCAGTAAGTAGACAGGGAAATGTGCATCATCAAAATTAAAAACAAATAATTGTATTTTCCCCTTTGAATAAGTAGGTACCTGTTGTTCATTATTACACATAGTGCCTATAACAGGATTATCCACTCCTACGGTTTTTACCTTATCAGAAAATGTCAGAAGTTTGCATTTGGTTTGGTATCTCATCCCACTCAACAGGTCAGATATATCCTTAAACTTATGTTATAAGTTATAGCTTATGGTATATAATGAAGTCTAATTAACAACTTCACTTGCTTGTACAGCTATTTTCTTGTTAATTTTGTGATTATGTCCTCTGGCCTCAGCAAACTGCTGTAACATTTGTAATCCAAAAACATTGTAAATTGTGCTCATCTTTTCCATCAAAAAGAATTAGTCATATTCTTCTTAAAGATTTCACCAAATTTGAGCTTTGGAAAATATATTTAATTATGGTCTTTGAACTGTAGTGAGCTTATTTCAGAGTAGAAGTTCAGTTGTAACAATAGAAAAAGGATCAGCATTAACACACACGCATACACACACACACACACACACACACAAAAAAAAAAAAAGAGAGAGAGAAGCTAGAAACTCTTATGCTCAGCCCCAAAGCAGACTATTGAGAAACATAAATTCATTCTGCAGCAAGAAGTAAAAACCAGTCATGTCAGACTTATCTTTTTGTGTGAATGAGATCATAACAATCATGAATACCCATCTGAAGGTCTCTTACTGCTTTGCTATACCAGTCGCTACTTTCTCCACTTAACTCCTTGGGTCTCTGCTGTTCTCCCATTCATTAATGCCCTCTGGAAACAATCGTGTTCTCCAAGGGTACTGAAGATATATCATTCAACGGCAGTAAATGCAAAAGAACCTGATGACTGAGCTGTCAAACCATTGCCTGAGATCTCAGCAGCTCTCTCTTGCATGCTACCTCTTAGCTTGACTAAAATAACCTTCAATGTTACAGTTATCACTGAGTCTCCATAAGTTTTGATCTAACTAGGCTGAACACATTTAGGTAGCCAGTACTATACATTACTGGGCTGAGTTTCAAGTTCTTTGTTCACCATATGGAGGCAATCATAACAAGACACAAAAGCATGCAGAGTAAGGGGGGGGCTGTCTCATATCTCCAATAAAATTTTGCCAAAGTGTGTCAATCTCAGCACAAGTTGCAAAGACACATAAAAAGGAAACATATTCATGAGTGCACCACAACAAGGCAAAGCTCGGATGATGTTGATACCAAAACAGAGGTCTTTGTTGGGTCTGTTGATCAAAGCAAGCTTCTATAACAGATTGGTTTTGAGAAAATGGAAATAACCAGTCAGAGTAAATTTCAAAATAGATACTGGAGCTAAACACATTATCATCATTCTAAGCACATGAAAAATTAAGATTGACCTCCCAGTACTAAAAGCAAAAACAAAGTTTTCATCATAGAGTGATCACAAAAACTAGAAAGGGCATAGAAAGTGCTAGGTGTACAAACTCATACTGGCACAAGATATTCATCTAAAGACATAAGATGAAGGATGTGGTATAAATGTCTACAAAACAGTGTTCAAAAGCTATTCTTAAAGAATCGGATGAGGCAGTTAACAATCTGGGAGTCTCTAAGAATATAGCGTATCACAGTTGCAGAGATTTCAGTGTGCCATCGAAATGCTTGCTCTGTTAGTACTAGGAGATAGAGTCTGAACCTAACTGTATGATAAAGTGAGAAGTTACTGGGCAAATTCACACATCAATTGGCTGGAGTAGTAGTCATGTTGCCATAACAAAGCCAACAGTTAAAGTTTGTCAAAATCTATAAGATTCCAACATGATTATCAAATATTACCAGTAGCCAATAATGACAGCTGATACAGAGTAGACCCTGACACTGAAAAATACTGTGATTTCCAAATGCAAGCCACAAGTAGTACATACTGATTAAAAGCAATCAAGCTGAGCAACTTCCTTTGCCTTCCTGGTTCCTGCCTACACCCATGGCTTATTTTCTGACGTCTTCCACCAGTCTTGAAGGTCACGGTCTTACAGATTAAGTCCTAGTTTTTCTTAAATCTAAATTCTTTGTTTTTCTTTTGTGTTGTAATCAAGCACTCAGAACCAAGAATCTCTCATACACATAATCTCTCCACGAAAATGCCCCTTGCTCCACAAGTGTACAAGCCTAAATGTTAACAACTTACTGCAATTCTTTAATTTAGACAAGAAAGTAAATTTGCATTTGTCATGTGTTCGGAAGTTTTGACTGTCTGAGGCACTCACACGTTTGATCCAATGTCACAATTCAAAACAATTTGTTGAATGCCAGATAGTAGTTTAATATGTATCAAACAGGTAAAAAGAATTATTTTTTTTTTTTTTAAATGAGTGACGCAATACAGAAGTTCAAAAACACTGCAAAAATTGCCACATGTATATTAGCTCATATTTACAGAGCACATCTAACTATGAAAGCTGAAGAACATTTTGACCTAACCTTGCATTTATAGTAGTAGAACAAACCACATGTGACAGATTCTGCTCATGTTATTTAATGCTCTAGGGGAAAACTCAGATACTGTAGTACTGGGTGTGGTAAAGAACTTGGATAGAATAGAGCAGAACAGCTTTGAAAGACATTCAAATTGTTTCTATCATAATCCATAATGATAGATTTTTAGGCAGTAGCAGTTCCAACATATTCTAATCACTCTGTGAATGTGAGCATTACCAAAAACAAAAGAAAACAAAACAAACAAACAAACAAAAAACAATATAAGAAAAGATGAACAACACACACAGTAGGGATCTGATCGCTTTACTACAGTGGAAAAGTATATAATCTTCTTGCATTCCCCTTCCTTGGACTTTGACATGGTCCATTATGAAGATGTCAGATGCATGAAATTATCAGTCAGAATTTTCCCTTGTCATTTTCACATTTTCTGAAACCCAAAACACTTTTCTCATGATAACATACTTGTGCATTTTCCTATAAATGATTTGTAAGCTTTATTTTAAAACTGTCAAATGGTACTTGTCTCAAGAAAGGAACAGTAACTCCTTTGACAGTAACCCCTACCCAGCACATCAGGTTTTATCCCTTTACACCCTAAATTTTTTAGAGTAATCTAAGAATTCAATTATTTCACTTGTGGAGAAAAATGAGATGAAAAATCTGTGAGCACATTTTTATTTTAGCCCACAAACTGAGTGAGTTCTCTTATTCTTCCTTATATTACAAAATACTGTTTCAAGGGCGATTGCATTAGGCTGTTTCATTCTCTCCTTAATTACTGTTCCATACAGTTATAAATAGCAGACAGAAGGTGAGTGGAAAATGACAAAACAAGTTTATTCTTAAGTCTAACATAAAACACTACAGGCTAAATATGTACAGGGAATTATACAAACAAGTGCTGAACTATATACACATGTTATAACAGAAGGAAAGACATTTCATACATACAAGGAAAATCTTCCCAAAATAAATTCAGCAAAAATGCCTACTTATCCTTATCTAAACTGGTGATTTAAGTGGCCTCAGCCATAGCTTTCTCCAGAGATTAACATATTCCTGAAGGTATTCTTTTAGTGTTTTTCCAGGCTCTGGAGGGTTTCCAGCAAGCTTGTCTTTTAATTTCTCCTCTTAGTCCTCTTAGCAGCCCCACAGTGCCCACTTATCATTTTGGCTAGTGCGGGAGCCAAATGCAGTGTTACAAATAAAGCTGTCTCATCTGTAGATATACAGGTAAAGCTGTCTCATCTTTAGATATGTGTGCAATACATATGAGCTTGCTAAGTTATACTCGGTCCTCTGTCAGAGCAACCAGTTGTGCTAGCTGGTCTCTTCAGTCATCTTTCAGCCCTGTGTTTCAAATATTCTGCTGTCCCATGTAGAAGATTATCCATACTCCTTTCAACTCAGTGAGTCACAGCATTCAACCAACCTCTTAGGCTGGATTCCTGATACTAAATAAATGTTACAAGGCTTGGGCTATCAGATACAATGATGCATTGAATCTGCCATCCTCAGTTTCCATAGAGATGCCATATGGACATCTCCTCAGGTTAGTTGGTCCCCAGTTAGAGCAACATTCACATTGCAGAAAGTAAACTGTACTGAATCTGTGCTGTTTCTACACATACAAAGCAAAGTTGGAAGGATCGTTTAATATTGGCTCTTTTTTTTTTTTTTTCAAGAGTAGGAAACACAGATTTGATTCTAGTACAAAATACTTTACAAGAAAAAAAAAAATTATAAACTAGGTGCACCACTCAAATATTATCCTGAAAACCCATAGATTCATTTTACATCAGTTCTTAAGTTTGGTAAATACCAACTCTAAGTCACAAAATAAAATTACATGTGAGTGCTTGGATAGGAATCAGTTAACGATTCTCTAGGCTTAGGCAGCCTTTGCTATGACATATCTGGACTCAGTTCCTACACTTGAATCCCCTTTCTACATGTGATTCTGCAAGAAGACTAGAATAGGACCCAGGTCTGGACTGGACACATGCAATGTCTCAGCTGAGAGGTCGTCATAAAAAGTATTCTGAAAGAGTTTCAGAAAATGGAGCAAAGCACTTTGCAGTGAACATGACAGGAATATAATATTTCAAGAAAGCTGATTTTTAAAGTCTATTAAATTTGGAGCTAGGGCTGGCTCATGTCATAAAACATGAGACTTTTCTCTCTCAAAAAGGTGCTTACATCCTTAATATAACTCTGACTCTTCACATCTATAAACATGATTCATCCAAAATATTAGATTACACTTACTAATATCCTGCATGTAGATCAGCTGTGAGTGATGCAGAGAATTCCCTCATGTCACATGTAAATGTATCACATTTTTTTGTTTTGTTTTGTTTTTTTGCTATTATGAAGAAAGAAAAATATGAATATATGGGGCACCTTCTCTCAACCATTCATGACTTGCATTTATCTAATGTATTTTCTTAATAATGTGGATGCCCCACCCCTAGAGGTGATCAAGGCCACACTGGATGGGGCTTTGAGCAACCTAGTCTAGTGGGAGGTGTCCATGCCCATAGAAGGGAGTTGAACTATGTGATCTTTAAGGTCCCTTCCAACCCAAACCATTCTATGATTCTATGATTCTTTCATTTGTCCTCTCTGAGCAAACCCAGGCTTCCCTCATCTCGTCAGATAGAAGTTTGACATGCACCTCAACATCTTCCTCCTTTTTCCCAAGACCTTATATTCATCTCTTAGATCTTTTTTGGTAATAAGGCTCATCTGTTACGTTTTACAGTAAGACACATCAAATGATATATATTTATATGTAGTTTTACAAACTTTTCCCTTCTTTTTCTCTAAAAATTACTTATAAACACCACCATTTTCTTCCACTATAATAGTATATCAATAACAGATATTAAAGCTGAATTTTCATTAATGTCTTACTATTTAAGAGTGGACATTCAAATATGTAGTTTTTACTATTCTTTGAGGTGTACATGACTTTACATTTACCAACACAGTTCTATCAATTGGAAATCATTTTTTTATAACTCTTCTCAAGATTTCTCTACATTTGACTAAGCCAAATACCATCATACTACTTACAAACCACTCTGCTTACACAGTGAATCTTTCCACAGGACAAAAAGTAGATCTGACCTGGGCATGAGATGAAACCCAAGGGAAGAAAGTGATTCATATAATAAAAGATGGCATATTAATACATGCCTTTGAAGGTGCCACAGCTTGCCAGAGACAACTTTAATTTTGACATTCAAAATTCTGTTTTGCAATGTTAATAAAGTTCTTTTAATTTGTGAGGATTTTTTTTTATTACTTTTGAAGCTTCTAGGCAAACTTCCCCTCCGCCCCCCGCCCCAAAAAAAAAAAAATCTGAAGCAAATTCCATGATACGCTTTCAGAGTGGCTACCAAATGAATCATAAGAAGGGTCATAGTCTCCATACCTGTGTACAGAACTCTGTCCCACCAGCTAACAAAAGATATGGCAACAGCAAAATCTTCCTTCAAGGGCATGAACATGTTGATGACATTCTAACTGGAGATGAGATACTTGCCTCACAAGTTTCAAAGGTTATGCTCATAGCACAAACAGGGTGACACACAGGAACTTCACTCCAAACACAATAAGGAAACTCTAATGTGAGCTGCATCTTTCAATTTCTTTTTTTTCTTTTTTTTTTTTTTTCCCCCTTTTGAGAATTTTGACTCACCTTTTGGCATCCATTAGCTGAAAATAAATATGCTCTAAAGTCACTTTTACAATAAATTTGGAATTTCTCTTCAGAACAACATAGTGGTTACAGCAATTATATTGCTTAATGTACTTGTATTGTCTTTGTGTTTATTTTATTATGAAACACTATGTTAAACCACCTTTCCTATTTACTAGATTGTGTCTTTATTCACATTTGTGCCAACCTGTTTTTGGGTGGATATCAAAATTCAGTTAACAATGCAGAAAATTAACACTGAAGATTCATAGTAGTTAATTTATTTTAAATAAGGTGCATAAAAATATCAATACTAACTTACATTTCAAAATGACTGATTTATTATAAACAAGATTGATGATTTGTAGTTAAAAAATATTTCAGGATTTTTTTCCACTTCATTTTCAGACAGAACTAATGATTTCTCCCAGACTTTCTTTAAAGATGCGTTGTTCAAGTTTTACTCATACTGAGTTATTTAAATAGATTATTGGAAGTTATGTCTAAACATATGCTGTCATAGTTTTAAATGTAAGTTTTAATATGTTTACATTTAAAAGGAGAACTGTATATAAATGGCAGTCAAATTGCAGTAAAACATGTATCTTAAATAAATGATTAATTTATTCTGTTTCATAGACAGCAGTCATGACATAGACTCACAATCAGTAGCACATGCACAGTGATGTATGGAGAGACCTGTACAGAGACACACACTGAAGATGATCTCCGTCACATACTACCTTCCTTAATGAAAACTTAGACACTGAAAATATTCTACCTAACATATGTAGCCTAGGAGGTTATTTTACTTACAGATCAGCTCAGTTAATTTGGTAAAAGATAAGTTATTTGTCCAGGTTTCACTTTAAGATCTGAGAGTATAATTAAAAAGAAAGGCAGCTTTTCGACTCTTTAAGAGGTCCTGTAAATTGTTGTCTGAGAAACAGTTACGAGTAGTGCCAAATACTAAACTTTATGAGTTTATGTTTCCATTTCAGGAAGACTACTCTTTTTTCCTAAACTTAAGCATATTGTGGACATATTGCTTTGAACTTTTCTTTGATGTACAACAGCACTCAGAAAGCAAATACCAAGACTGAAAAAACCTAGGACAGAAACAATGAAAAATATTATTCTCTTTACCAGCAAGTGATAGTGATAGTAAACGATAGCAATGTCCTCATTTATTCTCTTCCAAGCTCAAAATACTAAAAAGAAACAGCATAAATTAAATGTGTCCTCAGAAAGGCAATTAAAAGGACAAATAGCAAGGTGCATCTTCTGCTGGAATGAAAAATAATTTTATTATTTTCTCAATGAAGGATGATCACTTTATTAAAAAATATATATCGCCCACAGAACTAAATAATAGGATTTAGGGGGAAAAAAGCTTAACCTATGCAAGCTTGCTCCATGATTGCTCAGTGCAAGGTTGTTAACTCACTGCACAGCATAGATGATTTAGTGCATAAAACCAAAAGAGAGTTGCAAGGTTAAGACACAAGACACAAGAACTTTACTGCAGTGGCAAACACCGTGCATGTGCCACCTTTTGGGCCAAGTGAGCTAAAAGCAAATCACAGTCACGGGCTTCTCAATCACTGTCAAAAAGAGAAATATCACCCACTAAAAATGCCATAACCGTACAAGGCAGAAAGGCACTAGAAACAGCAACCAGCATAGGTTAAAAAAGCATGCAATAACCATAAAAATTGCAAAGCAGCTTAAATGGCCTTAATCAGATGATATGCACCAATACTCAAGCAAACACACCTCCATATAAGTTACTGCAAGGAATCAAGATT
Source organism: Aythya ferina (assembly GCF_964211825.1). Classification (NCBI taxonomy): domain Eukaryota; kingdom Metazoa; phylum Chordata; class Aves; order Anseriformes; family Anatidae; genus Aythya; species Aythya ferina. The sequence goes on from NC_140297.1 coordinate 124,468,856, forward strand.
TTTTCCATATCTGTTAGCAAATAACTGTCCATATCTAGCAAATATTTGTCCTACCTACTTACCCACCCATTATGGCAGTGAATGTTCAGGTTATGCATTCAAATCCCTTTTCTGTTTGGGTATGTAGGAAAATCAAGGTGATTTGAACTGTTTAATTCCCCCAAGTGATATTCAAGGTAAGAAGCCCTCGTGTCTACTCTTTACTTCGCAGCCTGACCAAGAACCATGTACTGCTAACCTTACCTGTGGAAAACAACATGCACTGCTCTCTAAGTATGTTGCACTCCAGCACCCAGAGGACACAACCCAGCCATTCCTGCTTGGGCCTCTCATGCCTGGGCCACATAACCCAGCACACTAACATGAGGGTGAGACGCTCAGGGCTTGGTTGCTGCTCTGGAAGGCCAAAACTGGTGAGACAAAAGCTAGGCCTGCTTGCTTATTGCCTAACTGTTTTTAACAAGGATTAAAGGCTAGATGCAGCACCACACGGACACAACTGGGCTGTTCATGGTGGCACATCTCATGCCAGGGCTGTAAGGCACTCCTCCGCCTTCCTGGCCTGGGTGTTCAGGTAGCTGAAACCAGCTTGGTGTCTGCTGAGGCAAAATATATGTACTCTAATTCCCAGTGGTGTCATTATCCTGTAAATGATGGTGCCACTTCAGAGGCAGGGTTGATACAGAAAGCTTAAAAAACCTTTGTGGTCACTGGAAACAGAGACACTCAAGGGGTGCTGAGTAACATTAAGCAGGAGAAGCAACAAAATGTTAACTTTTGCTGTCCTGAAGGTAAATGAGCATCATTTCTAGTGCCCCATGGAACTATTTTGTCATGCCGTGCATTTGACATATGGCCAGCAGAGACACTGTGCACCTGCAGAGCGCATGGAATCAAGGAGAGCCCCTGATGCTCAGCAACACTTAGCACCCACCTCGCTGCAACTCACACCTTGTGGTCCTAGCATGCTGAGAAAAATCTTGAGAGAATGGTGTGATCCTAGAATAATAAATAACGTCTTCTAGGACATCTCTATAACATGAAAAAAGGAATGGCACAGATGCCCCTTACTCTGCAAAACCCTAACAAGTAAGCCCACATGACACAGTGGAGCCAAGCAAACATATCAGCCTATGTCCAAGAGAAATTTAGTTACGTTCGTGTAGCTCTGTGCCCAAACCATGAAGCCTTGCCTCCCAGCATGACCAGATGGCTGAGAGTAGTCAGCAACCACCAAAGCCTTTACACACACTTGTTTTAATCATGCTGATGAGATAAGTTCTCCTCAGATTTTAAAGAGCTTCAAATTTGTCTGTATTTCCTGTATCTGCCACTTATCTTTTCACAAGACTATTCCCCCATGCCCTCCAAGGGCTAAATCCATTAAAATATGCAGATGGATTGAACTGATTCTCTGATATTTTATTTTCAAGGAGACCGAGATCCCAGGTCACCCTGTAGCCATGGATATGCTAGGTTACTGGTGAGCACAGTTTTATGTGATAATGAAGATACCTCTGTTTGTCCAGAGAAGCTCTCAAATAATGGAAATCAACACAGATCCTCATTCAATAAAATAGAAATTGTCACCATTTTGCTGTGCTTCCGCCAGAGCAACATATGGTAGCACAGCTGACAAATATAATCTTTTCCTTTTTTTTTTTTTTTTTCCATTTCACATGCACATTTCGTTTTGCAGAATACGAAGACTTTACATAAATTGTCTGTTAACCCCTTGCAGTCACAGCATTCACTGCTTGGGCTGCCATGAGCTCTTGAGAGCTGGAGTTATAATGCAGCTGAACACTCAGTGAATGGTTTAGGCCTTCGGCAAATAGCCTACTTGCATCTTTTGCAAGGAAAATCTGTTCTTTTTTTACCGTCTACACTACGCAATTTTATTTTTTTAAAAGGTTAAACAGTCTACTCTAGCTATATTAAAGCTTTCTGATACAGTAAAGTGATATTCAATTATCCTGCTGCTTTCTTCAGGCGCTTTTCAATTCCAAGCCACATATGCACGAGGAATTTACACCGATGTTACCCATTTACACTGGTTGTACCAATTTAATGAAAGTAAACTGTGTCCATTTTGCTTCTCCAGTTAGTCATTTGTTAGTCATGTTAGCCACACTCAGATCAGCTTCTCACCCCTCTAGTCTCCGATGAAAAAACCATCTCAGTGACCTTAGTGCAAGTCCAGCATCTGAAAAAAATCTCAGGAGCTTTCCTAACTTGGCACCAAAGCTCATTTATTTTACTCACACTGGTTTTCAGCTCTTGTCAAGCCATCCACATGACAAACTATGAAAGCGCTGCTCATAATTCTTGTGAATACAAGCAGCAGTCATTTTAGTTCAATGAGGGGAAAGATGCGTCTCTACATTTTCGTAGGGCACCCAGTAATATGACTTGAGGCTGCAGTGGAGGTATTCACACTGTCTCATTGCAAGTAGCAACCTGGGTATGTAAACTAGTCTAAGTTAACCCTAAATTACCTTCTGGAGGCTGAATTTATAGCAAACCTAGAGAAACTAGCTCCTAATCTCTGTATTATACAGGGAGCCTAAAGCCGAGCCATCTGAATGCCATCTGCCAAGGCTGGCTTCACTCAGAAGGATAGCAGTTATGGGTGGGGTGCCACTTGGAGAACCTTGAAACAGGCCTGCATGACTATAGAGCAAAGCAGCTCACTGTCAGGTGAAAATATTTGTTCCAATTAGGATTAATTACAAAGAATAAAGCAACTGATTTGTTTGGTTTAAAATCAGAAAATCATACACTGGGGCCAGTGTAAGGTCTTGACATAGATAAGGCATAAATCATATATATTTAGCTGGACCACTTCTTAGACATATTTGTCTCCAATTTGTAACAAGAAAAGTAAAACCTGCTTTTCACAAATGTCATTTGTTTCCTGACAGTTTGCAAAAGCATACTCCAACAAACAGTTGCTTTTAATGACTGAGAGCACCTGCACAAGCTAAAGGGAAAAAGTGGGGGTTGAATCACAAACTTCTGACACACATGCTGTATATTCCAAAACTAAAGACTGCTAATCTGAACTGCAACAAAGGATTATGAAGGAAAATGTACTGAGGTTAAAACCAAGAGTTAAATATGATGTAACCACTACTCCAGATTAAGACAATTCTACATGGTTTGCCCAGACTTTCAGTACTAGCCAACAACAACATGTCAAACTAGATGGGAACCTTTGGTCTGATTTGATGTGCATGTTCTTATGAAGGGTTGATACTTTGTGATACCTGAAAACCTGAGTTATATGTTCATTATTTAGATTTTCAGCTGACTGGAGGTAAATTGTGCCCAGAGTAGGAAGGTCTCTGTCACAGTAAAATACAACCTCAGTAATGTCAATCAACATCAAAATATTAGACACTGTCTGGAGAGACTTATTTTAAGTAATATATATGTTAGTGAAGACTTTTATTTTCACTTGAATGCACACTTTGGAACTTGCCATTTTGTTAGCTGACACATCTCAAGCATTTGCTTAGTTTTTATGTTGTTCATTTCACAGACTGATACTTTCATATTATATCTAAACAAATTATCAGATCCTATCTCCTTGGAAAACTGTATCGTATTTTATTACATACAGTAAACAAAACCTTTGGGGGAAAGAGGCACATTATGTGTTTTACAAATCACTGCATTTTTCCAGATGTATGGTATGTTAGAAAACTGACACAAAAGATGTGAATTGAGTTAACGAGCCCTGCTATATTTTCACCAAAATGGGCTGTTGGTTCATTTGAATAACTTTGACCTTTTCTGTTTATTGCCTTTCTAAAAATAATAAAAAATAAAAAAATAAAAAATCCATAGCCAATCATTATGATGACCACAAGTCTACTCAGGCACCTTGACAGCTGAATCACCATCTCACATCAAGAGATTTAGCCTTGGGCATCTGGCTGAGCTGACACACATTAGTTGGTCCTTTTTATGCATTTAATGTCTTCACAGTTCTCATATTTTTTCTGTTTTTACACCCTCCAGTTTGGTTTTGTTGTAGAAGAAGATAAAATACATACTGCACAATGAACACAATTAACACCTGGTAATTCTTTGTTGTCTTTATAATAAAACCAGGCACAAAGGAGGATGCTTAGATTAAAAATAAAAATAAAAATAAAAATAAAAATAAAAATAAAAATAAAAATAAAAATAAAAATAAAAATAAAAATAAAAATTACAAGTATCATATACTGGGGCAAAAGTAGAACCAAATTATCAAACTGCTAAAAACCTAGAATTTAAAAAATCACTATTTGTAGTCACAGTGCAGGAAGGCACTGTCAGGGAAAGGTGAGAAGGAAAAGGATATTGTGTCCCCCTGAACTTCAGATTCCCAGGCTTTTGTTGCCTGGTGCTCTAGAAGTACAGTTTTTCTAAAGTGAAGCAAAAAATACCTTTGGGACACAGAAAAATTCACACATGGTCCTGATTCAGCAACCTGACTCACTTCACATGGGAATAGTCCCAACTGGTTTCATCTCCCAGTTATGACTTCAGTGATAGCCACTTTAGCTGGTTTACTCATGCAAACAAACATTATTGCAAGTGAGCAGAGCCTGTAGTCTAGAAACACCCCTTTCCCTTCTCCTCTACACACACACTCACAACCCAAAGTGATATTTAAAAAATGGAAAAGAAAAATGGAGGGAGGATTAAATATAAGCACTAAATGGTATTTTTCAAGGCAAAACCCAAGGAAATTTTTTAACATAGTCCCAAATCTATTTTGGAGTCTTTGCATTTTAAATTCTCGGGAAGGAAGGTGTCATTTTCTTTAGATCCTACTTCATTGCTAAGATTAATATATTAGGAATAAGAAAGCTGAAAACCTAGCAAACGGAAAAAGAAAAAAGAAAAAAGAAAAAAAAAAAAAGAAAAAAGAGAAGAGAAGAGAAGAGAAGAGAAGAGAAGAGAAGAGAAGAGAAGAGAAGAGAAGAGAAGAGAAGAGAAGAGAAGAGAAGAGAAGAGAAGAGAAGAGAAGAGAAGAGAAGAGAAGAGAAGAGAAGAGAAGAGAAGAGAAGAGAAGAGAAGAGAAGAGAAGAGAAGAGAAGAGAAGAGAAGAGAAGAGAAGAGAAGAGAAGAGAAGAGAAGAGAAGAGAAGAGAAGAGAAGAGAAGAGAAGAGAAGAACACAATGGTTTGGTCAGGACACATTTCCTGACTGTACTCATACACATTCTTCTCCCCTCTGAAAAAGTGTTCCACTAGAGCCCACACCCAATCTTTCACTTTTTTCAGCTCCATAGTCTTCCCACCCATAGCTATGCCTCTTGCAGTCAAAGCCAGAGACTTCTAACTGCAAAACACATCATGTTTTTGATTAGCTGAATTAATTAACAAATATAAATACCAGACATAAGGCTGGTAAATCTGTTTACCTGTGTTTATTAATTTAGACAGCAGGCAACCTACATTCTACTTCTTGTGAGTTAATATTTTGCATTCAACTAATATTGCATTGTTGTATATTGGACTCTCTTTAGTACTGGGTATGTATGGGCCAGGCTGCATAAATAGATTTGTTACTTTTACACACTTAGACACATATATTTTACAAGAGCAGAAGGCCAGCTTAGGCATTGTAGACTCTTTGTGCCATGAACTTTGCAAGCTCACTCTGAAGCTGCAGGACAATTACCTCAGGGTATATCTCAAGCACATGGTGTGCTTTGTTTGAGGAAAGGTTTTCTTTCTTGCACCAGGAGGGTCTGAGGAGCAGAGCTCCTATGTGTTTCTTCAATGTGTTAGTCGATTGTGGTACCCTGGCAGCAAGTTTTCCTCAAAATAAAGAGGGGACAAATACATTGTACTGACCATTGTGTTATCGTTGAGCAGAACTAGAAATGGGAGAGAGGAAGCAGAGAATGAAAGTAGCCACCCACACAGTATTACTGTGTGGAAATCACACACATTTAGTCTCACACGCTCTCTTTGAGAAATATTGCTGATTGCTTTAACATCGTGACTCAAGAAGCCTGACGTTCTCTTGATTCCAGAGGATAATCTGTGTTTCCCCTTCTCACTGAAATAAAAGAACAGGAATGAGGAAGAGAAAATTTGCAAGACTGCACAGAGAACTATTTGGGCTTGAATACAAACTAGCAGCACATCTATGCTAGGGCAGGCAGGAGAGAGTAGTGCTCCACCTACTCTCTCATAAACCTGCTGAGTCATATTGGTTTGAAGCTGGCATTTCCTCAGGCTTCTGGGAAGGAAGGAAGGAAGGAAGGAAGGAAGGAAGGAAGGAAGGAAGGAAGGAAGGAAGGAAGGAAGGAAGGAAGGAAGGAAGGAAGGAAGGAAGGAAGGAAGGAAGGAAGGAAGGAAGGAAGGAAGGAAGGAAGGAAGGAAGGAAGGAAGGAAGGAAGGAAGGAAGGAAGGAAGGAAGGAAGGAAGGAAGGAAGGAAACTCTGAGACTCCGTATGAGAAAGTTTTAGATATATACATCTTAATTGCCACAAGTATCTTCAAGGACCAGCTCTGGAGACAGAGACTTCACCGTTTCACTGCCTCCTAACTCTGCACCAGGACAGAAACATCAGCAGTCTATAACCCTAACTGTGGCTCTGAACAAAAGGACCCAGAGAGCTGTTCTGGGCTGTACAACTCAAATGAGGATTTATTGTATCTCTGCTTAATAGCATCGAAATAGCATATTCTTTGCATGCCTAGTGTCTCCTACCAATCATTTCAAAGGACTCCACAGAGTGCTGCTTAACAGCATAACTGATCAGAAGATGAACAAATTCTAAACAGAACGGCTCAGAATGTTCTGATTTTTAGTATTTCAATAACACTTTTTAACTTGATGTTTCTATTTTCAGTTACAGATGTGGGTGATAAAAAGACAGGCCTTCACACAGTTTTCAGAACCAAAGTTCAGCCTGCTCCAGTTTTAACTGTTCCTCTTAGATAAATGGAAAATACTTTGCTATTATAGCATTTTTCCAAACCAATAGTATATTTTGTTCAATAGCATTACAAGTTATTCAACAATTACAAGATATTCAGTGCAGAGCTGGGAAAAACTGTCTTATTTTTCTAGTAAACACTACTGCTATTTTCCAACTTGGTATGATTGCCAGAGAGAGCTTAGGCAAAATAAATATATATAGTGCAAAACAAGCTATAGAGACAGCAGGGGATAATTTTCAGACACCACTGGAATCTTATTAAAATATTTAAAGTGGGAAGGCCCAAATTATGAGCCAAATCCAACTACAGGAAATATGTGATACTTTATTAACAGCTGTGATAGTATGTTTGTAATAACTTTCATCTGTTTCAGGTATATCCAGGTGGTTCTTTCACCCATTTACCACCTCGGCAGTGCTAAGGAGAGAATGGATGCCTTGAGGTGAAAGCTCTGCAAGCAGAGCCACTGCTTTCTTTCTGCATCAGCCTCAGCAGGAAAAGCTTCCTTGTCCTACACTGCAGGGACCATCACCAAGGGTAATTTAATTTCCACGCCTATTCAGCCCCGGCTCTGCACACTGATACTGCCAACCACCAGCTCCACTTTGTCCCTGCAAAGCGCTCACCGCTGTGGCATTGAGGGCTGCTGCCCAGGGACAGCAAGCTGCTTCTCCCACAGAGAACGTCAGCGAATCAGTAGGTTAACTGAGATAACCAACACACTGCAGAACAGCTTCTAACTTGGCATCATATGATTGATCATTGGGCATTATTGACTTTGGCTTGGTTTACATCTGTAGGATCCATCTGAGGGACTATGCACTTATTTATTGGTTTCTATGAACCCTTTGCTCCTTTTTGTGTCAGTTGCCCTTGTGCACACACACACATCATTAGTTTTTCTTTTCTTTTTCATTAATCTGCCCAAAGACAGTCTAGAAATCCAAAAGAGCGTTGTCAAGAGAGTCAAGTGATTCACATTTGACTGTGATGTTTAAAGTTTACCCTGGCAAATACATACTGTAGCTGCTAAGGAAAATATTCAGTGCAGATGAAAAGGGATGTCTTTCTTTCCCCGTATCATCATGCCTAAATATCCCTGTTTTGTAAAACAGTCGAGCTGTTAAGTTCTATGCTAAGGCACGTACACACTTTGGAAAGGTAATTTGAAAGCGAGTTGAGCCATGACAAATAGGGACAGCTGGCCTAATTGAATCATTTGATCTAAGACAGCTCAACTTGGTTATCCTCACTGCAGCCCACATTGATATTAGCGAGTGAATCATTAGCCATGAAATCATGTCGACTTTCCCGATGCAGCGTTCTTGACATGACAGGGAACGCAGTCTGCCTTTCATTACAGCACCAATGAGTTCTTTAGTCTGTCATGGAGAGAGGAAAAAAAAAAAAAAGAAAAAAAAAAAAAAAGAAAAAGAAAAGAAAAAAGAGTGCCTTGAAAACTTTTATACGCAGCAACAGAAAGTAATTTGTTCCTACCTATATCATGAAGCAGTTAAAAGAAAGGCACTGTTATGTCTTGGTTACCTGTTAAGCCACGGTGGCAAGCCATGCTCTGGCTGCACTTTCAGCATCCCTCAGCACCCACACAGCCTGCTGCTGGGACACCAGCCCTCTGGCACTCTGACCAGCCTTTGTTGCCTTGTCCAATGCTCTTGCAGACAAAAGAGTGTGCAGTTAGCCACCCTAAAAATGGTTTGCAACATTTATACATTGACACTCTTTTTTGTACAGGCCATTTATAGCAGTAACTTGTTATGTCATAACTCATTTGTACATTAATTAATAGTGGGCTACAGTTGCATCTTTGGCATTTAGACTGCAATTTTTGGCTTTTTTTAAATGCTAACTGGATTGCTCCTAATCTAGCTCACATTTCAGTCATCCTAGTATAAAAATAATCAGCAGATTTTTTTTTTTTCCAAATATCTCCAATGTATTTAGGAAGAGACATCACTCTTTAAAGCCTTTCCTTGATTTGCAAACAAATGATCTCATCCAGCTGCTTTTGAATTGAATGGAAATTTTCAGTGGGAACAGAGCCAGAACCAGATCCCAGGCTCTTTTAACAGTCATAGGTGGGCAAAATTACCTGATGGTGTAGATCAGATTACTGGTGGCAGGACCAGACAAACATAATTTGGGCAAAACTAGGAGCCTGATGAAATTTGGATAATATCCAATTAAGGAAAAGCGACAGGAGCAGATTTTTTTTGCAAGTTAGAGAGACATGCCAGCACTGGATTGGGACAAGTTTCAGACCTTGGAAAAGACACCTAGCATGCATTATTTTGCCAATAGTGGTCTAAAGAATATCTCTGTAACCTACCAGGGAGAGTAGAAAAAGAGAAACAAGCACAGGGGCAGGTTTTGATTTTGTAAATCAAAACCAAGCAATCCCGAAGGCAAAGCTAAAGAAATTGAAAGCCTGACAAGATACCAGAAAAGCTGATAATGGCCCTAAAATCTTTTTTTCTTAGTGGGGGCTTGATTCATAGGAGCTTTCCTTGCATTTAATATATGAAAGCTAGGTGCAGAGATTTAATTTAAAACTCTGTTACCCTGTAAGCAGCAGCTATTGGGAAGCACAGCTCTTTCCATCCCAAATGTGGAGTTACAATCTATGTCATGAAGGTTGGGAAGTGATCATTGTTAACCAGAAGGGGAGAACCTCGCCAGCTTGCCTTCTGGAGAGCTGGAAATGTAACAGTAGCAAATGTGTAGGAGATAATCAAGATTGAAATTAGATGTACAGAAGGGGCACAGGCTTTTTCAAAGAAATAAAATTGTGAGAAATTTTCAAGTCATTGACGCCAATGCTTTTCTCAATTTTTGCATGAAAACACCCTTTATGAGGATGGCTACTTGTTTTTAGGGTAGGATTTCTGTTCTGCACGAATCATGGTTAGAGGGCCCAACACTTAGGAAATTCATCTGCCTGAGTTAGTGTCCTAACTGCTTGGTTATAATGGAGTAGTGATCCTTAATTGAGTGGTTTTGTGCAAATAACTATATACATCATAGAGAAGGCAGCTATTTGTCTATCCTGGTGATTAGACTAATCACCTGGGATGTGGGAAACCTGTGTTCAGGCCTCCCCTGTGCCTGATAAACCATGTTTACACTTCTAATACTGTTGGTAAAGCCCTGCAGTACTGGAAGCCTTCTCAGGACTGGACCTGAATTCGCAAGACCTGCTGCATCGTTTCTGCACCACAGGCAGCAATCCTGATTCGCACCAGATAAATGTGGAGACAGATTTGTCTGAGCAGGAAAACCAGAGCTCAGGTATCTGCTGCGCCCCACTGCATGTGTAAGCAAGATCAGCTGTACTAAAAACAACTCCCAAGAGATATGTGGCTAACTTCATCTTAAAAGCCTCCAGAGATGGAACTACCATGTTTTCCACATGTCACTCAACCCATGCTTATCCATTCCTCTCATTAGAAAGATTTATTCACTTTGCAGCATGGATCTCAGCTGTGTAACAGCTTGAAGACTGCTGTTACATTTCCCTTCAATCTTTTCAATTGAAATGAAGGCATTCCTTATTTTCCTAGCTACTTGGCTCAGTCAGGGCCAAGATAGGCTTTGTAACTGTAAGTTATGTATTTTTAAAATAGTTTGTTGTTCTGAGATAGGGAAGAAAAAAAAAAAAAAAAAAAAAAAAAACACACACACACACAAAAAACTATGTATCCACTAAACTTTTGGGAAGCAATTACTTTTCCACCCTTTGAAAACCAGATGAGATATACTTGCCAGTTTTCTGCTATTGCTCACACTTCCTACCAGCTGAAGATCTGGTGTGACCTAAAGGATTTATTGTCAGTTGTTTAGGACGTTGCTTCATCTGTAAGGAAGGCACAATGATTATATGTAGGTCAGCCCAAATGTGTGCCAATGAAACTTTCATATCATCACTGTCTTGTATTCAGTAGATGTCACACATGCCACAGAAAAGCTAGTTCAGAAAGATTTTTATTAGTTCTGAAGTTTTTCATTAGCAGTGTATACATGCATGTCTGTTAAATATGTCAGATTCTCACATTTCTTAGGGAGAAGAAAACATATATATTTCAGAATTTTCTAGAATGGTCTCAGGTGCCTTCTTTAAAATGTCAGGAAAGTGACAGTCACTCTCCTGAGCTCTCCCAAAGCAACCTATGCACAAGCCTTTTAAATCTGGAAAGTAGATTTCCTGCCTTTCTAAAGTACATAGCTAGACCATTTTTAACATTGGACTGTTTGCATGGCAATAGCCCTTAAACTCCTCAAAAAAAAATCCATGACACTTTCCTACCCTGAGCTGTAATGTAGTTTTTCAGTGTACACGGTAAACTGCAGGAAAAAAAAATGCTCTGATGACTCTTTCATATTGGCTGCTGAAGGAACTGGAATTTGGGTTAATAAATGGTGAATGAGGTGCCTAACTTCATCAGTCCAGTTCGGCCAGACAGGCTCTTGTTGATTTTTCACCAGTGTAGAAGTGAAAAATCCACAATGGAAGAGTAGGCTATTCCCTTCATGCATACACTGAACAACTTTTCTGGTTTCATATTTCTTGTGCTTGATAAAGGTTCAATTTTTTCCTTTCCCAAATATACTTGAAAAACTACAGGCATTGGTTTTCCATACCTTTCTGCCTTCCAACATTCTAATTTCTTTCAAAAGTCAGTTAAAGAATCTTCTCAAAAAAATATAATTTTTGCAATGTTTTCTCAAAGCTATACATAGCTTCACTGCCTTCATGCTCACAATCAGACATAAAGCTTGGTGAATTTTAGGAGTCTTCTTTAAAAATCTAACACATTTCAAAATTACAGGGATAGCATTGGTTACAATTTCTTCATATGTCCAATTTCCTCTAACCTAAAGATGCAAGGTTTATTTAGTACTTAGGAAAAGTGAATGTTCGCTGTCTTGCAAGAGTCTGATTTAGTAGCTTGTTTCAGCCTGAAACACGGTAATGTAATGCTTTTATTCACTGATGAATTTGAGCAGTACAGCGTTAATCACTCTCACTACCGTATGTCACCTGAATAATCAACAAACCCCAATGATACATGTTCCTAGATCCTGTAGAGTGCCATTTATCACTGATGCAGAGCCTGTTTGTTCTTGACATGTCTTATTTGTGCAGAATAAGCAGGGAATTTACTGCATAAATAATGCTAGGTGGGCATCATTTAAACACAAATACAAGGGAATCTTGTAGAGGTTTGAATCTATTCAGAACCATATATGTCTAAAAGAGGTAGAAAAGGTGGGAAAATGGAACTTCATCGGTAATTGTAAAAATGTATTTAAATTATTTGTAACTTTCAATAAAAAAATCTGCATGTACTGATTAACTATTTAAGATGCATCCAACTACTTGTGGAGTTTGTCAGATTTTTGATGTGGAGAATTTCAGCTGAAGTTCAGAGGACTCTCAAACTATCAGCCTCGGTTTTTATAGTGTGTTTTTTTTTTCAATGTCATTTGCACATCCTTGCCTGAGTGGATGAAGATGTTTCTACTCTTTGCACAGTTTTGCTCTCACTTAATGTCAGAGATGGTGGCAGGACAGTAAAACACATTTCAAATGTCAGGATGTGGGCAAACAGGACAGTGATGCTGTGTCTCACCTCTTGCTCTGCCTGACACAGAACAGGCAGCTGCACAACCTTTCCTGTGCTATGTCCTTACCCTCCTCTCACACACAGCATGGCAGATGGAAGATCTCATGTGCTGTATGGATGCTTTGTTGCTTAACTTCCAATGGGAATTAGATTCCCATCTGCAAGTTGGTAGAAGCAGTGGAAATCTATCTCCATGCTTCTCTCTCCTAAAGATGTAAGACTGCATATCAGAAAGAAATAATCCAAGAGCTAACAGTATCTGTCTGAATATTGAAAAGCAACAAGAGAGGACTGAAGTCTTGGCAAAGTGGCACAAATCAGGTAAATTTAGCTACAGCCAGCTTTAGGTGTGAGACTGAAATCAACCTTTACAGCAACAGGGAATATTTAACTCTACAAAGGGTGACCTGTCAGGCACAAAATGGCAAAAGATGAAAAAATATTGAAATAACACATATGTATCAGCAAAACATCCCTAAGCAGTATGACTCAAGCACTTCCATGCGTGAGACATAAATTAGATATTTGGTAATCCCTCAGAGACAGTCTAGCTGCTGTAATTCTCATGTTTCTATATATAAGGTATTTTCTGAGCTGCAAGCTTGTTTAAAATCTCAATCTTACTATGTTAGAATTATGCTGTAAACCTAATGAGGTTATTTGCAGAGAATGAAACTGCAGAACTTGAGAAACATGAGCAGCCTGTACAAGGGCAGCACTGCACTTCATAGTTTTACTGGAAAAGTCCTTCAAATGGTCTTGAAGAAGTCTTTCTACAAGCTCTGAAGCCCAGCTTGGGACAAAGTTGTTCATCCTGCCACAGATAAACAACTTTATTTAGAAATTTGAGGGCTATTAAACAAGGTGAATTTCCCAGATGAATCAGCACAAATTTATTAATCCAGGTGTTACTGTAATTGTGATTCATTGGGGAGAGGAACACTGTTCAATGGTCCTCAAACTTACACTTCCATTTAGTGCTGTGCTGCAAGCACAGGACTGTGAGCTGCTGGCTGCCTCACAGCCAGAAATCCTGTATATTTCTTTATATTCTGCCATCGTTTGAACTTAAGTGTGTTAGGAATTCTGGTTTTATTTTTCTATTTATAAAGAGATTGTTCAGAGTCTGGTCTGTCCTTCTAACTTCTTGTATCTGCAGCAATACACTTACCATTCTCCAATCATAAAGCAATATTCAGAAAGGAAAAACAGCACCTGATCACAAAACAGGACTGGGATGGATCTCAGTCAGTGAGTACAGACTTCACTATCACAGACAAATATGTAATTTAAAACTAATCCCACTCCTTTTGGAAAAAAAAAAAAAAAAAAAAAAAAAAAAAAGTATATATCTAATTTTCCTGCCTTGTATTGGAAGACTGTTAAAAAAAGAAACACAACAACAAATACTACTGCTCCAAGTATCTTGCCAAAGTTTCCATCTATATCCTCCTCATCACACTGATTCGTTGTAATCTTTATCTTTGCCTTTTTAACAGTCTTTTTTATCCCCCATACCTCTCTGCTGTGCCAGAGGAGATGGACCAAGTTGTCACTGCTTTCAAACCTTTCCACTCTTTACAGAGATGAACCTGTACAAACCCAGCCCCCACAGACACCATACAACAGGACCAGATACCACAGAATTTTGTTGCTCTTTGTGGTAGTGTTTCTGCATCTCTCTTCAATGCCAAAGAGATTTGTCGTCTCATTGTGCACATTCCTGAAATCACACATATACATGTATAAGCCATGATGACTGACGTTCAAGGAAAAATGGATGGATCTATGCTTGCATATAGAGAGTTTTTTAAAAGATTAAAAATAGTGGGACATGGGATCCGTGTGATAATTCTGCTCCACTGGCATCACCTGTTAAAGGGCACACATAGCTACAGCACAGTGGAAACGTCAAGTCATTGCCCAGTAGGAGAAAAGCTTTTACCTAAAGGTTTGCAGGTATCTATCTACAAAATCAACAGCTACAGTCATCAGAATGGCCTTTCAGTTGCCCACCATGCATTTACTCCCTAAACCCTGTGTATCTATGGGTTTAATTTTGTTTGCTGAAATCTTTAAATAAGTCGCTCACTGAGGCAATCAGCTCTGGTGCTGGCTCAGCCCACAGCGCAGCGAGGGATCACAGTGCATGGGGGGGGGGGTCCAGCACCAGGGAAACCCCAGCAGAGCATGGAGACCTACCAGGAGCCACAGCTCTCCCATGAGCAGATGACAGGCACGGGCAGGGCCAGGAAGAACAGTGGCCACCTCCAGAGGGACAAAAAGCAGCCCTAAGGATTGCCCAGGCCAGAGCAGGCAGCCATGGCAGGAGGGCACACAGGAGGGCCCCTCCTCAAAGGAGAACAATTCCACTGGCCAAGTGGGAGACATGAAGCACACACAACCCAGCACCCAGGCACTGTTATGTGACCATCTGAGTGCAGCTAAACAAGGAGCAGTTTGTGCAGAAGTTCACTCAGAAGGCGGCAAGGCCCCTTCACCTCTGATCTAAGTAGCATACACTCCCTCAGGTATGGTTTCGACATGCCACAGAGCTCATGCCCCAGCAGCTGTTGGAGTTGCTGCTTCAGCTGTGTCAGTCTTCCACCCAGGCAGACCTTCTGACAGCAGATGTAGCTCTGCAGGCCCCAAGTTGCAGGATTGCTTCCCTGTGAAGCTGGGGCTGACAGTCATGTCTTCTGCCGTAGGTGTGGTGGTGGTGTTCATGAGTTATGTCACCAGGTCAAGGACTTACAGGAGGAAGTAAACAGGCTGCATTCATGAGGACGAGCAAGAAATAGGATATTCTCTGAGACACTACAGCTCCCCATATCCAGTGGTATCCTGGGGTGCATTAGGAAGAACACTTCCAGCAGGCTGAAGGAGGAGATCCTCCTCATTTACTCAGCCCTGGTGATTACTCTGTCCAGTTCTAGGCTCCCCAGTGCCTATCCATTAGGATTCTGTTGAATACATTGGGGCTTCACGTCTCTTCAGAAGCCAAAGATTAATCTGTTATATTTTGCTGTGGTGACTGAACAGTGACAGGAAGTAACCAATCTAGGCTAGGATGAGAAATACGAAACACAAAAACTGTCTGAAGCCTTCCACAGACAAGTGCAGAATTGGAGCTATGCACTCACTGCCAGCTTTGAACTATGCCCTGACGCAACCAGGCATGTATGGATGAAAAAAAGAAAAGGGAAGGGATGTAAAATGGGAAAGGAGCTGCGTGGTTCTGCAGGAGATGTTGGTAACTGCTCACCCAAGGCTTGTCCATGGTGACTCTACTGTCTGCCAAGTTGGCCCCATCTCCTCTTCACCAGACAACAGGCTCCAGCTGATAACCACGTCTTCCACTTTGTCTTTCATGGCTAGCCAAAACCAGAATAGGTCAGAAATCCTCTCACATGTCTTGCCCTAGGACTGAAAGAGTTTTTGTTTGTTTGTTTGTTTGTTTGTTTAAGGATTTAGAGGTGCTGGTCTTGATTTGTGAAACAGGAAACTTCACAGATGTCCACCCCACAGTCTGGACCTCACTGACTCCACAGGATAAAAAAGATAATAATAATAATAGCATTTTGTAGTTGGACACATTTCCTCAAAGCCTAGAAAAAGGAGGATATTTTCAATGTGGCATCCAAACGCTTATGTAAAATTAGAAACTAGAGAAAGGCAATGACAACAGAAAGTGAAATGAGAGTGAAGATTTACTTATAATCTAAGGTGGTTTTTTTTGTTATTTTTGTTTTTGATTATCATGTTTGCATTTAAATTCCTGAAATCCTCACTGAAGATTTTTGAGAAATGTCTGATTTCTGTTGTTCTTAATTTTTGTGCCTAATAAGGAAATTAATAGGACTTAGTCTGACACTATTCTTTAATTTCATCTTCCAAGAAGTTCCTAAGGAGTTTTATGAGATTGCAACATCCCACAGAGGAAGTCAGTCATATGTTCATAACATACTACAAATTTTACTAGAAGGGGAAGTCTAATTGAAATTTCTGTATATAAAATTAATAAAGATACTCTCATTCAACCACATCCAGTTTCCATCACACACACACAAAAAAAAAAAAAAAAAGCTAAAAATTTCACCTTTATTTTGCCTTTTTTATTTTTTAAGTATTAGAAATTGATGGAACAATCCCTACTATTCCTTTCCACAATTCCTGTATTCTTTTGGATAATATACAATAAAAGATTTTAATTTCTTTGATTGATTGATTTCCTTTCTTTGAAAAAGGTTTTCACTTTCATTTTCATCAGAAGCCAGAAGTTGTTCTTGATCTCTGATCACCCATTACTTTTATCAGTCACATAGTTCATTCCTTTAGAAATTTACTCTAGTTTAACAACATTTCTTGTCACTACTAAAGACAAGTATGAGATCAGGACTAAAATGAAGAAAAGTGCTTTCCAATGGCTTAAAAAAAAAAAAAAAAAAAAAAAAAAAAAGATGGATGGAATTGATCCTTCTGTTTGAACATTTTTCAACACAGCCAAGGTGAAATTGCTATGTTACTAATGATTCACTATAACACAATTTTTATGTTATGTTACTTTAAGCAAAAAACTTCACTTTCTAATCAAACTTACTATCACTGCAGAACCTGAATAACAATCAATTCAAATGCAGCCAAACTAGGCTTAACATCCTAAAACTTGAGAGCTTCATTAAATATTAGATTAATTTAATGTGTCTTTTTTTTTTTTTTAGATTAATTTCAGATTAGTTTTCACATAAGCATTTGTGCAGCTCAAGCAGTATCTTTCCTTTCTGTCAGTTTCATCATCTGATGGAGGGTAGAAAGACAAAAATGGATAGAGAAGATGTACAGTGATAAAGTAAGTTGAAGAAGATTTAATTACAGACTATTATTACATATTTTGCCATGGCAAGCATGAAAAGGTAAAAGAGTAACATAAATTTGCTAGTGATTAGAGTGATAGAAGATACTGGAGCATCTTAGATAAATAAAGTGGGCAGTTTGAAATAGCAGAGCAAGGTACATGGCTATAATTAATGTTACTGCACTCACTGCTGAAGTTTAAAAACGATTTGACAAAGTAGTATGCTTTATGCACATCAGATGAATTGAGTATTTCTTCTAGCACAGTTAAAAATACATTAAAAAATTCAGAAAATGGGTTTATGGGTGTCTAAGGGAAATCACTACAGATGGGTATGGGAATTCTGAACTGTTGTGAAAATTGCTAACACTTGCATAACAGTAGCTGAAAGAAAACAGAGAAATATTCTTGCTACTCCCAGCATAATCATTTATTTATTAGGGACATTCCATTTATGTTTGGAACTTTTCATATGTTTCCAATAGGGTATGTCTACAGGGAGAACACAGAATGAAGCAATTTAGGGATGAATATATAATATAGTAAGGTTCAGATCCACAATCTTATTAATTATTTGTTTGTGGTCACTGTAACTCCTTGCTATTGTGTAAATTTCCATTGGTAGCAATAAAAAAACAAATTCAGCTATTCGGAGGTTATCTCTTCATCACACGCTACCTTGCATGTTCAGAGAATCATAGAATGGCTTGAGCTGGAAAGGACCTTGAAGATTAACTAGTCCAACACCCCTGACGTGGACAGTGACATCTTTCACTTGATCAGGTTGTCCAAATGCCCTGTCCAATTCAGCTGTGAACACTTCCAATGATGGGGTGTCTACAACTTCCCTCTTTCAGTTTCTCACCACCCTCATCATGAAAAAAGTCTTCCATATATCCAATGTAAATCTACTCTTTTATTTTAAAACCGTTGTTCCCTGTCCCCTATAGTATGACTTCATACCATACATTTATACAGTATAATCAATTACATTTCCCCTAGGTACATAATAGCTGATCTTCTAGAACATATTAAGTACTTCACATTCCAATAATAGGTACATGGACTGGTTACCGACATACATCAAAGAAGATATGCAAACAGGTTGAGAACTACGCAGTTAGTGCTAGTCTGTGCCCATTGGAGACAGCAAGTATGGCCAGTGCCTGAGGCTCTCCTGAGCCTCCAGCACAGAGCCTAGGCAAGATAGTGTCCACCCATGCTTGGACATAAGCAGTCTTTTTTTTTTTCCAGTATAACCCATACCAGGGCATGAAGGACAGCACCCCAGAGACCCACTCTACTGCTTCCCTGTCAAGATACTTCAAATATGGTCCCTAGGGCAAGTGAAGGAACTTGGCATTGAGAGGAAAGAGACAATGTGTTTTGCCCCTTAAGAATAACAGCCACATGTGATAGGGACAATGGCTTGAACAACCTACAGGGAAAAAAAAAAATATATATATATATATATATATATATATATATATCAGTTTGATCAGGGACCATTAGAGAAAAAGCAAAAATCATTAAATAGCTAGAGTAGGGCAGTAGCTACTACTAAACAGTCTGCTAAGAATGATTTATCTGCAATTGCCATTGTTATCATCACACCCTAAGTTCTATCTCATCATAGCTCACAAAATAAAATGTTGTCAATCTGAGTAATAATAAAACAAACATGGAAATCATACCACAATATTGACAAAATGTAAGATAATCAACAAACTATTAGAATGGGCCTGTTGACTCAGGCAAATGGAATGCAGTAGAGCAGCTGTTAGCTTTATCCTACCCATAAAGGAAAACCTTTGTGACTCACTTAGGGCTTTATGAATTACCAGCTAGTTTTCCCCTCTCAGCTTGTACCTATCTCGACTCTGCTTGCCATAGCAAGTGCTATTAAACACTTGCTACCTTCAACAGAGAAATGAATAAGAAATTCAGTAATCTATTTTCAAAATTGTTAACAGCAAGTTAAGTGATTTAGCTTCCACCAATGGGCAGAAAAGAGCATAAGAGCTTCTGGGAGCCTTTTCAGCTTCTGCATGAAAATGTAAAGAGGTCCGATGGGAGCACAAATGAGATCTTGTTGACTGATGCCAGAAAATGTTCTTATTTGGGCTTTCAGAAAGAAGGTATGGTAGTATGCAAAACTGAGGGAAAAATATATCTGAAAGAGTCAATTCGAAATCATTGCAAGGATCTTGATAATAATTTTTCCCTATTCAGGTACTTGAAACAATAAAATCATAGAATTTATTCCATGGCCAGGGATGCCACCCAGTAGAACTGTTTGTCCAGGGCCTCATCCAACCTGGTCTTGAACAACTCTAGGGATGGGGCTTCCACAGCTTCTCTGGGCAAGGTAGAGATAAGGTAGAGCAAAATGGATGTTTAGGGACATTCCCTAAGGACTGTAGGCTTTCTAGGTCTTGTTAGCACTGAGTCATAACATGGTACAAAGACATTGATTTCCCCAAGGACTTGTATTTTCTAGAAAAAAAAAAAAAAATGTTTTGTTTTTAATCATTAGTTTCACTACTGAAATTTCGTTTAATACTGTGTGCAAAAGCACTCAGTCTTTAAGACATTGCATTGCAGAATATATCTAAATTGCTCCATCATTGCAATTATAAAAAAACTACTCAAAGCTGGAAAGTAAAACTAAAGGAATACATTTACATAAGCATGACTGCATTCATTTTTGATGGTAACACAGTGAAGATCAAGCCCAGGAAAAAGCAAAGACCTATTCCTCCTTTTTAAGTCCACTGCTCTGAGATGTAGCCAAGGCATGGGAATCTGTGAACTGAACTTAACATTTTAAAAACTAAATTTTGAGGTAGAAAGCAAAGGCAAATAGTAATAATACCCATAAAGGACTAGTGCCTGTAAAAGGAGAACATAGGAGGGATCCAAAAAATACTGAAAACCAAAACTGAGCAAAAAACCTCAAACTTTTAACCAAAATTAAAAACAAAATAATTTTGTGATTTTTTTTTTTTTTTTTTTTTTTTATAACAGGTGACATTTGTAAATGTGTTTGCTCAATATGTAGAAAGGGTGAAGTGATTTGTGTTAGCTCACATACTAAGCTGCTCTAATACTTGCGTGAAAATTGTCATCAGGTGGAAGCAGCCAAATGAGTTGTGATGATGCTGTTCTCTCTTTGGAGCTGCACCATTCCAGCTATTGCCAGGGCCTGTCTGCTACAATGACAAAGCCTATTTCCCTGACAAATAGGGGTCATGTCCAACATCCACATTTGGATAATTTCTATTTTGGATCTTGAAACTTTTTCACAAAATCAGAATAAAACTAGTGCATGTAGCCTCCCAACAACCCCACAAGTGTAGTTTGCAGTGGGCAAAATCTGTGCACATGCTTGCTGTCACCGAGCAGAGCCCACCTTGTCAAGCAGTAGCGTGAGGAAGCTTTCAGCAGAGGAAAGGAACAGATGTGCTGAGGACATCTTCCAACATGTCAAAATAGTTTGCATCCCTGTTCCTACAGCGGTGATGGCCTAAAATGGACATATTAGTGCCAGTCCTATCAGTCCTACCAGATTCTGGCTTTCCACAGCACTCTGGATGAAGGAAGTGGGGAGGTAGCTCACAGATGAGCTGAGGCATTGGAGAGCCGGGGGTATGACTCCGCCATGGTGGCCATCATCACCACCACCACTCAGGCGGGGTGGCCAAGCAGCACGTCACCACCGGACGGCTCGGAGCAGCCAGCTCGCAGTTGCTAAGAGACAGCACATGCCAACTTGGCTTGAACGAAAGCCAGACAAAACCGCGGGGCTGCGGGAGAGAAAGGCTCACACCCAGAATGCCAACTTCTGGCGTCCTTTCTTCGGCTCCCGTCAGCTCCGCATCATTGTAGGAGTCGGTTTGATCAGGATGGCCCTCGCACGAGCGGTGACAACTTTGCCAATTCTCCCCAGTCCTGCTTCGTAGCATTTATTGATAATGGCAACGTGTTAATTATAGGACACACTTGCGAATTGTGAATTCAGCAAGAAGGAACACATTACGGCACAAAATGTTCCACTCGCACCAACGTGTGCCCACCCACCTATTTTCTTCCCGTTCAAATTGCATTCCACTTGTCTCTCAATTTCGCCACTTCTCCTCTGCATTTGGCAAGGGCCTCTTGAAGAAGGAAGTCCGAATTGGTCAAATGGTTAAATGGGTCCCAGAGATGAATGCACTGGGCTTGGCTCACTGCAAGCTCTCTGATACTGGAGCACTGAGAGATGGGCAGACAGGTCTGAAAACCTTTGCAAAACTCCTCGGAGTTTAGCCTCAAGGCTGATCCCCAAGGGTACACCAGGAACATTTAATTTCAGAAGTTTCAGGCATGCCGACAAGGAGAAGTAATCATACTTGTCTGCTGTCTTCACCCAGTGCATTCACATAAACCATAATTAGTCAGAGAACAAGAATTAACATTATTCTCATACAAAGAAGGCTCCAAGTACTTCAGCTAGAGATTTTAGCCAAGTGTATTTCTGAACTTCAAACTGAAAGTCAGATTTCTGCCCTGGACTGGAAGGCAAAAGAGTCTTCGTTCATCAAATACAAATCCATGAGCAGTGAAGCCACAATTCAGAAGCAGTGAGGGTCTTTACAAGCCTCATGAAAAGCAGAATTAACAAATAGGATAAAAGCAGGATTAAAAGTGCCACACAAAATGATTTTTTTCAAACAATTGCTCTTTCTAAGCAAAGGTTACTAGCAGTTCTGGCTCCACAATAGGGGTCATGCATACTTCACCATGTAGAGGTCCAGAAACATTTTAGCAGCTAGCAAACAGGAAGGAAAAATGGATCTTCTCCTATCTTAGATTCTACAAAAGACAGAGAAACTTCATACCTTCCCACATGCCTCAGAGAATATTAGGAGTATTTCCCTCACTTATACCAGTCCCTGAAAATATAAAATGTTTCTACAGTTAAAAGCCAGATGTGAATCCTGACCTAAAGCTTCTATTAGTGTACTGAATTTCTTGCTTTCATTTTTGTTGGGCCTTCTCTAAAGAATATTAGAGTCACCCCAGAAGAATACAGGTGAGATAGTTTACAGTGTGCAATCAGTCTTTCAAAAACAAGCAAGCAAAACCTCTAAACATTCAGCTTCTGCCATTTGAATTTAAAATAAAATAAAATAAAATAAAAACGTAGTCTTTACTGCAAAATACTAATTTGGAATACAACTTAAAAACAGTGGAAAAGGAGAGGAATAAAGTGGAAAAAAGGTGGTTTGAAATTGCTGTCTACTATTCAATACATATTTAGCTGATGATCAAAATAACACCTTTGGGATTATTCCCCATCATTATTTAATTTTCTCTAACTTCTACTTTCCCCTAAGATGCTGTATGTCTAAATGCAGTATAGAAAAATTAACATACAGACACTTAAAATAGTAATAATAGAAATTGCATTAAGAAAGTAATATATCTATATAAACACACATCATTCTTATCAGATTATCCAGAATAATGCTTCCTACAAAGCTAATCATATACCTACATGCCTAAACACATACATACTCACATACCTAATATTGGCTAAGATTTTTAAAAAGCCTGTAAGATAGAGGTTGTACAAGCATTTTTGTCCACTTAATACAATACTTTTGGAGGGTTGAAAAATCTTGGATCTGATATCTGACGTCTGATAAAATCAAGCCTTAAAAATATAAAATATGTGTTCAAGCTTGCAATCCTTTTTCATAGTAGTCCCACTGAGGTAAGTGAAATGTTATGTACATACTCACAGAAGCAACAAGACGACTGAATAGACAGTTCATATCCTACAACGTCTTGCCCTGGAAACACATTCTTTTCCAATTTAATACAGCCATAATCCTTAATTCACCCTTGGTTTAGCAACTTCCCCCAGTGGGGAGAGTTCCAGATGAAATGACAGGCCAATAAGGACATAGTGGCAGCCTTGTTTCTGAATTCACTGTTTTTTGTCAGTTTTGTTACAATATTAAACTTATTTGAAAGTGAGGGTAGTTTTTCTGTGAAACAGACAGGCTATTGACACTGTGTGACATGGGTGACTGGGGGAGATTGTGCATGTCACAATATATTTGTGGTTTGACTGTTCTACCTATGGATAGATCTGTTTTTAAAAGCCTCAGTTTATACCATCTTCCTGCAGGCCATTTCTTTGAGTTGATGAAGCAAATAATGTTTTTTGTTTTGTATTAACACAGCTTTTAAGGGGTTGTCAGAGAAAGACTGATGAGGGGTTAAGAATTTCTTTTTGAAGTTGTACAGAATTACCAACTAATGAGTTGATTTCTTTGATGGGTCTTTTATAGTTGGCTGCAGCTGGACAAGAATCAACCACAAAGGGATCTTGATTTTGTTCATCGTTAATTCCAACTCAACAGATGAAGTCTGGCTATCATCGTCACCTTCACAGTTTGCCTTTGTATTATGTGAAGCTTGCATACTCAATTAACAATCTGATTAGCAAGTTCTTACATTCTTCAAGTAGCTTTCTTCATTACTGCCAACATATCAGGTCCTTCAAGCAGGATTAAAAAAAAAAACAATTTTTTTTTTTGCAATGGTATGATTTATAACATTAGTATTTAAGATAGTGAATGCACACAGGCCAGCAGGGGAAATTAGTAACAAACTTCAGAAAGACATTAAGAACCACAAAAATATTGAGAGAGTTAAAATCTAAAACAAAAAAAAAATATTTTTTCCCTCATTTTCACAGAAGCCATATGTAATGATGAGGTTTTTAGTTTTGCCACTTTTGTTCAGATTGTGAAATTCTTACAAAATTAAAATAAAACAAGAAAGATCTGGATTCACAAAATGCTTTGGTATTCTAGACTCTGCTGCAAGTTTAAATCCTGCTCTGGACTGGAAGTTAAAACTGATGGCTGCTCCACAAAAAGTAGATGCCACTGTCTTCTGAGGGAAGTCAGCCTGATTCTCCAGCCTGAAGTCTGGAACCACTCTTCCAGGAAGTCAGACCAAATAGGCATCACCTGGTAATGGCTGAACTTGACACAGTTCAGAGATTTACTTCAGGTTTACCTGATATTTTAGTAATAATAAATAACAGAATATTGGATAGCTTTTGTTTTTGTCCCAGAAAAAAAAAAAGAAAAAAAAAGTCACACGGGGAGATGATTATAACTTTTCTTACCTATTACACACAAAGTAAAAAAGTAAAGAAAAATGCATTGGAATGAAATCCATTGCATTTACAACATTGTTTACAATGATGTTTTAAATAATGTGTTTGTGTGTTGTTTTTTTTTCCTACAGAATGAACCATTCCGCCATTCCTTTTTTTTTTTTTTTTCTCCAGTTATCTGAATGTTTTGTATCTGCTTAAGTAAATATTCAGAAACTCCTGTTAATTAGATCACTTCTATCAAATAACATAGAACTGTTATCCCTATTCTATCCATAGAACTGTCTCCCTATTTGCTTTGTACTAAGTCATGTCCAACTGCATCACTCAAGTCATGATTCCATAATACATTGTGAGAGACCCCTGCAACCCTGGTGTTTAAAAGTTAAAATTCACAAAATTTTAAATTCAACTGAGTAAAAGTAGTCTTTTCTTTCACACTATCCTCTGGAACAGGTCACCAAGATATGACTCTAGATTTGACCCTGCATGGTTAAGATGATGCTGTATGCCTTGGGGAAACATGAAATGACATGTCTTTCTAGAAATAGAAAGGCAAAAAGAAATCATAGTTTTCCAAGGAAGCTCTATCATTTTTATTACTGCTTCTAAAGATTTATATAATGCTTTGCACTTGAATAGCACACTCTTTACTCAGTGATCCCAAAATACTTTGTAGTAGTGTATTTCACTTTGTGACAACCCAATGAAATAGGCAAATAACACCATCTCCTTTATATAAATTGGTCAGAGAGTCTGAGAAAGTTAAGCACCTAATTCAAAGACCATTAAAGCAAATGAAAAGACTCCCAGCAGGCTTTTGGTCAGTTACTAATGAGACATCTCAGGTCATACAAAAAATTTGTGACAGAGAGCAGAACTCAAGTGTCCTTATTCCAATTCATGTGCCTTAGGTAGACATCGCCCACCTTCCATATAAAAAAGATTTTTCAAAGGGCACATTTGTGTCTGTCATCTTCATAGCAGAGTGTCAAATCTGTAAGGTGATATTTCACTGATTAAAGAAATAGCTACATAGCAAAAAGTCCCAGGTGGGCACAGAGAGGTCTTGCAATGAACAGCTATCTGAATCACAGTTCCGGGAAATTAAGGCCATATTTCAGGCCAAAGTGACCCAAGTGTGTGCTGACCATTTTTGTAAGTACAGGAAATCTTCACCAACTGAAGCAAGAGGAGGAATAACAGGATGAATAATACTCTGATGGGAGGATAAAGAAGACATAGTCAGATGCTCCTAAGAAGTAACCAGTGACACGACAAGAAGCAATGGACACAATCCAAAATGCAGTAAATTCTGTATAAATGTAAGAAAAACCTTCTTTACTTTGTAAGGGTGGTCAAACACTGGCAGAGGCCAGAGAACCTGGGGAGTCTTCATCCTTGGAGGTCTGCAAAGCCTGTCTGGACTCGGCCCAGGACAGCTTGCTGTATGTAGCTGTGTGTGAGCAGGGAGGCTGAACCAGATGATTGCCAGAACTAACTTCGTGTTCAAAGAATTAAATAGTAGCTAAGACAGAAGAAACCCTCCTAGGCGGCTTGGGATTTAAACACACACTAAAACAGCAAGAAGCCTCACAGACAGTTTACAACCACAAGAAGTGGTTGTAAAGACACTTATTCCTCTGCTCTCCTATGAGCTCCCCATCTATCTCTTGCTGCTGCCTCAGATCTCACAGCATCACCCTTGACACTGCCGTGACTGCTGGCTGTGGAGGTACTGGGGTGCTATAATTTAGAGGTGCTGTAGTTTGGAGATCCACCATACCCTGAGTAATGAGTGTATTGCTCACATCCAGCTAAGCTCAAATAATTCTTTGTTCAACCATTTTTCATAGCATCTAAAACAGACATCTCTTTTTCAAATAATTATTTAGAAGACAAGTAAAGAAATGAGGAAGAAATAACCTTATATTTAAACTGCCTACATTTTAAATGGAAAGCTTTTACCTGCACGTTAAGATGCATATCTGACACAAGCACACACTTGGATTAAATTCCCATCTCTCTATTATCTCTTGGCTGATACCAAACACATAATGGGTTTCTGGGGAGCACAGGAGGACTTGAGATATTTGACCACAATAAGGGGCAGCTAAAGCAATGACAATTTGAGATTCATGCCCAGTGGGTCTATGCCCCTCTCTTGAAGCTTAAATCCTTTTATTGAATGCATCCCCACACTTTTCTTCATGAATCAAATGTATCTGTTCAGTAGAAGCAGAACTTCTCTTTTCCTCAGTGTTTGATTGAAGTTTACTTGCCTTAGTATTTAGCTTGAGGAAAATGGTCTCCATCTGAGAACATGGATATCCAATATGATACTGCAAAAGTATCGATGCCATATTTTATTTATGAAAGACTTATGTGATATACATTTGTAAAGAATAAAATCTGTAGAAAAGAGCTAACAGTCCTGACACAGTATCTCTTCATCCATTAGAGATATTCTTAAGCTAAGGAGAAATAATTCTACTAAAAAAAAATAAGTAATTGATGCATTTGTATTTATTTCAAGCTAACTAACTGTACTACAAAAGCCAGCTTTCTGAAAGTCATGCCCCCACTTCTAATATGCATTTTAGTCACCACAATCCCATACTGAGCGCAAAAGGTAGAGTTAAGCAACACATTTCCCTGAAATGGCAATGAAGTGCAGCCAAAATAGAGATAATTATTTTAATTAATGGTAATGATTTTAACGGTTGAACATTTTAACTAATTAATTATGATTGATTGCTTGTTATTAATCAGGAATGTGATTCAAAGTTCTAATTGAAAACCTGAGAGCAATGGGCACTAAAATATGATATACTTCTGCTGAGAGAACAGGCATTTATTTTTGATATGAAACACTTCAAACTAAAATTCATTTTGACATTTAAGATAGCCAGAAAATAATGTACATCTCTTTCACAGGAGACTTTTCACGTGCAGACACGGGTATCTTAAAATACCCAGATAACTAACTTGAACAAAAACGAGGTGCTTTCTGGTCTTGTTTAAAATCTGCTTAACCTTCCTGTGCTCCGCTTGCTGTCAGCATGGCGTCACGCTGCCATACTTCCATACACGAGGGAAAAGCTAACTGCACAATATTTATGCAGGATATGAACTCACTGAAGGAGCTTTATAGACCCGCTGTTCTAAGGATCTCAGAGAGGCATTTGTTGAATTAAATAGCTCCGTGAGCTTTTCCCTGGGATTCACTCCATCAACAACATGTTATTCCTGCAAGCCTGGGTTGTGGACCACACTGGTAGACCAGCATATTTCCTACCCAGAAATATCCCTCATGACATCTGCATGCCAACGATGGCTCTGGAGCTTAAGGCAGCATGAGGGGAGACCATGCATGTAGGGTTGCACCCCTGGGCTCCATGAACTATGGCTTGCCCACCCACCAAGAGCTGGGACTTTAGGCAGGTTCAGGGTTTGCCAGCCACATCTGGCTGCCCCATTGCTGCTAACCAGGAGGCTTGGCCGCTCCCACAGCAGCTGCTGGACCTCTGCAAGCAGCAGCAGGGTGTATCAAGGAAAACCAGCCGCCTCAACAGGCTTCCCTGAGACACCAAGGGTGGCTCAGCAGCTGCTGTATGGTGAGCCATCTGTCCTGCTGGCTGGGCAGCACTCCAGGGATGGCTGCAGGAGGACCAAGAGGCGTCCATCTACATGTATGTCTCTAGACTGCAAAGAGAGGAAATCAGGTGCCACAGGGGACAGTTGGCATTATCCTTCAATTGGGGTAAAGGCAGGCTACCACTGAAAAAAGCATCCCTGCTTATACACTTACTGTGGACCCATTTTCTGTGCCCTTCCCGCACTCTTGTATCAGATGTGGACATCCCATGGCTGCAGAGCAAGTCAGTTCAGTAAGGTGAGCCAACAGATAATTTCTCTTTGGGGGAAATGGAGGACCAAAGCCCCTCTCAAGAGGGATCTCTATGGGATCGTAGAGAAAGGCTTAGGTGGAACAACCAAAGACCAGTGCAGAAAGTGAATGACACAGCAGCCCTAGGAAGGAGCCATCTCAGTCTCCTTTTTCCAGGAGGCGAACATTTAATGTTAGGCTATAAGCTGGTCCTCTCACTCAAAAAATTGTATTCAGAATTTTTTCACAGTTACTAGTACTTCCCTGAAATGCAGGATTTAATAATAATTAAAAAAAAAAAAAAAAAAAAAAAAAAAAAAAAAAAAACAGGGCTGGCTTAGGAAGAAAGGGGTAATGCTAGAGTTGTAGTGCCACCAAAATGTTTATAGAAGAACCATGGAGTTATTTCACAGCTTTGATAGAGGATTTGCTCCTTCACTGATTCAAAGAAAAAAAAAAAAAAAAAAAAAAAAAAAAGGAGAATCCCCAAAGTACCATTTGGCAACTACTATAAATAAATGTTGCAGACATAATATTGCTTTCCTCTTCCAAAAAGAAAAAAAAAAAAAAAAAAAAGGCTTTAATTTTTACAATAAATGTATGGGCTAGAAACTTGTGGAGCTGGATTAAGAGAACATGACTCTTCAAGCACAACCTTAATGCTTCTGGTGCCTGTGAGACTGTTCAGTGTTGGCAGGGCTTAGTTTCATCTGACAGTGCACGCAGCACTGGGGCTCTGCATAGCTACCACCCAGGAACATGCCAAAACATGGAGAAAAAACATATCAGAGAATGTAAGTGTGAGGACTCCATCAATCTTGGTCACGTAGCCCAGCCGCAGGGTTTGGGGCTCTGAAACAGTTTTGTCTGGCCCAGAGATCTGTAGATGCCTACATCCCAGTTCAGACAAACCAGTGTAGTGATTTACCCTGGGAACACGACTTCAAGATTATTTTGTAACCCTCAATATTTTTAAAACATAAACTGAGATTCTCACCATACAAATTCAGGGTATGTGTTTAGGAGATCAAAGTGGAGGAATTTGCCCAAGTTTCCAGATTTTTAAATTCATTGGGCACCTTCATGTTGAGCCTGAGAGTCCTTGGGCACTTAAATTAATCCTATGCAAAAGACCAAAAAAGTACATTTGCGATCCAGGCTTAAGCAGTCATCCCACCCTGAGCTCTGTCTAAATATTCCCAAAGTCCAAATGTTAAGACCTATGCTTAATTTTGAGAGTAATTACGGCTCAATTGCTCAGACATGCAGCAGGAGCCCCAGGTCCGTGGTGCTGCGGTGCCTGCAGGACACTGCATTCCCACCCCACAACCAGGAATGACAGCTCTGGAAATGATTCATGAGTGTACCAGACATCCCTGATTTAGCCATGGCAGTGCCCATCAAAGGAATACAGACACAAACAAATTAATTCACCTCACATTCTCAGCAGAAATGTACCAGAACCTTTAATTTAGCCCTCAAACTACGGAGAGTGGTTTCCACCCTGGGCACTGCACATTTACCTTCTGTGTTAAACCATCAAATTGATCTTGGAACAAGAGAAAAGGGAAAGTAAAATGTAGACAGATTTGCTGATCTGAAGAAGGCCAGAAGGGACTCAATCAGAAAGTTGAACTGCCCACCTACCTCTCTTCACATCACAGGTGGAAAATTTAGCAACATAGCACACTTCTTACCATAATTACTTGCACTGTGGCATAGGTATGAATTCCTTCCCATAGCTCCCCTATTTCAACAGACCGTTTGCAGAGCTGACCAGCAGACACTGATACACAACAGAGCACTTGCAATTTTCCCTCCTGAAGAGACATCCCACAACAGACATGACCCCACCCTACCCCAAAGAATGGTGACTGGCCTGAAAAGTGGGACAACCTGGGAGGGCAACACTGGAAGGACTGTGTCCTTATGTTCACTAGTTGTATGTTGAGCTGTTTAGCTGGAAAAAAAAAAAATATATAAAATAAATCATTGTTGCTGATTGCATAAATAAGCCCCAAAGCTGCAGTCCTATGTGCTCTGCTCCTTTGAAGGACTGCCGTATCATATTAGCAATCATCAGAGAAAACCCTGCCTAGAAACTTCTCTGAAAAGCTGCAGCACTTCAAGAAGGATCAGAAAGAAATGTCAGTAGGCAATACTCCCCCTTGCCCCTTTAGCATAATGGCTCAGGAGAGGGAGATTACAACAGGTTTTCATCATGAATATCTTGTGTTTGAGCAAGGAGCAATTTCCTGACAGCTTTGATTCCAAATTTCAACATTATGTCACTTGCTGAAGTATCAGACACATCATTAACCAGCTCTAGCAGGTTTTGTTATGATATGATGAGTCAATGTCTGCCTAGAAAATTTAACCCCTTTTTCTCTTTCACATGTTTTGAATGAGCTCTCTCCTGGAAACGTCTGCCTTTCTGAACAAGATTTCATCTGAATCATAAAATACCCATTGATGCCTTAGTATTTACATGGCACTTGCTCATGCTAGTGCCTTGTCCTCTGTCTTTTCTATGCAGTAGCTCTTTGCATCATTCAAAGGGCTTTCTAGGTTTAATCATCTTCCCCCTCTTCAGCAGCAAAGCATTATTCCTCATCCCCACCCCTCAAGTTCAGAAAAAAGGGAGGTAGCTATGGTTTCTCACTGACTTCTTTTGGATGGCTGTGGGGTCAGGACACTGGCACATACCACGATCTTGGACAACCCTTGCTAGGCTGCTGCTCCTGGCCTTGACTTTCTTTCTCATTGCGCTGTTTCTGTGCACTACCCCAAGTTCAAGGAATGCTGCAGGTTTTATGAAAAGTCATATTTCACAGAGGGCCTGCAGAATGATTCACATATTCTAGTAATTGCTATGCATTGCTTTATATAATGCTTTGCAAGACTAGGATCTAGGAGAGTTTTTTAAACTCATATATATCCAGAAATCAAAGACTACCCTGACCAAAAAGGATGTGTTGCTGTAGCATTAATTCTTCTTAACCTTTGCATCTAGGACAGGTCTCCACAGATTTCTAAACCAAGGTGAAAGGAATGGGAGTGGACAAATCAGACATTTCACAATTTCCTACACTTCTTCTGTAGTATAAAGAAGTTAAGTCTACCACCTCATTTTCCCTTTTAATTAAAACACCATTATTAGGAGGGGTCTATTAATAAATACTTGGCATCCTCTTTGTCTTATAGAAAATCTGTTTAAGTAGGGGACTAAGCAGTAAATCTGTCTTCTTTACAAACAGTAAGCAAGCAGGCCAAACACCATCCTTTAATTTAGGTCAGCCAATGGAAAATGACTAAATTAAAATCAAGATTTGGATGTTGCAACATTTGAAACCAGGAATGCAGGCTTGAAATATACAAAAGATTGACAGCAGAGAAGTGTGTTTGAGAAATCAAGAACTTCTGTACTGCTGTGCTCAACACAGAAAAATGTACGATAGTTTCCCCTTCATCCCTGACTCTGATCTCCAGCAAAACTACAGCACACTTTCTTATCTCGAGAGAGGAAACAAAGCCTTCCTCGCTTGTCTGTAGCTTTCAAAATTCAGCTGCAGTCAGGCTTTCTGATGAAGCCCTGCTTGATCTGGGAGCATGGAGGCTGTCCAAAAAGCAGGTGTGACCTACTATTTGCAAAAATTTATTTTCCGTGTTATATATCTGTGTTCACTTAGCACATCTTTTCTCTTTCTTTAAAGCTACTACACAAAGTGTTTTCATCAAAATATGTTTGTGTGTTTAAATGCTTTGCAATACGCTTAAAGCAATTTGTTTGGCTTTGTGAAGCTGCCAACACAACTTTATTTTCAGTAGGTTATGACTATTTATTACTCTTTCACATAAGATTCAGGGAAGGAAAGCCTGTGAGCATCTCCTGGGAATCTTTTCTGAATCACCTTAGTACAGGGATGTGCTGAGATAATGCCATGGGTTATGCTCACAGAGCAGGGGCAGCTCTGGACTGTTTGTCTTGAGCTTAAATGCTAAATATTTTTGTTTAAAAGCATTCATATTTTTAAGTGAAACTGCCTGAAATCTGAATTAGATGTGAATTTACTTTCAGGCTCTCCCTTTTATTTCCTGTGCTGTATCCAAACACCTCAGTTACTTATAAAATACACAGAGAAAATATTTCTTGCCTGGTAGGCTGAAATGTCCATGCAACAAGCCAGGACTTGGGCAAATATTTTCAAGGTGTTCACACATGTCATGCCTGCCTCCACATAAAGCTGCTTTCCCCCCAGCACTGCATGCTCTGTATTTACGAACCTGATTGCCTTTCCTTCAGAAATACCAATGATAAAAATAGAGGAGGAGGTAGTAAAGACACAAAGCTGGTTTTCTGTCAAAACATCAGCTTTACCAACACCAATTGCTCCCCTGACAGCAGTTGCAACTTTCTCACCACTCCAAGGAAAAATGAGTATGAGAACAAGAGGTATGCCAAAGGCTGTAGTTCAAAGTTCATTCCTACTACTAGTTGTAGGTTACACTTACAACTGCTATGGCTCTTAAACAGTAATTAATAGCTCTAGAAACAGTTATGTATGTTAATATTACACACAGAGAAAAATGTAATTATATAGACTTTTCTTAAAGCTGTCATTCAATCTATCAAGATGTTGCAGAAATATTTAAATAAAAATAAATTCAACCCAGGGCCTTTTCTTCCTTGCAAGGCTGCTTTGCAACATGCCTGTGAAGCCCAGACCTGAGGTTTCTACTGAAAACTGCCTTGAAGAGGAGGGCGAGGCTGCAAAGCCTGGGAGAAAAGGTGGAATCAGGGGGAGAGAAAAATCTCTGCATGCATTTGAGCAGCAAATAGACACAAATCCCTCGCAGTGTTTTTATTGCAGGGAATGACTGTCTGCTGAAACAGAAAACAACAACAACTGTTTGCTGGTAGCCTCAACACAAACACCAAGCATTCAGCAACATGAAACTGCCTTTCAGCCGCACTGCTGACTCGCCAGGGGAAAAACTGAGGCCAGTACAAGGCAGATTTCACTGTCAGCACCTGCCCAGAAGAAAAAAAAAAAAAAAAAAAAAAAAAAGGCATTTCCCAGGCTGCTGGTCTGACTGCTTGCTGGTCTGTGCTCCAACACAGCACTGAGCATTTCCACCCTGCTTACAGCTCCCTTCCCCTCCAGGGGTGGAAATGCTTCCAGTGGTCCCCAAATTGCCCTGGTTAACTGGCGCTGGATCCCAGCAGTGCAGCAGGACAAGCCCACAACTATCAATAGACAGTCACTTCCATTTGGCAAAGCCAAAACTGTGAACTTATTCCAATTGCTCCATTTTTTGCTTAGTTTCCATTGTGAAATAAAAAAATATTTAGAACCTTAATTCCTGTATAATTTGGAAAATCATCTAGACAAGGCAATGCTGTGATAACTGTGTTATTAACCCTGTAGGAGTCCCCCGGCTTAGACTGTTTCCTCTAAAATATTCCAGTAAGAGGGGAGGAGAGAAATGCCAAGGAGGTGAGAGGGAAGGAGAGGAAACTCACGGCAAGGAATGCAGTTGTCTCTGTGGCTGTTTAATAGATAAGAATGAATGCTGCTGTTTAACTAGATCCAGTCTCTGAAATATCTAATTAAAACTGATGTGCTTATTTAGTTTCCAATTCATCACAGGTGGGCCCACATTAATGTGAAAATGAAAGTAAATTACCAGCATTTGGCAATCTCACTGAATGTCACTCACATTATTAGCTCAAATCTCAAAATGCATTTTAAAAATATGGTTCATAGGTAACAATGTACTTGAGAACAAGCAAAGCCTTGAATCTCCTAGTACGTTACCTGCATGTGTGAATTCAGACTTGACTGTGGGAGCTCATGATGAATGCACATTGTGGGTGGTGAATCAAAGCCTTTAGGCAACATGTTCTGGAAGAGTTTCACCCAGCTTCCTACCCATGTGGTCACTTGTGAATGGTTTATATTGGCCCCTCTCTTACCTGCCCCCCTCCAACAAGATGCTCATGATAACTTCAGGCCACTGAATTGTAACCAGGTTTTGGGATTGTGCTTGTATTACAGAGACCTTGAGTGCTTCAACTACAGTGTGTTCAGCTTTATAAATGACAACAGAAAGGGACAGACAGATGTGAAAATCAAAAGTCTTCCACAAGTCTTCCTAAAGTATTTGGATTTTATTTGAAATATTTTATCTATAAATTTCACCCATTATGCATGTTTTGAGCTGGTCTGAATAAGAAATCATTATAGTGAAAAGAGCAATTTTTTTATGAGACTTCAAAATAATTCTCCTTCTGCTGCTTCCAAAAACAGTATCTTTGTTTTTAAAAAAGAATTGTCAGAATACTATTACTGGATTTTAAAAATATTTTAAAATTATTTTTCTGTTTTAATATTCTTCCCTATTACCTTTTTGCCACTAAAATAAGAGGATGGAAAAAAAAATTGAGATATAAAAAGATTTTTAAATTCTTTAGTAACTGTGGAAAAAAAAAAAAGAGAGACAGAAAAGTAGCACTTTTTAAATTTATATTTTGTTTTCTTAAAACATATTTTTCTCTCAAGAGAGGTAGAATTTATTTGGAGGAAATTATACAGGTTTGAAGAGTGACATATATAGAGATATATCAAACTGTAGAAGAATTTTTTCACCAATGATACATGAACCACAGCCTGTGTTATTACCAAACAAAAATGTTTTCCCCTTGGTCAGGTGACCATGCCAAAGCACTGCAACCCCCTGTAAACACTGTTTTAAACTCAGGTTCCCATTATCAACCACAAGATATCCCCAAGTGTTGTACTGAAAAGCTAAATAGACTACAAAACCTCATAGAATCATAGAATCACAGAATCATTAGGGTTGGAAAAGAACCTCAAAGATCATCTGGACCACCCATCACACCTACTACAATGTCACCCACTAAACCATGTCCGTATGCACCAGGCTCAACCGTTCCTTAAACACCCCCAGGGACGGTGACGCCACCACCTTCCTGGGCAACCCATTCCAATGCCTGACTACTCTTTCTGAGAAGAAATGTCTCCTTATTTCCAACCTGAACCTTCCCTGGCACAACTTGAGGCCATTCCCTCTAGTCCTATCACTAGTTACCTGTGAAAAGAGACCAACCCCCATCTCCCTACACCTTCCTTTCAGGTAGTTGTAGAGATCAATAAAGTATCCCCTGAGCCTCCTCTTCTCCAGACTAAACAACCCCAGTTCCCTCAGCCACTCCTCATAGGACTTGTGTTCCAGGCCCTTCTCCAGCTTCATAGCCCTACTCTGAACATGTTCCGGGGCCTCCGTGTCCTTCTTGTAGTGAGGGGCCCAAAGCTGAACACAGTACTCAAGGTGCAGCCTCACCAGAGCTGAGTACAGTCTGAAGAAAATGTGTGACACTAAAGGCAAAGAGGAAGGACAAAGACATCATGGCAGCCTGCAGCTTCCTCATGAGGGGAGCAGGGAGGGGCAGGCTCTGAGCTCTGCTCTCTGAGGACAGCAACAGGACCCGAGGGACCGGCATGGAGCTGGGAGGTCAGGTTGAGTGTTAGGGAAAGGTTCTGCACCCAGAGAGTGCTTGGGCACTGGGACAGGCTGCCCAGGGCAGTGGTCACAGCACTGAGACTGTCAGAGTTCAAAAAAGCATTTGGACAATGCTCTCAGACATGTGGTCTGATTTTTGGGTGGTCCTGTGCAAAGCCAGAAGTTGGACTCGATGAGCCTTGTGGGTCCCTTCTGACTCAGGATATTCTATGCTTCTATAATCCTATGTGGCAGGTAACCCTACTTGCTTTGGTGAAGTGGTGGCTCACTCTCCCATCCTCAGACCACATGGAAATTGAGGTGGCATCTCCCACCCTTGAGCTCTAGCAGGAGATGCCATTTGCATGTGCCATTCCTCCAACAGGGCAGAAGGACAGACATTGCTACCAGCATCAGCAGGACACTAGCTGGGGATTGAACTTTTCTCCACCCAGTCTTTTGAAAGAATCATTTGCAGTGAATAAAGGGGAGGCTGAGAAAATGGTAGAAAATAATAGTGAAGAAGTGCTATAGTTTGATGAGGGTAATAACCTTTCTAACTAGTCTCCTATCACATTAGGTTTCCCATGAAATTATTTAAAACAGCAGGGAATCAAACATCCCCACATTATTAACCTCTAGCTCGTGCTTATTGAAGAAAATCAGGCAGATATTTTATGGGTCTTGCAGAGCCAGTGAACCCAGAATCCCAGCCTATGTCAAGCAGCGCCATGGGGCCATGTGGGACTGTGGAACTGCATCCTCCTGCTGACAGGGGACAGCCCTGGGGTTGTGTCAGGCTCCAGAGGGACACCCCCAGGGTGTAAATGCTTCCAGTCACAACACTACAGCACAGTGGCAGCAGCACAGGTTGTCAGACCTGGCAGGTGGCTCCTGCACTATCAATGCAGTTGTTAATAAGGTATTTAAATATAAAGGGTTTTTATATGAAAACTGGTTCAGATTTCCCAAACATTATGAAGAAAATATTTTCAAAACCAGTGAAGATTTTTTTAAATAAAATAAAATAAAATAAATAGAGAATAAAAACAATACTAAAAGCTTTAACCCAGAAATGAACCAAGGTGGGTAATCAACGCATTGTACTTTGGCTTTTACACCCCTTGCGTCTTTCCTAAAGTTTAAAATATGGGAAACTACCACACAGAAGAAAAACAAGTAACCACCTTGAAGAACACTTATTAAATAAGCCAATGAATTTACATCATCCAAAGACAGAGCTGAATGTTTGGCTCTTCCTGCCTATTCACAAATTGTGTTGGGAAATAATTTAACACATTTTTTAAATGGTGATCATCACTCAGAGTACTATGTTGTGCAGTTGGGGATCCACTGCTGATATCTGGATTTAAACATTCTGTTTTGGTTAAACTCTTGGTGGCAAATGCAGTTTTTTTCTATTGCCAACAAACATATTTTTTATTCCCAGCAAAATTCATAGGACTGTATATTTTTCAAATACTTACGCTTAATGAGTAAACGTGTGCTTTTATAAAATCCTAGGACATTTAGGACAACAGAAAATCATTCAAATGTATTTTGAAATATTTAAATCTTTGGAGGGCAGGTTCAGATTTTTAAGGGGTTACTTTTGACATTTGTGAAGATACACATCCATAAATTATTGGTAATGCTGAGCTCTAGTGCTCGAAATGCAGCGAAGGACCTTGGCGGCGACACGGTGAACAGCTGCTTGTGGTGAGGCTGCCTTCCCAAACACCCAGAGGAAGGTAGGGAGCGCTGAAGTGTTGGCTGAATATTCAAAAACATTGCAAAGAATAAACCTCACCGAAAACAAAATGTGAGGAACACACTTCTGCTTCCAATGCCCCTTGGGCAACACTGCAGTAAGGACCTGACTGTATATTTTACACCTCTGCTATGCACTCATACATACACGCTTTCAGCAGAATTTTTTAAAAACAAACAGAAAAGCCTTATTACTATTTCAGTGTCTCCAAATAACATTGGCGTCTCATAGAAAAGAAGTATTTCCCATGTACAGCCTTGCATAATCACCTAGCTGCACAATGGGAGGTATTTGCTGTCTTCTGAAGTATCACGTATTAGCTCTGGTGGGACTGCAGCCGGCAAAACAACGGGATGATCCAGCAGGATAAACCTGATGGATCAGAGGACGTGGGGGGATACAAGTGGGCATCTTCCAATAGCACATGCAGTTCAGCATTTGAATGAGGAAAGCAAGAGAGTTTTATGGTGTTGTAGGGTCTTTTCTGAGAACTGCGTTACTGATAGTTTCCATCATCTTTGCACAAAGCTGTACCTGTCAAGAACAAGGGCTGCTACTATGTCTGGGCTGAGCTCACATGCTGTAATAAAGACAGATTCCTCCACTGAGGGCTTACAAGCCAGGTTTACGACAAGACAACATACAGATGCAGTACAAAAACACAGAGGAAGAGAGGAAAGGAGATAACAGTAAAACAAGCATGCATTTTTCATAATAGGCAGTAATTTCATGTCTTAATTTAATCAATGGTCTAACTAAGTGCAGTACCTTGCTTTTCTCCTGTACGCCTAAGTTTTAAGGCCTCGTTAACATAGAATGTGTGATTAATATTTTATGGGGACTTATTCCACTTTATCTAGTGGCCTCAACAAAAAGTAAATATTTACTAACCACCAAAGGGTGGGTGGAATATTTTGCAATAATTTTAATTTCCTGTAATAACAGTAAACCACTGTCCAGTTATGGACTCTGGTTTGTGGAAAGTACAAACAAAGGCTTTTGAGGATGTGCACAATGTTGGGTTATATCACTTCCCTTACAGCTTTTCTACATTTGTAAAGGTCTCTGGGATCCACGAGCAAAAGAAGAGGTTTTGGTACCCTACGTTTTAAGTGTTGTAATAAAATTGTTTCCATGGGGAAGAGGAAAAAGCTTCATTAGTTTATGTGGTAAAGCTCTGGTCTTGAGGACAGATTGTAAACTGAGAGAAAGGGGAGGGTGGCTCAGAGCATTTCATCAGTCACTATAGACAAACAAGTTGTATATGACTTGATATTAACAGGAATAAATGAAGAAGGCAAGGGTAATGGCTTATTCCCTCTGTCTGCCATCAGTATTTTACCCTCCACAAAAAGGTAACATATGATGGAGTCTCAGGAGTACCTGCAGAGGTTTGGCCAAGAAGCTGGCTATTGATACATATGACTGCACACATTTAATTTCACTTCAGAATATCACATCAACTTGTGATAATCACAAATATCACTCAACTTTAGTGGCTATCCTATAAAGCCCCACAAGACATTTAAATATCAGAGGAGGAACCATCATCCTACTGCTTGTATGGAGAAT
Organism: Aythya ferina; assembly: GCF_964211825.1. Classification (NCBI taxonomy): domain Eukaryota; kingdom Metazoa; phylum Chordata; class Aves; order Anseriformes; family Anatidae; genus Aythya; species Aythya ferina. The sequence goes on from NC_140297.1 coordinate 124,508,244, forward strand.
AAAATATGTGCTGTAATTGCAGGTGTTGCCACAACTGATTTGGGCAAAACTGAAATGCATCTTGCAGGTTCAAGTTTTAAAAGAATTGGAGTAAACTCAAATCTGGTACAAGCTGAACAAGACAGAAGAGTTAAAAGAGAAACTAGTTTGGCCCAGTTATTTTAAAGTGAATTTACTGCTCTTGAAAGACAGTCTAATAATGAAAGCCCTTTATTTATCCCAAGAGGTACAACATGAGCTAAAGTGCAGTTGCCCACCAACACATTTCAGCCCATTTCTAGGGAGAAGGAAATGGGAAAGCATGTGCATCCCATTGGTCATGTCCATGGATATCTCTGAAATTCTTGGACTTGCTGGCAGAGTTATCATCACTTGTACCAGCATTTCTTTTGCAGTGGACACTTAGGCTCACAGATCCAAAATGAGATTGAGTGCTTCATAAAGGCTGCTGAAACACAGTGAGTTGATAAAGACTTTCATATTCAAGAGACCACAAATTCTTTAAGCTAAATTTAATCACAAGCACATTGGAGGTACCTTTCTCTACAGGCTCACATTTTCATGCCTTTGTGACTCCACCTGCTTCATCTTGCCATTAGTGAAAGATAGGATGTAATGGTAAGTTTCTAAAGAATATCATAAACTTCTAGAAACAGTTTGAAAGAGGTCTTCTTTTCAATGAGACTGGTCCTTAGAAAGCAGTTTAACAACAAGAAAGTGAAGTTTTAACATGTACAACTTTACAGCAGAGATTCATTTCTGATTACCTTCCATTAGTTTTCATTGCAACCTTTTGTAGAAACCTATTGATTTCATCAGATTTAATTTTTAGGATGCATTGTGTTAATGGAATGTGCAAAAGCAGTTGTCACAGTGTGTTCTTGATGCTTACACCCATGATATAGAGCAACAGGAAAACATGCGTGTGTTTGGTTTGGTGCTAATACAACCATGTTTCCCTGAATCTGAAGGTCAGGCAGACAAATCAGAAGCTAGAAGGAGAAAGTCAAACACATTGTCCTGGACTTTTGGGTATGAAGTTCTGCACTTGTAGAAGAAAGAAAAAACATTGATGTAAATAAAATCCAACAGAGAGTTCACAATGCAGCACACAGACCTCTGCTTTGACTCCCACCTCCCAGGTAAGTCTTCCAGCTCAGTGTTTTACCACTGAAAACAGTTGTCCTTCATTCAAGGTTTAGAACTGTTGTTTCCATGGGAAGTTCTGGTTTCTCAGAACTTCTTTTCTCAGCACTCAGCTGCAATAGTGATGAGAACTCCTCCAATGAAGAGTATTTCCTTCTGGATGAGAATACCAAAGAAACGCTTTTAAGGGTCCTATACTAACTTCACAGTATTTAGTCATATCTCTCCAGAGGTTAAAATCCATCATGTAAATTTTAAATTTTCCTACAGATTGCAACTATTGCAAATCTGGTAGACAATTCCAGAGCATAGAATTTCTAGAGATTTCTATAGATCCTTGATCTGTTCTCTCTTTCCAGTTACACTCCCCCTCCTTCACACAGCAAACCATCTCCAAGTATCTAAATTGTTATTTTGGCCCAATTTAGCATCCATGATCTGCTTGCCTTGTTGAGCTGCAATTATTATTACACAACTGTAGTGGTACTCACTGGCTAGTGCCATAGGCTTCTGTAATTCTTAAGATTGTTCTTTTTAGTTGTAGGATTTTAACTTAATTTTTAATCAGACTTTGAAACTTAATCCTTCCTTTTCAAACATCAGGGTATTACGTATTTTGATTAGGTACCAGATGGGGTAAATGTAGCAAAATGTCACACACAACATGTTTGGTTTTCTTACTTCAGCCACATATCTCCTCCTCCTTTAAGTGTTAATCACTCACCACCATAGAGATAAGCCGAATGTAATGTATTTTCAATTAACACAAACAAAAATGCATCATCAATAGCATTATCATTAACAATCTGCAATTACTGTCTAGTTAAAGCACTTGTTCTAGCTTTGGGGTGGCGCACAGCCCTGTGCTGATGATGGTGATGATTACAATAGCAAAGGTCAGGCTTGGAGCCTCTCTGAAGCCAGTCATCCAGACGATTACCATCATTGACAGTTTTTGCCAGAAGCACGCTTATTGAAAGCAATGTGAATGCCACAAGGACTGTGTATAAAAATAGAGGAAAATTGTCTGCAGTCTTCCCTCATCTCCTAGTTGCCAATTGTAATTAGATCTTCAGGCTGCTTTGTAATCAGCCATCAATTCCACAGTATAAAGACCTCTGCAGCAGAATATGCACCCTATGTCTTTATCAGCAGAGTCCTCCAGCCATTCAAAGACCTTGCATTAGAAATATCTTTCCCATATAACTTAGGACACCTAGAAAAAAATAAATATAATATAATAATTTACAAGAGCTTCTTCTAGCAGAAGGTGGAAAAGAATATTGATTGCAATTACTGTGCAGCATTTGCCAGTGCAAACCGGTGCTCACAGAGGTACCAAAATATTGTCAAAAAGAATCTTCATTTATACATGTAAAGCCCCACCTCCTATTATATTTTTTCACTAAATAGTTTTTGCTCCCTTAATACAATGTACTTAGTCTTCTTAGTACAACTAATTTAATATTTGTAATATCTCTGTGTTGAGGGGCCCGTTTTGTTACACTGGTATAAGCAACTAGATGCAAATGAGATCTAAGATAATATTCACCTACAAGTTAATTAATGTTTCTATACTATTTTCTCTCAAAGACTAAAGTTTTTTTCATATATTTTTGGCTGTTGTCTAAATAATTTGCATCATAGTTGTATTAATTTATAAATAAGTATGTTCAGGATCCATTTGCCCTGTGTTTAGTTGTCAGATGCACACATAAAAGAGTGTTCACATTATTCAGCCAAAGTTTATCCTCTTTGAATTTACCACCCATAAAGAAATCTATATGGGCAAAGACTATCCTCTGCATCAGTTTCCCGAGTTTCTTCATAAAGACTATTGAATATATATATATATAAAATATTGAAAATTTTCTCAGATGAACTATCTCTCAGCCATTTGTCCTTTTAACTGGTGTTAATATGGCTGAAATCTCTCACACCTATAAAAAGTGTCAGAAATTAAAGTAAGCTGCAATTATTTTCCTGTTACTGAAAATGGTGATCCATGTTTCTCTTTGGAGGAACTTCATGTGTGTGGTGCACGAACAAGTAAAGACAAGCTCCATTGTGACTCATAAAACCCAGCCTTTCAAGATCAGCTTCAAGAGATCTGTGGCAAAATAAACTTAAAGAGGATTTTCACCAGCACAGGGCTTCAGGGTACAGAGAAGAATGTCAGCTGGACCTAGCTGTTGGATCTGGCATGCCTCATCTCCACATTTTCCCATACGCTTGCACCTTGGTGAAGTCAGAGGGTCTCTGTACTAAGGGCAGGCCTGGTCAGTCTAGTCATAGGAGCTCACTGCAATTTCAAAAGCTGTTTCTTCCCTAAATAATAATAATAATAATAATAATAGAATTATTTCTGGGGTGGTAGTTCCTACAACTTCCATTCTTAATAAAAATAAATGTAAAAAGTTGACAAGAGAGGACCAGTGTTATATTTTCTTGAGTTCGTTCTGTCTCTCTAGATGAAGAAGTTGTCACTGGTAAGGAGATGGGGGCACATGTTAAAAATAAGACATTTGAATAATGTTTCATGAACCTTGGAAAATATCATGCTGAGCTCCTCAGGTGGAAATTCAGTTTCTTTGCATTCCAATCTTCTTTCAATATGCCCATCTGACTCTCCAGATTCATTAACTGAGCAGCCACATTTTCTAGCAGGTTTCCTACAGTGATTGAAGTTTGCAACACATCTATTTCTGCATATAGCAATTCCAACACTTCTCAAATTGATCCCTCAAAGTCCAGACTTGTGGCAGATTGTCTTTCCAGCAGGACAGCACAAGATGGGCTCTAGTATGAGCCTTGAGAAGTAGTGGTAATGCACATAGAAATAAATTAACTATTTATACAGAGCGTTTCATATCAGAATTGTATGCTATCTACCTTACAAGCCATGTATGTACCAACTGCAGAGTCAGACAAGGGAGTTTAGGCAGGTCAAGATCTTAAATACTATGAACATATTGTGCTCAGGAAATGTGATGAACTTGGGTGGTTCTGCTTATTGCTACAACATTATTCAAGTGATTAAACACTATTGAATAAGTTTCTCAGATGAGATATTAATGATTTAATGTAGGCACTTAAAGAGAATTTTATATATCTGTACATAATATCCTGTAGGCAAAACTATATTATTCTGCTTCTGTTTGTTGAGAATAAACAGTTTTAAACAACATGCATTTCAGCATTCACAGAATTAATGTAAAGAGCTCTCAAAGTTCTCTTATCTCATTTTGTTTTCTCCATCAGTCTTGCTGCCTGCTGTGACAAAGTTATGAAAAATAGCTAGCTAGCAATTGTACAGAAACACATCAATAGAAAACATTTTATTGGTTTTGTTGTACTGTGACATCTACAAACGCCACTCAGTGGCCAACAGACATACTTCTCCCTCACTGTTCCACCTGCACTCTGTCATGCTTACCAGCTCACCCCAGGTTGCAATCAGATTTGTTCGTGTGACTCCAGCCAGCTGAACCCAAATGGACTTCAAACAAGTGAAAGTCAAGGCAATAATGTGCACAACTTCCCTTCAGTTTTTGCTTTTCTGATACAAGGAAAACAAAGCAAAAGAGGTGCAGACTCAGTATTGAGCAGCACTAAGCTGATGCCAGGAGTTGTGATGCTGTAGAACTTCCTTTAAAGTGAACATCAAGTTCCATTTCTTCCTTGTCTCTTTTCGTTGGGATTATGACCATGAATTAAAGCTATCACTGCACTGCAGCCCATAAAACACTGTGCCAACTTTACTAACTTTTTTTTTATAGGAGATGACATTATCGCAGCAGCTTCTATATCTCTGGTAAGCTCCACATATTGTACAGACAGCTCCAAAGTTGCCTTCAGATCTGTCATATGGTGCAAACAGCTGCCGATGAGCCTTGTGAACTGCTTTGACCTCCTGTATGCCATTTTCCTCTGGCTTTCCTTTGACTTTGAGTATGCAGCCTCTTTTACACAGCTCATAGGATGCAGAGGTTCTTTTCCCATTTGAAGGGATCAGCGATATTTTTGTGGAGAATACAAACAAAAATCAATAGTTTCTCGTCTTGACATAAGGGACATGCTTATTTTTAAATTAACTCTCTTTTCACCCCTGAGACTAGTACAAAGCAGACAGAACAGGCTCCGCTAGAACTGCACTGGGATTTTAAGACTCTGCTTCACTTGTCCCCATTTCACAATGTCAAACCACGTAAAACCAAATGATTTCATCTCCCTTACATTTCCAACTTCAGGAGGAGTTTAATTACATGGTGTATTCACTGGTGACAAGGTGCTAGCATTTGTACATGATAAAATACTTGAGCAAGGCTTTCTGAAGGCTTTTTTGCTCCAAAATGGGGAAATTAGGGCTACTGTTTCACAAAGTTACTTAAGGTCAAGAACTCCATTCAGATGCACAACTTAGAAAGGAGCAAATGATCAGAAAAGAGCAGAAAATTCACAGAATAGGCAGCAGAATAAACACAGAATGTGACTCTTGAACTGCACATTCCTCATCTCCTCCTGGAAAGAAAAGTGTTAGGTTTTTCACTTTAATTTTTTAGTTTCATGTTACCTATCTGATATTTGATTGATGCTGCTAGGGAGTGAAGCCATCTTTATATAACATGCCTTGAAGACAAGTGGACTGCTAAGCAAGAATTTCATTAGATGCCTCTTCCCCTTAAAATCCTCTTGCAGAGGAAGAGGCAGCACATAGCCATGGGAATATAGCAGACAGTTGCTACTAGAAGAGTCACCAAGTCCTGGCCCTGATTACGGCAAGACCTGGGAGCAATGAGCATCAGGACAGGGGATATGACCCAAGAGATGTAGCTGCTAGAGTGCTCCAGTGACATATCCCAAGGTCATGGCTGAGCATGTCATAACTGCAGACATGGTTCTGAAATCCAGGTACTGTTCTGATAAACTACACGGCTTGCTGAAATACTGAAAGCCTTGTGCAGGGCTGAGCTACATAAGACTAAAAGCAAAATTTGTTTTCTGGTGTTTAGACTTAACAAAGTTACATTTCATTTCACATTTCTTATTTCTACAGCAAAGAAGCAGATTGATATTTCAAAACCTTTTCCAAATGTTTATTTTAAGCAGTGATACAGGAACTCTGTATTTTTACATATGGTTAGTGATGTTTTTTGCAAGCTACCAGTCTTCAATTTAACTTTTAATCAAATCATGAAAAAGGTTTATCCATCTTTTAGAGTTCTACACATCTTTAACTGAGGTTTTGTGAGCTACAAAGCTCCCTGGAATGGAATGGAATGGAATGGAATGGAATGGAATGGAACGGAACGGAACGGAACGGAACAGTTAGGGGGGAGAACATACAAAGATCATCAAGAACATCCAGCAGTAAACAAAAGTTAAAGTTCATTATTGAAGGCAATATCCAAAAATGCCTCTTGAATACTGACAGGCCTGGGGCATCAATCACCTCTCTAGGAAGCCTGTTCTGGTGTCTGACCACCCTCACAGTTAAGAAATTGTCCCTAATGTCCAGTCTGAACCTGCCCTGGCGCAGCTTTGTGCCATTCCCAAGTGTCCTGTCACTGCCTACCAGGGAGCAGAGGCTGGCACCTCCCTGCCCACCTCCCCTCCTCAGTTAGGAGCAGGGAGCAGTGAGGTCGCCTCTTCCTCCTTTCCTCCAGACCAGACAACCCAAGTGTCCTCAGCCCCTCCTCACAGGACATGCCTCCCAGCCCTTTCACCAGCTTTGCTGCCCTACTCTGGATGCATTCAAAGACCTTAAGATCATTTTTTATATTGTGGAGACCAGAACTGCACACAATACTCAAGGTGAGGCCGCACCAATGCTAAATACAGTGGGAGAATCACCTCTTCTGAGCAGCTGGCTGTGCAGTGTTTAATGTATCCTAAAATGTAGTTTGCCCTCTTGGCTGCCAGGACAGGCTGCTGGCTCATGTTGAGCTTGCTGTTGACCAGTTTTAATTGAACATTTTTCCAGGGATGGAGGCACACCTCCCAGAGATAGCTCAGGGCTACCCTGGGATAACAAGCCACCAAGCAGCTGAAAATTGTAGAGAGCTGAGAGCAGGTGTGCCTGGCCATGAACCTTCTTCAGCAGCAGAATCTCCAAAGAAAGAAATAGGAAACAAGGACAGACTCTGCTGGTCATAAAGGTTTGCAGATAGTTCTCCTGATACAGTCGATTTCCTGACATTCACATATTACATAAATTACATAACAACTGTATATAACTGTTATATTATTCTTTTGTATTATATTATATACAACTTTTTACCTACAAATTCTTTGTTTTGCTACCTTCTAGTGATTGTACTTGATTATATTACCTCATTTCAGATGACTGTTCATTCTTTTGCTGCTAGAAAAAACAGAGGAGTATGCAGAGGAATAATCTAATCATATGGGCCTAAGAACCAGCATTTCTGATTCCTGTTGTTACTACTCCGTGTTTCAGGGTACATACACAACGTATAGCACATACTCTTAGATACTTTAGTCATATTAACTGAAATGCAAATGCATTACACTGCTAGAGTGACAGAAACAGAAACAAAATATTCACAAATAGACATAAAGATTTAATTACAGCAGTAGCTTTGGAGCCTTGGAATCGTTATATACATATACACACACAATCCCATTTATACACATGCTTAAGTGCAAACTAGGATTAATACTGTATAGCTTACAAACCCAAGTGACATTCCCAAGAATTATTTTCTAAGTGACAGTTAAAATAAGCAGATGTCTGTTGTATTCAAAAGACAGAAATCAGATTCTTTAACTGGTTAAAATATACATAGAACAAAAATAATGATAAGCAACAGATTTAACAGGGAAAGAATTTAAGAAAACTACACAAAAACACATATAAGAGTAGATCTAATTATTTAAAAGTTGCTCAATGTATATACAATTCTAAACTATTAATAAATATATCTGATAAATAATGATGATAGTCTCCATATTTCTTTGTTTAATTCTCAGTTTTCTTGCAAGACCTTCCTGAAGTTTGGTTGTAATGGATCATTACGTCCATAATGTGCTCAATGTTGGAGTGAATTTTGAACAGTTTTTAGGCTGCATACTGTTTTCTTCCAGATAATTTACTGGATTAAAATTAGCAGTGTGAAAAGCTGTAGAGAAATCTAAATGCCTGCCAAATCAAAGAAATAATCACATTTTTATGAATATTTAATATCATAGTCATGGCAAATAAGGCAAGTAATTAGTACTTACCATAAATTTGCAAAGTATTATTTTATGTAAATGTTACATTCTACTAGTTTGATATGAATTATTCATTGTATTACCAGACGCTGACACAAACCAGCAAACACTAAAATCTATGTGTTATTAGTTTACTTACCTTTAATGATATTGTTTAGAAAGCATTTTTGTGAGATTACTATTTTTTCCCAAATGGGATGGAAACAAGAAGAAAGTCATTTAAAGTCACCTACTGCACATTCCAATATTGGAGAAACTTAAGATGCAAATGTACAAAATGCAAGTTCTTTCATGTGTACAGATGAAGAGCTCTCAGCTATGCCTCCAATTGCAAAGACCGCACGGGGGATTACTATTAATGAAGTATGGTAAAAGCTGTTTATAAAAATAATGGATGGAGGAGAAAAACAAACATCTTTAAAGATAAGCCCCATAACTCCTTACAATAAAGACACCTTAGGTGAGGGAATAAAATGATTAAAAGAAAATCTAGACTTGACCATAACAAGCAACATCCAAACAGCATTTCAAGACAAAAAAGCCCCCAAAGTTTATATTTTTGTGTTGGGTTTTCCCCTGTTTCTTGATTTCTTGGAATCAATATTTCTTGATTCTTACAAAAATCATTTTCTTTTCTTAATTTGTAGTTAGCTCATCCTTGGAAACAAAAAACCCTCATAATATTTATAATGCAACAGTATATTAAATGGCAAAAACCTCTTTCAGCTCTTTTGCCCCTTAAACATAATCACATTCTCTCTTTGGTATTAGTATCAACTTTATTGTAACTGACAGACTTTTCACTTTTTACTGATCTTCCTTTTTGTAGGCACTCATACATAGAGTGACTCAACACTGTCCTAGAACACACCCCTTTGCAATTATCTTATGATGTGAAAAATAACCTTTTACTTTCCTCGTCTATCTTTTACCTAACAAACTATTTTTATTGAATCTTTCATAAGCAGCATCTGATTTTTGGTTGCACAAAATGAATCTTCTTCAAACAGTAAATCTTTAGGTCTTAATAAATTACATCCACTGCATTACACCTGTCAGCTTGCTCTGAAACAAACTGAACAAAATTAAAATCTGCTCATTGAATATATCCTCTCCTTTGGTAGATCTATGCAAGCATTCTTCAGACAATTTTAATTTATTCTGATATTCATCTATCCGATTTAAAAAAATAAAAATAAAAAAATTGGTATCTCATATATAATAAATGCATATATTGGTCCTTCACATCATAGTTCAACTTACATGTATAACCACTACAAATTACACTTGGATTTCACCAAGGGACATTATAGGTTTCAATGTCTTTCACTCTTCAGCTCTGTGGTTGTGTCTTAGGACACCAAGGTTTATAGCCAACGTGTTCACTGTATACAGACAAGAAGCTGATGTTTTGTTTCTAATTTTTCCAAATATGATCAAGGTAGCAAAGAGTTTTCATGTCCTTGTAGAACTCTGAATGGTGAAAATTTAGTCTGTATATGCATAGTAAAAAAACAGTATTATGGTCTGTGGGCAGAGCTTCAGTTAACAGCCAGAGAAGTTTTACTCATGGTAAGTAAGTACAGCACAGATTACAGGATGGTGGGGGTTGGTTTCTCTGAGCTATTGGCAACCCTGAATTAGGAAATGTAGGCCAACATTAGTCTACATTTAATTTATTTGATCTGAGTACAACTTTCCTCATGCAACCTTAACTCTGTGTTACTGATGCTTTTCACTGTGTTTCTGTAACATTGTACTTAGCATTTTGGAGAGCAGAGGCAAGCTTTAGCCTAACATACTGCATTACAATGCAGGTGTGATTTTGGGCACATCATCCCAAGACAGGCACCTACCTAAATGACTCTGCTCTTTCTATTCAGAAAGAAAAACATCCCATTTTCAGAGAACTGAAAAGTAAGATTTTTAGCTTTGGGGGGGGGAGGACATGGTTTAGAGTGACTATCAGATGTGGTTTCCTAAAATGGAATATTTCAAAGTACAGGGAAAAGGGTACAACTGCAGCTTTGGGAACAGTGCTGTAGGAACAGCTCCTCACTGAGACCTTGTGTTTGGACTGAAGGATGCAGTCCTCTACCACACAATGCATCCTGTACATGGGAAAGCCCAGCAAGGAGCTGGCAGCCTGGGTGAAAGGAGTGGTTTCATAAACCAGAAGTGGTTTTATAAACCATGAATCCATGTCCCCTACTTTAAATAAAAGTTTGCCAGCTGGCAAGTGAAAGAGAAAATGAAAGTTCTTACCTTTGTTGGTGGTTTGGACCATGCAGCAGCAAACCTTCAGTCTTTTACAAAACTCAGCCTTGAGAAGCTGCATGCTTTCTCTTAAAACCATCCTTGTGTAACCTAGCTTCTAATTAATTTCCACCTTCAAGTAAGCAGGTTAGCAAGGCCTGTGGAATAGAAGAAAGGAGAAAAATGTAAAGCAGGCTGAGGAAATCTTTCACTCCCTGATTCCTTCAGCCTCCTATAACTGCTCTCCTTCCCTTCTGAACCCCACTGTGGCCTCCTATTCCCTGATCATAATCAAAAGCAACATGTACAATACAGCCACTTAAAAGAAAATATTATTTGCACATTTAAAGTAATGGTAGAGAAAATATGAGAACACAGCACAATGGACAGCAAAAATGTGGTTCACATAAATGTTTGTTTTTAGCTTTAATATTTTAAACAAACATTTCCTTCCACTTAGACTCATCCTAATCTGCAATCTCCACCTGGTGTTTTTCAAACCAGATGGAAATGTAAATTATTTAAAATCATGAAATTCCATTAGCAGTTGGGCTTAAGTGCTCAAAAGGAAAAAAAAAAAAAAAAGAAAAAAAAAAAAGAAAAAGAGGAAGGAAGAGAACTTTTCAGGTTCCAGAAGGCAACTGTGTCTGTCTCCCCTTGTGTACGGCTGTGCCCACAGACCGGGTGCACTCTGCTCCGTTTGTGCTCTTGCTGAACACCAAACACCCATGAAGAAGCAGTAGACCCAAGCACTGCAGCAATGCCTGCAGCCCACTCATTCCCACAGCAGAAAGAGTATGATCCCGAGTGCCTGCAGAGCAGAAATCTGTTTCACCCCCACAAATGCTCCAAGCAATACTGCCTACTTTGCCTCTATTTAATGGGAAGAAAGGATTTGCCTCAAACTTTTACCTCCAAAATATATCTGATGCCCATGATGATGTCCATTCTTTCCTGTCTGTAACATAAAAGCCTGGGAGAAAATGCCATGTGAAGAGGGTGCCTGCATGAACAAAGCCAAAAACTGAAAAGGACCATGAAGAAGAAAATAAGAACCGACTTCATGTTTCTATATACAGGGCGTTTTTTTTTTTAATGAAAATTAATAACACAAATGACATTTGGGGCACTGCACTCTTTTGTTTCTCCTCTTTATTGAAGGGCTATATACAAGGTAGATAAGCAAGCAGCAAACCCTGATGCTGTACCAGGCTGCTCACAGATTTCAGATGCTCCTCAAGACAAGCATCTGAATTCATTTGTGTCAACAGGCTGAGACACGAGATGCTCCTATCTCCACTCACCCAAGTCAGCAGCACTCTGCCAACCCCCATCACCCTCTGTTGAACCCCCTACTGCACCGCAAAGCAAGAAATCAAACCGAGATACCTTTACCACTGGCTGGAGCATTCTCCTCATGCATCTTTAGTACCATTCTTCTGTGATTTAAGACCTCTGTGAATGATGGCTGTTTGCTTGGATTTTTCTAGCAGTTGGCTACAACAAGCTATATAAAACTTCTAAGAGGTCCTCAAAATCTTCATCATCTCTAAGTACATGAACTTTAAACTAGATAATGATGTAGATATAGTCTATTTGTGTTCTCCTTCAATGATCTTCTATATAGATGTACCATTTACAAAGTCCACACTAGACATGCCCCTTCTGCCTCCACTATTGATCTCCAGTTATTAGCAAGCATGCCATTCTTACCCAGTTGTTAACCTCCAAATTTCACGTAGATGATAAACATTTCTCCACTTTTAATCACAGTTTCTCTGAGCAAAGTAGAGAGGATGGATGTAAGAGTGGACCAAATCCATTAAAGAAGACATAAGCACTTAACACTGTTCTATCTGCCCTATTACAAATCCACAACCCTACAAGAAATTGTTGTGTCCCCTGAGATGCATGAGAAGAGTATGGCATGTCTGAAGGGAATTCAGTACCAGCACATTGAATGGATGCTGTTGGCTCTCTTACATCCCAGGTCTGTTGCAACACTGACTAGCAAGTGTCCTCCCAAGCCAGCTCAGGTCCTCCCACTGCTTGGTTAGGACCAGAGATTTGAATCCAGGTCTTTTCTAACAGAAAATGACAATAAAATTAATTTTATTATATCTCATACCATATGATCAGAGGGGATTTCAACATGGTGCTTCCTTTCATACTGATCCACTCAGTTTCTTCACAACATCTAAATAAATAATGGTGCTGGGAACTTCAAAATGCCTGTTCCAGATTTGTGTCTCAGCCACTGGATCAGATATCCCTGTCTGTCTATCTCTCTCTCTGGTCAATGAAACATCAATCATATTTACTATGGAAATAACACCTAAGTCATATTTAGATGTTTACTTTTGCAATATTCCTGATGATCATTTTGGATTTCTTCTTACTTTGTTCCTCCACAACAGCATGTCTGTAAATCCTTTAATGCCTTTGATGCTTGGTCCAACATAAGAGAAAAACTTCCCTAGAAAAATCTCGTACCTTCCTTCCACCTCTAAAATACTGTCATGATGACTTGGGAAAACACACTTGTGAGTCGCAGCTGTGACCCTCTATAGGGCACTATCTACCCACAATTTCTGGTATTTCATGCCATTTGAAAAACAAATGCTGTTCATGGAGAAAAACTTTATCAAACACTGTAGCATTAAAAGCACCCAGAAGTGGCAACATAAGCAACAATCCCCATTTCAGTATCTCTGAGCAAATTTCAGCCTTCTGAGCAGCTGCCTCATGGAAGGGAGAAGGCTGTTTGCTTCATACAGCTCTGCTCCTTTCTCTCGTATGTCATTTAAATGCCGGACATGTACGTGTTGTGGCTTTTTCTCTCTGTGATTCAAAAGAGAAAAACTGGGGCTTCTGATCAGAATGGAAAAGCTGAGGGAAAAAAACACAAGCATTTCTACAGCAAAAGGAATCCTGTCATATCACATTTTAAAAGAAGCAGTATTTTAGGTTATATCTATACTGTATTTATTGTAGTTTGGGAAGAGTGAACAGTAATAATTGTATGGGTCCTGGGAACACGATAACTCCTGTTGCACAGAAATCAGTGGGAATGAATACCCCTGTGTTTGCTGATTCCCTCAGAAAGTTTTTACAGCCTGCATGAAGCTCTTTTTTATGCCACTGGAAGCATCCAGGCGAGCTGGTTTAAATCTAGCTAGTACGTACTGCAGTCAGTTCAGCTGCAGAGTAACTGCAGTGTAGTGTCCCCTCCCATGCAAAACAACTGACTTTATGCTGTGTTTTTTGTTTGTTTGTTTGTTTGTTTTTTGTAAGCTTGCACACCCCACAACATCATCCTGCCTTGTGGAAAGAAGTCAACAACCATCTGCACCAGAGTGAATGGCACTCAGCAAGATACGGGTCCCTGTTGGGAGCAAATCTCAGTATCACCTGACACTTTGCCTTGTGCTTTAACAAAACCCAGAGAAGCCATCCAAAAAAGAAAATCTGAAATTTCCATAGCTTTATGCCCATGTGGAGTTTCTTTCAAGCCCTCTGTGCAGAACAGCTTGCAGTGGCTGGGGACACAAACCTTTGGGGACTGGAGCCTCCAGAAGTGCAGATACTTCTGGCCACAGCCCAAAAGACAAACTCTGTTGTGGTTCCTCACATCATCCTGAAGGACCCGTACTGAGCAAGACTCACTTAAGGGTCAAAGGAAAAAGGAGGTCTAGCTGGCATCATACCTTCTGGCTTTGCCACCTTGGACTCAGAGCTGCAGAAAATAAAAGCTTCACCTCAGTGTTTTAGGGAGATCAGAAGAAGATAGAGATTCCCTTATATCCAGCATGAATCAGAGTTAGATATAAATCATATAAATCATGTTAGATATATCATCCTGCTTACAGCAGTCTCAGCTGTGAGATCAGATGATGTTGCTTTAAGCTTTATCTTGAAAACCTCCAAGCACAGAGATGACATGTCCTCTCTGTGCACCCTCTTTCACTGCCTCACTGCCCTCAAGGTGAAGCAGCTTTTCCTAGTATCCACTTGGATACAACTGTCATTGTTTCAGTTTCTGTCCATTGTCTCTTGTCCTTCCACCATACCTGATGGCTTCATGCCATCTTCTTGACAACCTCCTCAGTGGCACTGGCAGTCTGCTCTTAGGTCCCCCTGAAGGTGGCTGCTCTCAAAACTGAATACACCCATTTTCCTTGTCTTCGCAGGACATGTGCTCCAGCCTCTGACCATCCTGATGGCTCTCTCTCTTGAACTTGCTCCTGTTTTTTGTTGACTTCCTTGTACTGGAGAGCCCAAAACAGCATGCATGAGTGAAGACACGTGGAAAGACCAAAGAAGTCAAAGCAGGGAGACGTTCAGAGAACTTTCTACAGTTTTGACTGGGCATTTTCCCACCCTGTTTTGCAGTTTTCAATATGAAATATGTAATCCCACTCTCAGGATGTAATAAGTTATCCCTTTCTGGATATCACTGAGACCAGTGACATATATACACTTAACATGTCAAAAATGCAAAATAAAGTGTAATGATTCAGCCGTCCCCAAAGTGACCTAGTTATGACCAGGTAAGAAATCACACACAGCAGTTCCCTCAGATGATGTCCATCAACCAGGGTGGTGACCATTAACCTCCAAGCCACCCATTTTTTTTTATCTGACCAATGAATGCAACTCAGCTTCAGTTTTCTCTCCCTATCTTTTACCATTTTCTGCACTACCTTTCAGTTTGAGTCCTTCCACCTCCTTCCTTCCTCTATAGTTCCCAGCTGTTTTGGGAACACCGTTTCCCAGTTTTCCTTACCCTTCCTCTCCCATCTTCCATTCTGAAACTCTGGAGTTCCCATGGTAGTTGTTAGCATCCCCTTACTCCAACAACCAGCTTGAATCTAATTCATTTCAGTGATAACCTAGGTAGATCATGAACCACTTTCTACTTTCATTTTGTCCTATAGCTACAGTTAGGGGGCTCTATTCTTGATTGGCTCATGGACATCTCATTAAGAAGTACAATTAGTAAAGAAAAAAGAGAGATCACAAGCTAAGTGTAGGTATTCTTAATATAGGGTGTACTTTTAAGATAGGTTCGGTAAAAGGACACTAAGAATGAATTTATATTGAGATTAGCACATCTGAATTTAGGTGCTTGTAGTATCACCGCCTTCCTAAACTCATGTTGCAAAAAATTGAGCTGCACTGAAGATTTTGAGGTGCCTACATGCAGAGTCCACTCAAAAACCTCACAGGCTCCAGTGTCTGTGAAGTCATCTAAGACATAAAGCTCACATGTCGACACATGCATTTGTGCGATTTAATCTCAAAGTGAATCCTAAGCAAAGAAGTCAGAAACAGCTTTATATAACTATTCAAACTTCATCTCCTACTACTACAGAGGGAAGAAAGACAAGTGTTAAGTAGTTACACAGAGGTTTGTGCCAGTTCAGGGACTCACAGCAGGCTGCTCTCAATGCCAGACCTTGCCGCCTTCTTATGATAAATACAGCAGCTCAACTCTATTTTAAAATATTTCTCACAGCTCCTGCATCCTTTCCATTTTGTCCTAGGACAATTGAGTCACAAGGATGCAAGACCATCCCCTAACCCCCATAGGTTCCCAGTCCCCAGGGGCACACCAATGAACACAGACCCCACTTGGGGCATCCCTTCCACCAGCAGGTGCCAAGGAGATGTTGGGCAACAACATGTCCTTGACTGAGGGGAGATCTCATGCTGGTAGCTGGGGCTATTGAGGGGAAAGGATGGATCCCCTCCAGTAGTCAGTGTTGTCTCTATTTGTTTGTTTGTTTGGAACCAAGACAATTCAGGTCCAGATGAGACCAGGTTCAGAGCCAGTGGACTGCAGCAGTTTCCAGTTAAACAGAAACCATTCAAAGTTAATAAACAAATCTCTGCAAATGGAAAGAAAAAGATTCATGCATTAAAGCTGCATTAAGAAAGAAAAGAGAAAACAAACTAATAATTCTCTCTGTCTGGCACAAGCCTCTTTTTAACTAACTGGAGCCTATTTGAAAAGAAATGTGGTGGGTCCCTAGTGCAGAGGTGGAGGGGCGGGAAGGTTATGTGGGGAGAAGAAGAAATCACTTTATTTCTATCACGATGCAGTAAGATATAAATAAAATCAAAAGGGGTTAATCTAATCCTTTTGTGAAGCACTGAGTCAGAGAACAAGACAAAAACAAATCTGTGATCTGGAACTTCCTGAGCACCCACTCAGGGTGGATTAATGAGGAGTACACGGCTGTGAAATTACGTGCCCTCTGAGTCAGGAAAATGGTCCTAGTGGTGCATGACCTTGAAATGAGAGGAAGCAAACTTCACCTGATCCACAATTATAAGGACCTAAAAGGAGGGGGACTAAGGCGGAGGGAGAACACATTAAGAGCCTGGAAAATGTTTCTGAATATGAAACCAACAAAATACTAAACAAACCCAAGGCTTGAAAGATGAATTAAATGTAGCATAAAACCATCCACGGGCTTTAAAGGATACTGGCATTAGTGTTTGAGCATTACGAGGAAAGCTTGTCCTCTTTATTTACATGAAGTGGATATTTTGTTGCTGTTGTTATGGACTTAGTGATGTTTGTCTGCCTTCAATTTTCTCTTTGCAATGAAAAATTGTTGTGAGATGATTTCTAGTCTTAGCTGCTTTACATGACAGTATTATCAAGGATTCATCAAGAGGCCATCTGTCGAATTTATGAAAAAAAATGCAAAAACAAAACAGATGAAAAGGAAAGAGCAAGACAGAGACTGGTCCAGGGGACGATAGATGTGGCAGCATGTGCCTCAGTGTGAAAATTGCAACATTTAAATACTGTAGAATAAATTACTGTGCCGAAAAATTAGTGATGCTCTCCCACTTTAGATTCTCCCCTTACGATGAGAACATAATGAAATAGATCACAGACCAAATCATTTTTTCCTGTGGCTATTATTATATTCTAATGAAAAATTAAAATGGGGTAAAGACATAAAACCTGTAAGGGAATCGAATAAGCTAAGCTACTGAGTCATTTCTTAGGTACCCCCAAAATGTACAGCTGTTGTGGAAACAATAAATTCATATCACTTTATGTATGTAATCAACTTACCTCCCTCTATTTTTCTTATCTTCTTGTATATATATATATAAATATATATATATAGCTGGTATGTGTATACTCACACACGTCTGTGACATAGGAAAGATAACAGAAGGGCAAAAAAATTTATCTGTCCTCATTGAATTGAATAGAAAACTAGAGTCAAATACAAACAGCTATTCCTAACCAGTATGTATTATACATAAAATTCACAAAGTATCTACTGTTTTCTAACTAGGTTGACATCTATGTTTACATACTGTGTCTGAGAAACAAAGCTGAATCAAAATTGATTATTGAAATCAATAGCTTTGTATCTATTTGGAGAATAGAGGCAGAGATTAAATCCATTTTATACTATTTTTCTAAGTAGAAATACTGAAAAATTCAGGCCTTTCCTAGCCTCTGCCTTCATCTTGCCTCCAGCAGGAATGCACTTGAATTTCTGTGCAAACCTGCAATAAACTAACAGGGAAATAATCCAATAGATTGTTGTACAAATTCAAAGATTTTAAACAGCCTTCCCCCAAAAGCCATTTACCTTCCTGTTTTGCTGGTTATGTTTAAAGTTATGAAATGCCAGCCACCAAGCTATCCCAATGAAATAGGACTCACATACTTCTGCAGTACAAAAGTACAAAACATCAAAGGAGTATGACATGCCATATATTTCTTAACATAACTGTTATACATGAGGTTTTGTGTCCTGAATTTTAACAGGGAGAAAAGCAAAGGCAATGGAAATTTGATATTGTTTTTATACCATGATCAAAAAGACATTCACAGTTTCTATCTCTGACCCTCTACACCAAACTTCCCACAAAGGTTAATGGCCTACCAGTGGTGACCCATCCAGCAATGGCTTTCTGTACCTGAAAGAGCAGCTGAAATTCCACTTGAGCGTCACTAAAGATTTTCCTAGGCTATTCTAGTCAGATAACCAAACTCTATGCTAATTTCTACCAGTTCAAAATTTAAAACTAACTAGAAAGGGTATACCTGACATCAAACAGTCCTCAAACATGTTGTCCTTCAGTTTAGCTGATGAGTATACTTGGTGCATGCAGAAGGCAACATCTGAAAATCTTCAGCTGACTTGGAAAAAAAAAAAACACGTTAATTTTAATTTAATTGAAATGGGATGATCATCTTGATGCATCAGTAATTAAATGACAGCAAACATCATAAAAGCAAACTGTGCATATATCTTAATGGCATAGTGCAAAGCAAAATCACTTACACAGCCTAAACTCTATGTCCTTCCAAAACTACAATAGGTTTTATGGCTAAAGACCACTGTGTCATTCACTGTAGGCTAGTGAAATTGCATGTGGGAAGGTCTATGGATTTAGTCCTTCAGATATATACTTACATATTTAGCTTTACTCATGAGAGTAAGCCCACAAATTTCTGTTGTACTTGACCCAAATATAAGGGCAAGCATATCCAAATCTCTCTGAAAGACAGGCCATAAAATTTACATTCTGGAAACTTTTTTTAATACAATTATGCAAATATTACTATAATGTTATTATGCTTTAAGGATCAATTCTTTAATTATATAAGCATCAATATTCACTTGACAATGGTGATGTAATTACAAGCAAAAGAAGAGGTAGATATGCTTGGGGGGACTAATTAAGTAAAAGTCTTTTGTGAAGTATTTTGTTTGGAATCTACTCAAATATCTGAACTTTAACTGAAGCCAGAGGAACAATTCTGAGAAAAAAATCTTGCACAGGGTTGGGCTTCTGGTTTAAAACAAGATCTGGTATATGAATACCACTCCCTTTCTGTAAAAGGAGCCATCATGTAAATGCAGTGGGTCCAAGATTTCTCCATGATCAGTGATCTTACTTGTAAAAGTTAACAGAAAATAAACTCGAAGCAATGAAGTATATCCTATTAATTTCTACAATATGACCAAACATTTACAACAGAAACGTGGTAATGGGAAAACAAAAATACCTGTTTGATAGTGATTTTTGATCTTCATTTCATTGCACCTCTGGGAATAATACAGAAGCAAAACATAACATCAACAAACAATTGGCTAAATGTTGGCTAAAACCATCACCGTCTTTTGTAATCAGCTTTATAGCAGGGGGCAAAAAAATCAGAAGCCTCTGTCTGAATCTGTGCAAGGACCTGCTCACAGAGTAGAGCAAGACTTCTTTAAGTTTCAAGGGAGAGGAATTTTCTACATACATGCAGAGCTCTGCCCCAAATAGATGTACAGCCTGATTCCTACTATCCATAGGTCAGTTAAGTGCTTTACCTATGCCAAAGAGCTATTGCTCTATTGTTTAACAAAAAGCGAGAGTCACAAATAATAATAATTGGCAATAATAATAACAGCCAAACAAGCATTGAAAGTCCAGTATTCTTTGTAACCCCAATTAATTTCCTGGGTTTAGATGCAGTTGTTTCTTTGGCAGCAAATCTACCACAGGAGCTGGCTCTGCTTGAGCCTCTGCTGAGAAGCAGCCCCGTCTTCAAGAAACTGAGAGCCCTTGTGCCACTCCTCACCTGTCCCTCGTTGCTGGGGCCCTGACAGGAGAATTATTCTGGGGATAGGCTGTGTGGGAGAACACGAAAACACATTCCATTAAATTAGTTACTCAAGTGTGTAACGCTGCTGCACAATGGAGTCAATTACCCTGATAGCGCGGCTCTGCCCCACTCCCTATAACCATATGACTGAAGATCCATTGTATAATAATAGCCTGCAATAAGGTGTCAAGAAAGGACATTAGGGTCTCTGAAGCAATGAGCATTAACTGGGTACAATATTTTCCTAGGTCCATTTTATTGGGATAATCCTCGAACTATTCAAATACTTGAACTCCCATATGAAATGAATCTCTCTCCATTTATACAGACTTGGGTACTGATGAACAGGCTGGAAATACATAGGAAGCTGTGTTATTTTAAATAACCATTCCATAAAATAAATAGTAAGCATACAGCTCAGCATTTCAAGAATGGTAAAATAAATCTTCATCAAAAAAGCTTATTTTATGAACCCATAAATCTCCTGAAAATAAACGTTTTCTTCATCTTCCTGTGTTTTAATAAAAAATTCCTTTTTTTACTCACTCAATTACAATATCACTATCAGTTCAAATTACAGGTCAAAGATACGGGGCTTAATGTATGTACAGCCAGTTCTCTTCTCCTAATAACCTGTCATTCCCAGGATTTGAATGTCAGAGCACAGCCTGCCGCAGTAATGCTACTCGGCAGCACAGTGATGAAAACTTTGGACAAATCATGAAGAACATTCCAGATCCAAATCATCCGAAGGTTACTGGGGAGAGCCTTTCATCCCGCTCTGACCCCTTGATCTGACAAGTGACACCTGCAAAATGAACGGCTCTCCAACTTAAATTGTTTAACTGTAGCCTGATCAGTTTTATTATCTTGCTAATCCGGATATCAGCCGTTTCATCAGAATGGAAGATATGCATATCATGAATTATTTTGACACCAAGACCTTTTAATTTTTGCCAGCAATATTTCACTACACCAATCAGGGCCCGCAGTCAGTGATGCTGCTCGCCTCCTGGGATGTCAGAGGACAGTGCACTCCTGACAGCACCAAATCATCTGGGAGCTGTAACGAGCTATTGCTGCAATTATTATTATCTCCTGTAGTCATGCATTTCATTACAGTGCAGGCAGACAGAGGTTTCAGTTTCAGGCCAGTCTTATTTAGGAATCTCTGCCATTTTATAGGCTGCAGGGCTCTGTAGTGTAATTTCTTTTCTCCTCAGTAGACAAGGATAGGTGAATTTCTAATAAAAACAAAACACTAGCTAGGTACTGTAGAAAGAGTGAGCACAATACAGTACATTAACCAGCAGTGAAACAGCTTAAATGGCCCACTTGTAGTTTATGAAAGCAGTGGTTAATCAGCAATATGGTTTGCTGCAGAGAGAAATAAAGAACAGTTTATCTTTAAATACATATATATTATCCTTTTTCCAAACTACCCACTGCTAAACTTTTTTGTTGGCTAGCACTAAATCCTGAAGGAACAGATTTGTGGTTGTTAGTGGGGTTTTCTGTTTGTTTGTTTTCTTTTTCTAGATTTTTTTTTTTTTCTACCACAGCATAAAAATAAACCAAAATAGTTAAGAAAAGATGAATAAAATTGCTTGGTTTGTTTGTTTAAGCAGCTTAGGGGCCATAATTGCAAAGTGTGTGCATGCAAACAAGCATGTTGGAGAGAAGGAGAAAAGCACTAAAAATGAGTACTGATGAGTATTCAAAAACAGACATGCACAGGTGGAATATATCAGGAGCCCATAAAGTATCACCATCTTAACTCTTTCCTACACCTGAGGTTAAATGGTGGCCCAGAAGAGATTGTTCTGCCAGCCATGTATTGGATGTCTTTTGGAGGATATTGCCAGCTTTCACTACCATTATAAAACAAGAGGAGATAACAAAATGTACATTGATGCAAAAACAATATTTTGCAAAACACCCAACATTTCTTCACCCTGTTCTCCATCTGTCCTTGACATTCACTTTTACCTTGACTATCGTCCATGTATCATATATCATAGCATATTTTCATTCTTAGCCTTCTTTTGCTACACTCAGCTGATTTCAAGCCCTTTTCCTCTCTCTTTCTCTTCAGCATTTCCTTTCTCTCTTGGTTCTCTTTCTCTTTTTCGAATCTGTTCCACTTTTTTGCAACTTTTATGTAAGCTACTGGATTTTGTATTAAAAAAGGGAGCACCAAAAAAAAAAAAAAAAGGCACTTTCAATAATGTTTTTTTAATTTTTTTTTTAGTAATGCTATGTAACATAATGGGTAAAAAACAAATAGGAATGTCTCTATTAAATGTGGGGAAAAAGATGATCATCTATCTACATTCACATAACAAAACACAGGGAAGTCCACTTCACATCCAGAGAGCCTAACGTTAAAGTAATACCAATGTAACAATCAATTGATGCCATATAAAGAAGAAAAGAGTATTTTAGGAGATTAATTTAAATGTAAGAAATGAAAGAACCACCTCACACCATCTTTCCCCATGCAAACTGCATGATGCCTTCTTCTGTGCTGAGGTAGTTAATTATGTGCTTTCTGCAATCAGCAGCCATCCCCTCCACGTGTATAGCTTTTTGACAGCAAAACAGACAAAGTTCTGAATATTAAACTTAAAGTAACATATTCTGCCTCATCACTTGTGCAAAGACAGCTGATATTGCCTGAGAGCTTGGCACCAGAGGCCAAGCACCATATTTTCAGCCACCCACACACAAACCCTTTCAATACAATCACTAGCAACTTGACTGTGAAATTTCCAGACATTGATGGCTAGCAAAGACTAATAGCAATGCTCCTGTGATGGACTCCCGTCATGAAAAAGCAATTCTTCAGCTTTTTGATCCCATCTGTGTGATGCAAAGGGAGCATGAAGACTTTGCCTCAGCAACGATAGGATAGTGTGTCCAAAAAGGAGCAGAGCCGCACACCAGGGTCTGTAGTGTTGTGTTTATTTACAGATGCCATTCAGTTTTACACAACTCCCTTGTTAGCTAAGGGTTGCTGATCCTGCAGACTCTTACACATGTGAGCAGTTCCATCAAAGTCACTGCGACTTGAATGAATTAAGATTCCTCTTTTAAGTAAGGCTTAGCAGGATCAAGGCTAGTCCTCATGACTGTTGAAATATTTGACTGAGATTGACTTGAAGGAGAAGTGAAACCCACGCAGCATTAAACAAACTGGAAGGACACTCTCACACCTTGTTTTAGTCTCTCCTTGACCCAAAGTGCAACTACTGCATCTGTCGTTCAAAACTCCAAGGGACTCACTCTACAGATCAGAGCTCATGGCACGCAGCTACAGAGATCCAGCTACCTGGATCACATCCCAAGGCTGGCCAATGCTGACCAGCATGGAACAGCATCAGCTAAGGCACTGCCATGAACACGCCACAGGTGGCTGTATTGCAAGAGGATCATGGCACTCCCTGAGCCCCAGAACCTGAGATCCCTGACTTTCACCCTACAACCTGCCACTGCCCTCAATGCCCCTCACTTTATTTACTTTATTTGATAATCATTTTCATTCTCCTTGGGCCAAATGCCTGTTTTCCTAAGTGACTGTGAAATCACTTTTGAAACTCAGCTGAAATCTGCTATCACCTCTTTATTATGGATTTATCTAGATAGACTAGAGGAAAAATCCTTTTAGATGTTGAAAAGTTATAATTCTTACATGTGTGTCAGTAAGAATTCAAAATGCAATACAGTAAGAAAAGAAACACTGAATTTGCCATTCTTCAGAACAGTGGGAAGCTCTTCAAATATATTCATGACTGGCATGTAAGGCTAGAGATTTCATACAATTTTTTCTTTAATATATTTGCGAATTCTTCATAACTGTGACCTAAAAAAATAATAATATGTGATAATAATGTCAAAACCAGCTGCACCCCTAGTGTCTTTTGGTGTGTACATGATGGTTTTGTTGTGTCTTTCCTTTCCTTTCCTTTCCTTTCCTTTCCTTTCCTTTCCTTTCCTTTCCTTTCCTTTCCTTTCCTTTCCTTTCCTTTCCTTTCCTTTCCTTTCCTTTCCTTTCCTTTCCTTTCCTTTCCTTTCCTTTCCTTTCCTTTCCAAAACAAATTAGTACCTGTGAATGCGTAGGTTACACAATAATCAGTTCTCATTAGGTCCCTGCAACATTATCAATCAGTCCCACAATTTTCAGAATCCTCTTATGACAACATCCACCAGACTGGAATAATGTTGCTAACTGTTCTAACCCATAGTTCCTTATATTTTCCAGTGCTTTCAGCATATATGTTATATTAACATGTTGTTTAAGTTCTATAATGGTTCTTATTTCTTGTTTACTTCATATTATGTTGGCTTAGTAATACCTTAACTTGTGTTATTTAGTGTGGTGGTTTTACCGTGCTGGGCAGTTAAACCCCACAACCGCTCTCTCTGCAGAGAGTTTGAGCCAAGCCCTCAGGTATCTCAGTTACAGTCTAACAAAGCTCTAGTTTATAACATCAAAATTATAATCATTTTTAATGACAATAGAACAGATTTCTACTAAAATAAATATTCAGTACTTCATTAACGTTAGCATGTGCACGGATTTAGCCCTTTCTTTTTTAAGAAATCAAGCATGACAGATCCTTTATGATACTTCTTAAAACAGAGAACATCACTTCCATCTGAATCCTGATGATTAACTCCTAGTACAATATTAGAGGTTTCAGCATTTACCTTCTCGGCTTATAGGCACATATCGGCATCTAAATGATCTGACAATAATTAACAGAAAAAGCGAAGGAATTTGGAAAAATCTGGCTCTCAGAAACTTGACATTAAATTCAGGGCAGGAATTCAACAAGTCATAGCTCTCATGTTTGTGCTTAAGTCTGTAATTCATTCTCTATTGTAACTCATTTAAAATCTTTTTCCTCCCCTTTTACCCTCCAGTAATATGTTTTATTTTTGATTCTTATCATGCTAAAAGGTTAAGGATGCAGAGTGTACAGCAGTCAGAATACTTTTTACTTGTACACTGGTAACTTCATGTCCATGTAGGGAATGTATTACAACCTGCTTAAATTCTAACTGCTTCTACCTTTGGTGAATTTAATATAGAGACTGTAAAATATTTTGCAGTATATACCACATATAAAAGCAATAAAACAAATTTAGGGAAAGATTTCATAGCTCATGTATCATACATACAGGCTTAAGGATTATTTTTAAAATCAGAACCAGAAATCTGCAGTTCAAGCATGACCTGTTAAAGACCAGGACAAAGTTTTCAAACACAGTGCCTGAAAGCACATCCCAAACCCATATCCATTCTATAACTTTCCTCCAAAAAAGGGGGTTAAGGCACAAAGGAGCCTTATAACGTCTCAGTAGGCACCAAATGTTCCTACCAAAATGGAGCCAAGTGTTGATTAAAAAAGAAAAAAAAAAAAAAAAGCAGTTCATCCTTAATTTTCTTCATAGGCTTCACAAGCTTAATTAAAGTTTGGGGAACCCCAAATTCAACATCTTCAGGGGCAGCACCCATTTCCCATTACACAGGATACAGAGAGAAATGGAAATTCTGTTTTTCCTCCACAACATACAAAAGGCTGTTTGGGCTGTTTGCTGGAGCAGGGGGCAGAGGGCTTTCTTCAGGGAATGGGGACAAGTAGACTTGATCCCCCACGGGCAGCAGTTTAATCCGGGTCTCTCAGATGATGTGGCAGTCCCTGCCTCATAGACTGAAGCACAAAGTTGCCTTCTCCTGCCTTTGTCCTGTCTCTGACCCTCATAGTGCCATGGTACAGACTAGGAATTGGGTGGGAATATGCCAGGAAAGAGATTGCTCTCTGCACCCCCAGAAGAGCTGTAGACCTTGGAGAGACATTAAGTCCCAGAAGGTAGGTGCTCCAAAGTACCATTCCTCAGCAGGACACTTTATGGGTACAATCTTGGACAATTAAAACACGACACAGAAATAATCGAGTCAGACTCATATTTGGACCTGATATTTACACAAACATCATTTGACTTAAAGTCACCGAGTGCCTGTATTTCCCATTGACTCCAAGAGGTATAGTGGCTTTTTTATGGAAGAGGTAAATCTGAAATTTAAAATTATGCAGAATATTTGAAAACTTTGGCCTATAAACTTTGTGAGCATTGCCACTCTAAACACAGCTCCTAAATATTTAAAATCTTGTTTCTTTTTTATTGGACATAATTTTGTGATTAGGAAAAAGTAGAAGGGAAATAAAACCTCTTAATTTTGCTCATAGGATTCATTCAGATGACTCCATGAGATCACAGTTAGATACATAAATTAAATTAAACCACACGAAAAAGTGTTCTTAGGCTTGGAAAGACAGGGAAGGAAAAAATGACCTAATTTTTCCCCTTCTGTCTGAGTCATTTTAAATCATGCTACTTTGTGCAAAAAGGGTGCACATCCACTACAGCTCATGCTAAAGAATGAGGGAATTAAGAGAAAGGATGTGTAGCACTCTGCTGCATTTATGATGGCTTACTTAATTTTAAACACTGCATGCGTAATTTTACACAACCATCTTGAAAACTTGCTTGATACCCTGACCAGCGGTGGGATTCCATTATTTTTAATTTGTTAGTGGGGATATGGGAAGGGTCCAGAGATGAGCGACATTTGTGTGTTCCCTTGGAAAACTCACGGTTGTCTGCAAGTTTGAGAAGTATAAAATCAGCCCCTATGTTGGTGCTTACCTGCTGCTGATAGCTAGACATGTTCCAACAAAACCTGTGAGCAAGCTTCAGAATTTCTCTTCCCATGTACTGGGTGTGTTCACACTTTTATTTTAAACCTAAGGCAATCGTACAACCTACCTGTGCTGTTGGTAAGTTGTCAAGCTGCTGCACTGGAAAGAGAGGACACTGCCTTTTGAATTGTTTAGCACAACTACTATATTCAGAGCTTTGAGTGCAAAGGCTTGTATTTGTGTTCCTTATTCACCCAAGGCAGTTTCTATTGCCAAGTCAGACTAAATTAACTCATACACTGCTACACAAACACATTCATAATTTTGTTTTATCCTGAACAATATGCTTCTTGTTAATAATTAAAACCCCTTTGTGTATAATGAACCTTGGTTGGTATAAATGAGTAGTTCAGATTTGCTCGTTCTGTAGTATGTATGTAACCCTCTGAATTACTTGTAAAAAGAACTTTTCTGAAAAGGGGAAAATCCCCTCAATCAAATCAGCATAATTTTATAACATATACTGACATCCTGGGTAGAGACTGGTAAAAAGTTTTGTAAAACTATACAATCAAAGTTTGAAGCAGCATTGAGAGTTAGCACAACTCAAATATTAATGAAAACATTTTACTTTGACAGTGAATGGAGAATTAAAAAACTCACATGTGATCAGTGACAAAACACATGGGATGGACCATTGCTTGAAGAGCTGTTGTAACCTGATGATGTGATCAAATGTGTAGTTACACTAGTACATACTCAGTGTTGTTCAGAAAGAGATAAAGCTACTTTTAATTTCAGCTCTCATATTGAAAGCTAAGCATGTACTGTCTTTGCAGAACTGTGGCCAAGATGACTTTACAAGTCAAAAGACAAGGCTGGACACTCATTTCTCTAGTGAATATTTATGTGCTCCTGTGTAGGTAGGCATAATAATTCTCAGCTGTCAAACTAAAATCAATCATAGTTTGCTTTATTTGGAATCATTCTGCCATGGGAGGCTTGCAGTTTTGTCTTTGTTATTTGCGTTTTTAGACAGCAAAATTAAAATGTGAAGCCCTATCAACATGTGAACTCAGCACCCTCTGACATATGGGGCATGCCCCTCATCCAACACAATCTTTGGTTAACAGCTGTGAGGAATTTTACCAGGCTAAACAGCTTTTTATTCTAACCCAGGGGAACTGGCATGTGTTAGCAAAGCTACAGAAGGTCTCTTCAGTCCCTAAATGCAAAAACATATTGAGGATTGCAAAGAAAAAATTACAAGGGGACAGAGTTCAAATAAAATTTGTTCTCTGGTTCATGGCAAGGAATATATATGCTCACAAGCACATTCAAGGCAGGATTGTTTGCTGCAGGTTTGATTTTGCAAATGCTCGGTATGAAGGACTTTGAAGCCACTGGGAGCACTGGCACACAGAAACTCCTTCTGTGGCATGGAGACAGTCTGCACCAATTGAGAATTCAATACAAAGTACTTACAAGTTGGTGCTTGAGAATGGTTTTCCACTATCAGCAAAATGAGAGGCAATATCACTTCTGTTTTATTTTCCTTTGGCGATCCTTGCCAGTACAATATCCACAACCCATTGGCATGATGAGGCTTGCAATGCAAAGCAAGGTTAAAAAAAAAAAAAAAAAAAAAAAAAAAAAAAAAAAAAAAGATGTTCAAGGAAAACTCTTTATATAATAGCAATGCCTAATGGCCAGCACTCAACAGAGGATCAGTGCTCACTCAGTGAAAGAGGTGGGAAGGACTGAGAAGTCTTTATGTTATCTGCCTTACTGAACTTACTGAATAATTGCCCACCTGGTTGTTTGTATCAGCTTCAAGGCTGTTTTGCCCTGCTGAGGCAGAAAAAGCTGCTTTGCCAAAGTCAAGAATCCAGCCCTTTTTATCCCAGTTTAGCTGCAGGACAATCTGTTCTTTACAATCTTGTAAAAAGCAACCTACCCCTTCAAACCACCACCGTACTGTGTGAGGAGGAGACATGAGCACTCCTGTGATGTGGTCAAGGAGTCAGAGAGAGAGGGGTGGTTTTGGCTGTGTAAATGGGAAGTGGCTGTCTCATTATTCTTGCCTTGACTGAGTTGCTCCGCCTCTTGCCAAGTTAAACTTCCATTATCGCAGTAATTCTAGGTGATGCTAGAGGCATTTGGTGAAGCATGAGAAAAGCTAATTGACATGGAAAAGGAAAATTCACAGGCCATGTTTTCTCCTGTGGAAATTATGTAAAATGTTTGCTGTTGCGTTACACAAATTGTTTTGATGCATTAACTTGTATTTTGCTCATCTTTACCCCAGTATCTCACAAATGCTATGTTTTTGAAGTGCCCTTTTTGACTCTCAACTTTCCGGAGAATAATAAGTCATGGAGGCATCCCAGAAAATAAAACCAGCTTCCTTCACATCATTTGAAATGCTAACATACAACAGCAGTTACTCCACTATGTAAGTATTTATTTAAAAAATATCAATATCTTTTCAAGTCAACTGAAATTCCTCTGAAGGAGTTTACTAAGCCAGCTTCATCTAGTCTGCAAGGCTTCTGCCTGGTGAAGGCAAGCCCTTTGTGGCAGCTTTTCATTATCCTGCTTTTTTGCCCTGTTACCATTGTCCACATGTGGTGACAACTTCATGCAACAACAGGATCAACATCTTTTCCCATTATAGATAAAAAGAACATTGCAGAAAAGAAAAGAAAAAAAAAAAAAAAAAGAAGAAGAAAAAAAGAAAAAAGCAGCTTTTTTTTGAAGCAATTTATTCTGCCTTATCTTTTTCTTTGTTCATTGCTTTGTTCATCCACAGTGACTCTGCCATTATTTTCTAACAATTTAAGACATTCATGTTTTCTGTTTTCTCTTAAGCAACGTGCAAGCCTCTAGCAGTCATATCTCCCTGCTACTCTTCTGTAATTTAACAAATCTAAATATGGATCATAACCTGACTCCAAAAGCTTTAATCAACAGGCACTTTATAAATTTTACACCGTTTCCACCTACCCATTGGGGTGACAATAACAAGGACCAGTAGTTTTTTATAGTGTAAAAGTATACAGCATTTATAATTCAGATATATTTTATAAATATATAAAAGCTTAAGCAATTCACTTCACTGCAAAGTACTGCAATACACGCCCACTACATTGTGGCCAAATCTGAAGATGGCTACAAATGAGTCCCTCAGAAATTAAAAAACAGCTAAAAAAGAACAAACATTGATGTTAGAATATTTTGAATTATTTAAATCTCTGTTGTTCCACTGTATCTTAGGTATCATTTTAAAAATGAAGCCATATTTCATTTTGATTACTAACACATATAATATCATTATTTTGTTATGGACTTCACACCCCTATCTGTCTTGCTAATGGATATTTTCCTACTTAGAGAAAATGAGAGCAGTTCTATTTTATTTAGAGAACAATAATATTCCTGAATGTTCATCCTCACTGTTCTGGAAGAACAATGAAACAGCACTTACACGAAGGATTTACTGGTGTGTGTGCCAGGACAAAAACAGATGGACAGAACAAGTTTAGACAAGTGAATCTGAAAAATTGGATGACCTTTATCTCACAAATAAAGTTGCAGGCATTCAGAAAAAGCCAAAAGTTTTTATATATCTTTCAACAGAGAAATTTGAGTATTTGTGCTTCAGCCAACCACGTACATTAGTAGCAAGCTCTTACAGCCAATACACATCCATCCTAAAGCACAAAGTAAATTTCCCCCATATATCAAAGAAATATCTCAAATGCCTGAAAAACAAACAAAACAAAAAACAGCATTGCCTTACCTGAGGGTAAGATCAGACCTAATAAAGGGCATGTGTGGGTTGCTGGGTTTTTTTCTTTGTTTGTTTGTTTGTTTTTGCATTTAGTAACAGGCATGGACTCTGAGCCAAGATTGAGTGACTGGCAGTGACAATGGCAAGTTCTGGTGACAGCTCCTGGCTCACAGAGCTCAGAGGTTAGGGTAAGACAGAAATTCAACAGGCAGAAAAAACAGGAGGTTCAGCAGGTTGTTAAAGAGACAAAAAGTAAAGAGCAAAGCACACATTTGTTAGCAAACGATGAGCACAGGGTTTGGATCTCTAGTTTTACGGCATACAAAAAGGAAATCATACAAAGAAAGTCTCCCGTTGGTGTTTCTAAGATATTAATGCTTTCTGTTTGCCAGAGACTTAAGAATTGAAGCAGACAAAGCCAAAAGGCAAGATATGTTAAGGTCACTGCAAAAAGTAAATTTTAAATCTGTGCACATATATTTCAGATGTGGAAGAGATCCCCATGATATTCAAATTTTGTGAAGTCTGTTGAAGTCAAATACAGAATCCATAAAATTCCCAAATAGATTCATCACACCATTTAAGAACAACACTCCAGATACTTGAAATTATCAAGAAAAGGTGGTTAACATTCTGTCAGCTTTACATATGATGTTTTTAAGAAGCCAGGGATTCAAACACAATTTGACATGAGGATGGGCTCATGTGAACAAGTAGGTCCTTCCTCCAGCTCACCGCTCTTATGCATATATATACTTCAGGAATACATGGCAGAAGTTGTAGCCCTCATGAGAACATGCCAGGCAACATAGTAGAGGGGGGCAGCCTTGCCCCATGATTTTCAAACCAATGTTTACAATTCTGCTGTGGGAATATGCATCTGTTACATCCTATGTGCTTTTGCACATATTCTGTATGTTTCTAAAAAGGAATCATTCAGCAACGTGATTTTTCTAAAAAATAATTTTAGGAGAGTATGAGAACATTTACCCTTCATTTGCTGTCTGTCCAGCCATTGTCTTCTCTACGGTCTTGCCACATACAGCATGAACCTCCATATCTGCTGGGAATGCCTTGTACTTTAAATTTTCACTGTTGTTGCAGAGACAGTAATTTTTAAGTGAATTTTAAGAGACCCCTCTGTCCAGATTCCTGCATAGCTATGACTTTGTTCTTGACTTAATCCACGTAAGTCCTGACGCCCAAGTTAGGCTCCATTAACTTTAATAGGTCTCTGCCCTGGCTCAAGAGGCACAGGATCAGGCCCCAGGTACAATCATCTCTCTGCAGCCGCAAGAGAACCAAGCACTTTTGCTTTCAAGTGAAATAGCTTTTCTGCAGTCGTTTTACTGACTGCTTGAGTTGTGAGCCAGGAGAGATGCTGAGGCAGACCATATCATACTATGACCTTAAGAATATTTTTTTTGGCAGGGAATAAAATTCTCTCTGTTTTTCAGCTCTCAGCAGTATCAGCCTTTGTTTCTCAGAGCTGTTCAAAGATCCAAAAAGACAGAACCATCCTGTTCTGCCTTTTGCAAAACAAGCTGCTGTAATCACAATGAATGCTTTGCTAGGATCCAGCTTTTTATTTTCAGCAATTCCTTTTTATCTCTTTTTTTTTTTTTTTTTTTTTTTTTTTTTGTAGCACAAAATGGTTTAATTCTGTCTAACAAGCAATTAATATGTTCTTCCAAACAAATCAGAACTGGAGAACCAAATTAACACCCTTCAAGAGTGATATATCAGTGCCTGATTTCACAGAATGCTTTACGACCCTTCCACCTAATCTAATGGATGGGTTTTAAACATGAGAAAGCCCTAACATGGCTTGAATTTGAACACTTAGAATCGTTATAAGCATGTATCACTAATTACAGCCAGCTTTTATTAAGCCAAATAGTCACCTATGTATTTCAAAGGCAAGAAAACCTTTTTAAAAAATAGCGACCGTTAAACATCACGTTCACTGTTATTTTTATTAAGCCTTAACCAGCAAGGCAATATTTACCATTTCATTACTGAATGCATATCAAGATTATTTTTAAATCTAAGATCAACTAAATATTAAACATGCAGCAGGATCTAGTCAGAACTAGAGATATCAACTGCTAATTTTTTTTCCACTTGTCTTTCACTTCCTTTAGCTCATAAACAGCTTCAACAAAAAAAGAACCATGGAATCAAAACAACATATTCCTGGGGAGGTATGTTCATTTAAGCAACAGGCTGTTCCAACGTAGCTTTTAATAAGATACATGAAATTGTGTAAATGATAATTTACCAATGATAAAAATGTTTTCTCATACACTGCAATAATGCCAAGTTTTGAATCCTTTTTTTTTTTTAATAAACCCTTGGATCTTAAAATCAGTTAATAGAACAGTAATTTCATTTTTTGTTTTGGGGGAGGGTGCAAAAAGGTACGGTTCTAGGTATCATATTTGCAAAAGGTTGATACGAGGCAAACACTTCAGAAAACAGACAACAAAGGAAAAAAGGAACACAAAGAGCTGGGTTCAGAGCTTCACATTTTTTGTGTGTTATGGTGGACAAAACTGTATTTCACCTATACTCACAGTAACCACACCAATATGTAGCTGCTGGGATTGTAGGCAGTACCAGTGCAGCAGCACCCACAAAGAACATGGGGTAGCCACTGAACTGCCCTGGGGCTAATATCCAGCATCAGACTATGTGGTGCTCACTAGAGTGCCCCAGTGACACACAGAGTTAAGCACCATGTCATCAGTGAGGATATAAAATGGGCAACAGCAGGGCAAACTTCCTGATGATGCTTCACTCACACACAGTAACCTTGTTTTGAAGAAGAGCCTCTGAAAATGAGATGAATTCAGCCGGCGTGCCCGTACAGATCCTGTGCTGCCAAATCTGGCAGTAGAGGTTTCTGCCAATTATTTTTTGTTAAGGGAATTGGACTGCAGCCTATGATTCATTTTACATATAGTAGAGCAAGAGTTGGCCTACATATAAAAATTCACACTGGTGTAACTGTGTCAGTTTGGGGTGTGATATTTTGCTGACAGTTTTACCTTTAAAAGACCTAAAGGAGATTTGGTTAAATCTGTACCAGGAAACCTTATACTCACTGAGGGATTTTGTTTGTTGTTTTTTTTTTTTTTTTTGAGCTAGTATAAGCTGCCTATTTATCTGTTCTTACAAAAATTATGTAAGGCTAGGCATATACCAGAGATTGCCCAAAACAGAAAGTATCATTAATAGTCCCTTTGCATCAGTCATTTCTTTATGGTGAGAAAAGATTTGTCAGGTACCAATAATCACTGAAACGTACAAATATAACAAAACTTTGGAGATGTTAACTGATCGGACATGCATAAGTCCCTGTGATACCAAAATTAAAGGCCTATGTCTTTGTTCTGAAAGTTATATGATAGTTTTCTCTATGCTCAGATGATCTTTATGGTCAGACTTCCTAGAGATGGGTATTTTAGACTGAGTAGGGGAATTGATCATGTTTAATCAAAATCTGAGGAGACCTGAAACCCAACCCAAACCTGACCACCATAGACACCAACAAGGGAACTTCTGTGTGAATTTTTAGCAGGTAGAAGGGGAGAAAATTACCTTGAATGGAAGGATTTGATACCCTAAAAACTAAGAGTAAAAACAATTTAAGAAACCTTAAAATATCTACAAAACATCCAGATGCCACAAACTCAAATACTGAGCTTATGTAATGTAAACATACTTGTAATTACAGTATTTGGGAGTAAAGAACAATGTTAAGTTAAATTAATATAGCAATGTTTGCTCTCTGCATGCAAAACCCAAGTATGTTATTTACACTTATAAAGGTTGATTGTATTGAAAATGCAAAACTTAAATGACTTCTTTTGGAGGCAAGTTTCAAAAGTTGGGCCATAATTCCCATAGTAATTATATCTTTCATTACGAAAAAAAATAAGAAATGAGCTTCGTTTAAGAAATGGTGGGATGGCTCACACAACTGGAGTGCTGCAATGGATAGCTACAAACTCTTCAGAAGGGATAGGCTGGGAAGGAGTGGCAGGGGCATAGTCCTGTATGTTAAGGAGAGTTTTGATTGTTTAGAGCTGAACAACAGCAATGACAGGGTTGAGCGTTTATGGGTAAGAATCAAGGAGAAGACCAATGAGGCAGATGTCCTGGTGGGAGCCCAACCAGGATGAAGAGACAGGCAAAAAATTTTACAGCAGCTGGGAGAAGTCTCTCAATTGCTTGCCCCTGTTCCTGTGGAGGACTTTATCTTACCAGATGTCTGCTGGAAATACAACACAGTGGAGAGGAAACAGTCTAGAAGGTTTCTAGAGTGTGTGGAAGTTAACTTCCTGACACAGCCAACTTCCTGAGTGAGCCAACTCAGGATGGCACCCTGCTGTATCTTGTTAACAGAGAAGGACTCAGAGGTGGTGTGAAGGTTGAAGGCTGTCTTGGGCATAGAGGTCACAAATTAATAGAGTTTTCAATTTTTGGAAAGGTAAGGAGGGGGGTGAGCAGAACTGCTGCCCTGGACTTCTGGAGGACAGACTTTGGCCTGTTAAAGAGAGTGGTTGGCCTCCCCTTGGGAGACAATCCTGAATGGCAACAGAGTCCAGGAAGGCTAGACACTCTTCAAGAAGAAAATAAAGGTGCAGGAACAGGTTTACCCTTTGTGCTGAAACATCTTTCAGCACAAGTGTAAGCACTCTAGCTGGAGTGGAAGAAGACAGGCCTGGCTGAACAGAGAGCTGTGGCTAGAGCTCAGGAAGAAATAGAGGGTTTATGACTTTTGCAAAAGGAAAGGGACACTCAGGAGGACTACAACGATGTTGTAAGGCTGTGCAGGGACTAAATTAGAAGGGCCAAAGCCCAGATGGAGCTCAGTCTTCCTACTGTTATTAAAGACAATAAAAATGTTTTTATAAATACATAAACAAGAAAAGGAACACTAAGAAGAATCTCCATCCTTTATTGGATGTGGGGGTAAACATGGTGACAGGAGATGAGGAGAAAGCTGAGGTACTTAATGCCTTCTTTGCCTCAGTCTTTAGCAGCAAGACCAGTTGTTCTCCAGGTACCCAGTCCCCTAAGCTGGTAGATAGGGACAAGAAGCAGAAAGAAACCCTCATCATACACAAGGAAATGGTTAGCGACCTACTAAACCACTTAGATGTAAGCAAATCTATGTCACCAGATGGGATCCATCCAAGGGAACTGAGAGAAATGGTGGAAGTGATCGCCAAGCCATTTACCATCATTTATCAGTAGTCCTGGTTATCAGGGGAGGCCCCAGTCAACTGGTGACTAGCAAATGTGATGACTGTCTACAAGAAGGGCTGGAAGGAGGATACAGGAAACTACAGACCTGTCAGTCTGACTTCAGTACTGGGAAAGCTCATGGAGCAGATTACATTGAGTGCCATCATGCAGCACTTACAAGACAACAAGGTGATCAGGCCCAGTCAGCATAGGTTTATGAAAGGCAGATCTTGCTTGACAAACCTGATCTCCTTGTAAGACACAATCATAACCATAGAATCACAGAATAGTTTGGGTTGGAAGTGACGTTAAAGATTACTTAGTTCCAACCCCCCTGCCATAGGCAGGGATGCCACCGACTAGACTAGGTTGGCTAATGCGCCATCCAACCTGGCCTTGAACACCTCCAGGGATGGGGCATCCAGAGCTTCTCTGGGCAACCTGTTCCCATGCCTCAGTACCCTTAAAATGAAGACTTTCTAACATCTAATCTAAATCTATCCTCTTTAAGTTTAAGACCATTCTTCCTTGTCCTAGCATTATCTACCCAAGTAAAGAGTCCCTCTCCATCTTTTTTATAAGATCTCTTTAAGTACTGAAGATGATTTGCTCAATGGACAAGTAACGTCTAGTATGCAATTTGTGAAGTGCTACTGGTAAAGGTTACGTCAACCTCAGTCTTGTCAGAAATGCACAACCAAAAAATGAACTTCATTGTTGATGCAAGCCACCCCAGTTTATTACTCATTTTAGTTGTAGAGAGGGGGGGATCATAATGCAACACAAACCTTTTAAGAGTCAAGATTTACATGGGGAAAAATTACTTCATTAGCCAACTATGGCTTGTTTTAATAGCATCATTTAGTTCTAAGTAGACTGAGAAATGGAAAAAGAATTGTTTTTCATTTTTAACATTTCCCTCCCCCATTAATACTCCTCATCAATTGCAGTAATAAGTCTCAGTTGGACACACAGAGATTTCAAACCTTGGGGTCCTGAGGGGGAGGGCTGTTTTTTGCACCTTTTCCATACACTACTTTCTCATACAAAACTAGTTTGGCAACCACATGTCAGGCTCTTGGCAAAGGTTCTGACCTCGCCATTTTAAGCACTGTTTTCTTAATATAATGTTGACATATGGCTATTGTGCTCCTAATCTAGTTATTTTGTGTCTGCTGTGTTGTTGCTATCTCATCTTCTGAATTTTCTTCAGGCAGTTACTGTCAGAGGCATTTAATTTCTTCTGCTACATATTAACCAGTTGCCAACTCTTTTCAGTGTGGAGAGGTTGGTTATGGGGCCAAAGAAATATTATTGCAAGGTGTCCTATGTATATCTGCATACCTACAAGGCCATCTATAAATACTCTAATCACCCACCGAAGAATAGTAGAGAAGCTTTGGAGGGAATAAAGCTGTTCTTTTGGCCTTCACATATCATGAAGCCAGAGAAAACATGCTACGTTGCTTTCATCTCTAATATGTTGAATAGTTGCCTGTGGTTAATTACACTGCATCGTGGAAGGTGCCACAATCAGGCAGCAGGATTAAGCCAGTTGAAAGTG
Organism: Aythya ferina; assembly: GCF_964211825.1. Lineage (NCBI taxonomy): Eukaryota > Metazoa > Chordata > Aves > Anseriformes > Anatidae > Aythya > Aythya ferina. The sequence continues at coordinate 124,545,842 of NC_140297.1, forward strand.
ATGTGAGGAAACAGATGGAAAATAACTCAGGTAACCATATAAAGCAAGTACAAAAGCACTAGCTATAAGTGGGCAAAACATCATGTTTAACCATTTTATGCTGTGCTAAAAAGCAAACGCCCCTGCAACAAACAACTGTACGTGCTAACACACATTGTTCACTACCATGTGTTGACAATATTTTGACCTTGAGCAAGCAAGACCAGAGGTGCATATGAGAAACTGAGAAATGCAATAGCTGGCAGGCACAGATTTAACGCAGGAATGGGGGAGAGGTTGTTCTTGTTAACTCTTGGTGATTCACAAAGCGCTCCACATACAGTGATGGGAAGAAGCTGTCCTGAAATACCACCCCACCAACACCAAAGCTGTCTCCTCTGACCATCCTGTAATATCATTATGTGTATGGCTTTTTTCAGTTCTTGACTCTTGTTCCAATGTCCCTTAGTCCTAACCTATGAAAAAGCATCCAACAGTATATGAGGAGGTCAGAAAGTATTTATTCTACTAGGTTTCACAGGGCTGACTCTGAATGTTCTTCTAAGGAGCTTGTCTCTTTTTTCATTGCCTGTAAATAATTCACACCATAGGCACTTAGTCTGAGTAGCGTGAGCACCCACTCATGAACTTTTTGTTACTGTGCTTTGTCCACTTTCCCAGTGCACCACGAAACTTCATTTCTCTGCTTAGGAAATGGTGATGCCTAAACATACCTCACAGAGCTGCAAGTATTCCAGCATGTTATCAGATGATCATCTTTCCCTTTACAGGCATGACTGCTGGTCATAATGTTTGCTTTCATGGAACAAATTGCAGATCTCAAGAAAATCAGTATCTATATTTGTTCCAGTAGCTCATTTTGAATGCAAGCTAAATTGATGTTTTCAGATTGTACCCCACAAATACTAAAATAAGCCCTTCTTGGAGGCTGGAAAATAAATCCTGAAAAATACACCCTTGGTTTCTCAGGCAAGCAAGAGTATATATTTGAAGAGAAAGAACAAAAGACACATGACCCATTCCTATACTTCACAGTTTGTCACACTTTGCACTGAAATTCAACAAGATGTTAAGTTATAGGATAGCATGTATTATTTACAAAAACTAAACATAACCATTGGTTTTATTCACAAACACATAGTTTTATTGACTGATTTCTAAAGGAATTCTATTGTATGAGTGCAGGTTACATAGATGACAGTTCGGCAGATATGACAGAGATATTGGTGATGCCATAAAAGCAGCAGTTATGCCTTACTTGAGCACTTAGATAAAATGGTATCTGTGGCAGCTTATCAGACAACTGGTTAGCAATTTAGAAACCAGTTTATTCATAAAATTAAATGTACCATTAAAAACAATGTGGCAATATGACTAAGCTGTGATCATATAGGTTGGAGCATATTGGACAAGAGACCCGTTTGCAAAGTCCATGAGAATTCGGCCACACTGCAATATTCTGTCAGCCATCATCATTATCTTGCACAGATACCTAGCAGACAGAATAACAATCTGAACTAAAGAGAACCTGTTAAAATTCACAGTTCAGTGCAATGCCGATTACAGCAACAGCCCCCTTTTCTTCTACCTGTCACTCCCACCCTTTTGTTCTCCTCCACTTGATTTTTCTCCCTTTCCCTCTCCGTGGAACGGTAAAACAGTGGGGGTAACATGTGGTCTATGGGTCGTATTAGCATTCATTTACAGCAAGCCACATAGCTGCACTCTTCCTGAACTCGAGCTGCTCAGTGTCCCCGCTGCCAGGGCACACATTTTCCTCCTCCACCAGACAACACCTGCACAGAGGATCAGCATCTCTTGCTCTGCTGCCGACTGCCTTCTCCTCTGCTTACCCAGGAAAGCAGAGCTGCCCCCTGCCTCCTTCATGTGTTCAAATGTCTCATTTAAATCAAATTGCAAGCTTACATTCTAGCCAATCCCTTTATCCTCTGACACCAAGTTTGAATGTACAAAGATATTACAATATTTACCATAAACATTAGTCTCTCCCATTACAGTAATTTTTATCTCCTAATTGAAATACTTCTTATTTTACTTGGCACAGCGAGCTATTTTAAGGAATAGTTGAATGTGATTGTGTTGGAAGACACACACAAAATTCTTCAAACAGATTTTTTTTTTCCAGGGCAGCAAAATATTGAACTTCCACAATACGTTTAAAATTTAATCAACTGATAGGTAACTGACACTGTTAAAATTTAACTTTTCCCCCAGATTCCATATCCAAGAGGTTACAAGGAAAATTCTTGAAAAGCTAACTAAAAACTACATATATGTAATGTCTGGATGTCCTTTTGTGAGGCTTAACACAAGCTACATAAATGCCTATCCATTGAAAACATCCTTCTGAGCCCCATGATTGGAGAAGGTGCTTGGAGAAGAGATCCCATTGGATTTTATAACATTCCTTATCCCTCAGCCAACCACCTTTTGCTTACCATTTTTACTTCAAAAATGTGAATAATACTATTAATACTATTAATACTAATAATACTAATAATACTAATAATACTAATACTAATACTAATACTAATAATAATAATAATAATAATAATAAAACTTGGATATCGTAAAATAGGAAGTTATGGAGAAAAAAAGCAAATGTTTTTCAGATAACAGATCAGTTACTGAATGGATTACATGATGCCATCCACCAATGCTGGTTCACAAAGTCTCTGGCTCATTGGTCAGGGAAATAGGAAGTCTGTACAATGCCTGATCTATTATTCTGAGCTGCTAAATTTTTCTTTCTACCTGAAAATCCCTGAATCCATGCCCTGAATCCATGAAGCACACTGATGGATCTTGGCTAGCACAGTAAGGGTGTGATTAAAAAGATGTCCTCAGACAGTGGATGCCACCTGTGAGAAAACAGAGACATGAAAGCAACAGTCAGACCAAGCAACTGCTTTGAAGTTTGGGTGGAGTTTCTCCTTCATCGTGCAACAGAGCAAAAACTCAGGCATCAGCTTTAGTACAAAGGAAACCATAAGAAAGACAAAAAGATTAAACTAAACTAAAATGAAATAAAATGAAATAAAATAAATAAAATAAAATAAAATAAAATAAAATAAAATAAAATAAAATAAAATAAAATAAAATAAATAAAATGGAAGAAAGTGGAACTTATAGGTTTCCTTTTGCTGCCTTCTGCTTTCCTGCCTCCCCTCAGTCCCAACTGATAATAAACGGAAAGACTTGCTGCTATCAGTGAATTAGGGTCTGGCCTCAATCAGTGTCTAGAATCCAATTTGAAATCATCATGCCAGTTTCCAGGTAATAGATATAAAAGTTTTTGTAGGAGACAAAGCACCTGAAGTTGGATCACATCATCAGTTTTGTACTGATGAGACACTGGATGGGTTTTCTATTACATATCCAAAGAGCGAACATCTGTCTTACCAGAAAGCTTATTCAGGCTCAGCCAAAAGCTTTCATATTCAGGGATACATGTCATAATTTGAGACTAGTGAACTGGAGATATTCTGGGAGAAGAAACATGCCGGCAGGGAATATTTTATCACAGCTGAGATTGGTCTAACATGGAAGGGATACTCAGAGAGAGAAAAAAAAAAAAAAAAAAAAAAAAAAAAAAAAAAGCCTTGGGGTTTTCTATTCTGCTTTAATTCTGAGAGGGGGTGGGATTGAGGTTGTTTTTGATTTTGTTTTTTTTTTCTCCTGTAATTCTGGTCTGCTAAATACTAATGAATACTAATAACATGTGATATAGCCACTCAAAAAAAAAAAAAAAAAAAAAAAAAAAAAAAAAAAAAGATTTGTGTAACACTAAACGTAATGATCATAAATTGTTTATTGTTTGTTTTGTTTTTTTTTCATGAGGTAACAGGAAAATCCTCCAAAGATAAGCCAGATTTGCCTGAGACTTAGCAAGCACCCAGAAAGCATCTATATAAATAGCCAGCAAAAAGAATAGACTTTAAGAAATGTATAATGTAGGAAGTACAGGGGGAAAAGCAGGCTTCTAAATTCTATGCTCTGACTTGACCCATGAAGGCTGTATAGTAACCAAGCTCTCACTTTTGCACCTTGCTGGGGCACCTGAGTCTGGATGGGATAAGTATCGCCCAATGTGACCATAAAATAGCACCCTCCTGGAATCACAGTGCACTATTTGTCGACCAGCTGTAAATCATCTAGCTGTCAGAGAATTTAACTTCCCAAGACTTTCAGAAGACACTCCACTTTGGATGTTTAGATACCCAGGCATAAAATGTCAGGATCCAACCTGGAAAGTTCTTCATGGGAATGGTAATGTCAATCTTATTGTAATCGTTTGCATGAATAAACCTTTTGCAGACTCACGACTTTATTTTATAAGAATCTTTTATAAAAATGACATTCTAAAGCCCTTAATGGAATTAAATAACACTGTCCACTGTCTTGTGTCTGATATAAATTGCAGAAAACAGCATCATAAAGACATTGTGCAGTGAATAAATTAAACCATTCAGTCATAAGGCCAATGACCGAGGGAGAGAGGAATTAAGAGACATAGGCAAAGGAGAAAAGATACGTTTCGAGATGAGATTTGAAAAGAGGTAGAGTTGATGAGGCAGAGAGATACATTCCTGCAATGGGACTACATACCAAGAAAAACTTTCAAATGTTCTGATATCCAGACAAATCAACCATGGACAGGTTTGACTAGACACATGGTACATGGAGGCTGTCACACATCTTCCTACACAAACAGCAATTCTTACACCTCACAAATTAATTACAGAGAGAAGTCTAGTGCTTGACTGGTCTATAACTTGTTATGTCTCTAGTTTTTCAGTTCACTGCCCTATAAAAGGCACTTACGCTAGCACAAATCCAGCAAGACAGTATGGGAATAGATTCAACCTACAAACCAGAGACATACCTGGTGTTTCTTGAAAGGAAGAGGAGCATTTGTGAGAGCCTCAACCTTTGAGGACCACAGAGCCAGGGACATTTCCCTGGGAGAGGGGATATTCCCACTCCCTCCCTTCCTAGGGGGAGAGAGAAAAGGAGACTGTGTGAGGAACAAAACAGCATGTTCCGCATTTGCAACCAGCACCACATTCAGCCATGCACATACCTTCTCAGTCTACAGGGACACCTACCCACCTTTCTGTAACCATCTTACTTTGGAACAGCTTCTGTAGCATCTCCCCCATCAGATTTGTTCCATGCCTCGAGACCTACTAGGGATCAGTAGACATGACTTCTTTAAATCTGAATGAATGAAGTTACCTCATATTAAAATTCACTATCAGAATTTCAGCTGCTATGCAGCTCTGGCAGGAACAAATATTCAATTCCACAGCCCTGTTACCATTTCCTTATCCCACATAAAGGGCTTTCAACTTTCACAATTCTTATGTACGGTAAAATCAGTGAATACATAATTCTTTTTCCTTGGGCTTCCCTGCCCCTTTGTTGGCTGTTCTGCCACTGAGTCAGCTATTTTAAAATTTAAACTAATCCCATCAGTGTGCCAAATATAATTTAGAACATAATTTTATTTTGTTTTTGTTTTGGAGATACCGTGCCCTCATCCTCTCTCTTTCCCTTTAAAGTTAGTGCACTGCAAACAATCATTCAGTATATGCCTTACTTTAACTGGGAAAACCCTCGAAAGAGTCACATTGCTAACCCACTTCTAAACAATCACACTAACTTTCAATGCTCTATAAAGACAACTGCTGATAACTTATCAATATTTCTGGGCTGGGAAATCAAATGTTCTATCTTGCTACAGAAGAAACGAGAGAAAAACTAGTGGCATTTTCACTGTCTGAAGACCGTACAAAAACACAACCTTACAGGTATATCTGTAGAATAGGAATGTCATTTTAGGCTCTTGGCTTTGGCAAAGATTTTCTGCATTTCCCAAGACAAGTCACACTGATCATTATTTTCAATGGGGAAATCTTATTTTACACACTATAGGCTTGGTCTCCAGATGCACTGATCACTTTCATATTCACACTGACTTATCTGCAGGTCTAGCCAAGTCATACTTCTCTGAGAACTGGTTATGAGAACACTTAAGTACATCAAGGAACAGAAGCAATCCACCACTACTTTTGAAATTTTGGGTATTAACAACATTTTTGCTTCTTTTTCCCCTTTCCAAAGGGGGGAAAAAAAAAAAAAAAAAAAGCACACAAACAAACCAACAATCCAAACACTGCACTTGCTCAGCATACCAAGGCATTATGAAGCTGAAATCAAAGCTTAAATGTAATGAGTCTCTTGGAAGAAGATGGCAAATTCCTCCTAGGAAAGGGAAGGAATATGTCTAATGTCTTAGTGATCTTGACTGTTGAAGTGAAACCCCAAAGGCTGTATGGCACACAGAAAGGTTATACATTTGCAAAACAGACACATCCGTAATATGCATTTTAAGTCACATGGCTGCTCACTAATTCTTCATTAGCCTGCTGATTCCTATGCATGAAGGGACAAAGAAGACTACAGATTTTCCCACGTAGCCTGGAACCATGAGGTCAGCTTAACTGAATGAATTTATCAATAGAGTTAGAGTTCTAATTTAACTAATATGTTTTACCTAATAAGGCAGTTCCTGCTATAATTGCTGTTGTAGGGATAGGAGGTTAATCTTTTAAGTGATGGCACTGAACACACCTGCTGAGAGATGATCTGGAGCACTCCAATAAAACATTCATGGCTTCATGCCTCCTCTGTTGCACTTAAATCTATGTTAACAGTTTCAAAAAGCTAAAAAGCCAGGCCTATGCTCTGCAGTGATCAATAGCACCACGGTTAGATATCAGAGTATGCAGCTCAGTGGGATAAATGTTCAGTCTTTGGTAGATTTAGTAGTGGGTGGAAATGACAGATGGAATTTAAGTCTTTTGTTCAAAGGCTTTGTACTCACCCTTCTTTTCTGTAAAGAATTTCCCTCTGATATTTTGTTTACTTTCCAAAGACCTGAAGCTCCAATCATTTTGCTTTGTTCCTCCTGGAAAAAAAAAAAAATAATAAAGAAAGAGAATACATACTTCTTAAAGATAGGTCATTAACAAAAAGATTAGGTCAACAGAAACAAGACCCAACATGTCTTGAGAGCATCCTTTTAAATTTGAAAGTGTACAACTGAATCAAATATTATTTGAAAGTGTACAGTTAGAGTGTGTGATAAATGATCAGGAATAGGAAACCTCCTTTTCCACATTACACTATGATTGGTTTACAAATATAACCACATTTCCAATGGTTATTTTTTAGTCCTGGATTCAATATGGCAATTAGCTACAACAACAATCATTACATTAAACGTAACTCTTAGGGGTTGTGAAGTGTAGAAACTAGCAAATTAGCAAAGTGAAATATGAGAATGAAGAGACCAGGTTCTCTCCTGTTCTTTTGGAACATTCTACTGCACTTACCTCCTTAGTCTGGAATTTTCTTCAATTACCTATTTTGTGGAAGAAAAAAAGTATATTGTGCAGCTCAAAACATAATACACTCTGGAAGTATTTCCTCTAATAAGTTTGAGCCTTCCCTGCACCCAGATTATTCAGATGCAGTTCTCAATAAAGGTTATGTGTCTGTAACTCAGAGCAGAATTCAGCTTCAAAGGTTTGAAGAAGATGCAGATTTACCTGAAGGCTTCCTGCTTAGTGTACTAAGGACTGTCCTAGTCCTTGAATTTTTAAGTGCAGTTACATCCCTGTTTTTAGCACTCCTCTTCTTGCCTTTGTACATTTGATGTGGTACAGAAATACTGGTACAAGTAATTCTGGGAGCAGTAATGTTTTGATCGCAAAGTCAAAGCTCGTACAAAGACTCACACAGTCTTAAATGAAAACATAGAGAGAATTAGTGTCTTTCATGACAGATATTTATAATCACTGTTCACTGAAACTCTTGAATGAATTTCATTCTTGGAGAATAAGCTGACCGAGGATTTCATGGGAAAAAATATTTATTATGGAAGAACTTCAGTGTTAATCTCAGTATATTTTATTTTCCAATTATATATATATATATATATTTATTTATTTATTTATTTTATAAATGAACTATGCTTTTTTTGTTTGTGTGTTTGTTTGTTTGTTTTTTTGGAAGCTGGTTTTACTTGACAACATGTATATACAATAGATGCCTGAAGAGGCAGCAGAAGTGTTTTGGGGGCAATTCTGCAATTTGTAAAGTGCACTGGTGTCTGCTAACTAGCATTCAGATATGAAAAGTCCTTTGAGCTATTTAGATATGTGATGAATTATCATGTGGGACCTTCCATCCAAACAGAGCAAAGATTTTCTCTGTTAAGCCCATGAGTTTGCTGAGGAGTAACCACACAATGCTTGTATTTACTGAGAGTCTGAGGAGAGGGGAGAGAGCAGGAATCAAGTACTGCATACCCACTCTATCCCTATGAACATAACACCAACAGAGTATATTCAAGGATTTAGGAAAAAAATAAAGGACTAAAAGTAATGGATAAGGATGGCAGAACTTAACAGGATGACTCAGCCATGTAATAAAAGTTGCATTGCAGTTGGTTAGGTTATATTAGCTAGTTAAACCACAATACTAAACTCCATGGTACACAGGATTTTTAATCTGTTGATGAAACAGGATCAGGAATAGCTCTGGTATAGCACCCCTTCCCATACAATCTTTTCCTCATTGTGAGGGGGAAATATTTCATTCCCTGAATAATGCCAGAAAGCTATAATGTAATTACTTTTTAAATTTGAGCTTCTTGTAGTTTTGCCTAAAAGAAAAGGGAACTTTGTCTTTTGTCTTTCTGCAGCCTGGGCTCCTTGCTCTTAAAGTTAGATAGAAATTCAGATAATGTTAGACATGCAAGAGAGACTAGTGATCAATAGTGAATTCTCCTTGAATCCTTTTTTTTTTTTTTTCAGATTATTTTATTCTCAGAATAAACTTCATTTGCTATGTCTTTCACCACTTCTCCATGATTATGAAATTTCTTTACAATCCCTGACATTTTTTGGTGCAGTCTAAGTGCTTGTACATCTTGTTACCTGCAATCCCAGAAAATACCAGCTCATCCATAGGGAATCAATAGACTGCCACCAATGGGATTTTGCCAGAGAGCTCAGGAAAAGGTAGCAAATGCAACATCTGAAGATTACATTCCAATTTCCTATGGCAAAGACAAATGCAGTCCTGGAGAATAATTTCCATGGAAGGTGGAACAAATCCCTCTTCCAAGGCATTTTTTAAGCCATATTCAGAACAGTTTGCTGTTATGCTGTTCCTGAATACAAATAGTCAGGTATAGTAGTGGAAAACAAAGTTCATCTTGAGAACAAGGATTTCAACAGCGTAATATATTTTTTGTATTATAGCATAAGAAATACTGATTAAGAAAGAAGTATTATTTCAAGCCTTAAAAGGAAGCCCTTTCATCTCATCAAGACATTTTACTGTTGACAAAATGGAACTTGAAAATCCTTGAAAAATCCTACTGAAAAAAAGGCACCCAAGGGTTAGAATAATTTGGAAACTGCAGCATAAGTAGAGCCATACTGAATATGAAGATGAGACACATTTAGTTTAAACCTCAGAAAGGGATTTTCTCAAAGGGGGATGAAACATAATGTTTGCTATATGCAAAATATAAAGATTGCCTTACCATCCTTTTAGATACAGCATATGAACATATCTGCTAAAAGTCAAAAGTGAAAGACTCCAGGAAGCTGCCAGACCTAGGGAAAATGAATATTCTGCAAATATATTTATTTTACATGTAAAGCAAAGCAAAGAAAAATATTGTTAAATATTTACTCATCACCCAGTAGCTTATTAATCTTTGTCACAGCAAATACAGCTGACTCTATAGAGTGTGGGCAGAGATGGTCCTTACCAATAAAATTCCATGACTGAGACTCATAGGTAAGCAAAAGCCCTGACAGGAGCAGTGACTCAGCTGCATGAAGAGCAGCTGCACAGGCAAACCTGGCTGCATGGATCCAAAATTGTTGCATTCTCTTGCCTTTTTTTTGTTTTGTTTTGTTTTGTTTCCCTGTGATTTTCTTCATCTGGCCCCCAGAGTTGCCTTGCACTAGCAAACATCTCATAATTATTACTCAGGCAACAGCAGCAGAGGGATGGCATTTGAGAAGCGGGATGGACTATATTCTGACCACCTACTATTGGCACTTAAATTTGAGCATTGCAGCACCTGGAAAATAAATGCCTGGTCCCAGACTATTGATTCAGACTGCCTATGAAAGAGCAAAGGCTCCCTAGCTACTCCATAGAGAATGTGATTCACATTTTCAAATGGCTTTTTCTCCCCTTGCTCCTGTAGGCTTCCTGATCATAGAGGTGGTAGGAAACACTTCCTAGCAGGTCTGTACAGGAGCTTGGTTCACAATAACATACGCCCAGACAGCGATCCAAATATTCTTCTAATGGATGTGGCAGTGGCAGTGACGAGCTCTCTTTGCATGACAACATGGTGGCAGGTTCCCAAACCCAGGAAGAGGAGACCTAAAATCCAAACTCTACTTCAGACTGAGTGGAATGGACCCCAAAGCTCCCATTTCCCTAGGGAGTACCCCACTGTGCAGGTTACACACAAGAAGGGGATGTTCCTTGTCTTTGTTGAAACTGTGCCCCCTTGTCTCACTACCTGCAAGACTCATAGCACCAATAGACAAACAAGGAACCTGCTGGTGTTGTCCAGAATAAGGGGAAGGGTCCTCATTCATGGTTTCTATCACCAAGATGTCCCCAACAATTCAAAGGGAAAACATGAAGCTCACTGGAGCAGCACCAGATTACCTTGAAAAAGTTCACTCCTCATCAGTGGTATAGACAAAGCTCTTTGATTAGTTCTGGTCCAAAAAAAATCAAACAACAACAAAATTAAACTACGCACACTGAAAACGCCACAAACTAGTTAACAGACAGTAAAATGTGGTAAGAGTCCTGGTAGACATTTGCACTGGCTGTTTTCCTTGGGGATACACTGGCCTTCAAGTATGAGTTATTTAGGGAACATCAATAGGTCTATATTATGCAAGAAGGCAGACTAGATGGTCAAAGCGGTCCCTACCACTCTTAAGCAACTGATCTCTTATGTGTTGCCAGAAGGTTGGTTGATCATAGCCAAAGAAGGCAATGTTCTTGCTGATAAATGAAAAAGTAAATGAATTTTTACTCCAAGGTGATGGAGGAATCCCTCCACTTCCCAGGGGTTCTCTTTCTGTCCATGCACTGACCAGCTGAACAAGGGACTGTTGTACCAAGTGCATAGGAGGGCACATGCTGGTGTGAGGACCTACATTTATTTTCCATCTTTCCAGCAAAATGTTGGATTAAGAAGGCCAATTCTGGCCTCTGAAGACACTGATAGATTTAGATGAGGTCTTGGCTTGTAAGGGAGTACAGAATCCTCCATGCTATGCAGCTGCTAAAAAAAAAAATATGGAAGTTGGGGAGAACAAAAAAAAAAATAAATCTTCAGGTCAAGATCAGACACTGGTAGCCGATTTTCAGAAATTTTTACTACAAGAATTGTGCAGTTATTGAGTAACTTAAACCATATCTCAAAGGTGCTTAGATGTAGAGTTTAGAGATATGGTTTAGTGGTTTAGTGGAGGACTTGTTAGTGTTAGGTCAGAGATTGGACTATGTGATCTTGGAGGTCTCTTCCAACATAGATGATTCTGTGATTCTGTAACTTGTTTCCAAACACCTGAATGGAACCCAGGGCAATGTCCTTCTTATCTCCAGTTCACCAGGGAAGGAAATAAAATATGAGAGGACATGTCCAAGGGACAAAAATCAAATAAGCAACAGAGAAGGGCTTGAAAGTGGAACAACCCATCTCCAAGTGTCATAGTCCTACTAAGAAATCTCACTGCCTCTCAGAATTCACTTTTCCATTTCCAAAATGAACTTATTTTAAATTTTTGAAAATTTACATCACCATTTAAATAACTAGCTTTCCTCTCTGTACCAGGATCTTGTGAAGAAAGTGAATAAGTGCGGTCAGAGCCTGCCCTTTTTTGAGTCAGGAATGGCTGTAAGTCAAGACTGCAGAGGGAAGCAAAACCACAAAATGAGTTACACATGGTCATCTACAAGGAATGAAAATAAGTATATTACACTATCTCCTATTACATACCTAGTTATACCATTGCCAAGAGGCATTTCTCTCAGGAAATGCAGAGGTAAAGTTTTTGCTAATGTGGTTGTAGAAATAATACAATTGATTACTTTTTTTTTTTTTTTTTTTTTAATTTCTCATTAGTTCAGTTTAGGTACATAACAGAGAAATAGTGTATATATTTCTAAGGAACTCATACAGACACAGTACTCAGAAATAATTGGAAGAGGAGACACGGCCTTTTTTTTTTTTTTTTGTATTTGAGGCATCTTCCCAGTCAATGAACCTCTGTGAAAGATTAATGTAGTTTGAACTTTTATTGTGGAATATCATTCGTGCACTGTCACACTTAGCACAAATGGTGTTTCAGTCACAGTTCGGTAACATTCCAGCATATTATTTCCAAGGCATTTTAGAGTTTAGAGAATTATTGAAGGGCATGCTGTACTCATTTGGTAATAAGGCAGAGTGCAGTTGCAGTCTCCATATGATTTCAACAAATGGAATCAATGTTAATTTCATTGAACGTATCAAAATAGTTGTGATAATAACCCCAGTGAAATATTCCACTAGAGAAAATAGATAGGATATAGTATTATAGGGTTTTATATTTTCTCCGTAAAGGTTTGTAGAAGAAACACAGAAATAAATGGAATAAGATACTTTAAAATAAAATCCTAATTATTTTTGGAAAGATACGTTCATTTTCAAATAAGAAATGCTGCCTTATACTTAAGAACATTGTGCAGAAGAAGAAATTAAAAAATTAATTGAGATTCACATCCTATTTTCACCAGGTTTAAGGCAGTCTAGATATTTTAATTTGGCGTTACTGTTCGTACAAATACATGTTACACTGATTCTGAAAGTAAACACTTCCTAAAGCTATGATTTGTTAACACTGTCTTCACATGTTATAGCCAATTAGTCAATAATTAGTCAAATAATTAAAAATATAATTATCTAACCATGTTGCCTTTTATTTAAATTAAGGACTCATTCACAATCTGATTCTTCTTTCTGATTATCTGTGGTTTTGCTGTTATAGTTTAAGTGAATAAACCTTTGTTGCTTTTTCTCTCCCTTTGAATTAAAACAGGATTAGTAAATGGTCAAGTGCTTATTAATATGCTAGCACCAGCAAAGAAACAAATATCCAAGTAAATACTTATTCAGCTCTCACCAGATGCAAATATATATGCAAGAACCATCACTGATGTGTTGGAGACCTCTAGAGCTGTAGCTCTTCTCATGAAAGTACACTTGCTGATATTACCAACTATTAAGGCTATTATTCAGGTATTCAGAATCAGGCTTAAATTAAAATAGATAAATAATAATAATAATAATAATAATAATAATAATAATAATAATAAATGGAGTTCCTTGCAGAATTGTAAAAATATCTCCTACATTTGAAAATAACATCCATACAATCACCATGTTTTCAGTATCTTTAGACACAGAAATACCACCTTTAGTAGGGCCCTAATGCCACCCAGGGGACACAGTACCACTGCCAGAGGAAGTAAAAGTGAAAGCAAAAGAGAAAGGTGTCAACAATGTATATTGGTACCCAGAAAACTGATTTGTATGTAAGAAAAAACATCGCAGCCACAAGACAACCAAAATCAGAAATTCTAAATGGTTTGAACCACACAACTGGCTCCTGACTATCTATAATACTAATGCAATGGGATTACCAGTTTGTAAAGTCTACATGGAGGGATTGACAGATTGCAAAATATCTGTGGAGTAAAGCACATAATTCACTTCACCCCTCTGAGCTAAATCTATGTTATTAATTTAAAAATAGGAACATATTACATCAATACTGTCCAATAATGACATTCACACTCTTACATTTTGTACCTTAATGAAACTCATATTTTGAGAAGTTCTTTCATCCAGGCACAAAGTTAGCAAAAGGAGTCATAACTGTATGTTGCCATCCCATGCTCCATTTTAGCCACATCCTTCATGTGCATATCTTAGCAATGAGGATGTGAAGAGACTCTACCTTTCTGCAATTTCATGAAATTATATCCAGTCACACAACCAAACCAAACACAGGCCTATTCATTACTGTATAAATCTGGAAGGAGAAAGGGACCTTCTAAAGAATGGCAACTATAGATGGAAATGGAAACTATAGGCAGAAGAACATTTACAGTTTGAACAAAACTCATGTCAATCATGTAATCTCTTCACAAAGTACAAAATACTACAATTTTACCAGGTGCAAGTTATTGCTGTCAAAAAAATCGCAAAAATCACATTTCAATTTTATCCCTTAAAGTTGTACAAAATCACCCCTATGGTCCTAACCAGTTCAAATTAAATCTCAGGGACAAATGCACCCTAATATTGGAGGGTTAAGTACTGAAGATATTAGCCTTTCAGACACTTAGGTGAGCAGGTTTGTTGCCTATACAAGAACTGAATAAAGAGATGAAGACTTAACAATGGTGATGAAGACAAACATGCGATTCCAGTCATGTGTAATTTGAAACTTCCAGACTAAATGCATCCCCTACTTTATCTGAAACATTCATTTTGTTATATGGATGTTTTTCCAAGAAAACTCTCGACCATAATTGGTACCAAAATGTGGGTTTGGCAGGTGTATAGAAAACTTCAATTTTTGTCTCTTAATACGTAGTACTAGAGATGGGGAACATTTTTGCCTTCGTAAAGGACCCAGATGGCAAACTGTGAAAGCTTAATTTCAAGAGCATTCAGGCTGACAGCTCTACAAGCAGCAAGCTGAATTTAACTTATGTGATTATGACACATACACAGGACTCTTCAACCAAGTGGTCCAATGCTCCACCTATTAGAGGCATGCCTACAAGATCATGAAAGCCTTTAACACACAGATCAGGTCTGGAATGCCACACTAGAAACCCCATGGAAACGTGCACAGAATGTATGTAGTTCCGTGGGCTAAGCTGTGAACTAGGATATTAATTCTGCTTCTGTTTTTGCAAGGGGTACCACAGAGTTTCTACATTCTCATAGGCAGGATCTTTTTTGCTCTGTATTTTACCTAAAGGGCTTCACTCGTGTGTTATGCCTTACTCAATTTCATGCTGGCACACCACCTACTGACAGCCCAGTGCTGCTTTCTGTATCAAGTGTTTCTTAAAATCTTGTCCCTATGTGAGCCCACGAGCTCTGATCCCAAGACGTCCGGCTGTGCACAGTGAGCACAGAAGCATTTTTCATGACTCTGTAAAGAGAAAGAATTGAGAAAAAGGGTCTGCAGGCCCCTGATGATGTATTGATAAAAAATAGTAAACTCACCTCAGCGTTTCAAGCCAAGCAGTGAAAAACAAATTGTCTTCCAACTGACTGAGAAATAAAAAACCGGACAACAGGCAAGTGCCAAAGTTAGTTCAAGATCCTTTTGATTCCACATTATTTTAATGTTAGTGTGTTCTAGCAGTTGCAGATTAGCAAAAATAAATAAATAAATAAATAAATAACAATATTTCTGTTTACAGCATAGACATGCAGTATTTTTTTTTCCTTTCTAACTTTTTGTTACATTGCACAGCTCAATAAGGTTGAACTTTCTGTCCTTATTTTCAGCAGTGTTTGATTTTCTTTCCTACGTACTTACTTTGATAGTCCATAGGCAGCACCCTTGCACCTCACAGGTTACTCTAAGAGGAAAGCATTCCAAAAAAAGTTGATCCTTCTAGTGAAACAGTAAATATGTAAAAACAGCTGCTCACAACCCCCATTTCTAAGAATTGAAACTGCCTGTGTATCAAGTTAATATGCCTTCTTCAATTTAATAATGCCAAATTTGACATATATGTCCCCTTATCCTGACATCTTTGGCATTATTTAGGGTACCCTGCTCCATTGACTGCTACCTTCATCAACCTAGAGGTAGCTCGTTGTCCCTTTCCCTCCCATGACACTGTTCTTCAGACTGACATCTACAGATCTCAGCCTGTCTGCTTTACCCCAATGCAAAAATTTCTTTAAATTCCCATTTCTGGAATTTCTGATGCTAGGAAGACACCGGTGACAAAACACAGAGGGAGATCCTGTTACCTGTCTGACTGACCTGAAAAGCCATCTGACCATCCTCCTTTTCCTCTGCTTTTAACATGAAGTGTACACAAAGGAATTGGTGTTCTGCCGAGCAAAGATCACCATTTGCTTGTCCCTGTTAGACACTACATAGCTATTTAGTATATTTGGCATATTTGCTAGAAGCATCTCTAGGGTTGCAGTCTCTCAAAGACTATTATCTAGTCTAGAAGTCCCTAGTATGTCTAACCATCTCTAGGGTCTATTGAAAAGGAGATTAAGGCTAGTCTGATCCAATTGCAAGGTATTTGAGGAGGAAGCAGGAAAAAGCTATAGATTAATCTTTAACAAGTCTCAAATACAAGCCGAAGGAATTTATACAGGTTCTGCTTATCTGTATAAGGATGTGTGCATTTTATTATGTGTGGTCTTAGTGGGCACACCTCAGCAATAGGTTTTGTGGTCCTATTAACATCTCTCCACCAAGCCATCCAGCTCCCACTGCCATCTCAAACAGTTGTTAATATCCACACTCAAAGGAAAACACAACGATGCGTCTTTTGCCCAGGTGGGAGCTGAAGCATGAAAAGTTTGACGAGTTCCCCAAGTCACACAGATGCAGCAGGGAAAATAGCCCTGGGATTACCAGCCAAAAATTACTGCTGTCCGGCACCAACCAACTTTTCCACCTAGATAGAGAAGAAACAGTAAGAGTTAATCCTAAAGTAGCACCACAAAGACCAACAGTAAATAAGCTCAGGTTCCTATTGCATGACGGCCTCAGTATTTGCTGGAAAAACACTCTCTTTACTTCAGTTTTAAGTGTCGCTGATAAAATTTCATGAAATCGAACCATAACACTTACACTAATGAAGATCCAGCAGATGTTGAATCTGTGATATTTTATAGCATTGTTTTATTTGGGGAAAGAATCCAGTTTTGCTAAAATATTAATGAAAAAAATGTTCATTTTGCTTCTGGATTCACTGAATGCCTGTGTTCAATTGTTCGTTCCTGTTTTCAGTTCCCACTGTTGCTTGTTCATCTTACTAATAGGATAGCAATAACATATATTAGACATAAAAGTACTGCTAGACTATGTGTATTGAACCACTAATTTGTACTGGGAATAGGACAACCAAGAGGCTGATGTCTACCAGTCTGCCCAGGAAGCCTGTCCGTTTGAAGTCAAATTGAATTCAGTCCCCTCAAATTTCCTTGTTGATGTTGTCCATATAAGATGGACATAGGCAAAGATGACTGTCTGAGTCCTGAACTCCATAATAAAAAAATATACATGTATATTTTGAATCAAGTACCCGAGAGTGCATTCCTTTTGGCAAGGTATCTTGGAGGTTTTCATACAACTACTAACCATGAAAAGCTAAAGAACAAACAAGCAAACAAAACAAAACAAAACAAAAAAAAAAAACAAAAAAAAAAGCACAGTATTGCACTATGAAACTCATCATAAGTCAATGCTTTGTAATCATCTAACCTTAACACGGGTCCTTCCCACTTGGGACATTTCTTAAGGATGTTTTTTCCTTTCTGCCTGACTGCTGGGAAAAGATCTCTTTTCTGTCCCTGCATGAGAAACCTCAACTTCTGTCATCTCCATAACAAGCAATCCTATGCCCGCTTTTTCTGAATCACGCTGCTATACATGCCTCTCTGCTGTTATACATCTGTTGTGGCACAAGCTCATATCCCCACTGTCGTTCTCTGAGTCAGTATTTGTACTTCTGTCTCATATTGTGATGAAAACATCTCTAGTGGCACTACACTTTAATTGGTATCAAAATATTTGGTAGCATAGTCAGTAACACCCACAACTTTCATTTACTGCTTCTCTGTATGGAATATTGGTATCTTCAACTACTTGTATATGGCATTATTATATCTCTATTTTTTATTTTGCTGATGGGACTCCTGCTTTTGAGCAGTCTTTTCCAGTAGTATGTGTCCAACCCTTCTCAGAGTAGTGTTTAGGGACCTCAGAGGGTATTTAATCCCTCATCAGTAGCCACTACACCAACATTTTCAGTTGGACTTACAAGCACAGTCAGTGAGACTGACACAATGCCAGGCGGGACTGTAAAACAAATGCATTCCAAAATTACTGTATGGTCTGTATTCTTGGTCAGGGGCTCTGCCTATCCATGAATATAACTTACATTGGAAAAGTCCAAAGATGGAAACAAGGCTAACCATGATCATGCATCCCATGTACAGTTATGCTGCTGGAATATTAAAGCATTTACTGCTAAAACAGTTTGATAGAATTTAACTTTTTAATATAGTGTGTAAAGCATGATTGTTGAATAGATACTGGAGGATTGAAATCCATAAACAGATTGATGCCTATTCGGAAAGTCCAGGTAACAAGTGCTCTTTGATCAAATTCCCACAGCATTTCTCTCTCCAACCTGCACATACATCCACATGCACTGCATCAACTGATTTTTT
Organism: Aythya ferina; assembly: GCF_964211825.1. Classification (NCBI taxonomy): domain Eukaryota; kingdom Metazoa; phylum Chordata; class Aves; order Anseriformes; family Anatidae; genus Aythya; species Aythya ferina. The sequence goes on from NC_140297.1 coordinate 124,564,485, forward strand.
GGTAAATTGTTTTAAATGGATTATACAGGAGGAAAAAATATTTATTTCTGCTTGCTCTCTTTTAGAATAAAATAGTTACAAGGCACTAGGAAAAAATAATATTGCATCTCTTCTGGGTGTCAAATTAAAATACCTTTTTGGATTTTTGGATTCTTCACTAAGAGGGTAGTGAAGCACTGGCACAGGTTGCCCAGGGAAGCTGGATGCCCCACCCCTGGAGGTGTTCAAGGCCAGGATGGATGTGGCCCTGGGCAACCTGATCTAGTGGGTGGCATCCCCAACCATGGCAGGGGGGGTTGGTACTAGATTATCTTTGACGTCCTTTCCAACCCAAACTATTCTATGATTCTATTGCCAGCAGAAACATCATAAGAGGGACATTGCTCACATTCCTGTATTGTAAAGACAACTAGCAGCAGGGGAACTCCAGGGATGTTGGATGAAGACCTGTTGCAGAAGACCTAGAGGTGTGCTGTGCAGGTCAGATAGCAGACCATCAACCTCCATGGCTGTTGTACACCTTACCTGCAGTTTTCTGGGCAACAGATGGGGCCTGTGCACAAACACTGCTCTGGAGTTTGGAGCACAAGGCATGTGCTTTGCTCTGTAACCAAGGCATGACCCAGAAGACAGCATGGAAAGGGAAGGGAAGGGAAGGGAAGGGAAGGGAAGGGAAGGGAAGGGAAGGGAAGGGAAGGGAAGGGAAGGGAAGGGAAGGGAAGGGAAGGGAAGGGAAGGGAAGGGAAGGGAAGGGAAGGGAAGGGAAGGGAAGGGAAGGGAAGGGAAGGGAAGGGAAGGGAAGGGAAGGGAAGGGAAGGGAAGGGAAGGGAAGGGAAGGGAAGGGAAGGGAAGGGAAGGGAAGGGAAGGGAAAGAGAAAGCTGCATGTTTTAGAAAACAAGACGTATAAGGAGTGGCTGAGGGAACTGGGTATTTTAAGTCTGGAGAAGGGGAAGCTGAGGAAAGACCTTGTCACTCTCTACAACTACCTGAACAGAGGGTGCAGTTAGGTGGGTGTCAGTCCCACCTGACAAGTAGTAAGATATGAGGTTGCACCAGGGGAAGTTTAGATTGAATATAAGGAAGAGTTTCTTCATGGAAAGAGTGATTAGGCATTTTAACAGGCTGCCCAGGGAAATGGTGGAGTCCTCATCCCTGGAGATGTGTGGCTGTGGTGCTTAGGGACATGGTTTAGTGGTGAACTTGAGAGTGCTAAGTGATGTTTGGACTTGATGATCTTAAGGGGCTTTTCCACCCTACGTGATTCTATGATTCTATGTATGTGCAAATACATAGAAATTGGGCTAAATTCCCACCTCAGTTATACCAGGACTGTCTGCATTCAGAGTAAAACTGAGATAAAATTAGCCTGTGCTTCCATTCCTGTCAGGCAGGTCAGATCAGGACTCCTGTCACTCACGCAGGTGGTACGTGGGGCATAAATACATGGATATTAACACATAACCAGACAGTCCCCACTACCACTTCCTTTTGAAGGGCCATTGTCTGTCTAATAAGTTATGAATTTTATATATATATATATTTATATATATATATATATATATATATATAGCTAGAGACAAAATTTCACTCTCATAGGAAATTTTGCTTTAAGTAAAAATACAAGCAGGTGAGAGGGACGAAATACCACACCCGGTCCCTCACAGCTGCCTGAAACCCCTCAGACGAGTGAAAGGACCGATTATTAAGAATAACAGTCATAATAACTCAAGAAAGAGGAGCGGAGGCCGGAGGGTCGCCCTCCACCTCGCGCCGAGGCGCTCCCAACGGCACTTCCATGCTGCCATCTAGCGCGCTCTCCCCGCCGCGCTCCATGCCCACAGCCGGGCCATCACTGTGAGGGGAGCAAATTGGGCCCACCTTAATTAGCACTGCCTTCATGCTTCATTCGTAGGGCGGTTTCCATCAGAATGATGAAATATCATCTTTCTTTATGGGGATATCGTGAGCGGTGGACTGGGAGGGAGTGGTGGTGTTCGATAGCACTGCTGAGACAACGCGGGGTTTGTGTTTGATATAGGAGCAGGCAAAATAAAATAGCAGCAAGGCGAATGAGCCCGGACCAGAGCAGCCACGATGAGTGTAAAGACCTGAGGTGTGGTAAAACTAGAGCTTCTTTCTGTATTACAGGTGCTCTGCACGGCCAGACTGTCAGTCTATTAAAAGCCATTTTAAAATAAAGGCAAAACAAAACAAAACAAACAACAACAAAAACCACACACACATTAGCATTCCAAAGGCTGAATCAGAAACTCTGAAGTATGTGAAATGGAGGCTGAGCCTCCAATCCAGGCAGTGCTGTGGGTGCCAGAGGCTGGGTGGAGGAGGAAACCACCTTCCCCTCCACAAACCAGGGCAGGAATTTCCCTTTTTCCTCAGCACTCCAGGATTACACCGTCAAAAAGTACCCTTAAAAAAGGGCCAAATTAGAAACTTCATAACATTTAAACAGTCTAAGTAGCCACTGGGGGACTAAGGCAAGATCATCAACTACCAAAAATAGCTGGCTTGATAGTAACACAAGGCACAAGTCCTTACTGTAGGCACTGGTGGGTTACACTAGCAGCCCCCTGTGTCCCTAGCAGGGGAAGATACCAGCACTTTCAACCAGAATACAGGGTTTCCTGATATTCCACTCTGTAGTTTATTACAAGTATCATCCAGCAGTGGAGGCAAAAAAGCCTCTCTTCAGAAACTTCACACCTCAGAAACAACTTTTTGCAACTCTATGAAGTGTGTGGGATAAGAATTGCTACCAGACCCCTCCTCATCCAGGTCTTAATACCTGTGCTGCTCAGACGCTATCTTTGACTCAGTTCAGGTACTTCACTTTACCAAATCCCAAATCACTTACTAATCCCCAAAAAAGCAGGGAGAAACTCTGCCTGTTACCCTGCTTTGGCTGATTGAAAAGTAACATGCAGAGTTGCAGAGTTATGGTAAGCAACGCAGGCAACAAACTAAACACAGAAGACATTAACTGCTTCACAACTCCACCAAGCCAGGGACACAGGAAACGGTAGCAGAAAACAGCAGCAAGATTGACAAAATAAAACCAGGGCTAGCAAGGAAGTGAGAGGATTTACAAAGTAACAAGAAGGATGGAAAGCTGTTATAATCTTATTACAGGGTTCGGGACTTGTTTTTTTTATTTTGTTTTGTTTTTCAGATGCTTGCTTTTGCAAAGCCCTAATTTGTAAGGGAAGCAATTCGACAAAGTCTCAATTTTCATTAAAAAAACAAACATCCCTAATCCGCACAGCTGTGGAGATGATGGGAGAGAAAGCTTGGAAAATGCACTCCAGCATATCCAAATGGCAGGAGAAAATGAGTAAGAAAGAAAATGATTGTTTTTAAATCCTCGGGGAGCCTAAATCCTGTTAATGGTAGGAGTCTGTTAACTACAACTCCATGTTTAGTATTGCTGGGACTGAATGAATGAAAGAGTAAGAAAAAAAAAAAAAAAAAAAAAAAAAAAAAGGTTTTAGAAAGCTCAGTTAGAGGGTAGAGGCCTCTGGTTATGAAAAAAAAAAGGGGGGGAGGGAGGAACTCCTGTACAGAGGCAAGTAGTAGTCATTTCTGAAAAATAAATGAATAAATAAAATTAAAATAAATAAAAGCTGGTGCAAGCAGCAATTGCTTAAAAATAGATTTTTTCTCTAGAATTGTACTCCTTCCCTTGCCAGATTTAAGGTCCAGCCCCAGGAAGGTATGATGGAAATAAGTTCTTGCTAAGTTAACATATTAATAACACAAAAGATTACTCTTGAAACAGTGATTACTCAGAGGTATTTCTGTGGCACCCGAAAATGCTACTAACAATTAATGTTAGAAGAACTGAGTCTTAGAAAATGGAGACCAATACCCATGGACAAAATGTATGTTTTCACATTTCTATCAAAGTTTCCCATTAATAGCAGCGGAGATGTTGATCAGCTCACAGACTTCTTTAAAATCAGCTTAAGGACAGCACTGAAATCACAACAGCATTATGTGGGGGCACTTTTGTCAGCATTGACAATTTTTATCCTGTACAAATGGTGGTGTTTAACAAAGACATATGTTTACACAGATGGAGGAGGGAGGTTGTAGTAATGGTGTGATTGAAAGTAAATGGGATTGGTTGAGTAGCTGATGCCAGCTGCCATTTCAGCCTGGGAGTAGGTGGGTACTTGAGATGGGCTGTAGTCCCTGGGACCAGATAGTGAAAGTTTGTTGTTTTATTGTCCACTTTGGTGATCCCAGCATCATCATTCAGCAGCTGCCTTAAGCCCCAGAAGTGCTTTATTTGCAGCTTTTGCTGCTTCTCCATGTGGCTCTGCGAGGAGGTTTGCCCATGCAGAAAGCAGCTTGGGGCTCAGGATTTAGCAGCAGGTTTGGGGTGTTCATACCCTGGAGGAAACAAATATTCATTGATGGCATTTTAGCACAAAACTTTTTAGAGATGGGTACATGGCATGTAGGTGAAGGCCAGACTTGTTTCCTTACACCTCTGCAAATGGCGAGTTTGTTTAAAGAACCATCTCTCTGTCCTCCCCTTGTGCTGGTTGACAATCCCACAACCCAAACATCCCACAACCCAAATGCAAAGCCAATCTTAGCTCTGCTTAACCAAAAGAATGACATTGATGTTGCACAAGAGACACTAATGTGCTAATGTTTGTCTGGTCAAAAAGGGGCTTCTAAAGATGAAAACCTGTTTTCAGGATTTGTTTCTTTATGAGTGAACATTATTGAAATATTACAGTACTAATAGCTGTAGAGCTAATGGAAATAACACCTATGTGTGCCACCATTTTTCCCTCAGTGATAGTCTCACATGCACAGAGTTCCTTCCCTGTAGTCACCCAGCAGCATCTCGCCTGTGTTTGTAGGCCCTGATGCAGGCTGGTGGCAACAGTGTCAGGACATGAGTTGGAAAAGTGGGGGGAATCTGCTGTATTCTAGCTTTCACTTCATTTTGTGGCACTAGTTTTTGTCCTCTATTCTTTCCTACTCCAATTACTATAAATAATGAAGATAGCATTTACACATTAAGGGTCTTTTCTTCTCAAGTAATAACCAGGCCTAGCTCTTACAGTAGCTTCCCAGATATCAATCCACCCTACAGAGGTCAGCATCATGCTTCCTTAGGTTTTATCTTGTATATTATGAGCACTGTATCAATAAACCATTTCTTTTTAAGTTAGGTAAATTACAACTTTTAAAATTTCTCAAGCAACTTTTGGTGGTTTTCCTCAATAACTACAATTTCCCTTTCAGAATTTGCAGACCCCTGACTGAATTGTGCCTGTTCAGCTATAGCATGAGTGATGCCTGAGCCAAAGTTCACTACACTGAGCATGTACATATACTTATATGTTCATTATTTAGCTGAAAGAAGAAGAGAACAGAGTATTACATTCTCAGTTCATCTACCCCAGATGCACAAATAGAGACTTCAAACATAATGCTGAAGAAGTTGTGACTGTTGAGACATCCCAGGTGAAGGATGAGCTATTGGCAGCTTTAATTTACGGAGTCCTCACCTTGAAATGGGGAGCATGCTAATTGGTAGTAAGCAATACTGCAAGCTCACACTTCAGGAAGTTTTCACTGCAAAGGCTTATATACAAAAGCATGGTTTTATCTACTCTGATTTTTCTAAGTACAAAATTTTGCAGGATGGCACAAAATTTCATTGTTGAAACTGCTACAGGGAAAGGAATTCCAAAACCAATTATTTATTTATTTCTGCTTAGTCTGCTGAAGGGCTGGGGTAAAACTTTCTTTAAATAGCAACAGAAGCCTTCTAGCACATGCAATTTACTGTTAGAAACAGCAATGCATTTTATTCACCAGAACATCTACACATACGGAGAAACAAACCCAGCAACATTCACTATAATAATGATTGCTTCAGCAGCGTAAATGACAGAGTTAATGCTCAACTATGTTAAATGACTGCTATTTCCCTATTATAGTCAGCGATATATCTTCATTGTTTCAGTAACGTGGCCAGCAATTCAGAGCTAAGTAGTAGCCACTATTCACCTTCAGTAAGCTTTACAGGTATTTTATATGCAAAGAAATAGACTCCTTAAAATATGCCATTTACTGCATCCCACTGAATTACAGTGTATAAACAATAATGGTTATTTGCTAAAACATTACAGCACATATTTGTTGTAGTAAAGGGGAAAAGCCATGAAAACCAAGGGCAACGTATAAGCTTTTAGTTTTATACCAAGATAATGAACACGAATGACTTAGTCAACATTAGCCATGGGACTTCCACATTAACAATATGGGTTTTTATAATCAAAAATCTGTTATGGTAGTTTAAGATTTTATTCAGAAAAAAATTAATCTCACCATAATGCAAGGTAAACCATCGCCTTTAGACAGGCTCACGTAATGTTAAATCAGCACTGCTCCTCTGGCAAAAAGGAGCAGCCTTTTGCAAGTGTAGATCTTGGAACCTGCTTCCAGCTTCCCCGCTCTTCTCTCCCGTACTTCCCCCAAAAAGGGACTCCCTATTCTGGATCTTCTTGCTGACCCTCAAAGCTTAACACAAATCAATGCACCTTGGCTTCTTCCACAGTGAAAGAAACACGACCAGAAGGTCACACTTTAAATGCAACATCTTTTTGTGCTACCATTTTCAACCTGTGACCTAAGGGAGGAGGTGAGCTTAAAGAACAGTTCAAACATTCTCTTGAGAAGTAAAAAGAAATGTGTTCATATGAGCTACATGATAGTATACTTACAAGTTTATGAAGGCCATCACACCTTCTTTAGAAGCATTTAGGTATCGGAAGCAACTAAACACATTAATTGCTGGAAAGGGTGTAAACACTTTTCAGTCAGGGTGATGCTTTAGTATATGTGACCACAGAAAATGCCTTGGGTATGCATTGCATGTAGTGCTGCTGAAAGAGTGTTCTGCAAAGCTTTAGAAGTATAACATATACAAAAGCAGCAAAATTATTATTATTATTTTTTTAATCAACTAGAAAGGGTATTTGTTACCAACAGCTATTCCTTATTTGGAATTTCAGTAAATTGTTAGGGGCTACTTTGAGAAGAAAACTAGCCTTCAGTCATGCCTGGCTCGTGATGCAATCCTATGTCTAATTCAATACAGAAAGTTGCTTACAGCACATTTGCCCGTTGCAGGCCAGACAAAGCAAAGGCCTCTCTTAATACGGAAAGCAGTTCAGCTTCGTTTCGCAGCAAAACATCACTACCAGTCAGCCAGCTCGTGAAATACTGCGCTTCTCGGGATTCCTGGCCAGTTTTGGATAAATGGAGTTGTGGAGTCTGTAAAAGGAGGAAAGCATGCAAACATCTCGGTAAAGACCTCCTGTTACGTATGTTCGCGTTACTGCAGGATGCTAGGTGAGAACGGCACGCCAGCTGCTCCCTGCGAGCTCACCATGTGCTCGCTTGGTAGCTCGCCCTCCCTCCCTGGTCATGAAGAAGCAGAGGGGCAGGTGCCACAGAGAAGCTGACGGGGCGATTCCCTTAGCCGCATGCCAGCACACCCACAGCTCCAGGGACCTCAACTGGAAGGGGCTGTAAAATAGCAAGGAGTTACTATAGAGCAGCTGCACACCCGTATTTTCATCATTTACACTTAACTCAGTGCTCTGATCGGAAATCAAAGCAACACTCCTGCAGTATTGTGGTTTTTACACCTGGTATTTAAAAGACATTAAAACACATTTTAACGCATGTTAAAAAAAAACACATTAAAAGTGTTTTAATGGATCTTAACTTATTCCACAGGGGAAGCTCTAACTCTTCCAGTCACTAATGTGCAACATGCACCTAAATGAACACCACAAAAGTTTTAATAATTCAGTTCTGGGGCACCTGCATCAACATGTACAGGTACACCTTGCCCTCTACGTTTTAACCAATACACATATGAAATACCCACAGGTGAAATAGCCACAATTTAAATCATCGTCTTTCAACCCTGCGTAAAAAGCAGACAAACCAAGTAGAGCAGTTTGCTCTGTATAAACTAAACGAAATAGGACAATTAATTTTTTAAACAGTTGTATTCTAAGCGTTAGAGAAGGAATTTGAACAGTAAGTCTCACCCCTGAGGCTAATTACTTGCTGTACCTGACTGAAGAAGTCTCCAGTGACCCCATCACGGACCCTGTTTTGCCAAATAACAGTAACTCAACTTTTCCTAAAGAATTACAAAAACAGAATGTGAGGTGGGTTGAAAGGCTATTCTCATCCCTACTTTAAAAAAAATAAATAAATAAATAAATCTTAATTTTAGCAAATAGATTTGTTCACATTTTAGGAACTCAAAATAATTAGATGCAGATGAAGAAGCAGGACAGACTATGCGACCCAGCCTTCTGCAAAAGGAATACAGCACAGAACGCTGCTGCTAATTTTTATTAGGCATGGTTTTAAACTCTGCTAGTTGACAGCTGGAGAGTTGTTCACAGGCAAAAAGGAGCACCCACATTTTATTTTCCATTGCATGCACTTACAGGAGTACTTCACACCTGCCAGTTTGCATCTGCCTAGGTGCAGAATCCTTCTCCTGATTTAGCCCCACACAGTACTCTTGCCCCCAGCTTAGAAGGCCTGTGGCAGAGCTCAGCAACATCAGCTATTTTTGTACAGAATAAGCCATAGGTGCTTGTGGAGAGGGAAAGTTAGACTATATTGCATTTCACCATACTGCAGAATGCTTACTGTGCTTTGACAGCTGTTCACAGAGGCACAGTTATGAATCCCAATTTTGCCTCTATCTACCCCATCAGCATTTACTCTTCTTATGAAGAATCACGGCAGTGATTACTATATTATGTTTTACATTGCTTAACCCCAGGACAGTTCAGGAGCTTAAACCATAATGCAAGGCAGTGACTCCCTTGGAAAGCAAGGAACAGCTAGCGCAATGTGAGACCAGTGCTCTGTCTCCCAATTCAACTTTTTTGGAAACCTTTTTTGCCATTTTTACCCCCATCTTCTTAAGTCAAAGGGATTTCTTATCCTTAATGTGACATCTGAAAAAAGTGCAAGCAACTGTGCACTGCCTTCGCTTTTTTAAAAAAAGCTTTTTCAGAATCAGAGATACCTCAACAAATGTTGATTCTTGTTTTCCCTAACGAAATACATACTGCAAAGCATCAAAGACAACTGATGTTCTAAAAATGCCCTAAGAATGAATGAGATGTCCTTAAGTAGCTTCTGCTTACCTATTCTTTACACAAACTTTGTTTAAAATGAAAGCATGCTTGAAACGTACACACAAAAACAGTGATATGCAAAGATCTCACTGCAACTCTTAATATGCATTTCTCTGTTAAATTCAAGATGTACTTCTAATACCACAAAAAACTTGAATGCCACATATAAAAAGCCATCAGCAGTCATACATTTAGTTATATTATCCTTTATTATTTTACAATATATTTCAAAAACTTTTACAGATGCCATAAACTGTTCTACAAGAGCTGCAATACTGTCATAAAAGCACACCTACAGACCGAATGCACAAACAAACTGTAATACCTACTGGTATTGAACCATTAAGATCCAAAGGGTGTAGTCTTTTACTAAATAGATGTGCAGCAATGCGAACGCAAACGGATGTTAATGCAGAAAAGAACAAACTCTGCATTCATGGCTATAGAACAGAGGGCTTTTCAAACACATTTGGTACTGTAACATTCTAGACAGCAATATGAGTAATATTACATATTTAAAGCAATACATGCCCTGAAAAGCCTGTATTTTCAATCTGTGCGTGTAAACCTGAATCAAAAATAAACTAGTTATATTAAAAAACATGAGACACTTAAGTCTGCCAACAAGCTTTCGTTTCTTTTTTGTCCTAGAATGACAATTAACTTGGGTGGGTGAACTCTGATCTGTGTTATTATTTTACATCACCATTTCCTCTGTACTTCTGTAGTATTTTTTCTGTAGTATTATGACAGCCTGTGAATTTTCTTTTATTCCTTGTGCAAAGGCACACGGGAATTAACTTTGATGCATTAAAACTCTTTCTCTAAGTCTCCAAAGTGGTAAATATTGTTAATATTACAGCAAATACATTACCACAAAAAAAGCATCAGATAATGAGGTTTATCATGTTATTTAAAGTCCTCAGCTGTATTCCTCTAGTGCAACAAAGCAGTGGCACTGCAGTTTTCAAGCACTGTGTGTTGAATACTCTCAGGCACACAGTGTTAACTAACAGCTCAGGTCTATATTATTATCTACCTACAAAAAGTTTTGCTTTTATTATCATTTCTGGTCACAGAAATTATCAAGACATCTTTAAACCTATGCTGTCTGTAAGTAACAAGGTAAAGCCAACTGTTTGCACATGTTTTTAAGCCTGTCCAAGTTGACATACTTTCATGGGAATCTCATGAAAGACATTAGGAGAGGACAGTAATTACTTATCAGATCTGTTAGGTAAAAAAATAAAAAGGGTTAAAGCCTTAATTTGAGTGGCACTATGGCAAAAGAGGCATTCAGTACTGCTTTACTCTTCAAGTTCATAAAGTTTCAGTTACCATTAAATATCTCTTAACAGTGAACACCATTTCTTAATCAAATAGTTTACATTCCTCTACTCTCTTCAGACTGAGCTGCAATGGGCTGTCACTAACTTAGACCAGAGCTTTTTTTGCTACAGTCTTCCCAACTAGCCTGGACAGCAGTCAGTGGTATTTATTACTTATATACATGAGTCAGTCACACCCATCATTACAAATATGTTCTAGTTTATTTACTGTACAACGTATGTACACATATTTGTGTTTAGGCAATCCCCTTATTTTCTTAAGGTCTAGCACTCCGATGGTTAAGGTCAGACTGGAAACAATTTTAATACACATAAAAGGGTTATAAATGTCAAGTCTGTAGTGATTCTAGCTTAACAGCAAAAAAGGGAACATCATGCTCATTCTGTGAACACAGCTGGCAAAAATGAAGGCAAAAAGAGAGGCAGACTATTTTTTTTCTCTGGAGTCAAAACCTAGGAATTAAGTGAAATTAGTCAAAAGGGATGCAGAAATTAAAAGGGCATTTTATTTCATGTACATCTAGAGCTATTAAGAATTTTCATTCACAGAGGCCCTGAGACTTGAGTTAAATGAATTCTCCCTATCGTGTGTTTCATGTGAAGTCAAACTTAAAGCTCTATACACACAGATGTTTGGTATGTAATAGTGGACCCATTTTAAAAAGTGAAGCAATAAAACCTACATGAAAAACAAATGAAAGAACGACTTGATTGGAGGCCTCTGTCCTCTGACCCCTGCCCTGTCAGGCTGAACGTCCAATAAAATGTAAAATGCAGCATACATTTGCGTAATCTAAAATTTCTGTGATAATTTATTGCAAATTGCACTTGGCAGTTCACCACACCAATGGAAAACTGGCCCCCCTGTTGGTTCACACAGTCTTTTAACACCAAATACAAGTCACCAGTAGAAAGATCTGGATAGAAAGTTTGCTGCTGTGCTGAGCCAGCTTGCTGCACCTTCTGGGTGTGACCCAACACGAGACACTGCCTTATCCTGTTCCTTGGTAGGGCTTTCATCTTCTGGTAAATACTCAGGTAGATCTGTATTCTGTTCTACTTCCACTGGAGTATCTTGGAACGGAACTAGCATCTGATAAACCACAAGAGATTAAAATCATGTAAAATGTTGTAACTTAAAATGCAAATGAAAACTACATATCAGGATGATACGCATGCACACTGTGAGATCCCTTACTTCCCACCCCTCCCTACAGCAAGTGCATCAATGGATACATCTGAAATCTACCATGCTTTGAAGATACACAAGAAAAACTTTTGTTTAACGTGGAAGAAAAATATAAATCAAAAGGACGTTGTCCTTTTACTGTAGTTGTGAGATAAAAACACACTTCCCACTTCAGCAACTTCTGCCAAAAGAAGTTTCAGTCTGATTCTTTTCATATCAGGAAAACCTATCATTAAGACAAGAAACAATTACAGTGTTTTTGTCATCCTCCCAAACAATTCAATGATAAATTCTGCAAAGCCATTCGTTCTACAGATACATGTCCTAACACAGGACACACTTTATTCACCTTACACTGTGTGGGTAACAGACCCAGTTACAAAATTTTGCCTGGCATCAAGTGTTATGGACACAGTGCATCAGGTATTAGAGACACAGGCAGACTCAAACAATTGGTTTAGAAAGATATAAATCCTACCTCTTCACCACTTTCACTTTTTACAACTTGCTGTGCCTTCATAACTTTGGTTGATGCAATTGCTGTTGCCAAAGCCTAGAACAAATACAGAGAAAAAGCAAGAGCTCAGTATAACAGAAAAGCAGTAGCGTGAGGATCTTGAGAGTTACTGAGCACTTACCTCTGCTTTTAAGTCTGAGCGAATTCGGACCACACATCTTTGAACAGCCATTTGAAACGTAAAACTAATAACACCTTTAATTTTCAACAAAGCTTCTTCACAAAGATTCCTTCGAGACTACGGAAAAAAAAAGAAAAACCCCACGAGTAAAATAGTTACATAATACACCATATGAAAACGCTAACAATTAGTTGCTAAGGAATTCCTGTACATCTGAAGGCAGGTGGTTACTCAACAGCAATTTTGTAAAATAAAAACTAAAACTTACATCTTAGTGCATAAACATTAGGCTCTCTTGCAACAACAGAAAAAAAAAAAAAGAAAAAAGAAAAAACTGCTTACACTTTAGAAGTCAAAGAAGGATGGAATCAACTGTAAATAATTAGAGGAAAGTGCTGAAAAGCAAAGAATGTTTTTCTCCGTATGATCAGCTAAACAGTCCCCTCTGGTTAAGTTCTGATTGACTGAAGTGCTCATTGATGAGTAGTTAGTGTTTAAGTTGCTATTTATCAGACACCTTGCATCCATACTGACTGAATGCATCAAAGCAGCTGTTGTATCTTGCAGCTGCTTCATCTGTGGCAGCTCATGGACATCACTGCACAGCATAAGCTTAACTCCTATTTCAAGGGGAAAACATTTGGCTGATAACCCACAAATTTGTTATGTTTAAAGCAAGTGACATCACCCACCGTGCCGTAACGTTACACTGACCTATACTAGTTGCACCTTTTCTGTATTATCTTAGAAATGTTCTCTTTTCTTTCCTTTTAGTATTTGCATGAGAAGATGCTTGTAGCAAAAGGGAGTAAAATATATTTGGAGAGACTGGTAGCACAAAAAGTGAAAAAAGATGCACTGTATTAGGAATACACTGACAACATTACAAAGGTTCAAAATAATGATGTATTTGACTTTCAGTCCAAGTTTCTGTGATATTTTAAATAATAAGTTATTTCAAAGCATATTAATGTTAGTTATCAAATAACTACTGGACAGTACCTTGGAGAGTTTCATACATAAAAAGTAAATTGACTTTTTTTAATCTCTGGAGGAACTGACTGAAGCAGTTTGTTGTCAGCAGTTTAACATACATATTTGAAACAATTCATTGGTGTAAGTTTATGTGTATTGAAACAGTTAACATTTTTGACCATTAAAAAAAAAAATAATAACATTGACAGATAGGCTGCATTTATTACAGACAGGAAATATTTGATACAGAGATGATAGGCTGCCTTCCACAAGTGGAAGTCAAAACAACTTTGGGCACAGGAATGAAGTCATTTGCAGTTTGTTAGCCTAAATAAACAACTCATGACCATATGGGTATATAGCAATTCTGTAACAGAATTTGGCTTTTTACCCCGAGATCTCAAGTTTACTCACAGGCACCTCAGTTCAATTCGAAACCAGGCTTCAGCGATCAGATAGCTGGTCTTCTTTAAAGATACTTCTTAAGGACAAAAAACTTACCAACATCCTTACAGAACCCTTAGAAAGCTGGAAGCTTGGCATCCTCCAGCCTTGCTGCCCAAATGTCTTTTGCAAAGTATGTCTGACTCTGGCAATGGGACACAAACCCCAGTACCCAGCAAGCCATCTTTCTGTATGGTACTTCTGATGCACGGGCACAGGGTAGGACAGGTGAAGGTTTTAGGAGGTTTTTTTCTTGCAGGTACTTTTTATGTGAAGAGACTGATATAGGGCCAACTTCTTGGCCCAAATAATTTGAGCAACTCTGAACCATGTGGTAATTCTGAAGACTACGAAAAGCCAGCTGACATGGCAGCAAGATGATCAAAAAGAGAAGTCTCTTCCCTTGTCCTCCACCCAGACCTAATCTTCTTGAAAAGCTCATCAAATGCTAGGGATCAGTAAAGATTACTGCTGCCAGTTGTGCTAGTCTGCTGAACACTGATTACCACACCCTAAAATCTGCAGACTAGAAAACTCACTGAAGGGGATGCCACAGACTCCTGAAGTACTGCCTCATTTTTTTTCTTTTTAAACTTACAATCAAATATGGTAATTAGATCTTAAAAACATTTCACCCCACACTAAACAACAACGAACCTTTCCCCTCTCTTCGTGAAGTGATGAATATTTACTATTTGAGGTTTCAAAATCCACAAGCAATTGTAGGATTTGTAATCTTTCCTAAGAGAAGCGTTTTGCTTCAAATCTAAATGACTAAAAAAAAAACACACAGGTAACTGAGAACACAGTATTTACAGCCCTGCATTTATTTATTGTGCCTTCTAACACTCGCATGTCCCACCTAACATTCTTTGCTAGTTAAGTTAGGAATAAACTGCTTTACTGTTCACATCCTTCATTCTCAAAATCTCAACTTATTCTGACATTTTAAACAGCGCTGTAGGGATGTTTAACTGCTGGATGGGCACCTGGAGTATCACTAGCATTTCTTTAATCAACTGATGAAATACAGAGCTATTTACACTAGCTGTCTCCAGCTAGCACACAGTTAGATTTTTCTTTTCTTCAGCTATGAGCTAAGAAAGCATGCTGGTGTGCTCTAGGCAACTACAGAAGCCTGCAGTTTTACTCTCTGGATCTGAATATCTAAATACCCTACATTTTTTCAGAATGGCAGTGAATACCTTTGTCTCAACACTTAAAATATAAAACTCTGCAAATCTGGCTAGGCTCCATTTCTAAAAGGGCACACAAAAATGCTTTTAAGATGGAATCGAGCTATAACCAGTACATCTAAACTCACAGTAGAAGCAGATGAAATTTCTTTCTTGGAGAGACCTATGAACAAATAAACCAATTACAAGCTTAAGAACAAAACAAAACAAAGAACACAACAAGAGAAAAAGGAAAAGAAAACTGAGACAACTGATTGGACTGGATTAAAAGAACACTTCAAAGTACAAAAGCCAATGCAGTTGACAAGGCACAGTCTTTCTAGGCAGAGCAAGTGGTGGAAAGACAAAACTGTAAAAAATATTTACTCTGCATAAAGTGAGTTAGAACAGCATGTTATTTCTAAAGGAATTAACTATGGTCTTATGAAAACAGTACGACGGGCATGCTGTTGATAAACCGGGCTTGTGGACACGCTTACTTGGCAAAATGTAAAGCAACAAAGCAAAGGATCAGGTTTGATCATTTAAAATGGGTACAAAACTGAAGATACAGAGTCCGGAGGGCACTTGTGGATAACATGCTTAAACAGCCTACATGCTGTTTGGCAGCCGTAAAAAGGCAAACATGGCCCTGGGGTGTTATCTACAGAGGTACGGTAGATAAATCCGTAGAAGTTATTCTGACATTACATAAAGACTCAGTGAGACCTCATTAACTCAAATGCCATTCTGGTCACTACAGTAGAAAAGATCTCACAGACAATGAAAAGATGTAGCAAAACCAACTCAAAGAAAACATAGTGTTTCCAAATTAAGGGTAATAAAACAACAGCAACTGGAATCTCTCATAACTGAAGGGGAACTTTTTTTGTTTTTAATTTAACAGAGTGGTACAACCACAAAATACCAGTAAGTGAAACTGCTGAAGGTACCTTGTTTATGCCATTCGTTCTCGAAAAAGAAAAGAAAATTAAGGAGAGGTAGAAATAGGATAGTTTTTTATAGCAGCTAAAGGTAAAGGAAGCTTGCCTTAAAAATATCACCTTTAGACACTAAGTAAACTCAGTTTATGCAAGAATTTATACAAATCTTGTGGTTCAAAACACAATTCACAGAAATTGCTGACAACTGACGATGCCACAGGCAAGTAGCCTGAACACATTATTTGTGTGTGCAGAAGACATCTCAGTACAGCATGCCTTGTTTACATGAATGCTGAAGGTTTCCTTACCGAGTCATCAAGGCCATCTATATGTAAAACCACCGTCTTGGCGCGTTTATTTGTGCTGCCAAGGAAAAACTGTGCTTTCCGTCGACGATAATTCATCTCATTCACATTGTCCATGTCTGACATGTTGGATGACTGAAGGATGTCATAAACTTCAGAAGCCAAAAGTTTAGTCTCTCCTGGTGTAGTGGTCCTGAAAGAAAAAGGGATTAAGATTTGTAAAGAATTATTTTTACGTTAGTGCTCCACCTACCACTTACGTACCGCTCCAGCTACAGAAATACAGTTACATAGTCAATGCATAGCAAAAATATTTAACAGGGACTTGTTAAAAGAAAAAAATAAAAAAGCAGCACTGGTATCACCAAATAGAACATTCAACCACCTTCTGCCATTTGTTTCTTGTTGAAATTCAGAGTGTTTGGGCTAGCTTTGAGCTCAAGAGTTCCCATTCTCATTCATCTTTTAGTGCTTATCTTTTAGCATAATGTTTTCTGTGCTAATCAGAACTCAGCCATGCTTGTTTTCACTCCTTAAAAGGCATCAATGCCAACTAGAGACCCAAAATTACAGTTAAAATTTTACTCAGATCGGTGATTATGTAAAACTATTTGATTAGGCATACTCCAATTTTTAATGCTTTTTAAATTCTAATGTAATATAAACAAATCATCCTTCTTAAACTACATATGATTTACATCAGTTTGACAACTGCAAACAAAAAGCAGCAGTAGGTGCTCAGTACATTACTGTTACTTCAGTCATGTCAAGCTTTTTTTAAAAAAAAAATTCTCAATTGCCTTTTACATTTCATTTTCCACTTTCCTCATTACATAATAAAAATTATTTCTCTACAGAACCGTAACCTTGACAAACGTTTTCTTCTCAAAAGTTACCGAGCAACAACAGCAAAGCAGAATCCCACATTTTCCTAAAGAATGCAAAGGAGATTTCTGACTAGACTAAAATTTGTAATATGAACTACATGGTAGCATTTTTCAGATAGAAAAAAAAAATCCAGGTAATATGCTCAACATATATTACTTTCTTATGATTAATGAAAACTAATTTTAACAAAGTACTAATATAAATCCGTTGTCCAAATTCAATACCAGTGATTTAAACCTATGTGCAGAAACAAAATTATTGCTGCATAAGCTCACAATTAATCTTAAAATGATGAATCCGAGCTTTACTGCTTTGTTTAGCAAACACCAAGTAATTATCAAGTATCTTTAGAATTATAGAAACAAGTGCTGAAAACTCACAAAGATTTCAATTTCATCATTCCATGATTTATTAGATAAAGTAATAGAATAGATGATAAAGTTTAACAGCAAAGCCATGCAAGCTGATGTCTTGAGGTGGTAATAAAATAGCTTGTGCAGAAGAAGTGATATCTTATCAAGACACTAAGAAATTTATCCACCCACTAGTTTTGGCAAATTCTTTCAACCAACAAAAAAAAAAAAAAACTGTTAATATAAAGTAAGCTCCAATAAAGGACTTTACTTTATTTTTTAACATTAAAAAGATAACAACTAAACACAGTTAACTAAGCACATTACTGAAATTTCACTATCCCACCTACAGCACCCACTAACAGTTGGCAACAGTTTTTGTTTGAATACCATTGTGCTATTGCACCCTGGAACTTAAAAAAATCGTAAAGAAATAAGAAATACACCTGATAATATCTATAATATGTATATACACACACATATTTGCATGCATACTCAAAAAAATAAAGTTACCAATATGGCTGTAAGTATAAAATTTTCCATTGTCTGAAAGTCTAAAATCAACAATGAATTTCATACATTTTGTACTCCTAACATTATAGTTGGCGTAATTTTTGGAAGAGTAATAACATACAATTAATTGCACTATTTACACAAGTTGTTGATTTGAAAGCACAGATTTAAATCCACTTTTATTTGATAGCATTCTAAGTTATTCCTAAAACACACCTACACAGTCAAATACATGCATACACACTTATAAACTACTCATATTGTTTCCTGTATTTTAATAGAAGATTAGTACTACTTATCACTAAGTTACAGATGATAACAGTAATTATTCCTTTTACATTAAAAAAAAGGTCCCAACCACAAGACTACTTTTATATAAAAGAAAATCTGTTGAACTAAGTGAAAGACTGGGTAATAGAAGCTGCATGAAAGTCAGACACTACACTACAAAGGTAAGAATGATGGATGTGAAATAAGAATATTAGATTGCAAGACAATCTCAAAAAAAAAAAAAAGGTTTAAGACAAAGTTTTATTGTGTAGTAAAGAGATACCATGCTTTCAGCAACTTAGTTAAATCAAAATTCATAAAATCCCACACAAAGTCTTTATAATTGTGTACTTGTAAAATGAGTGGATACAAGTTTTGCATCAATCTGTTACACATTCATTAATGCAATTCATACAACAGCTATAAAAAAATAGAAACCTTAATATCTCTCAGAAAAACATCCATCTGTAAATAAACAAGTACAATAAAACCTATTCTAAAGCCAAATTAATGTTCAACATTGGCTATTTTTATGCACTATATTCGTAACAAAACAACAAAGCTACATGCAAAATTAAAAAAAAAGTAGTAGTAGAATAGTGGAAGCTTCAAAAAAAGAGGATAACACTTGGGCTGTGATTTTATTCCTTGAAATAACTGTAACCTTTAGAGGTGATTGTTCTTAAGACAGTGACACGGGCCCTCCCATCGAGCGTGCTTCAGCAGTTTCAGATCCCTCTGCTCATAGCTTTGTGACCCAGCCTCCCGCCACTGTCAGAGCAGCAGAAGGGAACTACTGCTCGTCTTCCCACCACCCTTGTGCACACTTTGGTACAGGGCACACTTCATTCACCAAAGGAGGTGCAGGAAGCTCCTGCGGAGTCACTAAGCAGTGACCAGTGCTGCCCTGGCCCTGCTAGGGAAATGGTAGTAGTCTATAGTTGAAGAAAGACTAAGAGTTGGCTACCACTCTCCTCAGAGGCAGTAACATCTTCCATTACTTCAGCAAGATTTAGAAGATGCCTGTCAGAAACCCAAACCTTTAACTGTCTTCTTGAATTCCTGTCATCCTAGACTGCTGTCTGTCCTTTCACTATGTTCACTCAAGGCTGGCTCTGTAAGTAAGATAGACACAGAATCCAAGTGACATGTGCTGTATCTGTGAAAAGAGGATTCAAGAAACATTTCTCATTTTCTATGAAATCAAAAATAACTTTGTAAACATAGTCCAAGTGCTACAGATGTTTTTAATGTAAGATATTTTAAAATCAGGACTTAATATTTTAAAAAGGGCTTAAACAAGATCATTAACAGCCACCACACCAAAGGTACATGTCATGTGTGTAGAGTATGCATGCTCAGAAAGAACATCAAGCATGTAGCATGATGGCTATATCATCAGCATGTGATCTAAGTACACACACAGCACCATAAATGCGAGCAGAATGTCCCCAGCAGCCTTCCTGGAATAGCTGTATCTGATGTAAAGGGAAGAATTACAACTCTGTTACTTCAGAAGTGCAAAGGCTGAGGAAGACTAATATAATAGAGTGGATTTTCCCCTTTTGGAGAAAGACAAGATACAAATATGTCTGTTTATATACTTCTACATATGTGTGTGTGTGTGTGTGTGTAAAAGACCACCCTACCCTTTTTAAAGCCATAATTTAGTATATATGTAGTTTATACAAACATACATACATAGACATGCACCCCTGAATCAGGGGAAACAGATGCAACCACAACCCTGCTCGAAGTACAGCAGATCCTGTGAAAAAGCCATTACATGCATTTCCTCGGTGGCATGCATGGTGCTCTGAAGACACATTAGCTAAACAGACAGCAGAAATACTACAACTCCATTAGAATGTTCCTACTGGGTTTGTAACCCAGAGACAGGAGGTTTCCGAATTAAAGAGGATATCTTTGTTTGCCAGAGATTCAATGACATCCCAGACTCTATCAAAAAGACTTGGGTCATTTCATTCCAAACAAAGGTCTCACTTCTACGACACTGCTTTTGGTGCTCATCTTGTCTGCTGCCCAAGTTATCAGCTGGGCCCATTCATGAGATTTCCAGGCTCTCATCAGTCTTTGAACGCTCACTGCAACTGGGAGAGGTGCCTGAGGACTGAAGTAAATGTCGTATCTATCTTTAACAGGGGCAAGCAGGAGGACCCAGGGAACTGCAGGTTGGCCAGGCTCACCTCATTCCCTGGGCAGTTCACATAGCAGCTAATTCTGGAAACCATTTCCAGGCACATGAAGGAGAAGGTGACCAGGAGCAGTCAGCATGGGGAAGTTCACCAAGGGGAAGTTACACTTGGCCCAGAGGGTGGTGATCGGTGGCTGCAGGACTGCACAGTCTGCTTGCAAGCCACTGTCAGCAAACCCCAGAGGTTAATTGTGGGTCTAATAATGTCCAACATATTCCTTAATTGTCTGGATGATGGGGTAAAGTGCACCCTCAGGGAGTTTTCGGATGATACAAAACTGAGGGGAGTGGCTGACCCACCAAATGGTCGTGCTGCCATCCAGAGGTGCCTGGACAGGCTGCAGAAATGGGCTGACAGGAACCACATAAAGCTCAACAAGGAGATGCGGAGGTCTGTACCTGGGAAAGAACTCCAACCACCAATACAAGCTAGGGGCCACCCAGCTGGAAAGCAGCTTGGTAGAAAAGGCCCTGGTGGACACCAACTTGAACACCAGTCAATGTGTGCTTGCTTCAAAGTACACTAACAGTGCCCTGGACTGCATTAGGCAAAGTATTGCCAGCAGGTTGAGGGAGGTGATCGATCCCCTCTACTCTGCACTGGGGAGGCCACACCTGGAGTGCTGTGTCCAGCTAGGCCCTGAGCCAGGACTAGAGAAGGCTCAGAGGGTGATTTTATCTATCAATTTTATCAATTGATTTATCAAACAATTTTATCATTTTTAGAACACATTTTAGAAATATATTTTATTAATGTATACAGACATTTGAAGGGAGGATTCAATGAAGATGGAGCCAGGCTCTCTTCAGTGGTGCCTTGTGACAGGGACAAGATGCAATAGGCACAAACTGAAACACGGGAGTGTCTGCCTGAACATCACGAAACACTTTCACCATGTGGGTGATAGAGCACTTGTACAGGTTGCCCAGAGAGGTTGTGGAGTCTTTCTCCATGAAGATCTTCAAAAGCCATCTGACATGGTCCTGGGCAGCCTGCTCTGGGTGGCCCTGCTTGGGCAGGGGTTTGGATCAGATGGATCCAGAGGTCCCTTCCCGCCTCAACTTTTCTGTGAACACACAAAGAGCTCAGCTGAATTCCATACTAACTGACCTAACTCATAAACATCTAAAGTCAACTGAAATGAAAACAACTCTCAAGTTAATGTGTGGTTTTATTACAGAAAAATCCTATGCATGTCAGTGATAATGTAACAAAGGGTTGGACGCAACTTTTTTTCTTCTAAATACTAGTTTGAGAGACTCTGTTTCTCAAATGACTGAAGAACCTCTCCAAAAAGTTCAGGAAAACACGTGGTCACATACAAGTAAATGTTTTCAGTTATCCCTAACCCTTTTCATACATTCAAAGTAGTGCTAATGCTTTTCCCTGGAACTCTAAGCTGTCATTTTCAGCCATCATTTTACTTCTATAATAAGCCTCATTCATTGCAGTAAATGCAGTATCCTGTATGACAAAAAAAGCACAAGAATTTAATGGACTGGCAAGAATTCCATCCAAATTTGTTGGGTGAATGTGGCTGTATTAGAAACCTTCAAGCACATACTTGGTAGAGATCAAGGGATTCCATTAGGGTTAAAAATGGCTAAAATTGCTATTTGAAACAACTATGCCCTTAAAACCACTGATGTATTTATTTGCAGGTGACCAATTTTCTTTCAGAGTTCATTCTTCCTGTACTCAAAGACACAAACACTGTCTTTAGCAACATGTAAAAGGAGCAGTAAATTACAAAGAATTGCTATATTCTGTAAGGAGAGGAAAAAAAATCACTAACCCTCAATTCTAGAAGTGAGGCACAGTGATTGACATGATTTTGATGAAAACTTTGAGCATGAATGACAAGCCTAAAGAAAGAGCATGGTATTAGAGAAAAAGCAATCTGTTTCAAGACAGTTATTTGATCTGGCTGTTTTTCTGGCTGCTCTGCTCTGGTGCCAGGGCAGGATTCCTTCTTATCTCCAAGAATGCTGCTCTTTCTTGTGAGCTTTGAGTGCATCCCATGATATGTTGGTCTCACAAGCATATGGCTGCTCTCCTGACTCGTTCCAGGCAACGGGCAGGCCATCTGAAAACAACTTGAAAAGGAGCATTACTTCAGTGCACGCTTTCTCACAGCCCCAGGAAGGTGCTATTTCCGTGCCACCCGCTACAGTACGTTGCTTGCTAAATTTCCTCTAGCCTTAAAACACCCAGTAAAGGCCAGATAACGTTACACAGCAGCTGATGAGGAGGATTAGGATTACCACCTACTTTCTTAAAAACACATTCTCCAAGAGCAACATCTCAGGACAGCAGCGGGTTAACAATAAGAACTACAATGCACAGGAAAAACTACAGAACCTGGAGGACTGCGCTGGTTTAAAGCAACCCACTGAGCTGCAGCACTAAGATCCTCTAAACCCAAAAAGCAAGCAGCCAGACTGCCTGATGGCCTGAGCGCAGTTGTTACGTGACTTCACCTCAATGATAACAATGTGCTAGCTATGCATCACCTTTATTTACTCCAGAGCTGGCACATCGTGGAAACAAGGCAAGGTCAGGCTGACTTTCCTAGAATGCTTTCCAGACCTGCCAGATGCCTGACGCTTTGCAGGTCTTCCAGTCCCTACTCTCACTACTAACCTTGACAATTTGACCAGGAGATACCAAACTGCGAAAAGTTCAGAACAGAAAGAAAATACTTGATGTCTTGAAGTTGATTTTGTACTAAACAAGAGATATGTCACTGACATTGGGAATGAGGACTGCATTTCCCAGTACCACTTCAAGCTCGGTACAGGTGATATGCCTGCTGACCTTAGAAATTTAAAGAAATCCGATGTAAACACTGGGATATTCTCAAGACTGCTAAAAATCAAACCCAAACCCTAAATATTAAATACAAAGTTTATATCTGAGTAAAATCACAGTACAATTCCATTAGGTAGTCAGTGACTGTGACATAATCTTAAACATTTAGCAGACAGAATAATTATCTGGTGCTTAGACCATTTCCTTGATTCATGCTATTGTTCTCTGATCACAAGAAGAGAACCTTCAAGAATAGGATAACAGATTTGAACATATGCCATATGCTTGACCCAGCTATTCATCCAATTTTGTTTAACTCTTGCTATTTATATGCTAAATGGAGGATCAACTTTTGATCTTCCACAGCTTGCTATCTACCATATGGACATATTCTCCATCTAAAAAAAAAAAAAAAAAAAATAAAGGCCTGTTACTCAACTAAACTCAAAAGGCTTCAGAATAGCATTTGCTAGACAAGAGTCTGCACAACAGACACAAACTCCATGCTGAATTTCACAGTAGCTAGTTCCAACATCTTGCCTGCTAATGAACAGTAATCATTTAATGGATTTATATGGCAGAAATCATGTTCATTATATGGCTTCAGCAAATTGCATCGGGGTTAAAAAAAAAATCTTAAGTGTAACATCGCTTTCTGCTCCTTTCTGGTGTAAGATATCAAACACTGGAATTAAAAAGGCAATCTCTCCCAGTAATAATGCTGCAGCAATCAGGCAGGAATATTGGTAGTGCTGGCTTTAGAATCTGTAATGAGGATTTTAGGAAGATGAAGGAAGCCAAACACCATTTGTATTATCAACATTTTAATGACATTTAGTATGTCACAATAATATATGATGATAGTACATCACTATCTGGAAAATACTTAAATACCTTCCAAAAATATTTGGGTAGTAAACCTCATCTATTTCCTCGAAATCTAAAAGGAGAAAGTGGAAAAAAAAAAAAAACAGGAAAAAAAAACAAAAAACAGGGGGGCTGCAAACTTACAGATAAGGTTGCCCCAAACGTATCCTCTATAAACAATAGGAGTTAAAATAGAGCACCAACCTGTAGCAGAGGAAAAAAATAAGTTTAGTCTCTACGGGCCTATCTGTACAGAAGTTTTGGTTTTGATGCATTTGCCAATATAGTTAAGATGCATCTATCCAGCAGAACCTTGAAGGAGGTAACTCTAGAAAACTCTATAAGCAAACACCATTTAGACATCTTGTTTTCATACTAAAACTACTTGTTTGCAATAGATTTTTTTTTAATATGTTAAAGCAAGCCATCATTAGCAGCTTCACTGCTAGCCAAAAGGACAGCACTCATGCAAAACAGTTTGAAGCATTCATCAAGATTAAAAAAAATAGTTTTGTTACCTTCATGAGGTACTATGTAATTACAGAATGTGCTGATTTTAGTTTATTGCACAGGACTGCCCACTTGCAAAATAGGACAGAAATCCTGCAGAAAAAATATGTTCTCTAATATGTACTGCCAAACCAGTGCAAAAACATTCCTGAATAGAAATTCATTTAATTCAGAATAACATACTCACTTTGCATTCATTGCCCCAAGATTAAAATTCCCTTTCTTTTGAAATAATAGCTCCATTCAAAAACTGCTAATGAAGAATAATTCACAGCAACATTTTTTTTTTTCTCATCACACACCACAAACTGTGTTCCTTGCTTGAACATTCAGGAAAAATACGGTAATCCAGACCTGGTTTAACAAAAAAATCTGCCTTTTTTTTTTTTTGAGACACTTAACAAGAAGGCCTAAAACCAGGAACAAGCACCACTTGTGGACATGCTCAGTGCAATCCAAAAGTAGACACGTGACATTGGCAAGAAAAGATGAGAAACCTCTCAGAGGTATCTATGAATTCCCTTTTCAAAGATAAATGGCTCTAGCCTAAAATACTGTCAACCCACACCTGCAATTAAATACTTCACAACACAGTTTTCCATTTTCATTTCAAAGCATCTTTGCTTTTTATTTTAGTGAGCTGTCAGAAGAAGTCAGTGTATCATTGAAGAACCTACCTCAGCACTTTTTTCTTGTAAACTCAATGGTAAACAGCAAAGGTCACTGTTTCTGAAATATATGGGTAACAGCTGACTACAAGGTTTGGGAGTAAAGGCACCTTGTGTTGCCACCATTCCCAACTCTTTTGCCAATCCACATAAAATCTTTTCCCTCCCACCTCAGTACTCAATCCCACCACAAAAAGAGAATGTGGTTTTCTTTTGGCATGCCATGCCAGGCCAGTCTTGCTGCACTCAATTCAGCATGAGAGATTTTTTTCTTGCCACATAGTAAACAATTTGTTAAATGCCAATTTTGATTGCTTTAACATATCACAACTATTGCAACACTCTGTAAACCATCTCATTATTTAATATTCAAAGCCGTAACGCTTCTCAGAGGCCATTATTTGTTTTAATATCAAAGTCTGCAAAAAAATAGAAATTAAAAACACCTTTAGCTCACACTACTCTAAAATGCTTAGCTTTCTGCTTCTGACAGTTCCTAAATGAAGAAAGTGGCTAAGCACAAAGAGATTTCATATATATATATATTTATTAAACTATTTTCTATTTCACACATTTCTTTGCAGTATTTCAAAGTTCTTTTTTTTATTCAGCAATACTCTTCACAGTATTTCTTGCCTATAAGGAAAAGTTACTAGCTCATTTTCAAACTTCCCAACTGATTTCTTCATTTCTAAATGCAAAGCACTCAAAGCAGTTATGATTGTTGCCCTCTCTTTGTCAAAAATGAATATAGACCCTGAATTACACTGAGACAAAGAGCAGATGATGAAAAACCACGCAATCAACAGCCCTGATGCACATGCTAGATATCAAGTGGAAAGTTATATGGCGGCAGCAGCAGTTTGGAGAGCAGAAATTCAAACCAAACTGTACTACGAAGTGCAGTCAGTAATAATAGGAACCACAAAATAGGCACTACAGAAAAGCACATGACAATGAAAAAAATACAAACACAGAAAGCCAAGTTTGACTCTAGTTTGACAACTGAAGCAATTAGAATACAGACCAAGTACTGATCATACAGTGTCCACCTAGTAAAAAAACAAGTTAGGTACAAGAACAAGTGATGACTTAGTAATAACTCTGACTACAGAGATATTCAAAGATGAAAGAAACAGAATATTAAAAGCAAAATGACCCAGTACATCTCATAAGGCACAGAGAGGATCCTTCCATTGGGTCACACTTCTGTATTTTTCTCAGCGACCTACTCCACACACACAAAAAAAAACCTTCCCCTTAAATTGCCCCTCTCAGAATCGAGGTTGAGAACAGCTTTTTAAATGACTGCTAACTTCTATGAATCCCCACCAAACATTAGTCCCCTTTAATATTTCAATATTTAAATGACTACTTACATCTGAACTGCTGGCAATCAAGTCTTGGACTGCTTTCACAAAATGATACTCATCTATTCAAGCTTGTTTTCTTGATCATACAAGAATACTAAGATTCTCCCAGTAGTTCAATTAGGTCATGACTGAAGTCAAAGTTAACACTAATACTTTAAAACTAGAATTTTTATGTCATTTCATTAATGCTTTTTGTATTTTATTTGTTACCATTTGTTTCTGTGCCTGCATCTGTGTTGAGTTCATGACTTCCTATGCCTTTTACAATGCCAAATATACTGTAAGAACACAAAAAAGAAAGTCTTCAAACATTTTAAGAACAATTACTGAACTCCCATTACTTTGTCACAAAGCAAAAAGGACATGAACTTTTACTGTATACATACCTTAGTGATGCAGGCAGCTTATGACATCAAACCCATCCTCCCCCCACCTTGCTACTCCCTCCAAATGATCTATAACCATCTCCAAACACCAGGAAGCTGTTTGACAGACAAATGGAGCATTCAGCCACTTAGAACAAGTAATACAGTATATTTAAAGACGACATATCGATGTTGCTTATATTCCCTAATATTTCATTGTGATTGCTTTTTTTTTTTTGACAGATACTGCTTCAAAAATAACTCCAAAAAAAAAAAGAAAATATTTCTGAAACTTAAGATGAACAAAATATATAATAAAAATTTTCCTTGAAGAAAGTAGACACAGAGGAGTGGGATATTTAGCCATTTTGCTTAACAATGCTGAATAAAGCAGCCTGCAGACACCCTCCTGCTGTGACCATCTATTATTAACAAGCACATTGTTACAGCACTGAATAGACTGGAACCCCACAGCCCAAAGAGATGCCCCAAATGTCATTTAATAGAAGCACTCAACTTCTAGCAGACAAAATATAACAAAGTAGGTAAAGTAGACTTGGAAAGATAACAGGGAAGGTAACATGGCACAGAGTGTATTTCCAGGTTAGGAATTTAAGGTCCAGGTGGCACACTGTAAATCATTTCTGAACATAAAATGTTTGTAACCTTAAGCTCAAGGAATATTTCAGACATGATAACCATGTATCCCAGGGAAAAACAACTTCTCAGCATCAGAAGTATGGTTTCCCATTACCCAATCCTCAGCCATTTCTCCATTTTGATGTTAAAACAACACACAACACATAACAAGGATTACAAAATTACTGCTTCTTGTACAGAAAAATATGTGTACAATCTGTAAAAAGCTATTTGTCTCATTTTCACACCAAAATTTAAGTATTCCAATCAATCGCCTAACTATATAAATGCAGTAAGTGTGTTTTGTTGTCAGAATTTTTTAGCTGCAGTTTTACACAAAGTATTATCTTGTGGCCACTTATAATATGGCAACATCCCCTCCATCATCACACATCCCTGTAAATATGTAATTTGCTTTCTTGCTAATTAATACGTGGCCTTTGCCCGGCCTTCCCCCAGCCATTCTTCCTTTCCCACAAAGGAGACAAAGAAGTATGTCAGACAACAAAAATAGCAAAGCTACTGTGACACTACATCCCTACTGCTCTCATTTCAGCAAATGCTACCTGAAGTACTCTGTTGGGATTTTTTCTTCTTTTTTGTTTGTCAGACACCATAAATTTAAACTTTGCTGGTTTCAACGAATAATTAAATTTGCAAAAAGTCTAAGTAATTAAGACTACCAAAAATTAAAATTGAGTAAGAAGTCAGCAATTATAGACTGCATGTATTTTACCATATCTGCAAGGGACTCTAATTAAGCACATATTAATTGCCCTAATCTTCTTAGGCAAGTAATAAATTGGAAGAGCTGATTAATGCACTGGATTTAGTTCAGCTTGTTAAATCTGACACCCTGGCAAAGGAAGACTATCTTGAAAAGCTCTTTTAGCTAAGTAATTGGAATTTTACTCTCAGTAATTTGCCGTGCCATAATAAGACCTATTCAGTATATTGACTCCTCGTCTTTTTTTTTTTTAGAATACATGTTAGTTATATTTAAACAGTACCATTATGCTCCTCATAAAGATTATGAAAAATTATGACCTTCGACCTTTACTGTCCATCAAAACTCACTTTCAGTATGAACACAAATTGGTGTATTTCCTTGTAGGCTATAAACCCTAATTAATTTTAATTCTAGAAGCAGCTAATAACATTTTATAAAGTCCATACGGACACATTAAGTGCTCCATACAATTCATAAAGGCAGCAACTAAACCAGTTTTCAGTATAACCAGTTTTCCTAACTGCTAACTACTAAAATACATTGAAACACCATTCTCCAATGAACCTCAATCTTTCCTCTTCTTTTTATCTATTTACACAAGCACTTATTCACTTACAGGTACTCAATCACCCGGCAAGGGAGTGATAAACATTTTTTGATAGCAACAAAACCCAATCAGTCATTAAAAAAAGAGATGTTTGGAATCCTCCAGGTAGGGATTTTAAAGGTCTGATTTCTCTCCAACACACTTATTAGTCAAGATTGAAGCACTTGAAAGAAGAGATGCATCAAACTTCACCTAAAACTAAGCAGGTGTGGAAGAACAAATAAGAAATCTTCCCTGATCAGGCAGAAATCAGCAAGTATAGAAGAAAATTTTTATATTCACATGTCTTGAACAGCTCCTTATACATCCTAGAAAATGCAGAAGTGTATAAAGCCTTTCATATGAAGTATCTCAGAGTCATACAAGTTGCAAATCAAGTTCATTTTGAAAAAAAACATCATAAATATATATCACTTCCTTCAAGTTTTTATTCTTTACTCCTCAGAGCTGACACTTCATATTTCTGCTCTAGAGTCTATAAGCTCCAGTCTCTAAATCTAAAATCTGTTACTCTTCTGTTCACAAAACCTAGTATGCATACATCTTGAAAAATCAGTCAATGTGAGCCTAAAACCTATCTTTTGTTCCTTAAGTGAAATGCAGTCAGCTGACCCTTCATTTTAAGCATCAAAATGATCTTTCACAACTGAGCCATAATAGTTACTGTAAACGAGTATCAAAAAGCTGATCAGAGGATGCTAGGGAACTGATAAGCCATGAAATGAGACATGAAGGTGCCTCAAAGAATTACAGTTAAACTAGGATGTCTCTCATATCAATATTTCCTGTCTATTCTGTGTGATGCAGTACAGATAGTACTTATCATTGGATAAACAGGTGGCAGACAACTTCCACTTTCATTCTAAGCAGTCTTCTGAAGGAAATAGTGCTTCATGGTCATGATGAAAAGCCCAAATAACCTGCTATGTCTTCCTTTCGTTGGTTGTGTATGACTTGCAACAAAAGGTTCTTGGCCTGATTGAGGCTGCCCTGTACTTTTACAACTAATTGTAATTAGTAAACCAGCATTTTTCTTGTTGGTGATATCAATCATTCAAAATTCTCAATCTGTTAGACTGCCTAAGTTGAGGCAGGTTTACACAGAGAGCCATCAAGAAATTCCACTCCTGACCCCGAGGTCTCAATACCTTCAAGGCTTATAATCAAAAGTCACTCTCACATTGAGAGAAGCCCTCAAATTTCAGGATGAGCATAACAGAAAACAGACGAGAACTGGAATTCTAAACAAATTAGTGGCTTCCTAAGCAGTGTTTGTCAGTTCACTGCTGAACTGTATTACCTTAAGTCTAAAGTATGACAACTACACAGTTTGTACCTTGTCTCTTTGTGCACGCTGCTTGGGAAGATAAAATAACACCACTCCACCCATGGCAGAATACAGGCACAGTTCAGTATTGAACATGGAAAGCTACTGCCTATTATTTAGGTAAAAGAGAAATCAATTAAAGTGAATGGTGAGAGTTAAATGCCCTTGATAAGCGGACATAATTCACACCACAGGTTGCATTTAACTCGTCAAGAGCAAAGGCCCAGTGACTACAAGTTCTGGTCTGGAAGGTGCGGGGTTCCACCTCAATTGAAAGAGCTGTTTAGTAACTGGAAAAGCATAATAAATTCATATTTCAGTATTAACTGTTTGTATTTTTATAATACGTCACAAAAAAATTATCTGAAATACAAACTAAAGTGTGAAAATAATGAGAAGACTTCAGATGGAAGTGATGAGCTAGATATGCAGATTCTGGAAAGTATATTTTCTGGGAAGTACTTACAATGGAATGAACCAACTGAAGGCAGTAACACCAACACATTTATTACCACACTTATTAATGATTACTTTCAGTTCAAGTGATTACAATTTCTTCTGCGAAACTGAAATTACATCAGAAGACATTCTCCATTTTGTAGAGCAAGTGTGAAGGTAGAGACTTTGCATTCTCCCCTACAGACTTCGTAACAGAGAAAACAACCCCAAACCATTGTTTTTTGTGACACAAAGAATTTTCATCTATCTTCTCAGCACTTTTTTTTTTAAACCATCTTTCTCCATATTTCTCCAGGCAATACAAAACTTAGTTTCAGCATTTTCTGTCAACATTACAGCCTAAAATCCTGACAAGCACATGACAAAGTCTTGTGTTTGAAGATGCTATGTATTTAAATTTTCATCATATCACACGTTCCAAATGTTACAAGCATACAAATCAAATGTATG
The DNA here is from genome assembly GCF_964211825.1 of Aythya ferina. Lineage (NCBI taxonomy): Eukaryota > Metazoa > Chordata > Aves > Anseriformes > Anatidae > Aythya > Aythya ferina. The sequence continues at coordinate 124,595,775 of NC_140297.1, forward strand.
TTCTTAATCTTGCCAAAGAGCTTTCTAGAGAAAAAAAGAACACCTACAAGATTCCCAGTTTTTAAATGACTTATCTCTCTTCTTCTGCAAGTTTCTGAACTTCACAGTCTTTTGGTCCTTAAAATTGAAACATGAAAAAAAATGTTGTTTAAGGAATTTCTACAGAATTCTTTAAACACAAGTTTTAATTATGACTGTTGTTTGAGTAATATTTGTTAATTACAGAAACTGATAAATACCTTTCCCCTTTCACCAACTTCTTGTGGATTACATAAAATGCTAAGAAACCGTACTCTAAATAGACATCCGATCTATACTAAAAAGCAGTTTGGCTGAAACACTTCTAATACTACCTAAATTTTTCAGTTCTTGCTTTTACTATAAAGTAGCAAACAGAAGACTTCAGTACACTTTACCTTAATTGTAGCTGTCCTTAAAAACGGTCAATGCTGTTAAGACTTGATTCCATTTTTTAATCTACACTATTAGGAAAACAAATTTCAAAAAAGGTATAAATAATATACTACACTAAGAAATTAAGAACTGTTTGCTTCTGAAATTTAGTCATTCTGTTCATCTTCCTATTTAAGACATTCGCTTTAAGTCCTTGTGTTTTGGGTATCCAGTGGATAGTAAGATGACTTTCTAGCTAAATTTCATGCTAATACATAACATTGTTAGTTTCAGTAGAACTAACGAAGGACTTAAAGGTAAAGAGTTTTAATCTATTTTTTGAATCACATAGGACTTATAAAGAGACCAGGAAATTTTCCCTTTCAATTTTTCAGGTTCAAACCTTTAGACCAGCTGGGTCAAATTTACAATGGGAGGGAAGGAGGACAACAAAACACCACCAAAAAACTGGAGGGGCTATGGGATGAAGGAACTAACAGATCCTAGCCTTGAGTTCTCTCCAAAAGAAACTTCAAACTTATACAAGTTATACACTAGAGATTCAACTAACATATTAAACATTTGAAAGCTTTCACCTGAACCTCTAACATACCAGTTCACTTCTGTTTCATCCTTTTTTGTTTCGCACATTCTTCTGAAACTTATCTCTGTGCAGGTTTTTCTCCTCCCTCTTCCCATCTGAAGCCTACTTAACTGAAGCCCCATCAAATAGTGGGTAAAATAATCACCTGTTTGATTACTTGACAGCAAATTTACTTTTTGGTATGACAGACTGATCTCTGAAGGAGTCGTTTTCATGTTTTGGTTTGGCTTTTCTTTTTGCTAATGATTCATCTTACCTCATCCTATTAACTGGTAAACGTGCACATGTATGATCTCTAGCATGCATGTACCCATACATCTCTCAGTATTTAAAAGACAATGTTTAGTATTCTTAAGAAAACCCAACAGTACCACATTTTAAGAGATATAACTCTTTTGATACTTCACAATTTCCACAAAGAAATTAGAGACCACGACAAACCTCACTGACTTCTACATCACCACCAAGACATGTTTCCACAACACAGAACTACAGGTACAAACTTTCAAAAACACATCAAAACAAATAAAATGCATACACAATTTCCCTCCCAAAAGTGGGATTCAAAGAACAAACGTGACAGATGCCAACCATTTATATTAAATACACCAGGGGACATAGCACCCTTAAATAATGAAAGAGGTTACAAAAGAACCTAAAAGGAAGAGAAATCACTTATGTGTAACAAGAGCAAGAAAATTGTTTGGCAGAGGACTTTCAAATGAGTATTTCCTGTATATTATGATCCAATTACTTTGCTGTACTGCAAAATGAAGACGAGTAATTGCTAGCAGTCACAATTTCAACAAGAAGGAACGCAATTTTAAAAATTCACTATACAAAATCATGATTGAAATTTTACTTTGCAACAGAATGTTACATTTATACAGTCTTCGGATCCAACAACCCATCATAAACTTACTTTTGTATTACATTCTGTAAGCTGAGCATCATACCCAATTCACTTTTCATCTTTTCTCTGTTGGCACGGCACTCTGCCAAATAGCGGAGAGCCTAAAATAAAGAGGACAAATCAGCAATATTTCCAGTACATTATCATTCATTTTTATCAGTCTGCACCCACAAAACATTCACAATGTCACCTCTAGTAAGAAGACACAGAATATTACCACCTACTGTGAACATTAAGAGTTGCTTTATTCTCAAATACACAGAAAGCACAGACCATCTAATCTACAAGACAAGGTTGAAAGACTGGGTTTTCTCATTCTAAGAGAATCTAAGGGACTATCTAACAGCTTCCTACAACTACTCATAGAGTCTTTAGAAGATGGCTAAGAGAAGCTTTCCTCTACAGCAGCATACAATGCAACAAGGGAAAGCAAACACAAATTGCCATTTGTGAAGTTTAGATCAGATCTTACAATAAGCACTACGAAGGTAGTTCAACACTGGAACGATGACCTAGTGGGACTACAGAATCAGGGACAAATCTAGAGCTGACCTGAGTGCTGGTGACAGTCCCGCTTCAACCAGGAAGCTGAAGGGAATGACTTCCAGAAGTCCCTTCCAACCAACACCTTTGTGTTCCGAGATCTAATGCAATTCTTTATACACAAAGCATAACTTCCATCAGTTCTACGGACTCACCCAGTACTAGAAAACCATCACCAGGAACTGAGCTCTACCACATTGATAAGTTTCTAAAAACTAATTGCAATACTGGATACATTAATAGTGAAAAAGGGTTATAAAGTTTAAAATACCTATGATGTTGAAGTTATTCATCACTCCATGCACATACAAGAATAAGAACATAGAAGTACCACTCAGCTGCTTAGGTTACTGTTACCTAAACTGGGAATTAACACTTATTTGTTGTCTGTGGATTTGTTTATTTGTCAATAACTCTTTGCACAACTTCACATTGCTGACCCCAGACAACTGTTTACTCCTAACATAATACTCTTCCAGTTGAAATTTCAAGTCCTTTTCATGAGACATCTCTCTATGCTCAGTGCTGACAGCCAAACTTTTATTAGAAGAAAACTTTTCTTCTTCCAGAGGTGTATTTTCATTGTACTTCAATCTGCTTTACTCAAGTAGGTGCAAGAACTGCAGACACAGAATCTTGGGATTCACAAATGTAATGGGTTATAAAATTAGTTTTGTGATAGCAAGGTTAAGCAGCACTCTAGTGACTTAAATAAAGTCACATAATAGCTATGCTGCTCACTAGCTGGTTTAAAAATAACCTGCACCTTAATACCTTCAAAGAATTAATTACCCATCTTTCCCTCTAAATCATCTTTAGCACAGACTAGGTAAAATTCAAGACCATTCTACGGCCTTTTCAGAAAGTCTGCCTGCTGTTTGGCATGACACAAACTCTAATTGTGATTTCTGCAAGTTCCTGATGAGGATCAGTATCTAGCTTATAAATGCTGTGCATTTTCTTAAATATTTTCCAACTACGGGCAAATAACAGAATGATGTTTTTTGACTATAACTTCTTTGTTAAGGCAAGTACCTTTAACAGTGGGAAAAGTTTCTCAGATTTTTAAGTTTGTTTAGGCAATTTAGCAAGATGTAATGTTTTTATAAAGAAACTCCCCTTAACAGCTAATTAAGAGTTAAAACATAAGCAGTCTCTCTTCCACCTATTATTTACTTCTTTCATACACAAATGTAGTTTCCACTAAAACAGGACCAAAGACAAGTTTGTCAGAACAATTTCAGTGACGCGGCTTTTCAGCACAAGGAACTCCTACCTGTTTTCCAACTCCATGGGAGATGCAAACGTCTGCACCTTCAAAGTCAGATCATTTACACTTTTAAACTGCAGTCTACTGAAGCATGAGACTACTATCATGGACTTCAGCTCAGCCTCTGTTCAGCAAAAATACTCAACCATGTCAGCCTTCAGCTCATAAATAATTTCAACCTAATCAACAGGCCTATCTCCATACTTGAATGCAAGCATACTGTTGTAAATCTTAAAACATCAAAGGTGTCTTTTATCATTACACCTGAAATGGTAATGCAGTTGCTTAACCTCAGAGTCTGGTCTTTGAAAATTTTAGTCCAAATTTTAGGAAGAAGTATTATCACCTGGGTCACTTCTGATTTTGATTTAAAACATTCAGAGCCTTTTAGCATGTAAAACATACCACGAAAAAAAAAATGCAATCCTGGAATTAAACTAGAGCAAAAAAAATATACCACTTCTTGATCAGATCAGAGAAAGGACTGGGCTGAAAATGGATCTGTGGAAGAAAGTACCCTCCCTGAAGGATCCTACAATATATCAAAAAGTTAAATACGGATTTATTATGACTCATATTGATTATTTATAATTTCCACTATGGGAATCACAGAATGAAACAATAAACAATTTAATATCAGTGCTGCACATCCTTTCATTGGGTACAAACTTAATGGAAAATCATTACATTTAATGATTCCCATTCAACTAGAAGCACCTTTCTGAATGGATAGCTAGAAAAAAAAAAAACAAAAATTGACATTTCAGAATGGAAAAATGTCAAAGAAGGAGACTATAAATTTGTAGATGATATAAGCTACAGAATCTAAGAGGTCCAAGAACTCATGAACAAAACTAGCCTGGATAGCAGGCGAAAACTTGTCTCCTTCATAAACTGCTCAGTTTCTGACTGCAGCCAGGGCCCTGGAATATCAGGTGGTTTCCTCTAAACCCCGATTCTTAATTTACTCTACCTGTAGGTAGTCACTAGATGGAAAACCACAACTGTCTCCTATTCCTACCAACTAGATGTCTGGAACACACAATTTCAGCAACATCCAGGGGTGTGGAATCACACTGCAAACTGGACTAGCCCTCACAGATCTAAGGAAGTTACTTCTTTTTGTGTAGGGTTAATTCTTGCAACATGACCACAGATTCATTACCAACTCAGGCAGTGAGAACATGAAGAAATGAAGGAAAAGAGACTGAGACACCCAACCAAGATCCTCTTTTAAGACCACAACCTAAGGAACCTACATTTTAACGAAAAAGAACAAAACATTCTCAAGAAGCATAACCTCATCTCAAAACTCTTCTAGTGAAGAGCATTTAGAGTCTGGCAAAAGCTATGGCAACTCTAACCTGAAAACCCATCAGCAGGACACTTATCTCCTGGATTATGGGGCCTCCTTCCCTGAACCCTGAAGAGTATCAGACACACTGGAGTCATTCCAAGAAGTTCATTAATATCCATTGTGAAAGCAAAACAAAATGAAAAATGAACAATTTTGGCATGGGTTAAGTATTACTGGTATAAAAAAATAATGTATAATTTCATGTAAGAGCCAGAGCTCTTGATTTTTTTTTTAGTTTCACTTTGTTTAAAATTCAATAATGATATAAATATGGAAAAAAGCATGACACGTATGAATAACTTAAAAGTCTCCTTGTGAGAATTAGACTTTTAAGGAAACCTTGACTTTTATTTGTCCTGTTTCTAAGCATGAGATACACTTTTTAAAGTTAGAATTTGGATTTAGGATGAGAAATTAGGACTTGAGTGTTTATGACTTACAAGACGAAATGGACAAAAAGTGCAACAAGTGGGATTTTTTTTTGTTTTAAAAATCCTATGAGGATGATAAAATGCTGCAACAGGGTGTGTGAGAGGTTAAAGAATATCTAACTGGACACAACCCTGAGCTGTGATTTAATTAGTCAAAGTCTGATCATGGGACCAGACTACGTAACCTCTGGAAGTCATCTCTAATCTAAATTACCCTGTAATTTATGACCCTTTTTTTTATGCGAATGTCAAATCAGCGTTTGTATTTACCAAGCTCCACAGTTTCATCTTAAAAAAATAAGAATAAAAATCTTAAGGGTGCTTACCTCCCTCCACAACAAAAGTGAAACAGCTGTATTAGAGGAAAAATGCAGAGCACATTAATCTCTTCCAACAACCATGATTCCCCTGGAATAATGTTCCACTGCTAAACAATTTTTGAATTGCATGTTTCTCTTTAAAAAGTGTATAAAGAGCACTTAACATAAAGGCTCTATCTTTTACAGTTCTCACTTCTTTAAAGACATAGTAACAAAGTTGCAAAGCATCCAAGCGATATAAAATTTATCTCCAGAATACTCACCAGGAGAGCTGAATGAACAACCGGAGGGTTGGGGTGGTCCAAAAACAGGATGAGACCTGGCAGACATCCTTGGTCCTGAACGATAGCCCGCCTGTTCAAGGGGTCAGCTGCTAGATCTCGGAGCTGGTTCACTACGGACAGCGCGTCAGGCTCCTCACTCATGGTAGAATTCATTTTTCCTACACCACACGTACAAAATACCTGTTGAAGAAAATACGTTTTAGTAATGGTTATCATCAGTTAAATCACAGGTGAGGCAAGAATACAAGTACACTGGGTTATTATATGTGTACGGGTACCAAAAAAGTAACAATTCATAAGGATGGGATCTAAATTTCACATATAAAAAATATTAATAATATTTTGACTTGTTTCCTTTATATAATTTTAGACCAGTCGACCTTTACAGGAGTACATACCCATGTATATATAATATATAAAAGTATATTAATATTTTTACAGTACTAACAAAGATTTCCAGGAAACCCATGGCTTTCTCACAACTAGGCAACCTACAAACACCCTTCTGTATAAGCACATGTAACACCAAAATCTGTATTTTCAGAGTGCCTTTAGCGATGATCTCATTTTACAGAAAAATAAACCAAAAAAAAGCCTACAAAAGATTAACCCCGCATCAGGCAGCGTGATCATTACTTTTTTAAAATCTGTATTTACCAAGTGACTAGCATAAGACCATACTCACTCAAAGGTAAAAAGGTCTTAAGGCATTTTTCATAACTTCTCACTAGTTCACCTTCAATAAAAGGGGAACAACCAGGTCACGCCTCGCTCCAATCGAAGCCCAAGCCACATCAATTTCAAATGAGACACGTTAGCTTGACAGTCTCAGATTCCACAGCTGTTTTAATGAAGAGTAACTACTCTACAGGCAACAAAGCACGTGTTTACTCAGAAGAGAAGGTCTGCACCTTGGTGCAAAGGAGCAGTTCGCTTCAAAGGGCTGATCACGTGCTTCTGAAACTACTGAGCACAAACTGTGGTCCTGGTGTTGCCATAAAAAAAAAAAAAATCACTTGTGTGAGTTTGTAAGGCACAAAACCACGAATAATGGCATATTGTTAGTTTGTGTTCTCCTTTCTCCTCTGCATAAAAATAAAAACAAATTAAATTTGGATCTGGTCACACACTTTTGATGTAATTTCCCAAACAAATAATATAGTGGAAGCATTATCTGTAAACAACCATAAAGATGCATTTTGGTAATGATAATTTCTGGCAGTTTAACACTGGGGGGAAAAAAAATGCTGATTTCTGCATCACTGGCCCTACTTTCAGGAAAGCAAGTAGTAATGTGAAAGGTCGATGGCTAACCTCCAGGTGCATTTTCTTGACTACCATAATGCCTAAAGAGACAAATTGGAAACTACAATTCCATCCAATAATACTTTGTATTTTCAAAACAGGGAACCCTAAACGTTTATGAACTCTGTACCAAGTTCAGCACTGCCTACATCCCACAGCTGAGAAGTGAACTTACTTAGAACCTAAAACTCCTGTCCATTGCGAGCCTGCTGCTAACAAAAGCCTCCGACTTCCAGTTCTGTGCCCTGTGCATCGCCTCCTTCCCACCCCTCTCCTCTCGCTGATCACCCCCGCTTGCTTTTATCTTTCCCAACCCCATAAAAACACGCCCAGCTTCACCCAGACCCCCCTCCCTATGCCAATTAAAGCCCTTACTTCTCCCCCACCCCCACCACACAATTTAAGCGCGCTGCGCGCCCTGACATATTTTTAAAAATACATAATTAACCCATTTTAAAATTTTTAGGGAATTACCGAGAGCCTGGAGGCCCCCCGAGGAGCCCCCCCCCCTTCCCCGGGCCCTCACGGGGCGCTGAGGGCGGCAGCGGGGGCGGCCTCCCCCTCCCGCCGGGCCCCGCCGCGGGCCCGTTCCCCCTCCCCGGGGTCTCGGTGCCCTCCCCCGGGCTCTCCCCGCCCCGTACGGCCCCTCCCGGCCGCCCCCCGCCCCGTACCGCCGCAGGGGCTCAGCCCCGGGCCGCCATGGCCCGCGCAGGGCTCCGGGCGCCTCACACGGCCCCGCTCCGCTCCTCTCCGCCGCCCGCCCGCCGCGCACGCACCCCGCGCCGCCGCGCCCGCCCATTGGGCGCCCCGCCGGCCGCGCCCCTCAGCCACTCGCGGAGCGTCTTGTTGAAGGGGGAGGGGCTATCGGGTGGCGGGGCGCCGCTGGGCACGCCGGGAGGTGTAGTCCGTAGAGGGACGCAGGCACATGGCGTCTCTATGGCATGGGGACGGAGCGGGGCTCACAGCTGAAGCGTGCCTGAATAGCGCTCTGGTGTTACTTAAAAGCTGAGCTAAATGGAAATATGGCACGTAGCGGCGCTCAAAACAAGCACAAAGCAGTCAGCCCCCAGCCCACCGGTCCCACTGACCTGAATTTATCACGAACAGGCTTTGATCTTATTTGCTGAACAGCTTTATTTATCAAGTAAACAAACAAACAAAAGCCTGGTGTAAAGCTTTTCTCATTCTACAGCTCCACTCCGCACAGCTGAGTTCCCTGAAGCCTGAAGTGCCCGCACTACAGCTTTCAAGCCTTGTAACACTTCAGTGAAACTCCCAACACCAGCAGTACCTTCCAGGTCCAGCACCAGGAAAAGCACTGTTTTCTTTGAGGCAACCTACGCCTCGGCAAATCCCTGCCAGGAAGCTATTTCATCGTGCAGCCCTGCAGCTCGCTGTACACTACCGTAAGAGCACTTGGCCTACACTGGATGACACTTTTTAACCTTTCTGGGAAGTTTTAACCAGACACAACCACCACTACCACCAGAGCCGCCAGCCTCTGAGCGCCGTTAAAAGGCAGGGCATGCCGGCAGCGCCATGAGGCAGTGCCGAGGCACCAGGGAAACGCCACAAAACCTCCAGCAAACAAACCGAGCACTCGGTGCTTCCCCCACCAACACCTCCCACGCTTCCGAAGAGCTTTCTCGAGGCAGAGTGCGCTACGGGTCCCGTTCACTCCGTTATAACCAGGCACAGCCGCCTCGGACCACTCCCGCATCGATCCCCACCGTCACAGCCCCACCTCCCACCCCACAGGAAATGGCGGCGGCCCCGCGGCCTCTTTTATAGGCGCCGGGGTGGTCACGTGACAGCGAACGGGGGCGGAGCCTCTCTCCCGCTGCCTGCCGGGTAAGGTCGCCGCTCGGCGTCTTCCAGAGGGCGTCCGAGGTCCCGCCTCCCGGCGGGCGAGCCGGCCTCCTATTGGCTGAGGCGGTGCCGGGGCGGATGCGGATTGGCTGGGGGGGGGGGGCGGGCGGCGAGCGCGGTGGGAGCTGCGGCTGAGGCAACGCTGAGGCGGCGGCGGCTGAGGCGGTGAGGGCCGGGGGGGTGGGGGGGGGGAGCACGGCCGTTGGCTGAGGCGGTTAAACGGTCCTGAGGGGCTCTGAGGGGGGGGTAGGGAGTGCCTGAGGGGGCTGGGGGCTGGTACCGGCCGGAGGCAGCACCGGGGGCTGGTTGATGGCCCCTCCTCGGGCTGCTGCGCTTACAAAGCGTAACCGGGAAGGGGGTAACGCCGTCTGCTCCTTCCCTACAGCCTCAAAAATAAAGAAGGGAGGTGAGTGTGCAGCCCGTCGCCGCTAAAAGTGCCAGTTCCGCGCTGCTGAGTCAAGGCGATCTTACTCGGACGGGTCGCCGGCCAGCTGCTGTGTTTAGGGGCTCAAAGGTGTTGCTGAGAGAGATCGTGGGGGGAAATGTGGAATATCTTGATTGCTTTTTGGGCAAATGCACCCTTTTGTTAATAACATTTGCTTTTTCTTGTTTCTCAAAGCTGTAGCAGAGGGACCGGCAGTCACAGCAACAACAACCAGGGAGCTCTGGGTCTGGCGGCAGAGTTCAGGAGTGTGGTTAGGGCTGTATGGTGTAAAGCTGTAGGACTTGGAGAAGTTGGAGCATTTCTCTTATTTACACTGTATAATGTAGGTATAATCTCTGTCGAGCAAAGGTTTTTGATCAAACCAGTGCTCAAACATGAGTTTTTTTTCTTCGCCATCCTTAGCTGGCAAGGTGTGGTAAAAAATTGGCAAGATGTGGTAAATACGGTTTCGTCCTTTGAGGTGTGTGCAACTAGGTTATGTTTCTTTCTAAAAAACTTTAACAACTCCTTTTGAGCATATGTATTATTTCCAATTCTTGCCTTAGATTTCATGCTGACGTTAGCTTAGATAAGCCGTGATGTCTGTGTAGTATCCACTGACTTTTATCTCTCTAGGTCTGTAATTCAGAGCAGGTGCTTCTGAAAGTAACAGGCACTTTGTTACTTGTGCCTTCCAGGCCAAAAACAGAATTCTGTAGCTGACTGCGTGACCTCTGCCAAATACTTAGGTTACTTGTAAGTGGTCTGTGTTGATTCGGGAGAGGGTCCAGTCCTTTATCAGAAGACTCTGCCTGCCTGCTTGGTTTCCTGTGATGTTTTTCTGTTGGCTTTTATCTTTCTTCATTAATTCTTTACTACGTGTCATTATGGATGCAGTTTCGTTAGGTGAGCTTGGGTCATGTGCCAGTCATCAAGACTGAAGATATGCGTGGCCTGATTTCCTGCTGAAGTAAGGAGGAACCTGCTTGGTTTTTAATACAATTTTTGATGTGCTTGGTGTTTCTTTGAAACCACACTTTGGGAAAAAAAAAAAAAAAAACTTTTTACTTATGTTATGCATGCCCTTTCAATTTAGAGCCTAGACCTTTCATTTTTCAAATTTTGTGCACCTGTTTATTCTTTGCATATGGCTGATCCTCTGCGTCAGGTGCATCAAACTGTTCTCTTTTAGTTTTGTGTGGAGTTTACATGAATAAGAGAAACTTCCTTCAGTAAGAAAAATATTAATGTCCTCTTTTAAAGAGAGAGAATTCATAATTTGGAAGGGACTTGGATAAATACAGCATTGGAAAATATACAGAAATATTTCAATTTGAAAGCAGTTGCATCTCATTTTTCCTTCTCATCTTTCATGTGTAGCTCTCACTGGAGAGCCTGGCAAAGGATTTCGTTTCGTATTTGCTGACCAGTGTACCTGTGTGTACAGCTTCCAGAGCTTTTGTATTTATTGCATTAACATTTTATTAATTATAAGTGGCATTGTCTCTCAGCTGTGTAGACTGATACTTGATCTGAAGGTATTGAGTGAAACCTGCAAACGTGGTTGTAAAAAGTGGGGGGCAAAGGAGAGCTCCAGGAGGGGAAAGTGAGAAGCCAGACACTGAGGAGTGTAGACCTGCTTGTTTCTGAACCAGGGAATTTCTGCACGTTTCCATATCAGACAAAGTTCTTGACCATTGTTAATTTTTGTGCAAGCAGAGTTTTATAAACAAAGAACCCGTGAACTTCCCACCCTACGAAAATATTTCTTTGTGTTACTACTCCTCTAATCTCTTCTGGGAATCTTGCCGATGACTACTGCTTATCATTGTAATAGTTTTACTTAAGCACAGCAGAGGTACTACATTTCATAGCAATATTGCTGTCACTTGGGGCGTTTTATTGTAGTAATTGAGTTGTGGCAGCTTTAGAGGAATTAAACTGCTATTATTTGTAGTGTAGGAAGCATCAAGAAGATAGAGGATAAGCATGAACATAAAGGATAAATAAAGCAAGCATGAATATTTTAAAAGAGGTGTTACTCTGGGTTACTAGAAGCAATAAATGTTTAACTCCTGCTTCTGGCGTGTATGCAAAACATGAGAGAAAAATCTGCTAATGCTTTTATTCTTGCTGTCCAGCAGTTTCATTTGGAACGAACCCTTCCTGTACTTGGGTCCCAGAGTAATTGTGAAATAATTGACATTTATGAAGACAAGTGTAGTGCAATATAGTTTGGAAGAAATGAGTATAAAGTTTGTCTGGGGATAATTCTGGAACACCGATCAGTCTGGTAAAAATAATGGGATATACTTGTAAACGTTTTCCTTTTAGATAGGCCTTTAGATGACTAATTAGCCAGTCTTTATTAAAGCGTGGTTGTCCTTAGTGTCAGTCTCCAGGAACTGGGTGGTACTCTGCCAGATAGACCTCTGACACTTTCTTCAACAAAAGCAAACAATGGGGCATTGACAAGATCAGGAAGCTGATGACTGCGGTTTGGGTACTTGAAGTATTTGGGCTACAGAAGAAACAATGATTTATAATGTGAGCTGGAGATAATCGTCTGAAGTAAGTCGCTTCTGGCCAAATCACCTTCTGTTATGGAAGACTCAGCCCTCCTGCTTGGTCAGAACATGACTAAAATGACATAAAAGAGGTGTAAGATGCGATGCTGGGAGGAAATTCTTCACTCAGAGGGTGGTGAGGCACTGGCACAGGTTGCCCAGAGAAGCTGTGGATGCCCCATCCCTGGAGGTGTTCAACCCAAACTATTCTGTGATCTCCTTATAGTGCTGTCCCTTGCCTTACCAGCCTGCCTTGTGCTCTCAGTTGCTCAGCAATACATTCTCTGCTTTTTTTTCCCCTTTTCCGTTTGAATGTCTTGACACAGCCTCCATTTTTTCTTCTCTTTGATTTCCACACTACGTGTTCAACAAGTCTGAATTTTGGAGTGAGGCAGAGGAACTCCTTTGGAGAGGCACGCTTTCGGAACAGGTTTCCCCTCTTAATACAGTTTTCTCTCTTTTATGTCACCGCATCTCTGCGGTGCCAGATATGATGCCAAATCTAATAGCAGGCATGTAGAAACACTTGTATTTCTCCTGCTTTAAAAATACAGCAGGTGCAGTGTGATCAAAGATGCAGTCTAGCAGCTTGTCTAAGGGAAGAATTAACAGATGCCTAAAGGAAGACTAGATCAAGTAGATGGTAACGCTTCCCTGAAAGACTTTTCCAGCTTTTGGTAGTCCATAGCTTAAGGACTTCTTATTTATTATGTATCAGTGTAGTTTATGTTGGTGACTGTTTGACAGGTAGCCCATTATTTTCCCTGTTGTTTTTCTTATAACAACTGCATTTTCCATCTAATCTTTTGGTTCACTTTGTTGCTGTGTTTTTTTTCTTAATATATTTTTTTTTCTCTTAGTTTTACATTAGCTGATAGATTAGTTTTTCCTAATTTATTCAGCAGTAAAAGAAAATGCTGTGTGTTTTTCTTTACGCGGTGATGAGAAACTAATATCAAACTCTTGTTTGTTTGTTTTTAAGCCTGTCTAAAAAAAGGTAACTGTAAAGTTGCGCTCTTCCTGCCAAGTTTCCACAAGAAGTAGGTTATTACTAAGGAGCTGTTGGGGAAAAAAAATGTTTGTAATGGAAACAGTGATGATTTAACTGTAGTGCTTGTGGGTACTTTCAAACTGCCGAGCTTTTCCATCTCCTGACTTTCAAACTTACGAGCTAACAGTTCCTTGCTGCTCCGTTGCCTTACTCATCCTTCTGTGTGCAATGGCTTCAGCACCACGCTTGTTCATGCTACAAATATGTTGTTCAGGGTGGTTCAGCAGAGTGTTGTTCCTAGTGTGATGCACAAAACAAACGTAAACCTACATCTATGGCTTTTGTTTTTTTTTTGGTGGCACACGCATCTCGATGGCATCCAAGTTATGACTGGTGCAGAACATGTTTAGAGGCAAAATACGCTATTTTCGCTAGAGGAGCAATGAAAACATCTTGATTTCAGTGAATGGTAGGAAGTATAAATAGACACAATTTGAAATCTGGCCAACTTTACAAGTCACTGGAGGATTTTCAGGTCCCGCAGCTACACTATTTCCTGTCTTTTTCTTCTATTAGTCATTTTTCCACATTTCCAGTCTCTCGGTCATGGGAAAACAGAGGAAATGGCAAAGCTGTCAAAGAACTTGAAAGAGGAGAGGTGGTCTGCTTTCTGCAGTTTGTTCTTGCATGGAGAAGAGTTTCAGATAGGACTGTGGCCCGTGGATCTTGGTGTTAGTCCGGGGCTGCCGTCATTCCACAGTTTCCCAGCCTTTTAATCATTAACTTTGCAACAGCTCTGATTTCTTAAAAATCATCCAAAAAAAAAATCTTTGTCACCTCTACTAGGTAACTGCTTTCTGGATGCCTGTACTTTGCAGACTTGGAATTGTCTCTGGAAGTATCTCGTTGTCAGTAACTGTTTCTAAAGCTGGTTTTTGGAATGCATAATTTACTCCTGTACATGACCACAACGTGCTTCTAAAATGTTTGTGTTTCTTGTTTCAGAAGGACTATGGAACCTCCGCAGTCCTGCAGATTTGGAAGGCTTAAATCCAGGCTTGGAAAGGCATTTTCCAATCCAGATGATTTGCTGGCTTAAGCGCTTAATTAGGATGGCTTTTGAACAAGTTGGATTAAACATGGAATCAGTAAGTGTTTCAAGCTTGGTTCATTTTTTTTCTGAAAATCAGGTGTGGAAAACACTTCATATATTTTAGCTCATGCGTATCCACTCTAGCAGAACACTTCAAATATGCTAAATTCTCATATGATTCTGCAGTGCTGAAAAATTACAGAGTTCACTACTTGGGCACTGAAGTACCAAGTAATGTATGCATTAAAAATATCGTGTAGCTCCTTCTAGCTCCAATAATAAATTGTGTAAATGCTGCTTTTCATGTCAGGCTCCTATGTGTATTTTGAAACTGAAGGAAAATTTTCAACTGACTTTTGACAATGATGTTAATTCTTAAATGTTACTACTTCTTTGCTTGTATCTTGGAGATGTGCAAAGCTCCATGAAACGGAGACGACAGGAATTGTGCTATATCTGCCTCTCCTCCTCAAAGTGTTACTGTACCTGAGAGCAACACGGCTGTGTTCTTTATTGGGGAAACAGAGGAATGCACACACATAGGTCTCTGCCTGGAGGAAAGTGTATATACAGTTTTCTTTTGATGTTTAGCAGAGAGAGAGATGTCACACATCACCTGCTTTATCACTGGGATCTTTAGGAAGCTATCTTGAGCTGAATTAGTGGCTTCACTGCAATAATCCCAATAATTCGACAATACATTTTAGTCAGGTGGGATTGCTTACCAGCTATGCAGTACTTATTTAAGGTGGTTCTTCCTCCAGTGATTGAGGTAGAACCTTTTATTAATCTCAGGAATTTACAGAGAGCAAAACTAATAAACGTTGTAAGTTACCCATTAGAATCAGTGTTTTAGGCTTTTATTAGAACTTAAGTATGAGATTTTATGCAGTGTAACTCTGAAAAATCAAAGCTCGAGAATGGGCTCTACGGTGGTCATTGTCAGTTTGAATAGAGGGGGAAAAATGTTTTTTTAACCTCTGTTATCCCCCATTCTCTACTTGTATCGAGGCTGTGATAATGCAGCTACATTTCCAGATGTCAGCCGTCCTGCAGAACAGCAAAACACTGATGCAATAAGGGGTATGACTAAGTAGTGTTCTGCAGACCTGCTCTGCCAGTGCTTCAAGTCAACAAGAAGTCGTGTGAACAGGGGTGAGACTTACTAGCTCACCTGGGGGGTGTGCTGCCTTTATTGTCATACCTGGTGGCACAGCTTGCCTGCGGTTTTCTGAAAATATCGCCCAGCCATATCTTGAGTTACCTAAACTGAGTCAAAAAACTTTGGCACACCAAACTACTGCTTGCTGCAAAAACCTGACGGGCATTTGGGCACCAAACGCTTTGGGTATATGGGCCCCAGCCAGCCTCTTGGCTGTGGTCTGAGCAATCTCTAAACAAGCTTTACCACTTGTTTAAATAATGTGCTGCCCGTATGTTGCTAATACAGCACCTAGTCTAGCCTCTTCGCAGTTGGGGAAGTACTACTGTAATTAATCAAGCCTTCCCTTGCCTAATATTATTTTTTTTCTGACGTACCATTGCTTTGAGGCTATTGTAAACTGTCCTGCTTTTAGCAGCAGAATCTGCTGTGAGTAGTGAGGCTGTTTGACTGTGCTACTGCCTGTCGGTGATTTATTACTGAGGGCTCCAGGTCTACCTGCTCTTTTTTCAGGTGTATAAACATTAATGTCACATATGTGAGGTCTTTGTTTGAGGAATCCAAAATGCAGTACCCATTGAGTACTCTAGAACACGTTTTTTCCCCAACATATAACTTAATTGCATATTAAGCAAGAGAATTTGTACTTCGTATAATGAAAAAAGTGAGTCTGCGTGGATGATTGGCAAAGCTGCAGCTCTGATGTGGAAATCTAGCGTAGCATATGTGCCATGCATATGTGCATTTATTTTATCAAACTTCCTACATTCAGTTAAAGTCAGGGGAAGGAAAGATGCTTCACTACAGGACTAAGCAAAATGTTTGCGTGAAGTTTTTGAAATAATATAATCTGGGGATAAATACCACGGAACATATTTTCTTCTGACTAGAACCTTCGAAATCTTTGATCTTTGCTTAGTATATCAAAACGCTACTCAGCCGTGTGTTGTGAAACTCCCACAGCTTCCCTACACTCATCACATAGGCAATACAACTGTGCCACACGAGGCCTGGTTTAATAGCATTAACAGCATGAATTTTAGATAAGTTTTCTGTTTGAAGTAACCTTCTAACAGGATACTGAGTTTTCTTGAAGCTATGAGCCTTTAAAAACTATGGTCTGAGTAGTAAATTCATATCTACAGTAGATACAGTTCAATTATTTTCAGTTACCTGACAGTGTTCTAATTGTTTATCAACCACATTATCTTAGTTATAGTCTTCCTGTTATTCTTCCACCTTTTTTGCTTTGTTTCTGTTGCTGTTCTCTCTGCTGAAATCTTTCCTACTTCTGTCTCTGTGCTCTTTTATTTTGTTCTGGATCATTTTGTAGTATTCTCCTAGGGTTATAGTCTCGTTTTATTTCATACAGCTCTGGTAAACAGTAGAGCAAACATTCTCGACATTAAGCACAACAGAAATTCAGTCCCTACTGAAACAGCGTAGAAGTAATGTAAATTGCAGTAGAAACAGTTCAGAATCAGAAGCCAGGTGAATTGAGGTGCTGTGTGCAATTTTCTCTAGTGCATGTGTATTTTTATGACAGTCTCATTTTCAAGTATTTCCTTTTTTCACTTTCCCTTTTCTCTACCCTAATGTGTAATGTGTAATTCCACAGTTACACTTTCTAGTTTATGCTAGCTGTTAGGAGGCGGTTTGTTTGTTTGAAGACTGGTAGACGTTGTTCCTGCGTCAGAAGAGCTCGTAACGAAAAAAGAAAATGGACTTTGGGAAATGTAGAATTACAAAACTTTATGGATTTGTTGTGATTGAATTACTTTTCCCTTAAAAAGTGGTGTATGACTCAATGCAGATTACTCTTTATTGTCTTAAAAAAGGACAAATTGTGCTTTTGAAGAAACTACTAAATTTTGAATCCTTCTGTGTTACTAGATTTATTGCTTTGAATTTAAACTTAATGCAAAGGCTGTCTTGAGCCTAAACAGGCATATTATAATGACCAAAACAATTTTTTTTTACCAAATCAAGTATAAAATGGAAGGAGATCACTAAATTAAGTAATAGGAATTTGAGTGAATGTGTTATGTTCTCTCTTCTAGCATGAAAGGAGTAACTTCCAAATCATGCATACATTTAGCACAAGCGTAGTACAGAAGGGGAAGCTACTTTGATATGATAGAAAAATGAATCATCTAACAGGTGACTTCTTTTTTTCTTCCTTCTAGGTACTTTGGTCAAGCAAGCCTTATGGTTCATCTCGAAGCATTGTAAGAAAAATTGGTACTAACCTCTCTCTAATACAGTGTCCAAGAGTTCAGTTTCAGGTAAGCATTCTCAACAGTTTAAAACACAAGTTTCACTACGCAGATAAACAGATGTGTTCCCATTGCGAAAGATTTTAAGCAATTCTACAGTTCATTTAAAAAATTGACTAGAGGGTTCCTGAAAGCGGAATAAACCTGGCCCATCGGAGAATTAGTTTACTTCAGTTCTTTCCACCTCAAGTTCAGACTTTTACCTAATATGAATTCTTCAGCTTCTGTACTGCGTAGAATATGAATCTGTGTTGCTGTAACATGCATAATGAAACTTCAGACAAACTTTTTTTCCTAAAGAAAATGGAGCTTCTAAAATGGCACAATATAGTATTAAAAAGTTATTAATGGAAGAAAAGTTCTTTCTTAAAAAAGTTTGAAACTGATTTCTGAAAAGAGTCCTTAAAGCTAGGCTTAAGAAGCATGTGAAGATGAACAGTGTTACTTAAAAATATTTGGAAAATAAACAGCTTTATCAGAAAGTTAAAAATTAGTTCTAAGATAACATGAGTACTCTCTTGCCTTTTTTTTTTTTAATACAAGGCTAGCATTGTGTAGGTGAAAGGGGAACATGAGAGCTCTGCAGCTTTCTGATTTGTTTGCTTCTAACTTTGACTGCGTATAGTGGGAGGGTAAAGAGCAAGGGTAAAGCTTAAGGAGGAGAAAACCCTTGCTTTTTATAACAAGTTGTTCAGGAACAGATGGAAAAATGGAAGCTGTTACACATAATTTCTTCAACTCTGAGTATGCTGTGGATTGGGGGTGGGTATAAAGTTAGAGAAATCTTGTGTTTGAAACTGATGCTGGAAAGGAATATTTCTGGGACTGAACAAGGGAGAACATAAAGATGATGAATGGTGGGTGGGAATCATCACCCACACTAAGACAGGGCATTGGCTACAAAGCTAATTTTTTCACTCTTAAATTCATCTCTCTATCCTATATGAAACGTATGAACAATACTTAAATCTGAAATTATGTTAGTAAAATCAGATAGTTCGGACTATCATGGAAGCCTTTTTGGTCTGATAGTGGGGAAAAAAAAAAAAAACAAACAGGCTCTTTGCACTGTCTTAGATAATTATTTTGAGAAACTAGGGGGCCAAGCATCTCCCAGTACTGGTGGCTTCATGAAACTTTTGTTTATATTTTTTATATATATGTGTGTGTGTATATATATATATATATGTATATATATATAAAATATTTAAATACATATATGTATGTATATATGCATGCATATTGCAGGGGAGAAATTTGTGCAGGTGGGAAGGACAACAAAATGAGATGCTGGACTGAAGCTTCTGGATACATAATTCGTAGTAATTATGCTAGAAGTATGGCTCTGTGTGCCTCAGCTTTGAAAGCAAGTGAAGTCCTCCTATGATATATCTGATTTTCACTTGTAAATGCTATCCAAAGGAAGATAGTGCTCATTTTTAACAATTAGCCAAATAATGCCTTTTCTCAATACAGTATACAAAAGGATTTAGGTACTTGTAGAGAGCTGTAAGATATGTCTGGGCATTTTTTTCCAAGATACATACGTATCTTCGTCTGAATTCTGTGTTAGAACAAATAAAAAGTTGCCTTTTTTTCCTCTTAAGGAGTCAATCAGCTTTGCTTAGACTTTATGCACAGTAAGGCTAAACATTCATCTTCTGTTAGATGAAAGGGAAGGATTCTAAAAACAGAAGTACGATTGCCATAGTCGATGGAATTTGAAATATTATAATGTTGAGCCTTTAGGTGTATTAAAGTTTGTGGTTTATGCAAGGCTTTTTAATATATATTTTATAACTATTTATGAGCATTTAAATATATAAACTGCTGAACATGTAAAACTGTGATGCTAACGTCTATTTGTATGTCTTTACTAAGATTCTGTACTGAAGTTCAATGCCAGTCTTGATCATTTTTATGCTGTTGCAACCGATGCTTTCCTATAGCTGTCTCTTCCTTTCTCTTTCTTGCCAGCTTTAGCTATGTTATGAAAGGACCATGCACTGAACCTTGCTGTAAGTCACGTTATTAAAAAACAAAGCAAACCATACTCGCCTCGTCCGAGGGTGCATGCGTGTCATCAGCGTTTCTAACTTTAAGAGCAATAAGCTGTGTGTATGCTTTCATTTTCTTTCTGATAAATGGATAAGAGATATTGAAAGAATATCTCTTACATTCATTCTTTTCTCCTAGCGTGCTTTTGTTCTGCTCGTCTAATAAGCAGAGTAATAGCCTAATATTCTGATTTTTGAGGTCTGCAGCTGTTGTGGTACCTCTACGGCCTTGCTGTAGTCAACATTTAAATTAACTGCTACGTGCAGTGGTGGCAGAATTTACCATATCTGCTCTCTATAGCATGAACAAATGAAAATGGTTCATAACACCCTGTCTTTAGTTTAGGCTTATCTGTGATTTTTAGGAGAAAAAAAGTAGTAGTTAAACATCAATATAGCCTAGGTAGATTCAAACAAACCTACAGAATACTCAGAAGATTGGAGTCTAGGTAACAAGAGAGGAAGGCTCCTGTGTCCCCCAAATACAGCATCTCTGTTCTAGCCCTGTGCTTCTCCTATTTGTCTGACACAGACCTGGTAACCAAGTACAGGTCTCCTAGGGAATTGGCTTGAATCTAGCAAACATCAGAATTTACTGGGCTACTTTGAAAAATCATAGGAAGTTTGTCTTCCTTGAAATATTTCCAAATGTTTAATACCGAAATCTACTCGTAATTTGAAATTAAAGATTTTTCTTTTCTTAGAAGTTTAAAAATATTTTTTCTGCTTTCTATTTCCTGGAGCAAACAAAAAATAGGGATTCTGCTTTGACATCAGCTAAAACAGAACAGTGAGTGTTTTGTTTTCCAAAAATTCTCTCAGAAATGGATTTGAAAGCCACAGGTGCACGCACGCATGCACACGTGTATGTGTGAAACATACACACATACTAAAATAGAAAAAAAAAAGTATTTTAAGGAGAAATTCGGGGCAACAACTATATATTTATTGGAAAAGCAAGCTAGTTCCACTCCTCCTACTTCCACCTCTGCTTTCAGCTCTCTGATCCCCATTTCAGGGGCTGGCAGAGCAGTTGTCCAAGTGTCCAAGGTTGGCTGCAGGAATAGGGCATTCAGCAGGGCTGCTGAAACATCGTTCTACAGATGAGCAAAGGTTTTAAGAGATGGGTGTTGGCTTTTAACCTCTAAATTCAATTAAAAATCTTGCCTCGACTTGAAATTCCAAATGCACTGCTGTGGGAGGCCTTGTCATTTATAGGGATAGAGAAAAGAAACATCTGTATATGGGTAACAAGCAGATTCTGTTTACACATAAATACGAATAAAAAAGTAAGACGAAACTTGCATCACAATATAACAGAAGGCTTGCTACTAAATGTTGGATTAGAACTTATTTATCTCACAGAGCAGGAAACCTGGCAATGGGAAGTGCGTTCCTTACTGCTGATTTATAAGATGATTTTTGATGCAAGTGCCTGTAGTGCCTTTATTTAAATACGCCTTCAATCTTTTCACGGTAATAGTTCCTCACGTGACCGCTGCCGTCAGGAAAATGTGTATCACCTGCAAGAACTGGCTGACATGCTACAGATGCTTTTAATTGCCACTAACATTAATACAGCTGCTGTGGTCATGTACGTTTCTTTTTCATTAAAAACAGCAACAGCAAAACAAGGAGACCTCAAACAATGGCAATCCTAACGTGCAATATAGTATTCTCTAGACTGTTTTAAAGTGAGGCAGACTGTGATGGTATTAGGCACAACTGTTAATGTGATAAACATATTACCATCTGTGCTGATGCTACCTGGAAAAAACCCTGTTGTTTCCAAATGATCTGATGATGCCAATCTGCACTCCTGGGAGCTGTGAGAAAGGCTCACGCGCAAGTTGCGAGAGTACGAGGTGAAGATGACTAATCTCAATTTCCAAAGCTGTTTGTAACAGCTCCTGGGGGAAGGAAAAAAAAAAAAAAAAGAACCACAACACGCAAACAACAACACAAATTAAAATAATAAAAAATAACAAGACAATTTCTGTCTCCCTGGAACTTGCGTAGCAAAGGTTGCAACTGAAGTACCTGTGAATGTTCTTCATAAATGGTTTCACTTAATCAAGACTGCAGTCCTACTGTGCTAGGGCTGCTACAAATTCAGGTTACTGCGACCATCCCATAGTTGCTGCTCTGTTATAGTTTCCTCTTAAAGAGGTGAGTTGCCTTGAAAATAGACTTAAGCACTAACAGGACAGATCAAAGCTATCCTTAAGAGATTAAGGTACATGATACCCCCATCTCTGTGAGTATTACCAGCTTCTTGGCCACAACCAGGTAGCACGTAAACAGCTGCAACAATTCCTGTGCAAATTTGGCAGGTGGATTATATCTAGTACAAGCAACAGAGGTGCCATCGTTGCACTGGAGATAAACAACTGAAGACAGGGAACTGAGCAGAGGAAATTACTGAAAGGTATTTCAGTAGCTTTTATTTGCTGAAGTACTGAGCCCAGGCTAATCAGTAGTCCAGTGACCGAGTACACATGCCCTTGACTAACCTGGGGAAGCGGCCAATATTTCAAAGTAGATTTGAAACCATTTTGTAGGGCCGTGGTTATGGAACATATATTGATGGTCCAAATAATGATTTTTCAAATTTTCATTCTGGTTTCATGCTTAGCTGTAAATGTAAGAAAGGTTCCAGTCTCTTGAGCCTTGTTCACCCTTGGCTTCAAAAAAGCTGGTGACAGAACTGTGATGAAAAATAGTCTGTTTGTTTGGCATGCTATAAATGAGATTTTTAGCAAATAGTGCTGTTGTTTCCATCCTACCTCTCACTGAAAGTCCATGTGATTGTGGAGCTAGTAGGAGCGACTTGTTTCCTCCATAATGTTTACGCCTGAATTCTTGTACAGAAATTCTGCAAGTTGTAGAGGAAGGGGAACACATTGCAACAGAATTTCACTTTCAAAATAATACTAAATCAGAGTAAAAGTTTAAGAGGTAGGAGTAGTAATTATTGTCTCTCCTAACGATGGGTAATTAATATAATTAAAAACATTACTTGAGATAATACAGCAAACTCTTTAAGAATGTTGATGCTTGTTTGTCATTAAGGTAACAATTTGCATTGGATTTTATGTGTTAGGGCCATGTGAGGGTAGGTATAGCTAGCCTCTGACATATAGCTAGTCGGTGAAATGCGTTCAGGACCAAGCCCAGGATAGTAACAAGTGGAATGTGTTTTGTGCATGTGTGTGTTAATAGTTATGTGCAGCCTCACTAAAACCATTGGGTGAAATAGCAGTGAAACGAACTGGGAATCCTGACTCTAAAACCTTCAATCTTGTCTTTAAAATCTAGCTTACTTCTCATGGCGCAGAAGGAAACCATCCTCAGCAATTTAGAGAAGATGCAGTGGCCTCCTTTGCAGATGTGAGATGGGTTGCTCAAGAGGAAGGTGAAGTCTCTACAAGGCTCAGGTATGCTCCTCAGATCTTCTCCTTCAAGTTAGAAGCCAAGGAAAAAAAATATATAGATTCTGTCCATTGAGACTATATACTGTGAATATACTGTGAATATACTCTCAGTTAACAGAGAGCACTTCTGTGCTGGGAGAGAGGGAAGAGTGATAGAAAAGGTAGGGACTGGAAAAGAATAAGCAGAGATCAGACTAACAGGACTGTGAATGAAAGGCTGGTTGGAGAACATGTAGGAGTTTGGCTTCCTACAAGGAAGATCATGGCTTTTGTTTACGTACTTATTGCAAAGAATTAGCGTGTGACAGCTTCACACAACCTTGTCCCCACAAGAATGTCTGCTGTGGCATGGCGTGATTGCCAGCACTGATTCTTCTCCAGTTCTCCAGAGGTTGTCATTAGCATGGGGCAGGGAGTTGTAAGGCAGCCTCATTAACAGCAACAGTCCTTCGGACAGACTGATAATTGTCACATCGTTTTTCACCTTTCTGGCTAACAGTCTGTATTCTGTAGCAGAGAATTAAAAAATTATGACATATTTTGTCTTTAATCTTTATAATGAGAACTGGCAGGGAAGCATGTTGAGTGCCTGTGACCAGAATCCCTGCGCAGGTACTGTTGTGTTGGACCAGGAGCGCCACATGGCACGGTAGCCGCATTAAACACCTGGCAGAAGCGAGGAAGTTCTGTGTTGTAGCCTACCCAAGCTGCTGCTCAGCCTAGCCTGAAACAAAGGCACCGTTCTGTAGTGCAGAGGAAGTTTTTCTTCCAGCTGACCTTCCCGAGAAAGGCACAGATAGAGATTGCTGGAGGTTACGTTGTTAATTTGAAAGCACAGAGCAGATTAGTAAGGACCTAGATGCCCTCCAACAACTTGGCACAGTGAAGTTTCGCCTGATGTCCTGGTACTGCAACGTTAGTTGCACAAACTCGGGGGAGTCGCAGAAATCAAGGCTTGTTTGAGAAAAACTCTTTGTAAATTGTCTTCGATACAAAGAAAACGAACCGGCCAGTACTACTGGTGTTTGCACAGAAATGTTTTGTTTAAGGATTGAACTGTAAAGCTATTAAGTCTAATGGAGACAAGAAGGAGAACAGCTCTTTGTTGCTTCAGAGAACCTCTTACGAAAGACCTAAGACTGGTGTGTTTGCTGAAATGCCTGCACTGTGTGAAGGGGGAGGAGGGGATAGTTAGGGTGGGGTGGGGCTAAAATAATCCTGCACATAAATAGTGACCTTAGGGCAAACAGCTTGTAATGCAGCATTGTAGGTGGACTACTTAGCAGATATTAGCAGGAATATTTCAGTATGTGCTGGTTGTTACATCTATGCAAAGTATTACAAAGTGTAGCGTGCACTGAGTGTTTTCTGTGCATTTGAAATTGTTTCAGTTTCAAGGAGATCCCATAGGTGTTACTGGTAAAAGACATATTCGGGATAATTCCCTAAACACTCTTGCAGACATTTATGTGTTTTTTTTTCTTTTTTTTTTTCTCTGTGAATGCAATTTTATAAATGAAGCAACTAAAGGACAAGTCACATTTCTCCTACCCCTAGTCAGAGCAGTAGTGACAACTCAGGTATAATATTTTTCCATGGTGTTAAATTCCACTGAGGAAATTTGCTTAAAATGCCTTTGCTGCTCAGAGCCGAAAATACCCTTTCTGTTCAGCTGTTCTGCTCCTTTT
This sequence comes from Aythya ferina, assembly GCF_964211825.1. NCBI lineage: Eukaryota > Metazoa > Chordata > Aves > Anseriformes > Anatidae > Aythya > Aythya ferina. The sequence goes on from NC_140297.1 coordinate 124,620,756, forward strand.
AAGAGCCTGTAGGAGGTACGTTTTAAAGAGAGAAGTGACTGCTGGCCCCTTCCACTTCATTTTTTAGGGAGTGCAGAGAGATGGCTGCCGTAGAAAGCATCCTGTGATTGTCTTAGTTTCGGTTGCTCTCTATGCCTGTGGAGATAGCACCACCTAAATTTTAACATCCTTCATAATATTCAGCCGTGCAAGTTGTGCTGATGCTTTCTGTCAGCATTGTGAAAAATTCAGTTGTGCATCTAAGACGAGGTGGAGGTGGTCAGAGCGTGCAGGGTTTGTTCTAGCCTCAGAGCTTGGCTCTTGTGGTAAGTGTAGCACCACTGCAGATCTAATGGGGTGCCCAACCCCGAGAAGCTCACCCCATACACCCGGAGCAACAGGGCTCTGAAGCTGTATTTAGTCTAGAGCCACTCTACACATTTGGAAAAGGTTTATCCCCAGACACCATTCCTATTCTCGTGTTTGAAATAAATAAGGGAATCCTGACCTGCCTGAGAAGTTTCACGAACGAGGTAAGAGTTAAGTATGTAATCATGATCAGCAGTTACAGAGTACTTCTGTTTATATTAATCTGTTATCGTTAATCCTTATCAGTTCTACTTGAGATAAACGGTTTTAAAATGCTGTTGTCTTCAGTAAGTATTACCCTATGTTAGCTGCAGAGGCATGAAAACCCCTCAGTGTTTAACACGGCTTCAGCTTTAGTGGCTAATAAAGGAAAGCAATAGAGTTGTGTTTTCTTGCTCTTAGAGAGAAGGGAAGTTTCTAGACTCTCTAAAATTGTGTGAAGTTTTATTCTCTCTAGCTTTATTTATCGTTAGAAACCTTGAGATAAGATCCCTTCCTATTTACTGATAAGCAAGCTGTGAGCAGCACCACTAAACTGTTCCCTGTGTTCCATGCTCCCAGCACTAAAATGGAGGGCTGGAAAAGTCCAGGAACAATACAAAATATGCCATGGAAATAAGAAACTCTTCCTTCTTCAAAGGAGTCAACTACAAATGACTTTTTACAGTCTATGGGGGGAAAAAATAGCAGCATTAATTTCAACAAAAATAAAACATGCACGAGGCGGAGAAAGATTGGGGACAGGAGGGAGTTAATTCCTTTTTCTCTGGAAATCAGGGATTCCATACAAAGCTGTCAGGGCAGAAGGAGATGAAATACCAGCCAGTGATGCAAGCAGAAAGGACATGAAGTTCTTACTTAGAGGTGTACAGTGTTTTGGGGAAAGTGCAAAGAGGAAAGTGATTTGTTCAAAGACAACTTTGAAGACACTCCTGTAACTTCTGTTCCTGTTTTGTATGTAAAAGTGCTTTTGTTTCTATCTGTTAGAAAACTTTTTGAAAAAAAAATCTTTTGATATTTTTGTTACAGATCAGAAGTTTGGTCAAAAACGGCCCAGCCCCTTCCAGGTGAAGTACATCAGCGTGGAAGGTCCCCGTCCAACCAGGGATCCTCAGCAAGCCTGGCAGAAGATGAAGCAGTGTCCAGGAGCACAGTGACAGCAAACGAAGAAGCTCTGCAGAAGATCAGTGCTCTAGAAAATGAACTAGCCACTTTGAGAGCACAGATAGCCAAAATCGTAATCTTGCAAGAACAACAGAATCTGTCTGCAGGTATTCAATTTGCCGTAATCTTAGCGCAAATGAGTTAATGAGCGTGTCCTTTTTACGTTCAGTGCAGTGCTAGTTCATCTTTGTGATGCACTGCACTTCTCCACGCTGTTTTGGTCCGTTTGATAGACAGACATAGCAAACAAACCACGGAATACAGAATAGTTCTTGCAGACAACAGACCCGTCAGATTTTCTATATTTTCTGGTATTCTAAAAGTCTTTACATTTCTGTGAAAGCATGCCAGAATTCTGAATCTATGGATAAATGCAGAGTATTAACAGCTTTCAGAGCAAAGCTCTTGGTAAATGTGATAGAATAAACCAAGCTAAAAGAGCGTAACCTAACTGCTAACCCCTAAATCACCCCACCCAGTAATGAAACTGATTCTCGCATATCACGAAGTTACCATGTAAGGTGCTAGTTGTGCTTCTGGGATATGTAGCATATATCTCAAGCTTATAAAATAAACTGCAGAAAAGGAGGTGAAGTTGTTTTCTGTAGTGGTCTCTGGGATCAGGCATGTTCATAGGGAACCAGAAGAGGTGCACTGTTCCCTGTAGTAAGCAGAGTAACTCTTCATAAGTTTCTTTCCCCTTTTGCCCTCCCCTCTGACTACCATCCATCCAGTTCTAAATCTGTGATCTGCAAGGTTGAGTGGAGCTAGCCCTTGCTCCTTGGAGATAATAGCCACTCAGCTTTCATCAGTTCCTACAATCACTTAGGGAATACATTGTTTTGTTCACGTATGAAATGATACTCTGATTCTTCAGCTGTTGTTCAGTTTTTTTCTGTGAACCGATAGCAGTTACTTTATGTTTCCTTAACTGTTCAAAATCAAAACCCTAAAACAGATTTAAGGATCACTCAGTTTCATTCTTGAAGTGTAGTTACTGGACAAAAATCCCACCATAACGTACTTTTTCCTCATTCTCCCTTTTCCTTTATTAGAAAACTTACATTTTGATACGATTTTATCATCTTTACCTCCCTCTTCTGGTAGAATATGGTAACAATTGTGTAGGAATATGTATATGCAGAGTAGATTCCTGCATTATTTACCTAATTATTTATACAGACTTCATACTCTAAGGCTCAAAACTCTGATTTGGTCTGGTCTCGGTGATTTCTTTAAAGGGACATTTGAACAGAGGTTTCTTCATTTATTTACTGCTATAACGTTTTTTACCAAAAGAGCACAGGAAATTTCAGTTCAAGATAATCCTAAGAATCTCTTCAAATATGATCAGCTGTCCATCTCAAAGAGTTGGAATAAGATTGAATTTAGGCACTAGTTAAACTCTCTCATTTCCGTTTTAAAATCTTGTATGGTAACTCCTTTATTTCTGATATGTTGGAAGAACCATTGCTCACGTGGCGGACTGGCTATGACTTCCAGGCCAGTAGAAAGGCTTTCTTCCTCTCAGAAGAAACTGAAATGCTGAGAATGTTAAAATTAGGATTTAATTAAAATATGTCACGACATCCATCCCACCGCAGTAAAAACATGATTGTATCCGGAATTTGAACTGGAAATCCAAAGAACTTCTCCTTCAGGAGGATTTTTACGTCCTTTTCAGTCATGTCTACCTAACTGGTTTAGGATTGAAGATGTTATGTGATTACCTAAAGAAAGCAGAGAGAAAGCAATCAAAGCTATTGTAATCACGTTCTTACCTGAGCACTTGTGACGTATAAAGGTATTTACCAGTAAACTGACACAGAATGCGTGTTTTATTTGTAGTTGGGTTAAGTCCAGTTGCTTCAGCTGCTGTCCCTGGAGCACCACTGCCACCACCTCCTCCTCCGCCTCCTCCACCACCACCACCACTCCCTCCCCCGGGCCTGCAACGGAGCGTGTCTGCAATTGAGCTCATTAAGGAACGGAAAAACAAAAAAAATTCTGGACAGATTCCCACAGAAAATGGGCCAAAGAAGTCTGAGATACCAAACATGCTAGAAATCCTCAAGGACATGAACAGCGTGAAGCTACGGTCCGTGAAAAGGTAAGACATTTATTTATATTTGTTAACTTGTGCATTAATGATTTGTTTTTGAGTCAGAACTACCTCGGGTTAAGACAGGTGGTGATGTAACAAGAATGCAAAAGCATTCACAACTTCTCCAGCTTTGTTTTGGACTCTGCTAGAGTTTCTCATTGACTTTTCTAGATCACCAGAAGATACAAAAGCCAAAGTAGCTGACCCTACAGATCCTGCTGCATTAATAGCAGAAGCACTCAAAAAGAAATTTGCCTATCGATACCGAAGTGATAGCCAAAGTGAAATTGAAAAAATGATTCCAAAGACTGAAACAAAGACAAAGACTGAAGTAGTGCTGGTGAGTATTGTGCTTCTGACCGAACACATGCTTGGACTAAACAATAATTGCCTGGTAAGCCAGGGTAAAGCTTTCTGCCAACAGATGCAAATACCTAGGAGTTAACATCCCTGTCCACAAAGCCCTAAGAAGTATTACTGACACGCTAGGATTTGTGGCAATCACGTTTTGGTTTTGGTATCTGTTCTCAAGATTGTGTACTATTTTGGCTTGAGGTTTAAAAAGCCCTACAAGAGTTTTCTTTTTCAAACAAAAACCTCATGTGTTGCTATGAGAATGTGATATTCTTAACCGTTCAGATAGCGCATGTGCGATTCTGAAGCAAGATCCTGAAACATCAATTTCTAGGGACATAGAAAGCAAAGTGTTCAGAATGGCTGCTGGATCGTGTTGTAGGGAGTTTGTTTTAATAACTGGTGTAAGCTGAGTTAATAGTGAGTTAATAAAGTTTCTTTAAAGTGCAGGTATGTTAAATTATTTGTGAAATCTATGTCATAGTACAATGGTGTATTTCATATTGATTTGAAATTCAAGTAAGGGCTTTTTAAGCAGTGAATGTTCAAGATCTGAGTTTCTATCAACATACGCTTACTTACACAACAGGCTACTGTAGATTAGTTTTGTTAGTAAGCCATCCTTGAAGCCTCATGCTATAGAATCAGAACAAAAAAGAGATTTTTCCCTTTGTGAGTTTAGAAAAAAATGCATGTAAATATCCAAAATTTAAAGCAAACAAGAGAATAGTCTGTACTCCGGTTTTTATTTTTATTTTTTTTAGGAAAATAATACTTCTAAGCCACAAATCTCAGGATTTCTGAGTACTTCAGTTTATTAGTGTTGACTTACTTGCCTTCCGGTTTAGGCCTTTAATGGTTTTTCTGTAATATTCAGGCTGTTCTTCACAACTCCAAGGCTGTATATTTCCCCCAAATCAATTGTTTCTAGTAGCAGAGGCTTTAAGAAGTGTTGGCAATGTTTTGTTTGCACAGGAGCTTTTCACAAATTTCATTTTGAAATTTGAAGTCCATCTTTTGAGACAAAGAATCATCGAATCCTCAAAAACTAAGAAAACTGAAGGTTTTCATTTATGAAATGAGAAAATGTTGATGTCTAATGAATATCTGTTGTGGGTTATTTATCAGTATGTAACTTCTTTGCCACATCAGTCCGTTTATGCTTTACAAAGGCTTGCACAAAAACGAAGGACAAAGAACAGGAATAATCTTAAGAAACTCCTGCTAGAGCACTTGGTTGTCAACTTCTAAAGATAACAGCATCAATCTTGGTATTTTGCTGTGGTAGAGTGAAGGATCTCTAGTCAGAGCTTCTCCAGCAGATGGTTAGCTGCCTAATCTGAGTGATTGCAGCTGATTGCTGACGTTTCCCTGTACTTTGTGGCTACAATGTGGGTAAAATCTACATGAAGAGAAGCAAGTTGATAAAGGAAATGCTCTCTGCTCAGGTTCTAGTTTTACTTACAGCTTAGATGAAGAGTTTGGCTAGGTCCCTGTTGAAAGCATCCTAAATGTGTTTCTGGTTTCCTTCTCAGTTTGGACCGCACATGCTGAAGTCTACAGGAAAAATGAAGACTTTAATTGAAAAATCTTAACCTATTGAGATCACTACGTGAAAGACTGTTGAGCTGTTTTGCCCCAAATCTCTGACGTTGCAAATAGCACTAGAACCGAGTGGTCTCGTACAACGCGGAAAAACCTAATGTGAAAATGTTGAATTGAGGAACTAAACATTGCGTTTGAGGTGCGTGTTTGTATATGATTTATCAAGGGGAATAAGTTTGACCATTGTACTCAGGTATTAATTTTGTATCCAAACCTGGCTTTCTACTCAGACTTACGGGGTGGTTTTAGTTCATTAACACTAAATTATCTCTACAACATTCTTTGTGCATAACTGACCACCTTAAAACATTGTGTACATGTTAATAATGACAGCGATACACCCTTAAGTTAATCAGTCATTTGAGCTCCAATGATGACTTGCACTACGAACTTTAGTTTGATACTGATTTTTTCGTGTAAAAGTGTTTCTTTTAAACTCAGTTTTAGCAAAATTTTAGCCCGAATTAAAACTGAACACATTCTGCTTCATACTGAAACAAAGTCAGAACATAAACCTGCTGCAAAGGTCACCTGGTATGAGATATTTTAAATAGTAGCACATTCTTGGTGTTTTGTGGGTTCCCCCCCCCCCCCCAAAATGAGTTTGTGAGCTTGCAAGGGTAAGACAGCAAAACCTATCTGTATCATCTTGTGGCCAACACGAGCGCATGAAGAGTGAATCATGCTGAGGGAGCCTCTGTGACTCGTTAGTGCAATGCATTGGAAATAACCAGCAGATAGCAGCAGAGTAAAACGATTAATTAGTGTCAGAGTATGTGTTGACTAGCGTAGGAGTGACGTACAGGAAAAAAGGTACAAAGTACTGTGGGGTGCAAGTTGCCAAAATATATCACGCATCTCCGCTGTGCTGAGAGATGCTCGTGGACACCTTTTTATTCCCAGTGGCCTTTGGGTCCCTGGGTAGGATTTTAGCAGGTGGGGACTGCACAAGCCCTCACGGTCCTGTTCGCAGGGACGCGATGGTGGGAGCTGTTGCACATAATCTGTTTTCCAGGGGAGGTCCTGTGGGGATTTCCCAGAGCAGCTTCTTGCTGCCAGACCCGTACAGAGCCCGTTCACTGACCAACCAACCCCCCGAGCTCAGGCCTCTATCCACAAACTAAAAATAAAATTCAGATTGGAGAAAGCTGCTCAGCAACCAGAGCGCTGTAACTCAGCTGCACACTCAGGTGAAGCCAAGGCTTGCTCTGACTGTGGATAAACTTAGAGCATGAACGAGCCAGACTTGGCTTTTCTAAGTTTATCTTGCTACTGGATCACGTACAAGTGCCTTTTAGAGCTGCTGTTTTCTAGGAAAAGAAAAACGCAGCATGTTTTACATAGAGACAGCTGAATGGCTCCAGTTAGGTTACCGAAGATGACTGAAGCTTTGCTGCTTATAACTGGAAGGTAGATTGTATGATCAAGGAAGATGTTTTCTGGTGTGAAACTTGAAATGGTGTTAATATGTACACAATAAAAATTCCTTTCTAAATGCTTGGCCATGGGTTTTACTGACAGGCCATTAAATTTTCATGTTTTAAATGCCTTTAAAACACTTTTTTGAAAGATACTTTTGGGCTCAAGTTTTGTATTTAATGCTCTGTATTGCCACTATGTAAAATTAAAAGCAGTTAAAATAAACAAGGTGTATGTGATTGATTTATGGTACTCTACAAATGATGTCAGCCACAACAACGTGCACTGTACATTCTGCTACAGTAGTCATAAATGTTTTCTTGCTGTACAAGAAAAAATAATCACAAAGCTGTCATCAAATTATTTATTTTCTGTACCTTAATTTGTATCTTTCTACTTGAAATCTTTTATATACACATGCCACTGCTGACAGAAAAACCTCCCAAAACACAAGTATGCAAACTGAGGACATTCACACCGGGCAGATCCCTCAGACACCAGCTAAGGGCCGTATCTGTCTCCCTGTGTTAGCAAATAGCACAGCCCAACAGCAGCAGATTCACAAATTAAAACCAGTAATGATGGGAAGCTGACATCCATCCCGTAACACATTTCAGGACTCACATGGGCTGTGACTGGCTGTTAGCGGTTGTAGCGCGCTAAGTACACTCCTGGCATATTAATGCTCTTGGGTTTTGCACAAAACAATTAAGCTGCAGCAATGCTGACATCCAATGTAGAAAGAATTCTTTTTAGAAGGAATTTCTAGACCGTACTTTCAAGAAAGAGACATTTTTGTCTTAGTTCAGTCAAGTGTCAGAAGCTTCCATACACGTTAATAAATGGGATTAGAACCAGTTTTTCCAAATCCAATGCTGTAGGAAAAGCCAGAAGCTTCTCCTTAGGAAAGCTGGCGTAGAACAAAGTTACTCACAGTTTACTCCAGGATTCTGACAAGCTGCACTGGTCCCTATCAGAACAGAGCAACCTAACAATAAGATTGCAAAATGTTGAAGAGTTGCAGGTTGTTTATAAATATTCTAAGTATTGCTATATGTGTAAGTTCGTTAATTTTCATTTCTGTTAAAAATTCTTAGTAAAATACAAATATCCTGCAACACTTAGCAAAGTTTAAAGACAGCGCCTCAATGGCAATATAAACTGAGTCACATCTCCAAAAATGTGAGAATCAGGAGACATCAGATTCTGATTTTAATGGTTGTTTTCAAAGTATCTGCAGGCTCAGAACAGGTTTTATTAAAAAAAAAAAAAAAAAAAGAGAAATGAGTACTTTTCCACGCTTAACCCTGCAAATCTATATAGGCTGTAAGGAAGCTGTGCTGCAATCTCTCCACAGTGAACTACTCAAGCACACAGCTACCTCCTCTTTGTTCTGGCAGCTCCGAAGAACTCTGGCAAGTATCACCACCCTCTTACAGACAAGCTGTTAAAATAAGGCTTTTTTTTTTTTTTCCTCTTACGTCACGTTACAACCCAGACTCGCAGCACATTTAATCCTCTACTGAAGTCAGACAACAGCAAGAACTTGCACTGGCAGCAAAGGAAGGAAGTCCACGCAGGTTCCAAGAACAGTGGTTTCATTACAAATTTATTTCTTTAAACATGGCCACTTTGAGATTAATAATATTACTTCAGGGAACATGAAAGAATAAGAAACAACTTAATTTTAGAAGGGAAACAAACAGGTAAGTCAGAATTTGCTTTTGAAACAGTAAAAGGCCAAGCTCGAAGAGGCGATAAATTTTGGAGTGTTAGGAGGACTAGTAGTTTCAAATCCAAAAAATGGGCTTAGTTTTACAGTGGAAGCTCACTGCAACCTCAGCTATCTTTCCATGACTCGGTCATAACTTAAATGTACAGGAGCATAACGTGAAAAGAACTTTTTTTATTAATTAAAAGTTAACAGCAACAGGCACATATTAAAATGAATACGGCAAAGCCTTTACAAATGGCTTTACGCTGAAGCTCTCTCCCAAGAATGGCTGTTGCAACAAACTGTAAACAGAATTAATAAACAGTCTTTTACAATAAGAACAGGGAAATACAAGTGAACTAAAAGAAAGCACCAGTTTCTCAAATCAGATTACAGTTGTGCTTACTGTACTTAAAACAATGTAAAACAAATTACAAAAATGGAATGTTTTAAGTTTAAAATTAGTCCTTTAATTTTGTCCTAAAAAACATTTTCTCCTTTTCCCATCAAAACCCCATTAGCGGGTAATGTTTCAGTAGAGGGAGGAATAAGTAAACAATGCACTTTTTTTTTTTATTTTTTACCTTTTTTTTTTTTTTTCAAATCAAAAACAAATTTGGTCACTTAGCTTTGTGCATAGTTTAAGGCATCTGTAGCAATTTGTTACAGTTTCCTCCCCGATGTGGCTGTTCATGAAATTTGTCACATTCTAAAAGAATAAATTAAAAAAAAAAATAATAAAATGTTGCCGTTCAAAACCCTTCCCAGCTCCCTCCCCGCCCTCCCCCGCCCCAGACATACTCACACACCCACACGTACACACACGCTGCAGCGAAAGGGGCATTTGTACCCTTGTTCTGAAGGACACGCTTCCCATCCCACTTTATTTCAGATTGGCAAATACCCTGAGCTGATTATGGTGTTTAGACATTCCACCTTTTTCTTGCATGTGCAGTTCAAGTGTACAATGGTGAAAACAACATGCGATGTTTTCACTGCAGAATCGCAATGCAGTTCAGACGCTTTCCCCCCCCCACCCCCACCCCTTCCCTTCCCCAATTCAGAAGTGTTTTCCGCTTTTAAAAAACTGCATTCCCATACAGCACTGGAGTAAAGCTTGGCTGTGCTCTATGATGAATGCTCAGTTCCCAGTGCACAAACAAAATTATGGCAAATGGGAGGCTTTTCTGGCATCCAAAGAAACAAGAGCTGCAGTCTCGGATTTGATCTTTTTCGTTTAAAAAAGCAAAAAACCCAGGTTAGTGGTTCCTTCACAGCCATGCGCAAAGGTTAAGTCTAGAACCAATAGTTTCAGAGTACATTTGTAAACATCAAGTCTTGCCAGAGGCAGCAGAGGATGGGCACTTCACATTTCCGTATTAAAACAGGGACTGAGTGGAAGGTATGCTTTGAACACATTTATGCAAGTCTTGCTAGATTCCAAGAAAGTGGAACAATCCATCTCAAGTCTTAGATTTGAAGACCGGATTTCAGATTTCACAAAAAAATAAAACCAAACAAAACATGTGGCACAATGAAGCTCTCGTACTGTTCCTTCAAGGCTCAGTCACTGCTGTGCTTTGCATATTCAAGGTTCCAAACGAAAACCAACTGAGGCATATGCATATTGCTCTATGTTCGGATCTTGCAGTTAAAAAAAATCAGGTTCAAATGGTCTGTGTCAAAGGAAAACTTGGAAATAAATAATGCTGGCATCATTTTACCATTTTACCAAAACCTCGGGCAGACAAGTATCTCCTTTAATCCAGCTGTGCAGATACCAAGAGAAGAGGCAGTTTTGTCATGAAGATTGAGGTCAGGACAATCGAGGTTCCTGAGGTAATATGTCTGAGTCCATTTCCTCAAAAGCGGGATCGACGTCATCACCACTGCTAGACTGTTCTCTCTGCACTCCCTTCCAGCTCGCCTTGTTCAGTCCCAGGTGGCCAAGCATCGTCTGCGACAGCCTCGTGTTCGAGAACCGGGCCCACTCCCCAAATAGTGGCTCCACTAAGTAGGTCATAAAGCCTTGGAAGACAAGCAAACAAACATACCCAAGTGAGAAAAAAAATAAATTAAAAAAACAGGAGAAAAAACATTAAACTTTAATAAAATTCAGTAAGAAATTAAACAATGCATCAGGCTATTCAAATACACATTTAAAAACTCATTTGATGTTTAAGGCATCTTTACTAAATTTTAAGCATCTTTACTAAATTTAATTTTTTAATTTTAAATCCCTCCATTTTTTTTTTTTTTTTTTGAGAAATCTCTCAAAATTTTGAGAAATCTCTCAAAATACAAAAGATTTTACTGGTCAATCAGAAGAACAGCATTATATTGGAATAAATTACCCTGCTAATTTCAGAATGACCAAATGAAGTAAATATTTGGGAGGGGCTGTGAATCTAAGCATCAGTAACTAAGTCATAAAAAATACATAAATCTTTCATTTAGACATGTAGATTTTTTTTTTTAGGAAATTGCCCCATAGGTGATCTGAACTACATTACACAGGGGAAAAAAAAAAAAACAGCAAACAAATAAAATGAAAACCTGGGTTCTTTTCACAATATAAAGCTGATTAAAAATACAATTAGACTGATTTTTAAACAAAAAGGACACAGAACACCAACAGATAAATATTTACATTTGTGTTCGAGCACGTGTATATGCACCTATTTATAGGATCTAATTTCCATGAACCAAAAATTGAATGGTAAACCTACCAAAACTGGGCTTGCTTAAATCTGTTAATTACAAAAATGTATCATTCTCTAACATTCTAAATCAAAGCAGTGCAGCTGATCAAACGTTTTTTTAAATCTTTAATTAACTTCAAGCACTCGTTCACAGTAGGTTTGTGGTTAAATTTATTGTTCTCTTTACTATTTTTAACTGAGTCCTATTCAATCTACATAAACAACTTCATTAAAACAAATAGGAAAAAAAAAAAGTAAGCCCTTCAGCTATTTCAAATTCAGCTGAAGACAGCAAAAAATAACAGAATGGCTTTTCACAGTTCTCCATCAAATCCCTGTCCGCCACCCGACGTAAGGCAGTTTTTAAAAATGAATGCAGGCGTTCCAGAAAGCAAACTCCAGAGAGCTGGAATTGTTTTGCAGCAACCTCAAAAGGCACCAGCCGCTGCATGGGCAAGGTGACAAAACTTCTCCTCTTCTCAAGCTGGTCACCCCAGATTAGGAAGCCACCGGGCAGCAGCACAGGAAAAGTAACAGAGCTGCCTCCCGTGCTCTCCCCATTCTGTGAGGAAACAGCGACCTCAGCCTCCGGGACTGTACAGAACATTTCATAAATACTACATTCAAGGGAGAAATGAGATAGCAAATTAAATAAATCAAAAGAAAAAAAAAAAAAAAAAAGCTCATTGTTAAGAAGTGCTGCTATACACAAAGACCAGGTACAGCTTCCAGGAAATGTATGGAAAAGATACATTCTTTGATAGGCATCCTGAAAGGAGTCTACTGAAATAAAGTGAATTGCAGTTACCAATCTGGATGTTGGCAATAGTTTCTGTCTGTCGGTCACAAAGTGGACTCACACCCAAGTGATATTTTTTTTCAATATCTCCTAGAGAAATAAGAGTATAATAAAACTGTTAAGTCACCAGGTCCAATACTGTGTATGTTGATCACACAAGCAGTAGTTCAAGAAAAACATCAGAGGTTTCCTGATGGATTAACATGAAAAACTCCTGGACTGCTGTAGAAACAACAAATTGAATTTCTCTTGCTTTAGCCCTCAGAAATTTCTTACTGAAGAGAATTTATGGTTCTACTTCCACGTAATCTCCACCTAGTAATAAGTTTCACATGCTTAGCACCAAATAAAAGTCAGTTCTCCATTTTTCATATCTATGCAAACTAGCATTTCTCAAATCAAGGCAGCTAAACTAGCCTTCAAAAAAAGCTCAGTTTTAGTTATTAAAATTATTCAATAATAATGGATAAAAATAATTTGTTCCACTTGTCAACTAAAAGCTTTATTAGCTGCTTATCACATAGTTAAGGCTACTTACATGACTAAAAATCTCCTTCCTCGTTGTTCCTGATTACCAACAGGTTCTCACAGACAAATAAATTTTAAATATGGAATATCTGGCAAGAATATATTTCACAATTTACTGGAAATGTGTAAATTGAACCTAATTATTTATGTGAAGCACCTTCCCATCTGAAGGATCTATTGAGCCAGTCATGCCACATTCAGATTCTAAGCAAATTTTTCACCAGGTTTCAGTTCCACGAACCATTTGCAAGAAATACAACCCAATAAAGAAGAAAATCCCACACTGTACTGTAAATCTCTATTAGCACTAAATATAAATCACTATTTATTTGCAGGCAGCTATGACTCACGATTGCTCTCTCCGCAATATAAATACATTATGAACTAACAGATACTTTACTGTTACTTGCCTTGATGGAAGAACTCCTCTGTTACTTTTTCACTCCACTGCTTACTCAGCTCCCAAGTCCGACATGGGTTACAAATATCAGCACACTTCAAAGCCATCTAGTAAAGTAATATACACCGTTAGGTCACCCTGCCTACCCCTTTCTCTCCAACAGCAACATCCTTAATTACCTATTTCCTGGCAGCAGGCATTTTAAGTTTTGTAACTCATAAACCTACCTACCATTTGTGTTTCCCTCAAGTTTATGTTCCATGATCATACTTAAAAAACACTCAGGAAACTATCAGATCTCATTATCATTTCTGAGCAAAACGAAAATTGAGTAGAGTCAAAGAATTTCAGAGACACTACATTTAGTTTATTCAGTAACACAGGACACAGCAATGAATTCAGATAAAGAAACATCAATATAGGCAAACAGGATTTTGCCTTTCTATCTCTGAAGTTCATGTATTTACTAATGGTTTGCACAGGAAAGAACTTCTCGTCTGTCCATTTTCCCTTACAGTCCACACAATGAACCGAGCAATAAAAATCTGTATGAAGTTGAAGCTGATGCTATGAAGCCGATACACAACAATAGCGCTTTTTTTTCCCCCTGAAATACATTCTGACAAAGCATTTCACAGTACTGAGACTACACTAGAGTCATCAGAAGAACTAATTCTTGTCTTGAAGATGCATTTCTCCTTGGTTTAGTACCTCTGTGTTACCTACCAACATGTGACGTTGCTTAGGAGAAGTAATGGGAGAGAGAGAGGGAACAAACTTTTTGCAATGAAACAAAATCACTAAGGGTATTTACTAAGGGTATTTCTACTTCCTTTTGAAAGTATAGCCCAGAACTAGTAGCATTTACCACTTCAAGTTGTTTTTGAAGTAAGCAACCATGTTTTCAAAAATATTAGCAAAAAAAGGTCACCTGTAAAATGAAGTGACGATGGTTCGCGTCCTCTAAGCATAGGTCTCCTCTATCCAAGTGGGATCGGAACATGGACAGATACTCATTTTGCTGACTGATGTCTGTGGCAAGAATGAGATCACCTATCTGGCTTTCCATCAGCTGCCTGTAGTAATTAGCGATACCAAGCATTCAGACAGCATAGCAATTAAGAACAGCAGCCATCACTACATCTACACATCATCTTTGTCATATTCATTATGATACAAATTCAAGTCACAAGCTTGCTGATCAGTATTTGCACAGGATGGTTTCTTTTTTGTTTGTTTTTCTCTCTTCCTACAACATCCATAGAGATATCAGAGCATTTCATCAGCAGCTTTCAGGAAGATTGAAATTGTTTTTAGCTTTTCTGTTTGTTTTTCCTTAAATATGCACAAATTGTTTAATGAATATTGATTGTTACAGTAGGTGAAAAAGGTCTATTTTAAACTGCAATTGCAGTGACAGAATGAGAAAAAGCTGCCAAGTTTAAAATAATTTAATATAAACAGGTGCTTGACTGCATGAACACACCCCTTCAGTGTGCTCACAGTAGATGTTATTTCCCAAATATCACATTGCACCATGAACTCCCCTACTCCAGTAGCATGGTATCCGATAATTCTTAAAATAGATGTGAATGCAAAATTTAAATTAGGAGCTGCCACACAATAATTTATTCTTTCTTAAGTGGCAGCTAACTTGCATCTTAAACTAATCTATATTATTTTGTATAAAACGTACCTGTTTTCCAATGACATATGTGCAAATAAACCAGACTCTCTCAGCAACCCCACTGCTGATCTCCAGTGATGGTTCTCCAATACTGAGGTATTCTGGAAATGAAAGTGATACCACAGATGTCAGTGACTTTAGGTCTTAGAAGGATTGAATAGCTTCACACTAAGCGCTGTACCACAGAGGGGGGTTTGGTTGGTTGGTTTTGAAGTGGATTAAAGCTCTCTCATCCTGAATACTTTGATAGCTTGCACATTTTTATCCCAGTGGCATGGAAACATCTCAAATTCACACCTACAACTAGCTAAAGACATCGCAATTTATATTCCTTTTCTGTACTCCTCAGGAACTCTCCAAATCTGTTTTTCACAAGACAACCAATTTTCTCCTTACCTTATACAAAGTTGCTAAGTAATGGTTTGTTTTAATTAGGAAAGGTTGATTAACGCCTGGGTGATCCAAATCATGTGTGGCAGCTGCAATTAAACTGAGCAGAACATCCCATGGAGTTAAGGATTGGGAAAGCTGTAAGATAACAACAACAACATGTAATTCTGTCAGCAACACAAGTATAACCCCCTCAAATAGGTGCACAGGTGTCACATTTTTTCTTTTTTTAGTAATTTAAAAGCAAATAGGAATTCTGAGGCAATTTAGTGATGTAAAACCAATATTCTATTGATTCCCAAGTATTTTGCAGAGGGAAAAAAGCTACAAAAATCTCAATGGTTTAAGCATTCTTCTTTCTGAATGTCAAGGTTCAGTCTCGGAAAATGCTGGCACAGAAAATGTGACTTTTTAGTTGGCAATGAATTACTATTTCTAAACAGATCCTGTTAAAAGCAGCAAATTCTTAAAGCGAGCTTTCTCTCATTTACCCAGCCTGTCTGTATGCATACAGACTGCTTTAAATACATACTATATTTTTTAAAAATACCGTCACCTTAGAAGGAAGAAGCTAACACTTTAGAAGCCTTAGGAACTGTTCAGAGCAGATTTCTACTCTTTTGCACAATTTTATTTCAAAGCCTACTGGGAAAAGAACTGAAGGAAGAAAGTCTGCTGGAGATAAATATTTTCGAGAAGCACGTGCCTGTTAATTAACTAACTCAGCATGCAACTGCATGGTCTGCTTTTCACTGTTCTTATATATTCTTCCCGTTACTACTTCTGGTTGGGAAGTTTGGGTTAAACTCAGTATGGATGTCTAGCTGGCATTAAAACAAAGGACAGTAAGACCCATACAAAAATGAAATGTAGCAACCCCCCTGCAAGGACAGGAGTTTATATTCCCTTCTGCGTTTGCCATCTATCATGCCTCATATGTTTACAATGCTTTTGGG
Source organism: Aythya ferina (assembly GCF_964211825.1). Taxonomy (NCBI): domain Eukaryota; kingdom Metazoa; phylum Chordata; class Aves; order Anseriformes; family Anatidae; genus Aythya; species Aythya ferina. The sequence continues at coordinate 124,636,926 of NC_140297.1, forward strand.
TACAACAGAACCAGTAGATATGTATGTTCCCAAAAAGTCCATACCAGAAGCATTACGAAACTTTCATCATGAGTATTAAATAAAAAAAAAATAAAAATGCTCAGAGCCTCCAAACTGCATGCCATAAATATAACTGACATGCATCAGTTCTGCAACCTGTCTTACTTCCACAACAACTGATCTGAGAGGAACACAGAAACAGTGGGACAGTGGGTAAAGAGCCTCTGAAAATGTTCGTGGAACCAGCACTTAGCTGTTTTCACTTCAGAAACGGAATAAAAAGGCATTGTCTTCAAAAGAATACCAAACTATTGATAATTGGCATCAAGATAAATATCTCACCCTAGCTACAGAGTACAACAGGTTGCATTGATTTAATAAAAAGGACAGGATTTGTTGCTGAGGATTGTGTACCCTCAGCAAGCTTGCAGGTGACACCAAGCTGAGTGGTGCAGTGGATACAACAGAAGGAAGGGATGCCACCCAAAGGGACCTGGACAAGCTTCCTAAGTGGGCCCACATGAACCTAATGTCCACCAAGTCCACACCACAGTGCTGCACCTGGGTCAGGACAATCCCGAGAGATGAGCACAGACTGGGAGAACTCACCGAGAGCAGCCCTGCAGAGAAGGACTTGGGGGTTCTGGTGGATGAAAAGCTCGACATGAGCCAGCAGTGTGTGCCTGCAGCCCAGAAAGCCAACTGCATCCGGGGCTGCACCAACAGAGGAGAGCAGGGCAAAGGAGGTGACTGTCCCCCTCTGCTCTGCCCTGGTGAGTCCCCACCTGGAGTGCTGCGTCCAGGACTGGGGTCCCAGCACAAGGATGTGGGGCTGTTAGAGAGGTCCAGAGGAGGGCCATGAACACGCTCAGAGGGCTGGAGCACCTCTCCTATGAGAGCAAGACAGAGAGCTGGGGATGTTCAGCCTGGAGAAGAGAAGGCTCCGGGGTGACCTCATTGCAGCTTTTCAATACTTAAAGGAGGCTTATAAAAAGGATGGAGAGCGACTCTTTGCTCAGTCAGATAACGACAGGACAAGGGGGGATTGTTTTAAACTAAAAGAGTTAAACTAAAAGAGAGTTTAAACTAAAACAGAATATTTAGATTAGAGGTTAGGAGGAAACTCTTCACTCAGTGGGTGGTGAGGCCCTGGCACAGGTTGCCCAGGGAGGCTGTGGATGCCCCATCCCTGGAGGTGTTCAAGGCCAGGTTGGATGGGGCCCTGGGCACCCTGCTCTAGTGGGTGGCATCCCAGCCCATGGCGGGGGTGTTGGTACTAGATGATCTTCGAGGTCCCTTCCAACCCAAGCCGTTCTGTGATTCTACGATTTATCCCTGAAATTGTCTAGCTTGCTTACAACAGACTGCCAGCAATCTAAGTAATATGAAGCAAACACTGAACTAGCTCACTCCTTGAGGTCTGTCACGCTGCATGTTTTCCCTCTTTGCTTTTCTTAAAAGGAAGAAAGAGCAAAGCATACTCTTGATGTCTTGCTATAATGTGCCTTCAGCAGAAGCATATTATTCATTAACATCGAAGATGAGCCAAACAAGAGTTTATACAGTGGAGAGAAAAAAAAAAAAAGAAAAAGGTAAAAAGAATCATGAATATACAGTTTATTATTGCCAGCTCTGACTCAGGCTGCAATTCCATGTAAATGTCTTTGGGCACAGCTCTATGCTAAACAGCTGCAAACTTAATCAATTTGCTCATCTGGTTCACAATGAAGTCACACAAAAGACAATGCCAGCTCAAAAGAAAAAAAAAAAAAAAAAGAAAAAGCACACTACTAAGTGTGAAAACACAGCCTCAGCAACATGGAGATCTTCCCTTTTCCCCTTTTTGTGTTCCTGTTCCACCACCTGTTCAAAAAGTGGGTTTGGGGTTTGAGGGAAAGAGGCTGTTGTTGCTTTTTTGTTGTTGTTGTTGTTTTTGTTTTTTTCTTTCTTTAAAAGGAGTGTATGTGCACATACAATACACACATGTATGTGCACACAAACCACTTATACACATACAGAAATATCTATATTGCTATATTTACATGTGATGTAAAATTGAGAATGCTCTCCCTTACCTTAGGCTCTTGTAAATAACAGTGCATGGCCTGAGTCACATCAGCAGCATGAACTGCATTATGATAAGGATTTTGACTGTGATAATCTTCTTGAACCATAACTGCAGGAAAATAACAAATATCCAAATTTAAATAAAATAGCAATTTTTCCAAGTACCATTTTATGTCCTTGTTAGACACAGAAATATGCAATATCACAGGCTACACACACATAAAAGTGTCAAAGTCAATAAATTGCCAGTTGAACTAACACCCGGGTATAACAGATTTGTATGTGAGCAAACTGTATTTCCTAAAAGAAATCAACTACATGTAAAGTCATCTCAGAGCAAAAATTATACAACTTGAAGTCAGTATATCATTATCTGAGGTACTTTGACTTTAAGAACTTTCCAGGAAAGTCTCCCTTTGAAAGCCTCGCCTGCCTGAATGTTGAGGCATCCTGGAATACAAAATGAAGATACTATTAAATGGAGCATCAGGATGGCTTAATATCATGCCTTCAAAGCAGAGGAATTAGGCAGAGTTTTATTGCTGTATCAAGTGCATTTCTTTCTCCTTCTGGACAGCAGTTGTGGGAAGACACCTCTACATAGTTTTCTATGGGCATTTTCTCATACTTTCACTCAAAGAAATTTAAGCCCATGCACAATTTAGAAAATAATTTAGACCATGGTCTGATTAACCTCTCCTAGATTCAGTATTTCCTATTTAACTTCTTCCTTGCTTTGCTACTCTCTACTCCATCTACCTGTCTTTTAGCCCCGTAAGTAGAATATTTTATGTAGTTAAGCTAATATGGACATCCTTTAGAGTACAAGAACTGTAACATTTAAAAGGATGAAGGGGGAGAAGATCTGAAGTACAGCAATCAAGTTTTATTCCAAATTGCAGAGTTTTGCCTGATGATGCATTAGTTCTTTCACGTAAACTTCAAAAGAACATTTTCCTGGCCAACTACAGCCTGTCATTCCCATCCAAATCTCTTTTCCTACTCTGTGTACAAGCCAGCCCCGTCCATATAATTGTGACTGTAATGTTAAAAGTATTACTGCCATGGTATTTCTGAAGATTTGTGGCTCATGAGAAGTTAAAGTGCTGTAACCATTGTGTGATCTCAAGAGCATCCAATGCATAGTTGACACCTCACATGGACTATAATAACGAAAAGCATCTTTGCACTCCATTAACCTGAGGCAGAACTCCCTTTCAACATATTTTTCATGTTCAGTGCACAACTGAAGAGGTCCTTGGTTTAATCCTCGATTTTTATGGATTCAGAAGCTGGTCCTGTTTGCTTGAAGTCCACAATTTTCCTAACTTACTTTAAGAAAGTAGACCTAGGATAGTATTTTGATTGTGGTTTGCCAGAATTAGAATGGCACAATATATGCACAAAAATAAAACGTTAAGGTCCCATCAAGGACTAAATTTAGATTTCTCTCATTACTAAAAAAAAAAAAATCCCAATAAGTTCTCAAAGTGGATTTAGTGTGGCACCAGGGAACACCTGAACTGTCTTAATCTTCTTGAATTTCAGATTGCTTTGGAACAAGGTATAAAAGGTAGCAAAAGAATGATTTAAGTTCATGCTAATGAGCTGTATTTGGAAGAAAGGTTGCTTGATTGCACAGATGGGCAGGGACAGAGCTAAGAAACGTTTTTGTTACTGCTGTTAAGCAGAAGGCATCAACAAAAACAGGAAGGTGGTGAACTTCAATGCTAGAATAAAAAATTGCCTTCTTCCACAGTCTGTTTTAAGTAAAATAATCTTTTGCTAAATCTCAGCTAACCAGGAGATAAGCAAGGTGACAAAGACAAAACACAGTTACAACTTCAGTGGCTTAAGACCAGATTTCTACAACCACTTTCTCACACTGCATTACATCAGTTCTCAAGGTCAGCTGCTCTGCCTTTTTAGAGCTGGGGAGAGTTGAGTCTGCTTTAAAACAACAATAAAGCCATGACAGAACCGATAAAATTTGTGAAGTAGAAGGAGAATTCAGTGACGAAAACAAAAAGTATTCCCTTACTTGAAAGGGGAGAAAATCCTTCTGAATGTGGTTTCTCCTCTCGTTAAATGACAAGCTTTGGAACCACAATATTGTTTTCTCTGAAGCCATGAAAGCCTGCTAAGAGGGACCTGAAACCTTTCTCCTGCTCTGTTAAAAATCAGCATCCCACTCCACAAAATTAAGTAAAAGGCACCACCACACAAGAACCAAATGAAGGACACCTCACACTAGGGTCTGTCTGTGCTGTGAGGATGCAAAAAGACAGCTCTTTAGCTGTCGAGTGGAAGTACCGCTTGGTTTGAATACTCCATATTTACAAATCTTCCTACTGAAGCACTGCACTGCCACAGGCCCAAACGCCCTCATAACATTGTCTTGCGCTCTGTCCATGAAGGCAGTATGTCTGCAGTACAATGAGTATTTGTACAAGGGCTTGAAAAGCAAGAGGCAGCATCAAATTGGCACTGTTAAGCATTGCCAACATGGGTATGAGCAGCATAGTTAGGAAACTACATTGAGAACTGCAGAAATGGAAATTAAAACCTAACTGAAGACAAAACCAAAGAAAGGAGCAGTCTATCCTTTCTCAATAAAAATGCCACATGAATGAATTCACATATATTACTGATGATTTAGATTTAACAAATACAACACAGCATCTGCTATGAAGTTACTCAGCTTGTCAATACTTGCTTGATTTTAACAGAGATTTCTATACTCACAGAAACTTTGAGAGATTTTCTCTCAGTCAATGTACTTCAAATCACTGTACAATCTGGACTGGATCAGTACTCTTCAAACCTTATAACTAAACTATAACCAGCACTTCAATTAAAGTATAAAAATGCGGATAAACAGCAATATTCATCATAATAAAAAGCTGTATTTACCCAAAAATCTACGAAGTTTCATCGTATCTAACTGGAAGTGTTCAATTAGTCCATGAAGATTAAACAGATGAAAGGTTAAGCTGACTAGACTGTTTCCTAAAAATAAGATGAAAATACTAATTCATTGGAAGTCATGAAATCAGTGACTTTCACAAGAAATGTACTTCAAACAAATTGGTGACAAAAATTACACAAGCAGATTTCTCTACACCAACTTAAGGTTAATATTTAAATTTCATTGCATAACAAGATTCCATCAACTATCTCCTGTAGCAATCACCAATACTGTCCACTGTCAGCTGATAAGAGGAAAATATTACCAAACATTAAAAAAAGCAGAGTTTCACTGTGCAAATCTGTTAAAGCAGTATTCAACTTTGTGGTACATCGCATCACGATTTTTATAAATGGACACACAGGTTAAAAAGGAATACCAGAACAGTCAGGCAAACATAAAAGCCAGTCAACACTGTTAACTTGTGTACATTGCACATGTGCAATCTTGTGTCTTTTCTTTGTGAAGCCATTCCTTACTCAACCCAAAAATCAAAGAAAAAATGTTTACATTTCTCTAGGAAATGTATACTATTACGAGCTTACAATGTACTTTGCCTATTCACAGCTATAATATTACAATCACTTGCAGTGACAAAACAAATAGAACTGCGCGAGCCAGGGAAATAACCTGCACGCTTACTGTTTACTTGGAACAGCTTGCAGATTATTTGTATTTACTCTGCAAACAATATGTAACGATGGATTACTCAGCTTTGGTACATTTACTCTGACAATCTTCATTTAGCAGGAATTAGAGAACGTAGCATGGGCAGAAACTGAGGTACAAAAAGACAAAGGTGTCTGCTAAATCTGGCTTATTACTAGGCTTGACACGTGCATGCCACTTCCTCGCAGTAAGATACACAGTTCTTCAAAGAGCATTTACTGAGTAGCTAATTTCTCACAGGCTCGTCCAGGGCAGCTCATCCAGCAACGCTCTGTACACAGCATTCTCCTCTTAAAAACTTTCAAGAACAAGACTGCCTGTTCAAAACGTTATCCTAAAATGATTAAATTAAAATGCAAAGAGGATAATATAGAAAGGCTCCCACAATAGAAGCTGCAGTGAGAGTAACTAAAGGGTATCCAAAAAAAAAGCGTATTTAGGATAGAGAAGGCCCCATATAGAAAGGAGGACTTCAGTTTATCGTGAGTATTCTGATCTGAAATAAACTATGCTTATAAACAATTTAGCTTGCGCACCCAAGTTTTTTCATTCAGTTAATCAGAACTTATAATTACCTTATATCAGAACTTACATGTATAATTACATCCTATCTGCAAGAATCCCCACTGTTCTCATTTTTACATCCGTGCTTTGCATTAAATGAAACTGTGAGGACCCTACTTTTACTGTAGGTTAAGTCAAGCATCCTTTTAACAAAACAGCAGAGAAAATTATCTTTTGGTGCCATGTTTTCCTTTCTGAACTTCGTTTCTGTTTCCTCCTGCCAAACTTTAAGCACACTGACTGCATCTCTGCTACCAGCTCCTCTTGACTGACGAAAGAACTGCAGCAGCTGCTCTTCATTCGCAGCCCAGGCTCCAAGAGCTTTCCACACTGGCACACATGCCTGTCTCCTTGGTGTTGGACTCATCTCCTCCTCCCATTCTATTCAAAATCCAGTTTCCATTGCTGCATATTATAACACAAGACTTCTCCCTATCCACTCCAGCAGCCTTTCTCCCTTCCAGCACATTTATAAATCTCTTTTCTAACTGGCTGTCTACTAAAAAAGTAGTAATAGTCTCTAAAGGAATTAAAACTGTTCTACCCAACATTCAATTAACCCAAAAAATAATTTGTTTAGTGAAACTGACCTTTTGGACACAGACATGTAAATTAACAGCATTCCATAATTAATAAAAAAAAAATTACATTAGCAAATTTAATTGTCAATGTATATCAAATTACTACTTACAGCACAAAAAGAGAGAACAGCACCTGCAAAGTACAATGGCCTCTGCTACAAATCAATGATTATTATCAGTACTCACAGTAATGGCATTTTAAGAGAGTGGCAAGGCAAACTAGAATTTAGATTAAGGACTATTCAATCAAAATGGTACCTGATGAAATCTGTGTTTTTGAGTGAACAAACAATCACATCACAACATAAGAGCAACAGCTAAATTATGCTAAGAGATAAAAACATGAATGAAATAGAAAAAGTAAACTCACCATTTGTCAGTCTATCGAAAAGAAAAATATCAAAATTCCAGTTTCCAACCTTCTCCAGCATACACTGAAAGAAAACACAAAAGCTGTAACTTTGTTTTCCTCAGCATATGCCTATCTTCCCATAGCCCAGAGGAAATATTTATTATTTCAGACTGATATACATGTAAATCTTAAGAATCTCTATATACAAAAAATCGTATTAAAAATGATTGCCTGATTACAGGAAAACTTTAGCATATGTGCCTCAAATTACAAAACTGAAATATAAGAAGTGTCTTAACAGTATGGGTCTGAGATCTCCCCTTCATACTCTTAGTCATTTGCTTAAAAGAAGTGACACAATTTTAAAACAATTAGGTTATAAACAGAAGCAGTATGACAGAGTAACTCTGTTTAGACACAAAAAGTTGAGACATCTTAAAGGCCCACACTTGACATTTCACGTAATCTTTTTAATAGATGTATGGATCACAAAACACTATGATGACTTCCAACGTTTTGTTTCAGAATCTTTTCCAGATTTTTGCAATGCATTAATAGTTACCCCGTGAGTAGTCCTTTATGTTAATTTCTCTCTTTCCCTTTTTGTTCATATAGAAGAAACAGTATCTACATTTTTTTTTTTTTTACTAGGAATATAAAACAACCTTGTAATTTCTTCCTAATAATCTTGCTTTTCACTTTGCATCTCACTGGACTAGCACTTCGCAGCCACTCCACATGAACTATTTTTTCCACGAACATAGATGAAGAGCAAAGCACATTCTAGTCCTCAGAGTCTGTTTTAAAATTGATACTTGCTTTCTCATGTTCTCATTAAATTAGTAGCTGCTTTGTGATCCTGTTACTATGTCCTAGTTTTTCCTTCACCAGCCATTAAAACTGAGCTACCAGAAGAAATAAGCAGCATTAACAAGATGCTGCTGTTAAATTGCATATATATTTTTAAATTCATCCACAAAGTTATCAGGTTCTTCCTATACTGGAGCCTGATTACACTATATAATATCAGACATGCTGTATTTTAACGATATTCTTTTTCTGCATCAAGGTTCCTACCAAAAACCATTATACACAACCGGTAGCAAGACCCAGCCTTTGGGCTCTCAACAACCTGTAAACTTTGCCTGCTCATTCCCCTTCGGCATCCTCTGTCACCAATTCACCAGCCCTTTCTTTATCCAGCTAACAAATTGTTAGTATTGCCTCTCTTCCCACATGCTTTACCTGTCCCATAGCACAGGCATATTACAGCTATCATACTTTTCTAGAACTGCATAAAAAAAAAATGTCATTTTGATGTAATATTCTACTGATAACTTCAATTACTACATTTTATTGAGCCTGCAGTAGTAGTCAGTCACTCCTTCAGATAGTCATTAATGAAATCAGACTAAAAAGGGGAGGGAGAGAAAGAAATTGCCCAAATTGTTCCATTACATTTCTTAAATACAGACACATTCTTCTTCACTTTTTCTTCAATTATTATGGTGATAATATATCCTTGATTCACTAGATTTTTTTATTTTTTTTTTAAACTGCAAACCACATAAGTTCTAAACAATATCCCAGTAAACTCAGGGGAGGTGAAGGAGTTTGTCAGAAATCACATAACATTGGCTGGACCTTATAAAGTATTTGCAAAACATACATGCACACATAAAAATAGATGCTTAAAAACCTGCTTCCTTGCACTGCCTCTTAACATGATGGTGCTATATGCAAACAAACATTTTAAAGACACGCTTGATAAAACCAAGATAAAAATTAAGCCACCAACCTTTGCTTGTCCATTATAATCATCATCTAAAATGTTTGAAGAGTTTGGAACAGTGATACCACGGAAAAAACGGGAAGATCTCAGGTATCGCTGGAAACTAAGCAATCTTCTCACATTTCTTGCAGACACAGACACTTCAATTTCAGAATTTGCTATTAAAAAAAAAAAAAAAAAAAAAAAAAAAAAAAAAGAAGAAGAAGAAAATAAATACTCTCTCTAAAAACACTTTACCAAGAAACACTGTTCAAGGAAGTCTGGTAGAACAACTGCACAGCCTTTTTTTTTTTTTTTTTTTTTGGTGCATCAAATGTTTCGGCCATGAACAGAGATCACTATGAATAGTGAATGCAGAGATATGGCTTAGAAAAGAACGTTTTCTATTTAAGCATCCTGTGAAGAAAAACAAATATTTAACTTATAGCTGCAACGTTTCTTTCTAAGGAACACTGCTACTGTTAGGACAGAAATATTACAGAAATTGTGCAAGCACACAAATATTGCAAGCAAGTTCCTTTTGGAAAACTGCTGTCACATATGCACATCTAATCCGTGTCCCTAGCAAATCATATTAGATACATATACCATCTAAACAATGCGTTGATGCAGAAGTTATAAAGTGATTTTGAGCATCTACAAATAACACATACACAGATTTGAAAGTTCAGACATTTTCTTAATTTTACTAGCAAGGTTTTAACACACGAGCTTTTCCAGGTAATTTTACCCAGAACTACTTCTCTGGAAAAAAGAGAAACAATCACACACCAACCTACACTTCTCCCAGTGTATCTAGCTTCCTTTCTCAGTACAGTTTAACAACTACAGAATGTGTCTGTAGTCTCCTTTCAAAGAATAACCCAACTATTTTGCTTTACTTTTATTAGGCTAACCAGTTTAGCCATCCAAAGGACTCATGCTAGCTTATGACCACTTTTGTTTCAGAAACCTACAGACCAAAGTACACATCGCTACCATTTCTTTGCAGCGGTTCAGATATTTCCTATCTGAAATATTTATGGCCAAACTTCACCTTTACTCTCTTTCCAGCATTACTCCAAACAGTAGTTTAACATAACCAACAGTCAATAATTTTTACGTTCCTTCATTTTGTCCAAAAAGATGTATATTAAAAAGAAAAGAACATGTTAAGATAGGAAGTAAAAGCAAATATGCTGTTTTCCAAAAACACAGACTTTCAAAAACAACATGAACCCAACTTCTTGACCTTCCACAAGCAAGGCAGATTAGAAATCAGTGAAATAAACCATCATAGTATTTGTTTTAACACACAGCCTAAAATATGTTAAGAGACAAAGTGTGTGGCCTTATTAAGGACCTAAATTAAAAGTCTCGATGATTTCTAGTGAGAGCAGTTTGATTCTATGCAAGATAATATGCAAGATAAAGCTTTAATCGTATAAAGTGGTCTCCCTGCAGAAGATACACCGTTCCTTCTGCTCCACGTTACCTCCTTGATTTATTTCCAATCTACACTAATAAAGCATTTCTGAACAGAAAAGAATTACACTAACACACAGTATTTGAAGTGCAGCAACATTTTATATCAATTGTCTGAATTAACAGCAATCTAATTGACAAAAGGGGAATCATCTTTCAGACACAGCTGAAAAGCATCAGGTAGCTTACCGGGACACTGAAGTAAGTTCCTATCATTTCAAAGAGCTAACACAGACAACTTCAAATGAAATATTTTTTTTTTCCAACTCATCCCAATTAAGGTCAGGGGCAGTTCCTCTGAAGACACTGATATACATATATCCAGGTTATGTAAGCAGGTGTACTACATATGATAAATTTGCTTATAAAACAGTGTTCTCAAATACAGAAGGCAAATAAATAGATTCTGTCATGATGCATTACCACGACAATATTTTTTAACCAAGTTTATTAACAGAGTACAGTCTGAGACACTGTCAATCCTGCAGAACACAGAAGCAGGCAGCAATGTAACTGCTCCTGCTAGGACAGCACAGGTTTTGAAGTTATTTTTTCCCTCTTAATCTTGATCTAGTTGCTTAAAATCCAAATTTCAGACCTGAGGTCATTTGGTTTGAAATAAAACAATATAAAATGGTTACATTTTGGTCATGAAATTACCTAAAATGTCCACAAATCCATATACAAAGTCCAGGAACTTCACAACATCTCAGTAAAAGAAAATACTTCAATAGGAAAAATCTTCCAGAAGTACAAACAGTTTTCTTGATCATGAGTAGGCTTTTTATAGATCTGTAGTTAACAAAAAGCTACTCCTGATGTCATGCTACGAGTAACTCTTTCATAGATGCCACTCAGTCTTTGGCAGAACAGCAGCACAGTGTAGGTAACAAGTAAAACACATTTTTGACAGCAAAGCACAAAAGCATGATTATTGAGCTGTCTGTCCCTACATTCCACCTATTTTCACATTTGTAAGTCATTTGAGGGGATTTGCACAAATTTCAATATTTTTTCTCACTATGTGGGTACAGAAAAAATACATTTTCAAAGGAAATGTAGTTTCCTGTGAAGCTGAACAGTCACTGCTCTTCACTTTGCAATGCACTAGTAAGATTCAACTTCAACATAATTTTCACCTCTAAATTATCATCAGTTTGTACAGTTCATAAACCACGACCTGTCCGTATCATTTTAATCCTCCTCCTTATTTGGTTAAAGAAAAAAAGTCCAGCCTCCAACCATTTCGTGCTTCTGGAAAGCACTGTTCCAGCTGATGTAATTCAAGCAAGCTACAACAAAGCCCACTTCATTCCATATCTTTCTAGGCAGCACTACTGCTATTACAGCCCCACTAAATGGCTGGAGGCTGGAAGGGACCTCAGGAGGCCATCTGGTCCAACCCCCTCCTCAAGCAGGGCCACCCAGAGCAGGCTGCCCAGGCCCACGTCCAGGTGGCTTTTGAAGATCTCCAAGGAGGAGACCCCACAACCTCTGTGGTCAACCTGTGCCAGGGCTGGGTCACCCACGCAGTGAAGAAGTGCTTCACGTGCATGTGCCGGTGCCTGGGGCTGCTCCTCCTCCGGTGCAGGACTTGGCGTTTCCCTTTGAGCTACTATTCATTCCACACGTATATCCTAAGTTCAGCTGAATGTACTAACAGCTCAACCAAACATCCCATTATTTAGACCTCCAGTGATCAGAATAACTTCCAAATGAGAGGTTTTGAGCCCTTCCAGAATGCCTGGTTCAGGGGGACTACACCAACCCAGCAAGTGAGCTGATCTCCCTAAAATAGTTAGACATTTGATATGGGATGATTGGGGATAGGTGAGTCAGATGTGGAGGTTTGACAGGTAATTAATTTAAAAAGGAGTCTGAAAAAGAAAATAGCTAGCTTTCAAGGAAGAAAATTTCAAGGAAAAAAAAAAAAAAAAAAAAAGATTTTTAAGCTGCAGTAACACTGAGAGCATCCATACTTGCAGCTCCCTTTTTCAGAAAGTATTATTGTAAGGGATAACATAGAAATAAAAATACAAAATAAATCTCTTTGTGAGTTCTGGCAGACCAGCAGACAAGTTCATGAGAAGGACTGGTAAAGCCTGAATGGTGCAACAGTGCAACAGAAACTTGGTTTCCCTTTATATATATGATTAACACATAGTTTTATGATTAATGATAGAAGAGGGTAGGCTGACATTCTTTGCTAATTTCAGTAAAAAAAATAAAATAAAATGAATAACAGGGCACCATAATGGCTTTACTTTCTTTTCATTTATAATGGAAGAGTGCATTACCTTTGCTCAAGACATATATAAAAAGACATGAAAACATTCCTCCTCCCAGCCCAAATGTCCTTCATTTCATTTGCTTCTTTTCATGAGCTTTCCGTGTGCTAAATGCCTTTCTAATGTCTTACCCTGAGCATTTGTTCTTAAGAGATAAGGACGGTATAAGGATAAATTAGAATGATAAAATAAATAAGTACATGACAGGAAAGCAAAGTCAGGATGTTGGAAGTGCTAAGAAGGAAGCTGCAGCAGTCAGATCCAGCTTTGATGCAAGAAACCAGAAGACAAGCTGTAGGTCTTTGTGCCTGGTCAACAGCAGCTCTCCTAGGACGTTCCTCCTTTTTCAGTTCATCCCCCACTTAAAGTTAGAATACCATCCGATGTGATTTTTACTTCTAAGCTCGTTTATTTATTTATTAGGATAGTCATTCTCATTTCCAGGCATCTAGAAATGAGATGCTAATAGGACAAAAAATCCGAAATACTCTAAAATAAAAATAACGGTTTACTAACATCAGTTATTTTAGCAAAATGTTATGAATACACATCAAAAAATTAAGGTATGCAAGTTGCCTTCGTGCAACAGGTTTCATCCGCATCCCAAGACACTTACTCTAATCCTTTCCCACTCCCAATCTTTGAAGCGTATTCTATTTCATGAAAAGAAAAGACAGAAAAATTGTCACATTTCACAGGGACTTTAGAAATTTTTTTCTTGTGTTAAAATAAAAAGACAAAATAGGGAAAACACAATCAAAGCCACCTTAGATTGATATATTTATTCTCAATATTTACATCTGTTGTGCAGTAAGGAAAAAGAATGAAAGGAGGAATGACAACTTAGTAGTTTAATTTCTTATTTATAGAAGCCTTAAATCTTAGCAAAACCGATTCGGTTTTCTTTTAATGCAAAGATAACTCCTAGCCTCTGATGGGGTTTTGGTCAAAACAAGGCAATCCAGCTCATGAACTTTACCTCCACATCTTCCCTGCTACAGCCTGAAACATAGATACAAAATTATCTATGATAAAAATTATTGATTTTTACTATTATCAGTAGAAAGAGTTTAACCAAGGATATCTGATATCTCTGCCATTAACATAAATAAAAATGAGGATGTATAATATAAGAAGTGAAAGCGTGGATCTTTCTCACGTTTTAATATCAAACAGGAGTTTGAGGTGCACAGGTCCACCAGAGGAGATTCTTTTTCTAAAAGAAATGAACTGCAGAGAATCTCTTCTCTCTTCATGGAACATTTCACAATTTTGGTATAGTAAAGACAACTACACATTTACTTAGCTATTCCTTTCACGATTTTTACATAGCAGATATCACCAGCCCTGAGGTACTAAAAGAAAGTTTCCACTACCTGTAAATATATTGAAAGAAATATTCAATTTCACATGACAACCGCAACTGTATTTCTAAGGCCTTCCAAGATACAAATCAATTTCTATTTACGAACAATTTACAAGTATTACCTAGCATTTCACACCACTAGAGGGACCCATAAGCATTCTAATTTCACATCTATTCCCAACAAACCGTTAGGAAGTGCATTGTATTAGATGTATTAGATTGTGTTTTCTCCGAGTTCTGTTTAGCTCTATACTAAGTTTTTCACTGTCATAGTTTGCATTATTAGGTACTTCTCAGATATTTGGTATTAGAGTCATTAATAAGATCTATGATATAACTTGCAACATACAATTTCAGAAGGACTTTATATATAAAAAGATTACTGGTGTCTAAATTACATTGCTATATTTCCTTAGATCCACTCTTAAGCCCTGTTAGCATCATTGCAAAAATCCCCTCTTAAAAGAAAGTCAGGTCAAATTGTTTTAAGGTATCCTACATATTCATTTGTGTACACATTCAGACTTTTTTTTTTTTTTTTTTTAAGAAAACGATCACTGAAAATTATGCTATGGATTAATGTTTAATGAAAGGAACATGGCTTTGCAAGTGTCTTCTGACTGACTGGAAAGAGAAAAAAAAAAAAAGTACTTTCAAGAAACTCTAACAGATATCCCCCAATGATCAAGTACAACCATTAGGCACCACTATCATGGAAGATGATCCCCTCTCTGAAGGACCTTGCAGAATAAAATACTGTCTTAGCAAAGTATAGAAGCCATAGACCAGGAGGGAAGCCACAGACTTCAGGATGGAAGAGACTTCTCATAGCTCTTTGGACCAACTCTCTGCTCAAAGCAAAGTATTTGAGAGAAATGACTCAAAGTACGGGGATTTTACTACTACAGTACAGATTAAACACCAAATCACCAATGGTACTGTATGCCTTTAAATAACACAGCACCAAACGTGTACAGAAAACACTACGAAAAGATATCTAAAAGGACTCTATCCATATAACTCTTTTGAATTTCGGCTCCTCAATCTTTGTAAATATCACAGGAACAATATAAAATTAAGTGAATTGAGCAATGGGACTCCTGTACTGAACTGAATAACATTTTACAGTTACCTGAGAACTAGGGAACAGTACTCATAAGACATACACTTTTCCTACCAATATACTGAATCATAACCCTAGCAATCTTGTAGTTACGTACTTTCTATGACCCGACTCCATCTGCAGGGCAAGGCAAATCTGTAGCTCACACCAATAAACTTCATTGAAAGAAAATACTTAGCTGCGTATCATCAGAATACACTAACGTTTCTTGGGGGGAAAAAAGTTATACTTAAGTGTCGTCAGTGTTGAGATGTTAATGCTCTTGAAGAACAAACAAGAACACATGACAACGTAATGGTTCGAGTTTTCTCCCAAAACAAGGATAATATATTCCAGACCGTCACCAGATCTTTTTTTCTAGATGTCTTCCAAGAAAACACCCACTCTTTTGTGTTGTATAATTCCCCAGTTCCATGACAATGGAATGACAGAACTATCAAGTCATTCTTCTTGGCCATTCTTCCCCACACACACAAATGAAAGAAGAATTCAAAAAAGAAACACTCTGCTTGACGGAAAAAAGGAGAATTCCTTTAAAAGGCTGCATGACTGTAAGTAGAAAAGTCACACTGGAAACAGGCAAAAACAAATGAATTCTTGCATTTTTTATGATGGCAAACTTGGCTCCAAGTATAACTTTAAAAATAAGCTACCTGGAAAAATGGACACATTAGAGAGGTCCAAAAGAAGTGAAAAAACTAGGATGTGGTGGTGTCTTCTTCTAAGGTCAGACTTACCTCAGCAATAAAACACTGCGCTGTACCTGTGCAAGACTCCAGAGCACACATGCTGTTTTACAGAAACTTGAGAAGAAATCTGCAGATAAAACAACCATCTACCACAGCAAAATATATGTGTATCTGTCCTGTATTCTCAACTGGAAGCTTTTACATGGAAATCTTCCTTAACCAAGCTTACAAATACACTTGTTTAATTTCAAGTTTAATTTCACTGTTTTCTTTTGACCAAAGCTCTTTTTAGATTTTCCCATGACTAGGCTTTTGCAGCTTCCCTTGTGTGATTGCATTCTCTGCACTAATTTAAAGTAAAAATCTCTCTCATCAGAATGAGAGAAACTATTTTAGCAATCCAGATTATGAATAATGAGACGCTAATTTCAGAACATGTCCTGCACAGAAAGGCAACTTTCAGAGAAATCTCGAGTGTGAGCCTTTCAGTCCTTAGTGCTGGTATTTTCACACAGAAATAAAATACTTAAATCAACCTCTGACCACACAGGAATCTCCTCGTGTGATTTTATTTGTTGGGAAATTTGCCTTTCTTCACAGTAGAAGATTTAAGAATAGCTTTCTTTCCTGTTCAACAAATTCAGCTCAGTAATTCCTCTATTTTCATGAAATAAAAATGAGCATTCAGTTTCTTCTGGGCTGTGCTCATTTTATCTCAGCCTCTAGATGACAGTCAAAAGCATGTTCGAGTACTGTTATGGATTTCCCAAACTCTTTAAGGCAATCAGTTTGGACTTGAATTCTTCTTCCTCACTTGACTTCTGGCTTTTCATCTAAGTTAAGTCTATTTCACTGTCCAAGGTATATCTTTTTCAATGATTTGTGAACGAGGCAAGTTCAAAGCAACAGTGCAAATGCAGATGCTAACACTTTGCTGACGCTTGCCAGATCTCAAAGTAGCAGATACAATGTTCAGTGAATTTATCCATGCTTATATTTGTCTGAAAGTTGTACACCAAAGATAAAATCTGGCATTTCTTCATGTGTTTGCACTCAGAAAATCAGATTTATACATCACCAATGCAAGACACCTGAACTCTTCCTTTCCACTATAAAAAAGGCTCCGAATGCAGCCAGGGAGAAGACATCTATCTATATCTCAGTGATGTCAGTGAGCTCCAATCATGTTTTCTCTCCAGGATGTATCTCTGTACTGTAAGCACCAAGTTGATTCAAAACTGAGTCATTCCTAAATGTTTACAGAAACATACTGATTAACTCAAAAATCCTTTCTTACCTCTAAGATATTTTAACTCACAGATGTGACATACTCAGTTATCTCTGGAACACCAAGTAGAGCCACGTGTTGGCAACATCACCATCATCTCGTACAAATATGCTCAGACTACAGTGGCATGAGAGAATTCTGACAGCCTTTTGACAAGATCTTATCTATTTTGGTGCAGATACAAAAGGAAAACCAAGAATAAAAAAAGTTTCCTCTCCACAAGACCAAAGCTTTTTGTTTGGTTGTTTTTTTGTTTGTTTGTTGTTATCTGTTTTTTCCAGACTATACCCAACAACCTTTTCCCAAAAAGGAATTTTATAAGGATTAAATTGTATCTGCATAAGATGCTTCATGGTTTTGTTTGTTATCTTACTTATTCATTTTGGCTTCATTTCCCCACTGTAACATATTGTACGCCTCACTGAGCATATTCACTGATTTTTCTCAGGTGAAACTGAGTGATGGGAGCACACAATACATTCTTCTGTTTGTACATGCCAGAGTCTTCACAAACACAAAGAAAATATCTACACATATATACATGCATACATTTTAGCAAATTAAACATTACTGATAACCTCTAAATAACCAGAAAATAAAAACCTAAAACTTTATTGTTGGTTTGCTATTTTTAAAAGGGAACATTCATATACCATCATTTACCAATTATTCTAGAAAATATTTTGCTTTGCAGCAGCTTTAATCAATGTAATCTGTTGACATTAAATTGTTCAGAAACAATTCAAAAAGCAACCACTTTAATTGTAAACTATTTGCAAGCCACGAGAGAACGAGAATGGTCATAACCAACCACTGCAATCACTTTTTCAGTAACTTCCCTGAAAATCAAACAGCACATGACGGTAGTCAGACAGTAAAATGTCAAACTTGTTACCTGAGGAGTGCAATGTAGATTCAGTGCTCTATGTTCAAATCAGTAAAATACTGTTGAAGTATATGCAATTTACTGTGTAACTGTGAAAAATGTGTATCCACTGAACAAAAACTACAATTAATTTACTTCTGAGGAAGAAAGTTATGTGGCTGATCTCCCCTCTCCAGAATCCACAGCCTTTAGCTGCTAACTCGCCCATGGTTCCACAGAAACATAATCACCAGATGACAGTAACAGATAAACTACTAATTGACATCCCCGTGATAACTGATTACAAACCAACATGTGGGACACAATACTGACTTTCCCCATGTGGCAGGATGTAGTCTTGTTCAAACAAAAACCTGTTTATTGTGCTGTCCTTTCTGATGAGTTCCCGTGAAGAGCTAGCAAAACATGATTCCTGGAACAGCGTACAGTGCAGAAGAAAAGCTGGCACCCAAAAAACGTAGTTTGACCATCAGTCAAATCTTGCATTCATAATCCGCAGATGTGTCTCCCACACTACAGTCTCTAACAACAACAAAAACATTTTTCCAGCAATCACTTTACAACCGGTTTTCCTAGAAAGAAGGTACAGGTAAGAATACTCCTAGCCAATTTAGGGAGTTAAATATTCATATTCAATTACAGAATGCTGGTGTGAAGATGCGGACACTGAGCTTATAATCCTTAAGAAGAAATAGAAGTGATCTTGAGATGTTAACAAAGTTTACTTTGGTATTTGGCAACGCAAGGTAAAGTTGCAAATGAAAACAGTATTAAAAAGAAAAATGATTGTTTTTTCAACCTCTGCCCCCACCCCCCTTTCCCCACCCCCAAAAAAAAACCACAACAGTAGCTTTCTGAAAATACAGTCATGCCTTTAAAATTCTGTACTCTTCAAACCTATCAATAAAAGTTTGGATTAAGAATCCATTAATAAAACATTGGAAAAACTAGTTGGCAGTTTATTGGCTCGACTTCCTGAAAGACTTGGACATTCTTCACAAAACACCACTGAGAAAAAAATGAAAACGATGCTTAACAACAAAAGTTAGCTAAGCAAAATATACAATGGCAATAATGCTTCAACACTGTGAATGATAGCCACGGCATGTCATCTGTAAAAGAGGTAAGCAATGATCGCTGCAAAATTTTTAGAAACATAATGTAGAGTTAGTCAATAACAGGTGAAAGTTACAATGAAGCTTCACAAACAGCATGAAGGAAACATAGCCAGGCATTACTGATGTTGGGTATGTAGCTGTCGTGGAGAGGAGAAAAAAAAAAAAGACAACACTCAGATGCCTTAGCCTGCCTCTGCTGTAGAAGAGACCCCTTTCAGCCCAGTTTTTGCTCCAAGCAAAGGAGAACGTGTTTTAGCTTGACTGGCTCCTCTCTTATGGTTGACCATTTTTCAGCCCCATAGATGAACAAGGCAAAATTCTTCTGGAGTTACCAGAGGAAAAAATAAATAAGGATCCCAAGAATCAGGTCAGGTCAGTTCCCACAACTCCTCTCTATCTGCAGTCAAGTAGCAAGATACTAAAACTCTTTTGCCTAAAAACTATTAGGGAAACACTGATCAGGACTCAATTAGCTTTGCAGGGAGAACTTTTTTTTTTTTTTTTTTAATTCTGTAAATGAACAGATAATTTATTGGTACTGTGGGATACAGGGCTGAATTCCTTACGTGCCCTCATTCACCTTATTCTTTATAGGAAAGAAACTCTATATGAAGAAGCAGGAATCTGAAGTCTGCGATCAACTCTGCAACAGGCCACGATTCTTAAGTGCAAAATAAATCTGACTCTAATGTGGCAACTCTGAGAACTGCCACAGCAGCTGACTCCAGAGGAAAGTTACAGCCGAAGAATTTTTGGGCCTCCTAGCAACATTCCTTGCTGTCATCAGACAACGCAGTTGATGTTGCTAAAAGTTGCTGCCTGTGCCTGAACAAGTAGGGGCAAGAAGAAAGGGTGTGAAAATCCTTTTCCTCATCTGCCTGATGCACAACTGTCAGGACGGGAACAGCGTGACGAGTATCATAGAAAATACAGTTAATTTGATGATGGCAATAATATCACACAAGACTAACATGCTGTTCTTTTAGTATTACTGTTAATATTTTCCTGTATCAGCATGAAATGCCATATCTTTTTATATATATATGTATATAAAATTCATAAATTGCATGCTATTTTTACAAAGGTGTTTGTTTGTTTGTTTTTTAATTCTCAGCAGAATTATCAGGACTTGAGACAGAATCTCTCTCCTCTTTATTTAAACATTCAACACATCATACTCTTCAAACTTTGTTTTCTCACCTATTTTGTGAAACTAACTTTTGAATGAAACTAAGAGTTTGAGATTTAAGTAGTGACCTACTTTAAAAATGAGCATCTTCAGGTAGATCAGACTATTAATTAGCACAGTTTCTGCCACTCCTTTTTTTTTTATTAATAAGGTAATTACAACCACACTTGTTACCGTGAAATAGCTTTTCCAAATCTCACCGTTGCACAGCCTATTCAGAATTGTGCAGATACAACGTTGGTATAGATACTTTGTGACGATACATTAATATTATTTGCATCCTTGAATTAACACGTCTTCTGTGTTCTGCTGCATATTCAGGTATGGTGGTTACTGCAGCTTTGATATTACAGGTACTGATATATTTAGTTATAATATGGATGTAGAGAAAAAGAAGTAAAATTATTCAAAAATATTCTTATCGTAATACTTCCCCGAGGAAAAAGAAAAAAAGTGTTTCCTAAAACCCATAATTAAAAAAAAATAGCCTGCTATTTGCTTATAACACTTTTATCTCTATTTTGGATTTGTCTGCCTGTGAAAAATTTAAGGTCTAGCTACTTGTTTGAGAAAATGCAATATTAACTGACTACGAGCAGGTCAAGAACAATGTACTGTAATTCTTTTCAAGCATCATCCTGCACCGAGCCCTTCTGCTGCAGGAAAGTATTCTTCTCAACTGATTGTGTCTTCCAAGTAAGTACTCAGCATACACATCAGTATTTTTAGATAAGTCTTATTTTCGACAGGAATTCAGGTCTAAATTCAATAAATACAAGTTTAAGCTATATTTTTAGAAACAGAAATTTATTGGTGAAGATTTTCTTATTCAATTTTTGGTAATGAAGTAGCATGAAAGATTTTCTTAAGTAATATAAAAAATGGTCTTGCTATATAAGCTGCTAACTCTATTTTTAGAGGCTCATTAGTTAAACTTAATGGAAGCCTTTGTTTATTTGTCATTAATCTGCTTTTAAATACTTACAGTGAAAAATACGGAAATCAATGTATGGATGAGAACCTCTTCTCTCTGTTTCAAATCCTGCCCGACTTCTTACTCGCACATCTCCTAGAAACAGGGTCAAGAGTGAAATAAAAGTGTGGAAGAGTGGCAGAGATAAAATGCAAATGAACATAGCCTGGAGGGGTAAAGATTCATGTACTTAATGGAGTAGGGTTATTCAAACAATAGGCCTATTTCAATGCTTTTCGTTTTAAAGGTGAAATTCAAAACAAAGTTTGAAGACTTGTTAAACATGCAATTGCATGCTTTCTCGTCAAAACCTCTCCTGCCTAAGCGTACGTTGCCAGAAGCATGTGACAAGCATTCAGATGAAATTAAGAACAGCTTGCTACACCAGTATGGTAAAAACACACCTTGATATGACAGGAAACAATAACATTGAAAGTTGATTTGTTCCTCAGTAACACACATAAAACAATAACATTTCGTATAGTACAAAAAGATTCAGCTTCTAGAAATGGTAGCTTTTAGCAAATAAGCTAGTTACAGTATGATTTTATTTTACATAATAGAATATTTTCCCACTAGCATTTACTTACTTGCGCTCAGCTGTTTGAATATTACACATGAGCCTATTAAAATACCAAAACTCAGTATTAAAATTTTATAAAACTATTTTGCACTGCAATTAGCTTTAACCTGAATTTTAGCATGCTTGTTGATTTCTACTTAGGCATTTTACCAACTGAAAGCTGATCAGTATTCTTTTGTAAAGTAGATGTATGCATAAGCAGTTCACTTGGATTAAAAGCTTTCACTTTAAAAAACCTTTACCAATTATAAATTTGGGCAAACCAAATGCATTACACCCTGAGACCTTAACAAAAAAGTGAAATCTAAGATGTGGAAATTTTCTGGTTTCTGATTATGAAAATCCTTTAAGTGTAGTATGCTCCCCTCTTCAAACAATGATTTTCATGTTAATCAAAATTATTTAATGCAAGAAATCAAGATTGATTTTAATATGTATATATAGTGCTATTTAATGTAAAGGTTTTTAACTAGTAGTATTCTAACTGCTTTTCCTTTGCCAACCGGCTAATTTGTAATGTTGAAGACGACAGTGTAAGTCAGAAGATACTAAAGTTTTGGTCAATATCTTTAGGTAATATACTTTCAGCACTTAACCATCTGTCCAGAGATACGTATCTGTAAGCACAGACATATCCATAGTGACACACTTCACGTGAATGTTATCTTGTGAAGCACGCTGGAAGCACCACAGAAGATAAGTATATCCCAGGCTCCCTCTGTAAAGAGTCTAAAGTTTTCTTATCAGTAAAAACATAACAAATACGTCTTTTCTTTTCTTTTTTTTTTTTTTTTTTTTTTTAACTGAAAACCTTAACAGAGCTGCAAGGTAAAGTATTGCTATCTATCGAAATTATTTTCAGACCACTGACAATATATTGAATTAAAAATTTCAAGCATTCATCTGAGCAGTGGTGCAAGAGGCTTGCCTTTTCCCAGACAATACAGAGGCAGCAAATTGTAGAACTCTTCTGTTAGGCACAAAGACAGCTGGTGGATTTAAAGAATGAGCGAATAAAAAGGAAAAGAGGAAATTTAGGAAAAGGGGAGGTGAGTACATTAGTAGTTGTATAAGAAAGTATGTTTACACAAAGGAAAACGTAGCCTTCATTATCTATCATGCAAATTTATCTGACAAATCAGACAGCTGTGTAAATTTTCAGTGCACCAGCTGAACTGAGCAGTTGAGCTTTTTTTTTTTTTTAAACAGAAAATATAACTTGTATAAATGATATTTATTTTTCAAAGTATCCTTAACTTTCAAAATGTACCAGCCTTAACATGAATCAGCAAGTATTTTCAGGCAGTATATTGCTGCTCTTGCGAACAACTTACTTGTTCGAAGAGTCAAGGTAAGGAGAAGTTCACCGAAAAATACCTGGAGACTAACACGGAATGCAGCAAACAACAGAACGAGCAGGTTCATCTGACAAATGGTACCTAGAAAAATTCCCTCCTTTTTTTTTTTTTTTTTTATTAATTATTTTTTGCTGGTGCCTACTCCCAATAGCTAGAATAACGGTACCTCTGTTTCTCTTGAAATGCCATCAATGTTGTAGATTTTGAGTAGGACAGCAAGAAAAATGCAGAACTATCTCCTCTGCTTTTATCAGGAGCTATAAAATTGCCTATTTAGAGGAACAGTTAATCAAAAGTAGAAGTGGAATATTAAGCATACATGTGGCAAAAAATTGATGGTAATAAGATACGGGTAAAATGAGATTATATACTTGTATACACATTAATTAAATTCTCAAAGGAAAGCAAAAAATGTCATTAAATAGCTGTTAAGGAAAAATTTGTTCCTTACAAATACAATCTCTTTGGTTGTGGTAGAAAAAGGTCATTTTGTTAAGAATTGAGTTCTCAACCACAGTTTCTACAGAATACACTTGAATTTATTCTGGAATTCTGCAGAATGTTAGCAGTTCTACAGAACTAAAATGTGTTGCAATAAGCCTAAAGTAGAAATTCCTATTGGGTCAAAACAAAAGCAGAAGAGGTCTCTTCACTATTGTTGTATAGTACTAGTGCATTTTTCAAGATTTCAGACCAAAAATGTGCTTTGAAAAACTGCTTCAAAGAGACAAGTAGTATACATCTGTCTGAAATTCCCACACGTATAAAATAAAAGGGAATAACACGTCACTGACTGTGTGTTAGCACATTACGAAATCATGTGCCTAAGCACAATGAGATTAATCTCTACTTCACATATGTTGTTAGTCCCACAACATCCAGGAGTACCTGACCATCATCTTGAAGTCATTGTTCAGTTGATCTGAGCTCTGAAGATCAATTGATGCCAAATGTGCTAACTTTACATGCTGATTTGCTTGGGATATTCTGCATGAGATTTTGTAACCTTATCACTTGGAAATGAACTTAATTTTAAGAAAAATGTGTTCATCATCATAGGTAACTTAAAAAAACACATAACATTTCAGATGACTTTTTACCAGACACTACTGTGTAATTCTTTCAAACAGCAACAGAAATCAACATCAGAGCTGGTTATTATTGTAGTAGCTGAAAGATAATTAAACTCAATACCTAAAACAAGATAACTTATGAAAAGTTATTTATTTAGGCCTTTTAAAAAAATATCAAAGTGGTT
The DNA here is from genome assembly GCF_964211825.1 of Aythya ferina. Classification (NCBI taxonomy): domain Eukaryota; kingdom Metazoa; phylum Chordata; class Aves; order Anseriformes; family Anatidae; genus Aythya; species Aythya ferina. The sequence continues at coordinate 124,661,502 of NC_140297.1, forward strand.
ACAAAAATCTTTTGAAACCATCAGATCACACTGCTTGTAAGGTAAATTTCCTTGAATGAGACAAAGTGGTAGCAAGCTGACAGTTTTTAAAGTGTCACTTTAAAAATTTTAGCCACTGTGAATTAACTCCTCTGCTTCCTTAGGGAAGGCATTGAAGTCCATCATCTTAATGACAGTGGACTTCCAGGAAGACTTTTTTTCTGAGTTTCTGTGAATCCAAAGCATAAAGTAAATATTCTTAATGTTCTTCAGAAGGGAGGAAAAAAAGTATGAAACCTTTCTTTCAAAGTTTAATTTTGCACACTGACCTGACACAGTATCTGTTGGCTGAGTGTTCAATCAGAATTTTTTCCAGAATAGTTCTACATGCCCAGGGTGGGTTGCTTTTCTTAAGACAAAATCCATACAGGGAAAAACTGATTTGAAGGCTCAGTAAATAACAGAAGTAGGAATAAGGTGTAAGAGGGAAATTCACAGGTACAGCTGAAAAGGAATCAGGCCTTTAGCAGAACTTACCTTGAGACAGCTCGTTTAGCTCCTACCCCTCTCTCAGATTCCTGCTTACATTGCAAGGACAGCTCTGACACTCACAAGGCAGCTGAAATGCCATAGTTTACATCCCTGCATGTTAAGGTTACACAGCACCTATTTTGTGCTACCCTAATCTTCCAGTCTGAACCAGTAACCATGCAGTAGCTGCTCGGGTAGCCGAGGCCTTCTGGAGAAGGGGCAGAAATCTCAGAGATCACGGAGGACAGCTGGGAGCAGAAGCCACCTCACGGTAAACCACCCACACTCAAGTCAAAGCCATGAAGATGTGAAGAGCAGGATTTCCAGAAAGAATTACTAGCTTCAGAGATTCAAGATCCTATTAAATTTGCTGGAGAAACAGATGACAGGTCAGCCGAATATGCTGGAATTAAAGCAAAAGCAATACCACATAGCAACTGCTACCAACGAAGAGCATGCACCCGCATTACACATTTACTTGCTTCCACGTTTTTCTATTTCAAGTGATCAGGACCCCTAGAACAGAGACACAGCTCCAGGTTTAGGGGAGAGGTGCATGCTCCTTGACACAAGCAGTCAGTGCCCCAACCTTTCCAGCCCATGCACGGTAGCAAAACTTTCAGGCAGTACAAAACAACTACAAAAAAAAAAAAAAAAAAAAAGAAAAAGAAAAGAAAATAGAAAAGTAAAGAAGAGAAAAATCAGTGAAGTACCAAGATTACACGGAAGCACTTTTAAGTATTGAGAATTCCTCATAGTTGCTGAGAGAAGTAGCTGACTGAGGGGATGCAGATATATTAGCCTGTCCGCCCAAGGTTTTAAAAAGAAAAATTCTACAATGCTGCATCTGTATCTAATTTTTAAAATAGAAAATCTGCCACTCGGGAGTGGCTTAGTGTGTATTTTGGGAAGGGGGTATGACAGCTGAGTCATTAGAGTCAACGCTGTTTGTTTATATTGACACTGGATGAAGACAGTTAAATTAGCTGCTTGTGTCGTGTGCCCCTAAAATTTCATCTTCAAAGTGATGAACCTGGAAACGCTGCCCTACCACAGGAATTTCCACCTACTTGCTGCAAGTGAATATCCACCGGGTTCCCACTTGAACAGCCTGAAGACATTAAAGGAAGCAACTCTACAGCCAGCTCAACTAAACAGATGCAGAGGGAGGTGTCCTAGATACCCTCGGGTTTATATTTTTGGTCTGCTAAAATATACAGTTTACTGAGGTACAGTCTATTAGTAGACATAGTCTGTTTGGAATAGCAACCAATGAAGTAAAAAGGCAATACCTCCCATGACTTTGCAACTTCCCTTTAAGCTACAGCTAAAGGATTTCTTACAGCTTACTCTGCTGAAGTTTAAAAAAAAAAAAAAAAAAAAAAGAAATCACACAGTTCTGTATGGGAAATGTAACACTTCGTTTGTCACAAATATTCTAGTCAAATATATTCATTCTTCAATCCCCTCTGACATGAATGTTTCTACATACTGATGCATCCAACTGTTCAGCTTTCAGGCTGGTCTTTTGTACAACCCGTTTATGAATACAACAATAACCAATCTGTAAATAGTTGCTATCTTGTACGGTACGGTGTATTTAACATTTGGGAAAACAAAAAGCAATCATTAACAATAAAATATTTAACATACTGATTCAAATATCCAGTGAGCAATTTTGTGTTTGCTTGTTGACATCCTGAAGCAGAAGTTAGAAGAGGTCTGTCCTTTGACAGACTTACTAGTTCAGAAGAGCTAGCGTACAGCATTATCAAACAGTAATGCCTGCAAAAGTTAATGCTGTTCGTAACAAGCACCAATCACATAATCTAATAAATTAACTCAAATTGTTAAGTGGAATTCAATTTACTCAACACATTTGCACACACATTCTGAAGATATTCCATGCCTGCCTGCCGGAAAGAGCAGTGAAGAAAGATTTCAAAACCATTACATTTTCCCCTCAGGTCAGCTATATATACACACCAGGAACCACAGAAAATCAGGCTTTGCTTTCTCCTAGATTCACTTGATCATTACATAAAACTCTTCCGCTGAAATCATGTGCCTAAGTCCTAGATGGCACAATTAATTTAAACTTCCAGAACAGCTGAAGATAACTCTTGATTTCTGGGGAGAACAATTTTTTTTTTTTTTTTTTTTTTTTTTTACAAGCTGGACTTCTACCATTAGCAGATCAGTATCAAAAATATAAAAAACAGACATATGCTTACAGTACCTTTAATTAAAACCTATCAGTGCATTTTTAAACAAAATGAATGCCTATTTCCCCTGTTAGGGGATTAAATGTATTCAATTTCTAAGATTTTTTAAGCAGAAAATTTTGTATTTTTCTAATTATAACAAAATAAATTTAGTTTAAAACTATAAATCATAGAACCAAGGAAACAAACTACGTCAGGCCTGAATTTACTGTCTTATTCTTATGACTAGAGCAGAAGAAAATCAGATTTCAAAAAATTTTTAGCGTTCATCTTGTGAAGATGATTGAAAATAAGTGATTTTAACTTTTTTAAATGAAATAAACCTGCTTCTTCCTCCTCCCCACCCCCCCTAAAGAAAAAGTTAGCACCTTTTTCAATTAGCATTTAGAAAGCAGCATCTTCTGTCCTCCTACTTCTCTTAACAAATCTCCATACACATTCTCTTATCAAAAATTCTTTACTAGACAGCCAGTGCTATACTATTAACTTGACAAGCTTGAAAGAAAAAAAGGAACAAAACTGAAAAATAAAAATGTAAGATGCTAAGTCAAAGTTCTATTTATATCTATGCACACATACACATGCATTTGCCTACACATGTAGGCTATGACTATAAATTCAGATATCTATGTACACATGTGTACATACATATACAGCTTGTGACTAAATTCATAGAGAATGCAGTCACGAATTTTTGAGGACTGGAATATGCACAAATTGCAACTGAATCGAAAAGATTCCGGGTGTAAAAATACATGTTCTGGCTGATCTAGCTGAAGCAGGTTGAGAATTTATAATCACTAGCTGCTTATGTTTGTCGGGCTGTGCAAGACAGCATGTAAGCATTCGTAGTCCATTTCAACACAAAATCACAGCTGAAGTTGGCTTAAATTAAGCAGTGTAATTTTGCAGTGAAACAGGCTTAAGAGCATATACAGAGTCCATCGTGCCATCTGCAAGAGCTTTGCATCTTTCTCCTCTCAACCACTGACCTCAGGTCCATCCTCTGTGCACTCAGTTTCATGGAGGGTGTCCCCTGGTGCTTGCTGCTCCCAGTACTGCCCTCTCTCTTTGATTTGGCTTTACCCTTTATCTAGTTGCTACCCTGGAAACGTTCTTCAGAAAGCTGACTAAGCCACTAATCCTGTCACACATCCTTTCCCTTGAAGTCATCTTCTAGAACTAATAAGAGAAGTATTGTTTAAAACTGTATCATTATTTCAAGAACACCTTGAACATTTCACTGCCTCAGCACTGATTTTTTTTGAAGTGTGTGGTGATCCTCACGCACAAATATTCTCTAAGCTACAGTTTTAATCAGAAGGATACCACGCAGAGGTGATAAATTCCATCACAGAAATAAAGATCCGTCACAGAAATAAGTGAGAGTCATTTGGAAGACTAAACTTCTACCAAATGCGTTAAATTAATTAAAAGAACCGTAACTGAGTTTTCTTTAAATACAGGAGTAAGGCATCTGACACAATGGTTAATTCAAAAATAAAAAATGCCAAACAACCAAAAAAAAAAAAAAAAGCACAAAAATGCTTTGCTAGAGAATGTAACCAGAATATTTTCCAGAAGAAAAGTTCAAGAGTACTATACTCAAATATATCTATAAAGTGATCATAACTGTAAGGACTTTGCGATACAGAAAGTGGTGTGCTTACCTAGCATACGAATGTACAACGCAGTCTGATCAGAGCTGTCATAGGAAATTGCTCCACGTCTCTGAAAAAAAAAAAAAAAAAGAAGTATTTCATGCATGTTACAACTGTTTTTTTTTTTTTTATTGAAACAAAAGTATTGATTGTCCATTTCCAATTTACTCCTCAAAATTAATCTTCAAAATCTGAACGTGCATCCTTCAAATATATGTGCTGATACTGTTTTTGGAGGGGACAAAGGAAGGACAAGAATTCATGAAGAAATTACGAAAAACAGAACCAGAGTGCAGAAGAAAAATATCCCTCTACATTTCTTTCCAGATGCTTCTCAAACATTTCCTACAATAAATAAGGCACATAACAAGATTAAACAGACCCCAAAATGTGTTCCTTATCACCTTCTACGGTGTAATACCTGAAACAAATACTTGCAGTTCCTCGCTTATTTATTTACCCATGGGTTATTTCCCCCTTTAAAGCTAAAAGTAGTTTTAAAAGACGTAAAAACTTGAATGACACCATCGCTACATCTGAGGAATTGAACGTATTTTCTGCAAGGGCAGGATGCGGCTGGCATGTGCCACCTTCCTTCCACCCAGTACTTTCTGCAGGCAAATCAAGGTGCCGGTGAAGCAGGATGCAACCCATAAAGGCTGAAGAAAGGTCTACAAGAGCCATCAAGCTATCTGCGCAGGACACAGACTCCCAAACAGGATGTATTTCTTACCTACACAAAGCCGCCTTTATAGCCCCACACACATCCAGCTGATGCGATAACAGTTATAATTCAGGAAGTTGTAATTCCTGAAAATGTGGTGAACTAGTCCTGCAACAGCTAAAAACGGGGGAAAATGTTCCTGTAGTTACACAACACTGACTTTTTCTTGTCCAAGACACTTACATTGAGAACAAAGTCCTGTGTGCCTAAAAGGTTTATCCTACCCCTTCAAGAAGCCCAGGTAAAAGCCAGCCTGGAGGTGAGTGCAGTAACTGAATGCACTCCTCAAAGAAAAGACTAGAGATCAATAACCTCCATCAGTATGATTTGTATAACTGATGTGTTCAGACCCCCATAAGCCAGAAAGTACATAGTAGTTTTAGTATTTTTCATGTTAAGAGGACAGGAAAAAAAAAGTGACAACAAAAACAGACAAAACCTTATACTTGAGGTCAAAAAAGTTTTTTTTTTTCCAAAGGTTAAACTTAACGTTTAATTACAGAAATGACCAACGACCTAACTCCAACTCAGGTCTGATTATATTAGCTGTTGTAAAGACTACAAAGAATTCCCTATACCACGCTTTTATACTGTCTTAGCTTTTGTTCGATACTTCCTTAGAAGACCATAAACGATGCAAATAATCCTTCCTTTGAAATATGTTTGTACAGCATTTCACACAGCGGCGTGCCTGTCCTGATGGGGAAGCTAGCAATCCGCCTCATCAGCCAGGAAACGATGCTGATTTCCCACTAACACGTTCAAGTTTCCTCCTGTAACCTGCCTTAGAAATTCAGCAAATCTCAGCCGAATGTATCTGCAGCAGCCTGGAACATTTTGTGTCATTGACTAGGCACAAGCAGGGAGGTAATTTAGTGCTAACTTGCAATTTGCACCTCTCTATCACAGATTAGTGGACGTGTCCAGTACAGCTCTGTTATCTAATGCTGGAGAAAACTCAGCACACGTGCAGCTAGGAGAACCATAACCAAGGGGGGTATTAGTCTCTGAGAAGAAAAACAATATACAAAAATCGACCAAAACAGAAATCCCTTTGATGCACCGATTTTAAAACATTATTTGCCAGCTAACAATCTAAAATCATACTGGCTGGCTAAAATAGCACATCCATGTATGAGATCAAACACATGGACACGTTTTTAAAAACATAACCCACTTGCTTACACGAACAAGTGATTTGGTTCTGCAAGGACAGTAACAGATCTCACAGGAATCCTCGAGCAATCAAACCCTTTCCAAGTTACCTTTCAAAGTTTGGTTTTGAAAAGAAAAGCAATTTATTTTGTAAACCTCACAAATAAGATTTACAGAAGTAGCATGACAATCGCAGGTATTGTTGCTAAAAGGGTAGAGGTCCTACAGATATTCCACTCACTGAAATATGTTAAATATAATAGATAAAAGGAAAATAATAGATAAAAATAATAGATAAATAAGATAAGAATAGATAAAAATAGGTAAGTTAGATAAAAGGTTTATCAGCAAGTTCCACCAAGAGGAAGGCAGAGGATGGGTGCTGAGTGGTTGGACATGAGAGCAGAGAACAAGGGAGGCACAGAGCACTGCAAATGCTGCTGTGTGCAGCCATAAACCACGCAGGGAGCCAACAGTGCCGGGGTTTCAGCAGCCTGTGAGAGGTAGGTAAGTGTAATAACACTGTGCTCATCCAGCCACGGACTGCACTGGTGTCTGCTCACGTCCTGCAGAGCCAATAAACTGTATCAGCCAGCATCCTGCAGGCTGGGGTGCATCACCCAGCTCACCACTCTAAACTCTGGGTGTATTTGTTAAACTATACTACGCTGCTCTACACTGCTCTAGAAAAATGCACCATCCTGCAAAAGGAAAAAAGTAGAGTCATTTAATCTGCCCTGACTGCAATTCCTTAAGGTATGCTGTCCAGGTTCCACTTTTAAATCCACCCAAATCCAGCAAACAGAAGGAGCATCAGCTCCCACCAAGAACCATCGTGTGCAGCAAATTCGTTAAGCAGAAGGAAAAATAAATCCTAAAAAAAAAAAAAAAAAAAACACACACAAAGTTTCTGTGAAGCAAGTAACAGCTCAAACAATTTAATCACTGGGATTCTACCCCTGGTGACCACCAGAAATGACTCCCCTCTCATCACTAATTGAAGGCCCATTCTCTGTAGCCTACATCAGGACTACAATTAAAATATAAATTTGCTGTGCTTGCAGAGTCAAGGTAACTAGCATACACTGTATCTATCAACCTACAGAAACCATGACTAAAAACTTCAAGGACAGTGCTTGACTTCTGATATTTCAAAATACCAGACCAGTACTCGAAGCTGGGCTGGATGGGTCTGAAAAGCAGTCAAGACCAAGACCAAGACCTTGGTCTTTCTGACCAAGTCAGTCTAATTCCTAACTACTGTGTTTATAGAAAAATCTGCCAAATCCAAACTTATGTCAAATTATTCTACCCAAATTACGTTTTTTTTGTACTGTCCAGCCATGAGTACAAGTCTGAACTGGGTGGGCTCTTCTGCTTCAGCAGTAAAGATAAATGACAAAAAGACAACTGGGAAGTTGGAGGAACGTTTACGCTGGATTTCCACTTTGCAAACCTCATCTTAGATTTCATTTTCATATTAGGGTGCCATTTCTTCTTCCAAAGAACAACAGAGGAAGAAAAGCTTGCATTTCTCACATCTTTATGGAAAGGGAATAGAAGAAGTTCAAACTCAAGCAGAAGATCCACTACTGCAAGAATGGCAATGATAAAAGGGCTCCAGAAAAATGGGTGAAGGGAATATCTATTGGAAGACAGATGCAAGTCAGTTCTTTCTGAAAATCTTTTCACAAGACTATAGGAAACCATTAAAGGTCACGCTATGGGAATGGCATGCAAAACTAGCGCGTAAATACTGCTTCATCAGAGGGAAGCCACTTCATTGATGCTGGGTGGCACAGCATAAGCAGGTAACAACTGGAGGCAGAGGACCTGCTCTGTTCAAGCTAGATGGAAAAGTTTCCATCGATAGATCATTTTTATCAAAATGATTTCCTCATCCAGTTCAGAGCAGAGCACCAGAATTATTCCTAGGTACTTTGTTACTTCGATATTTTTTTACCTACTTGGCCCAACAACCAGAGAGACTGTTTTCAGCCAGAGAAGTTGAGGACAAGTTTGGAGAAGTTACTGTATTATGGCAACTGCAATTTGCTGGTTATGCTGCTGCAAATATACACCCTTGGAAACAATTTAAGACTCTAAGCCTGTTATTCACCTCCAAGTGCCTAGAATGACAAATTAATTAGACCGGATTTCTCCAACTATTACTGGATTTCAAAAGCAAGACTGTCATTTAACATAATTCCTACAATGATTTCAGTAATTAAAATTCCCGTGTTCCACAAGATACCGCCGAGCTTCTACAAGGGAAGGTGCTGGGAAGTGCTCCTTTAGAGCACTTACACCGCTGTTAGACAGAGGCAGGCCACTGCAAGGCAGCCCCACTGCTACTTTCCAAATCAGCCACTGAAGTCCAAAACAGTCTTTTTGAAAGTTTATCAAACCAGCAATAAGAAAATGGGTTTAATTCCAGGAAGATGCTAACAGCATGAAGATTATCTTTAGGTATGTATATAGCAAATATCTGAAGGGGACTACTTTCATATTTTCTTACATATAAAGCTCCTCATATAATCGTCACCCTGAGATGAAAATGGTCATTGTCAAACTTAGCTACTGTCTGAATGAGTGTAGTTACCACCTTCAGTGATGCAGACATCTAACACCTACCTTTCATGTATTTTGTCTCATACACCTTAGAAGTATAGCATGTGGCATCATAAGACTTCCCTGACGTTTTGTTAGCTTAAAAACTTCAAGTTTTAACAAAAAGTAACAAAAGCTTCAAAATTGATAAGAAAAGAAAACAGGAAAAAAAAAAAAAAAAAAGCATATAACTGACTGAAGTAGAGACAGAAAACCTTTAGGAAACTCAATCAGAATCGCTGAAGGACACAAAAGCAATAGCAAAGTGGGATGACTGGGTGATCACAATAAATAAATGTAATTATACACATTTGAAAGAAATGACCATTCATGTAATTAAGAACGCAGCCATGCTACATCAGCTACCTGCAAGTCCTGTTTTTCTCCCCTTAAGAGAATCTTTGACCAAACTGAACAAGGACAAAATCCCTGAGCAGGCTGTGTCAAATTTCAAAGAACCAACAAACCAAGAGCACATAGTGTAGGTGACACACTGACTAGAATACCAGCTGGTAAAACTTTGGAGACTATAATCTGCCTTCAGACACAACTGAACATTTATTAGTGCGTTCTGGTCTTTTTCTTGATGTGACAAAAGTTATCACGATTGCTAGTAACTAATCTTGACCACTTGTGCTTTTAGTAAATTGAGAACTGTGCTGCTGGTAGTGACTGATGATTTGGGGCACGGAAATCTGGCAAAGCTCATTGTTACACCAAGTTCAAATTCACATTTGTTCAGACACCCCTCTAGTTTGTACAAAAAAAAAATAATGTATATAAATGCAGGAACTCTTCACAATCTGAAACTTTAATGCTCCATTCCTTTGGGGATTAACCCCCAGCTAGGCAGTGAGCTATGCTGAGAAGAGCCCGGTCTCCTCTCCAGGCACCCGCTCCACCCCAGTTTACTGCCATCAATGCAGATACTCGTGTTCTTTACAACAGAGCAGTAGGCACTCCCAACCTCCTCTTACATTTGCGTGCATTTTTCTCAAACACAGGCATCAACCAGGGAAAGGCTACCAAGCAAGAGAAGTAGCTGGTATTTCACCTCAGCAAACAGAACTGGTATTTCCACTCCCCGAGCCCTCAAATCAACAATACAAAAGGATATCCTGTCCAGGAAGCACAACACTCCAATTTGTATTATTCTCACTCTGTTTAAAATTCTTTCTCCTTATTTTCACAAAGCCTTTCAAGTGCTGTAAAATTGAAGATTTGCTAGGAAAGGCAGCCAACAAAACCCTGCCCTTCAGAAGCCAGTTGAGGTCACTCCCAGTCCCCTAACCGGCACGGCACCGCTACAAACTCTTCCCACTTCAAGCAAGGAAGCCGAGAGCTACAAAAGCGTGTACCAACACTTAAGAAACACAATCTTAGGTGAAGAATGATGTACTTCCAAAATAGAGTTTAAAAAGGAAATAAAAAAATCAGCTCTTGTGGAGGTCTTAGTGACTCGTTTTCTCTCGGGCTCCCCATAAAACCGAAGTGGAACAATAAAACGACCTACCTTAGAAGTTAGCCATCTGATAAGGATCAGAGTTGGAGAGTTAAAGATCGGTGCAATTCCCACTGGATCACCCAAAAGACCAGCAGCATAATCCCCTCCTGATCCCCAATAGTGCTAAGAGCCCTTGGAGCATTAAGAGGTCGGCAAATAAGAGGGAGCAGCTGCAGGCACCACAGTGCCCTCCAGACCCCACAAAGCACCCCACAAGGGAAACGCTGCCTGAAGCGGATGGCAGGACAGCCTCAGGACACTCCAAATGGCGAGCACTGATCATCTCCCTACAACTGGGAAAAGGAGAAACACAAAGAAACACCATGACATTTGTGCACGTATTTCAGCGCTGCAAAGCTTGGGTGAAGCTGAAAGCACCCAAGCTCACCCCGGACACCGTCTCGCCCTTGCATTTTATGACGAGCCTGATTCCCACAGGTTTCCCCTGCAGCTGACATTCAGGAGCCCCCCCCCCTTTTTTTTTTTTTTTTTAATCTCCGCCACCTGGGGAACTACTATGAACTGAACTTCAAAACTCACTTCAAGGTTACTTTTATGGCAAGCTACTATAAATAATGTTAAAGAAAGACAGTTAATGCAGTGAATCCACGCAGGCATTAAAACCGATCTCAGTTCCCTAATCTCTTCCTACGTCCATTACATACCAAGTCATCCTTTATGGTACCTTTACCTCTACACATACTCAGGCCTGAATTAACACATTTCTGCCATTTATTGCTCAAACACTTGGACTCGTCTGCAGTTTGCCCCCCACCCTGCCACATCCCAGGGCTGGAGCAGACTGATTTCCTCTGAGAGCACCGATCACACAGCCAAGCAGTTTTATGTCCTCGGAGCAGTTTTGACATAAAGCTGACAAAAACATTTAATAAATACAAAGACATCTCCAATGGGGGTTGGAACAAATGATTTCACAGAACAGAGTGCAGGATACCAAGGAGTTAAAAACAATAAAATTGAGTAACAAAGAAGAAAATAAGAAGATAGTACATTTCCCTAGAATTATTTTTGTTGTAAAAAGACCACATCATAAACTCAAGTAGGAGCCCAAACTACAAAGTCAGCAGAGAGCTACCAAAGGAATAGCTTCAGCACTGAGAAATTTTCCTCTCATTCACAAGAAGTGTGGAGGCATGCCCCAGTGGACATTTACTGAATGAAAAAAGGTGAAGACTCAATGGAGATGGAGTTCTGCTGTTAGGAATCATGTTATAAAATATTTGTGCTGGCTTTTAGACCACAATCACAATCTCAGCACCAGCTGAAGGTAGCTACAGCACCACTGTATCTGCTCCCTCCTCTCCCACTACCTCTGAATACCTGTCAATTCAAAACCATAGCCACAGGCACAAGCTCTCCACATGCACCCTTTGGCACCTCACTGAATAAATACTAAACTATAAACCATCATGCATGTAGATTTAAAAGCATTACCATCTCCAAAGACTTGATCAAGTTTAAGACACTCCAACAACTAGTAATCACCAGTCTATTTTTATTTATTTAAAGTAACATCAAATAAAACAGAATCAATAAATGACATTAGGCTGTACCTGCATTAGCAATTTGAGACAACAGGACCAGATCAGGGTGCAGCAGCTGCTGATGGCTTTACACCCAGCCTGTATGACACCGAAGAAATATGGATATTCAAAGGCCACATCCAGGCAGGCTTCCTGAACAGGACTCTACCACAGGAGGCTAAAAGCTGCCAAAAATGATTGGTAATTGGTAAATCCACTATGCCACCATCACGGATCAGAGTATGTGTTGTGCACAGGAGGAGAGGAATGGTTAGCTTCTTCTTAAAGAAGCTAGGAGAGATCAAACCCATGCTGTAACACATAAAAAAGGGCATGGGAAACAGGGACAATGAGGTGATTTGCTTCGAAGCTCCATTCTCCTGCAACTAAAATGAAGAGAAATACAGCCTTGCATTCTTTGAAAGGTCAAACACTTCTCTCTGCCACCACTGTTCTCAGTCCCTGATCAATTTTCTGCTTAGCTGTCTCAAAGCACATGAAAACGCTCTTGGAGTGGATTGATGGCCTTATTCCCGGCACGTGGAGCGAGCCTTTCTTCCTCTGGCACCAGAAACGCATTATCTTAGAAGACAAACAAAGTAATTACCCTTTGCTCTTTTGTCTTCTACAGTACGTGGTCTAATTAATTAAACTCTTCTTACTTAGACCTTTTCTTAGAATGCATAAGTTTAATACTGAAACGCAGGAAGAAAAATATTTGCCTGCCTATCTGTTAAATGCACTACAGCACTATTTGGTTTATCTGTGCCTTGGGAACTGAAAGGCTGTTTCATAAAAAGGATTCTGAATTGGGGGCAGGGCAAGTCCAAAAAGTGCAGATTTGCACGAGATGTGTTAAGACATCAATGAAAAAAGCTGATGAGCTTCTCTGGGAGTCAGTAGTGCTTTGAATACACCCAGTACCAACCCTAAGATGAAGAAGAGATAAATGATGTTTTACTTAAAAATTAAAGAAATTGTTCAAGGTCATCAGCAGATCTGGTAAAACCTCAGGTACAAGACTACATCACAATACATGCAAAAAAGGCAGTACTGAATTCCCTCTATGTATTAACTATCGTGCCATCTAGGCTGTGGGAGTACAAGCAGCAACACTCGGGCTGCTGACACCACCAGTCTCAGCTTCTTCCCGAGATGAGGGAGCACACCAGAATGAACAGCTATCATGTATTACCTTTTTTTTGCTGAGGCTTTTCATTTTCTGTCTTTATCTTCTCAACACATGCAGAGATCCCATGCTTGATAAAGTCAGATTTCCCGTACTTCACAAGTATCTCATGCAAGCCTGCATCTAGTTCCCCTCTTCTTACCATCAGCTGCATTAAACAAGTGCAACCAGTGTCTCCTACAGTTTCCAAAGGAACACACATCCCAGGAACTTGAATTTAAACTTAATGACATAAGGCACTGTAGATGCAGCTAAGCAAAGGCATGTTTGGATACAGTTTTTGCATTTACGTGTATACATATCTTCCTGCATAATCCCATTTAAAAAAACAAACATTAGCAATAGTGAAACACAGGGTTTTATAATATATTTTTTTAACAAATATTCCAGTAGAGAATTTGCCATTTATTTTCACTATATCAGAGCAGATGTCACTTTGGTTTCCTTTTAAAACTGCCATAGTACCTAAACAGCTTCTACCAAAGTAGCTCTCCATTAATATGCCGTTGTGGTTTGCAATAAGAGCCTTGCAGATACCTGGGAGTAAAGCATCACATGCATGATCCCAGTTTTAACTGTACACTTCTCAATACCCATCTGTTCCAATCTTTCTTCTTTATTTTAAAAATGAATTTAAGCCATCCTGAAGAATGACTCATTGTCTTACAAACCTCAGTAACTACTACATCTACAGATGCTTCTTTAAATGCTCCCCACCGAATAAAAAGATAAAACTCAACAACACCCACAAGAAACCCAGAGTTGAAACAACTGCACCATATTTCACGTACACTATTGGGTCTCATACAAGACCTGTTTAAACACAGCAGGGTTTCACTATCTCCATCACATGAGGATTTTGAAATGCAGAATTTTGAGGCCTGTTGCTGATCTCTCCCACTTTCCAGAACGTCCTGATTTCACAAGCACGCACTTGTCCACCTGGCCCAGAAATGATCTCTCTGTGGGGCCTCACTTGCCCTTCAAAATCACCTTCCTAAGCAGACACAGAACAGTGACTTGTGGCACCTGGATTTCTAGGATACAGCCCTGACTGGCCCATGACTTGTTCTGGGCCAGTCAGGAAGTTTTGCTGTACTTACATTAACAGCATGCGAAGACAGCAGAGGAATAAGTCATTTACCAAGTCATCAGCACGCAGTAAAAGACAAAGCTCTAAACTCATTTCAATTTTTTCTTCATTTTCCTCTCTGCCTTATTGTCTCATTTGATCTCTCTCTCTCTAGCAGGCTTCACTAACAAAGAATAATTAAATGCTAATCTATGAGAAGTATTCTTGTAACTACATGGGTAGCTGTTTGCTGCAGCCCAAACCATCCGCTAGCATCGCACTCAAGAAAAATAGACAGAAAATATCCCATTATTGTTACGGATCCTGAGAATAAGCCTTCCAGAATTACAAAATGCATATATAGTGACCAACTTCTATAAATGCCACTTCTCTTCTGTCTTAATTTAAAAAGTTACCTAAGCTTTATAATTTCAATTCAACTTCTCGAAATACCTGCCTTGCTGACACAGACACATGACTCCGACTGTTCCGTTCATTAATACAGCTTCTTATCAGCTAGTGAGCAATGAGCAAACATAAGTTAAAAAAAAAAAAAAGTTTGCAAAATTCACCTTCATTACCATGTGTACACAGCCATTAACTGCGAAGTCATTGCAACTAAGCTCAAGGAGCTGGCTGATCTTAAAGCAAGGCTCAGAGTTGCAGAACTTCAACTTGCAAAAGCCAAGGACAGGTACTGGTCCAGAAGGCAGAACTACGCAATTTCCTTTAAAACCATTTAAATTTTAGGCATCTGCCATCTCAGTCCTCAGTGAGGAAGAAGAAAAAGAATCCAAGCTGAGTAAATAAAAGGGATCTGAAAACCTTACATTTCTATACTGCCATATTCAGTCATCAGCTGCTCTAACACAGCAACAGGAAATCACCAGGATCATCCTCTGTTCACTTCAGATATTATCTTGAAAAAGGGTATGAGGTATTAAACGCTTTGCTAAACAAAGCACGTAAATCTTTGCCAAAGTAAGCAAGCAAGCTATGAAACGTTATATTTTGTTTCTGATAACTGTTTTTTAACCTTTCATGTTACTTTCTCAAAGTCATGGTTATGCAGGTTAAAAGAAGCAGTCTTGTGTGACGACATGGCAAAAATGCGTGTGTATCAGTTGGGGGGTAAATGTGAATGGATTTAATTTCCTTAAGTTAAACGTCTACAAATAAGTTCTTTCTAAAACACTTCTCTTGCAACACCAATTAGAATAAACTCTTAGCCTCTCTCTCGTATAACAAACTATAATTAATCTATATATCTATCTATAAATCTGATCTAGTACATCGCAATTTCTATGAACACAAAGAACACACCGTTATAAATTCAGAGCATCTAAAGTCGTTCATCTGTCACGCTGTTTGTACCATATAACCTGTGGCCTTGCAAAAACATCTAGCAAAAGAACTGAAATTCTACAACACAGTATTTTTTTTATTTTTTTTTCCTGGCTCCCATTTTCTGAGGCTGCTTACTTACAATTGTATTGTAGAGGCATTTACACACATTTAAAAGAAAAAAAAAAAAAAAAAAAAGAAAATAAAACCAGCACACTCAAGTGAACGTGAAGAAAGGAAGGATGTTGGAACTAAATTTCCAAACAATTCCAGCATTTGTCTTCCAAAACTAAGACAAAGGATTTGCCTTTTTGAATGAGCAACCTCAATTACTAAAACTTTTTTTTTTTGTGCATGTGTTTTTGTTGTTCACAATTTGTTTTCTGGAGGGTTGTTTGTTTGTTTGTTTTGAATGGGGGTGTTTTTAATATAGCATTCATAACAGAAGATACTTAGAAGATTATCAGTGGAAAGAATGTCTATTCATTTCAGTGTCTGAAGCCTCAGTGACCTCTACCTTCATGCTGTGGACTAGAAAAATGAAGTTGCTTATACGCTTTTGCAAACATCAACTGTTTACCAAATTGTTCACTTGTATTTGGGATGGCTGGGGGTCAGAGGAGAGGTAGAACAGGTTGGATAGCCATCAGAAAAAGAAACAGGTTAATGTATAATTAACTGTATGTTTATACACACTTCCAACAGTTTTATTTACAGTGTGCTATTGGATATGAAATACTCAACGTTGGTACAGTCTCCAAAAAAATATATTTTTTTTCCATAGCAGAACTATGCCCATCTACTGCAGACCTGTCAGCAAGCATAGCCATGTCTGTATTCGTAGTGTTCAGTCCTCACTCACAAAGCTTCCATGGCAAAGCTCCATCCCCATTAAATCAAATCCCCAGCCAGGTGAAGAATCGTGCAGTGTTTCAAGATGCATTTCGAGACACTCTCTCACTTGTTGCATCCCCAAATTGTACTGCCTTCCTACAAGCTTAGCATGCGCTGCATGAAAGAAGCAAAGGCTTTGTTCAAAACTCCTGAACTTAAAAGTTCAGCTTCTCCCCAGAGAAGAGAGGATGGCAAGAAGCTGTACTCCACTTTTACCATATCCTCTTGGAAGAAATAAAAAAGTAAAACTATTAAGATGACAGTCTATACATACTATTTTTTTTCCCTAAATAAAATGTGAAAAACTGTTTCAGCTGTCTGCAGGACTTCGGTAAAAACCTTGGACAGAGAACCACTTCAGCATGGTCATACAGGTCTGGTGTCCATCAGTTGTATCCCTCTACACCTGTGTGGATGCTGGCATCTGCTCACCCTCAAAAGGTCTGTGCCATAGCAAGAAAACAGACTATTTTCAGAGTTCAAAGTGAACACCTTTGTCTATAATGCTGGTGAGGGAAGAAGTACGGCTGTTACCAGGCAAAGTGCTGTCAGAGCATCAGCTCGCCACCCGTTCGCTCAGGACAGACTGTGCTGAAGGTCAGGTTTTAGCTGCTCTGAGTTCCTGTGCTATACTATTGAATGCATCTTCACACAGACTGAATGGTTTATTGGAAGCAGCCAAAGAAGGATTTCAAATCCAACAGGCTTCACATATTGCAAGTAACCTGGCTATGGAAGTGGAAACAGATGAACAGTAATATGTGACAAGAAAAGCTACCAGTGTTTGAGGCTTTGTAATAAAACTGCCATGTTCTATTTCTAAAGCACATCCTCTGAACAGCAAAAGACTGTAGCACTGCCTGTCTTATCTGTAACTGGAAACCTGAATCCCAATTGCTGAGGTTGCAATCTCCCCAGAAGGACAACATCAAAAAATTGTCAACGTATCACAGCACCAGAAAAGGAACATCAGGAACAAATGTAAATCCTAGCAGTTACATCTCACTGTAACCCTCCATAAAGCATCCACAGAGGACAAGAATTCTGCCATCTAAATTTAATGCCTAAAATGTTGGGTTTGGAGCTTTTTTCTTACCCTTGGTTTCCCCTCTGATTTGCATGGCTATAGCTGCCCTCACGAAGGTTACTCGCTCACCTCGCAGCTTCACGGTTCCAGCAGTGTGTGTGGGGCTGGGAAGCAATCAGGGCCTCCACAGACAGCAGCTGTAGGTATGAATTTCCAGACACATTCAAATAGCTGGTGAGCACAAAGAGCAGAGCAATGGAGAGAAACAAACAAGGGCTAAAAGCCAAGGGGCAGAGTACGGAGCTGCTGCTCTCCGCTCTTTGACTTCCTCCCTGCCTTCTCATTCAGAGGTGAAAAGCAATCAGAAATAAACAGATTGAATTTTTAAAAAGTGATAGAAGCTATTTCTTCTATTTGACTCCCAGGTGATGAGCAATCTCCCATAACTACCAGGGCTCACCTCCCTCTAAGCCTCAGAAACATCTGCCTGCTGCCTCTGCCTCTTCCCAGCATTTGCTACTCCAGCACCACGAAACGAGGCACTTCACAACCCACCCCCAACCCCACACACTCTTCAACTCACTTCACAGGGAGTATTTATAGAGTAGTTTACACAGAATTAAAATATTGACATCTACTGAGACTCCCCAGCTTTCATTTATTATAGGCGGACATTTATTCAAAAGATCTTAGATATCATTTCTAAGTTCTGTTTAAAAGAAGTGTTTCTATCGTGGAAAAAAATCAGCATTCCCCTATGCACACAGGTATATATTTCACGTTAAAAAAGCAGTAATAAAATCGTCGTTTCAAATTCCTTGTTAGTAATAACACAAACACGAAAATATTACGTTGTCAAAAAAGATAAAGTTTAAAGGGGAAAGCCGAGAGTTTCAGGTTTAGTAAATTAAGCAGAGCTGGCATATTGAATATTTTATTTCAGAATAAATCTAATCTAGCTTTTGTTTCACTATTCTGTGATCGCTTCCATTAAAATACCCAAATGACTACAGAGAAAACACTCAAACTGGTTATACCATCAACTGTCAAATCCACAAGCCAATATAATATTTTTTAATATTTTTTCAATATAAAGGCACTACACATGAAAATAATAATTAACTTAAATAGTCACCACAGAGCATATAAAGATTAAAGAGATTCAAAGAAAGATCACGTTGGCCGTGCGCAAGCATTTCACAAAAAAAGTCAAGCACTTGAAGAAGTAACATACCCTATCTGAAATACAAGAAGGATACGAGAAAGGATAAGAAAGGTCACATCAGTCAACTGAATTCAACTTGTTTCACCTCAAAAACTTAATGTTTTAAGCTTGAGAAAAAAAAATAGTTATATTTTCTGCTACACCGTTCTTTCCCTCTTCTGGAGCCTTTCCCACTAACCACTTACTTCAGAACTTGCTGATGCACCGTACCCAAAATGCTCGTAGTCCTCCGTGAGTTTTCCCAAGAACTAATTAAACCTACGCCCATTAAGGCTGAGCTGACCCATTTCAACTGAACTGGTTAAGCAGACCAATTTCAGCCAAACTGGTTAAACTCAGAATGGCTCTAATGAGACTGGGCGCTGAAACCCCTACCCTTCCCCACGCCGGTTCAGCACCTGCCATTGCAACACCTCGTGCTACCTCCCAGACTACAAGGCAGCATTGCCACTTTCCATCTTCTATTTTGCCGAGCCACCCCTCTCTTTTGTCTCTTTTCTTGAGCCACCCTGTCTTGCGTGCTCCCAGGTTCTCCTTCTCCGACCTGTAAGAGATGCAAATTTCTCAGAGTGAATGCTTTAAAGGCTTGCTAATAAAGTTTAATAATGGTATTTTCATTCAAGGCTGATATTTTATAGACATTTACATGTTTGTAAAACTGTTACTGTACCCCATTAATATTCTGTTAGCATGTGGGTGCCAGCAAACACGCAGCCGAAGATCTTTCATCAAAAACAATCTACTTATTTCAGATCTCACCCACTATTGATAAACCATTAACAGAGAGCCTTTCAGCACTGCCTTGGCTTGTGCCCGTGAGCCTTAAAATGAAAAGGGGCACTGTGTTAGAGATGCTGAAAAGGTTTGGCATTTTATTATGGAGAGCTCAGAGTAAGATACTTTTCCCTGGATACAGAAAAAAGAGGTTTATTTATTTGTTTTTAAAACACCATTAAAGAAAGAGCTGACAAAGTAACAGGAGAATTACAACCTCAATGCTAAACTAACCAAATTCCCAGGAAAAAAAAAATCCAGGAGTGCAATGCCAGATTAAGTTAAAGAAGGTATGGAAGTGGGCATATAAAGAAAAGCGGTCTATTAATAGACTAATTTTTGTTGCACTTCACAGCTGCCACATTGACATAGACAAAAGGTGAAGAGCTAGAAGAAGAAAGTTCAGGGGCTTCTTCAACTGCAATTACTATCCTTCTACAGCCTTCTCAAAAATATGGTATCCTTGTATCCTTTACCTGAACGTCCACTTTATCTCATTTACAATATTCCCAGATCTCCTACAGTTAAAAACCACTCATAATTAAGCTTGTTTTTAATGGGATTTCATAGCAGCATACTTCTGAATTTAATATTTCATTCTTGAAGGTAACAAGGTGCTACTTCCATTGTCGAGTTTCACATTAAACAGAAATGAAATTCAAGAATGTAGAATTGGAAAAGTTATTTCAATAGGATATAACAGGTTTACGTTCCAGAAATTCAGTCCCAATCTTGCTTTGCTTAGTTATTTTGCAAGAATACTGGAGGGAAAAAAAATAAAATAAATAAATAAGAAAGCCATACAATTGCCACATTGTTTCTTAAAGAAGCAAGGCTTGTGGCAGCAGGGAGCAGAATGTTTAGCTGCGAAGCTCCTTGCCACCCACTGGACACCTGTCAGTCTTGGCACTGGCCTTTCTGTGCCCATGTAAAGAAGATTTTGCATGGCATAGCCCTCTCTTGACCAAATTAGGCTAACCTCATCTGCATTGACATCAGTGCCTATAATTTTGGAATCTCATCGACAGAAATAGCTTTATCACAGGGCCCAGCATACAAATTAAGCATCTGTATAGGGCACGCTGAACTTGTGGAAGCGATGAAAAGCTGTAGTGGAAAATCTTAGCATACGCTTTGAAGCAACATCTAATTACGGCAACAGTTAGCTACTCGGGGTGAATGTATTATCTGAAGGCTTGATTTTGGTCCACTTGCAGCATTCTTTGTTTGCACACAGACCGACGTTAAAATCTGTCATTTGAAGCAAGAGCTCTGAACAACAGCTCAATCTGGCACCTCTGAAAGTCTCTAATACCTCAGGTATACAGAAATTGCACGCGGTTCTGCCGCCAGACCCCAGTCCTGGCCTTCAGATTAGTCACTCCGCTGTTCGGGGAGAAGCCATCTCAACTTGCTGCGGGATTATCTCCAGCATTACATTCGTGCTGTGTGTGTGTGACAAGCTGAGATGCAATTAATTTTAAAAATATTCAATGTCTTGGCCGGGAAGGGGAAAACATAGAATATCAGACGATTTCCTTTTGACCGCATCCATCTGACTTATAGAGGGACTTCTGGAAAGAAGCAGAATGCCCGAGCAACCTTCAAAATGCCTTTGGGAAACAAGGGAGGAGAAGGAGAGGAGTAGCAGGCTCCGAGAGAAGCGGCAGCTCAGCACCTACCCGAAGTGGAAGATGCAGCCCGAGGTGTGCAGATCCGCAGGCGCCGTTCTCCGGGGAAAGGAGGATCGGCTGTCAGCTACCGCTCCGAACGCGACAGAAGATAGACGGGAGTCTCTGTGTAATTAAAGCCTTTCTCACCTTGTGAGGGAATTTGAAGGCTCATGGAAATAGAGATGAGCACGTGGAATTAAAGATCAGAACAAAAGAATAATAGAAAATGTTCTTTGCTTTAGCGGTTCCTGAATATGGATGTCATTGCTCCTGAAGGGAACAGAACTGGGAGCTCCAGCCTACCCACAAAGGCTTACCTACAAAAAACAAAGAAATGCAACCCAGCCTGTAGTTAAAAGATCCTGGAGTCGCATTTTTGTGTGTGTTGTTTTGTTATTTATTTTTTTGTGAGAAGAGGGGAGGAGCCAGCCTGTGACATATGAAGCAGAGCCTTGCTTCCCGTGCTATAGATCCGTACGCCACCATCACAACTACACCACTTTTTCTTTACTGTTACCTACACAAAACAATAAGCTGTTCCTTATTTAAACAAAATTTTCACGTGCAATCATCCTCATCCTGCTGTCCCCTCTTTTGCATCATCTTCCACCACGCAACAGTGTAGGAGAACAGGAAAGGAAAGGTACCACATACGGTGGCTGACCCTTCAGCCTGGTCAAGTCCCACCACATCCCATGCCAGAGAACTTCTCCTGGAAGTCAGCCACTAGTGAAAAACCCAGCTCCTGGTCTTTCATTCACTTCTCAAATTGTGAATAGCAAAACACTCTTCAAATCCTGAAAATTATAGGTCAATTGATTTTTCAACACTGAACTTTTTTTCTGGTTCAAGAGAAATGAGCATTTCTAGGAAGTAATTCTATTCCTTTCAAGGAAGTTTCAGACATCCTTACAGACAAGCGAAATAGGTATTTTGGAAAATATCCTGCACTGAAAGGTATTCGTGGCATAAGTAATTAGCCAACAGTCAGCTGCTTATAATCTATAGTTATGATGTCCTTAATTTTAATCCCCCTCGAAAAAAAAAAAAAAGAGTTAAGCTGCACCAGTGCTTTTAAGACATACACTTTTTTTTTTTTAATAGACCAAGAGTAAAATTACATGCTGGTTTTCCACAGTGCTCACAAGTCAATATAGGCACGTAGGTTGGTGCTCCCATAATTAAATCATAATACGTTACTTAAAAAGAGAAGTGAAAGGTCTGAAATGGCAATAGGCTTCACACATTGCCAAGCGCTCAAGCTCTGAAGGCAGAATTAATTTTCTCAGTGGCTTCTCTAAAGCAATCATCAAAAGTATCCGAGCATTTCACAAGTATTGATCTTCAAAACCCCAGCCCAGCACAAAGATCAGAGCCCAGACATCAGTCCTTCTGGGCACGGAGTTTAAGACTACTACATGTGTATTCTTCCAGTTTTCAAATCATTACAGGCCTCACATAAGCAAATAATGTTAAAATCAAAACCTCACAGGGCGTTGATATAAGGATGTTAATATGGACTGCACAGGCAATCCCAGCATTTCCTAAATGTGCTGCTCCTCTTCAGGATTACATCCATAAGGGATGAAAATTTTGATATTTTTTTTCCCCTTATGATTTAGAAAAAGAAATACTAAGAAAATTCTATTAGGTCAGAACATACTTTACCCACGTGACTTCCCTACACTGCAGACTCTAGCTTCATCTCAAAGGCCACATTAGCTGCTCTAAAATACAAACTGCATACGTAAGTCCTCATGCTCTAATAACATAAAACTAACAAATTCAAAATCTATTTTAAAAAACAAATGAGAAATGTTTCATGAGCAATAAATGCTTACAGAGATATATAAATACATTCAGCAGAGAAACTATATTTGGAAGCAAATCCACAAACGCAAAGCAACTATTCTTAACCAGTGAGTACCAACTTCTTACAGAAAGCAGCACAATGCAAATTAAATTAGTTACGTACACAGACTCATTTTTATCCTCCTTGACTTGAGCTACTTACACTTCTCCCTGGACAATTTTAACACTCTGCAGTGGATTTGCTGCTTCTACTATCTATAAACCTAAAATATAATAAAAACCTTTAAGAACTCCTAGGTTTAGAAATTGTCCATAGTTGCTTCCTCTAGGCAGGTCAGTTCAACATACAAAGCCTACTGAAGTCCCAAGTGGTACAGTAATTGGGGTTAGGCATAGACAGGGCCTAAAATTATCTGTAAAGCAATCGGTTCTTCGTGATGGGAGCAAGTTTTCAGAAGCGTGCAGTTCACTCTGAAATGCCTTTGACCCTGAAAAGCTAGCATCACACAAAGCTTTGAACAGGTTAGCCACAAGGGCACAGCAGAGCACTTGAGATCCTAAGAACCCCTGCAATAATTGCAACGAGACTGAACATCGCTATAATTAAGTTTCCTTGTTTAATAAAAGTAATTGCTTGTTTTAAAATCCACGGGCATACAGCAGTTTATCTGAAAAGCTCACACCTCTCATCATCAGGTTATGGCTTGCGTTTACTGCTACAAGGCCACTACCCTGAGTATTTCAAGATCACCTTAACTGAGGCCGATTTGCCCTCAGTTAGGATATGTGCACATCGGATACTACATGTGGCTGGTGTTGGCTTGCACCTCGACGCATCCACATCATTACATCTTCCTTTTATCCCCTGGTTTTTCATAAGCAGGCTTCAGTGTAACATGACCTTGGAGAAGGATGAAATACCAAAAAGCTGAACTTCCACCCAGGCACAGCTTGCGCTAAGGCAACGTAAGGTGCTCTGCTCCTTGCTTCCAGCTGTGATGAGAAGCAGTGGGAGGACCTCCTACAAACACAGGGCTCCTGAAAAGAAGCACTGGAGACAAAAAACTGTCTTTTTTGCAAGTAGGCATCTATTATCATACCTTGAAACAGACCACTGAAAGGCAGCTTTGAAGTCGGATTGTACCTTCTTCAGGGCTTAGTAGAGCAATTCTATTATTGCATTAGAGAAAAACATGGTTATGTTTAACAAATAGCAAACATCTGTGAAACACTCAGGATAAATTTCAGTTTACATCAAAACAGTGTGTTTTTATTTCAATATGACAGCATTTTCTGTAAATGCTTTTTTTTTTCATTTTGTAAAAAAAAAAAAAAAAAAAGACATCTAGAAGCTAAAAGAATGCTTCGTACACAGTTATAAAGGTCACGGATATATCCACTACAAAAGCCATTTTCTGCAGGCAGAATGTTGTCACAGAACATATTCATGGAAATCATTCCATACAAAATGAAATTCCGTATACAAAATTAATTGTATTACCAGCCCTCAACTTCTTCCGCCATAAACTTTATCACAAATCCCTGAAAAGAATAATTTTGTTTTTCTTCCCTAGCCAAATAATACAACATACTTATTTTACTGTTTTTCCTAGACATTTCATACCTGTATAAAATATATGCTCACAAATTCACTTGATGGACTTTTTAGGCATTTCCCGCCCCCTAATGTCTGACTGATTTTTGTGTGAGACTTTCTTCCTTTATGAGAATTTGAAAAAGTAATGATTTGTATGGCTGACAGTATTTTTGTTATTTCCACATAAAAGGAAGGAATCTAAGAAACCCAGTGAACTGGATGAAAGCCACCCCTGCTGCATTTCAAATAATACTAAAATGGGTTAACCCAGCAGTAGAACTACTTATTTTTATTTGTTCTTATCTGACAGCAAAATTGTTTATTACTCAAGAGTGTAAAAAAGGGAGGCTGAGGAAACCCACCTCAGGCTTGCAGCAGAGACAGAAGAGCTTCCTGATGAAATAACATGAGCAAGCTCTCTGAAGTCAGGAAAATACCTGAATTCTTTGCAGAACCCAACAGAAAAGGAGTGATGGACGGAATCCCTCAGTCTGTAAATGTATGCAGCACGTGTACCCAAACAGCAGACAACATCCACGAGCTTCTCCTTAATTGCCACCCCTGACAATTAACTAACTGCAGGAGGAGCTAAGCCCCCCAATACCCACCACCACCAAATTAATCCAAAAGAAATTTGGACTCCACTCCACAGTTCACACAACCAGGGAACCAGAAGAGAAGCCAGGCATGTTCTTGCCTCCCTCAACAAGCAGCAGGCAGACTATTTATTTCCCCGTCCCGTTTCCGTTTTGGCACGCATATGCAACAGCACATCTCCAAACTTCACCAGTTTGGACAAAGTTCTTAAAAGCAACCTAGCCAACTTCCATACACTTATCAATCTGGACTGCCAGAGATCTGGAAGTCCTTCAGAGAGCACCTGGTATCACACACAGTAACTCAGCACGTTCTGGGCACTGAGCTCATTCTCGATGATACAAGTCTGGTACAAACTCGGGGAGCTATGAATATGGGAACAGCCTACACGTATGCACTAAATCAGTGCGTGTCAATGCCTGCTGCACATGTGCAGAAGGCTCCTCGGATTCCTAGCCACTTTCTCCAGTAGAAATCAAGGAAAAAAATATATACTAGGTGACTCATGTCCTCAATGTCTACATGCATCATCAGTGTAGGTAAAAAGACTTTTTTTAAACCGCAGGTGTTGTCATACTCCATCAGATCAGATCAGCATCACACCAATGGGATCCCATTTAAATGAAAATGAAAATCCCATTTAAATAAAAAGTCCTGCTAATAAACCCTTACCAAATCTTGTACCAATGCACTCTCCTGAAGATTGACTGGAGGGAGGAAATTTGGCCTTCCAGAAAAAATGTTGTAACGATGGTCAAGACAGACAGGAAAGCTACCAAAAAGGATCCAGCACTAAAATCATCATCTGGTCAGGAGGGAAAAGAAATGAACAACTAGAAAAAAAATGTATGATATCAAGTATTACATGGACTCGTATCTCAAACTTTCCAAACAGCCAAGAAATGATATGCCATTTAGAGGTATTACATTTCTGTAATAATTATCAGTGAACTAAGAGACCCATTGTATCTGGTGATATAAAAGGCTAATTCATTACAATTTAAAGATTAATTTGATAAAATTGTCTTCAGTATCTTGATTAGATGCTTTCTAGGTCTACAACCCCTTCCTTAAGTAAGCCATCAATTGTTTTTTTCTTTGTGTCCCTGTCTAGACTTCTGCAGAATATCAACAGCCTGCAACTTGATTTGTATGCCACAACAAAGGTCTCTTTCAGGTATCATGACCACCAGCCTCTGGATCTGTGTGATGACTACAGATGAAGATTTTACATTGGCTTCTTTATTGTGCAAGCAAAAGAACCGTCTGTCCGTTGAGGGAGCCACAATCATTAACCCACACAAAAAGTTTGTTGTAAAAGAAATGTAGTCCGTAGTTTGCACAGCAGAAACGTAGCCAGATGTTCATAGTAAGGATCTTTCCTTCCCTCTGCTGTCCCCAAAAGAGCAGGCATTTAAACTCTCTTGGAAAGCCCCAGTAAGGAGACTGCTTTCAGGAACAACATGAACCCCTGCCAAAATGCTATCAGAATAATGTACTTGGTTATAAGGTAATAGCTAAGATAAAAAAACTTGTTTTGTAAAGCATAAAAAAAATGAAAACAATTATCCTTTGTTTTCATGAAGAAACATCTTTTAATCTTTGTGATTTTAAGACACTAAAATAAGTTTCCCCTCCCCTTTTCCCATCAACAGAAAAACATTAACTGAAGTTAATTGTTACAGAAATACTAAGAATTTGACCTTAAACCTCAGGAGTAATTGAAAACATGCAATCTTTAAATGAATGCTGAAAACAGGGGGGCTGAATAAAAATAGTGTTCTCCTTAGCTTTAATGCCCTCCGCTAATATGAATAAAAGCCTAAGAATAAAAAAGAAAAATACGTATTCCAAGAGCTGTAACTATGACGCTTCACCTATTGTACCTGAATGAAAGCAACAGGATACAAAAATAATTTTTATTTGCAGTGACGCACAAAGCATTTTTAATCAAATGATCTAAATCAATACTATCAGCAAATTGTAATAAATGCAGCATACTTATATAACATTTCACTTTTAAGGAAAACTTAACCAGCTCACGTGAACTTGGAAACTGAGACAGAAAGAAGCATTTGATTGCAATTGGAGCGAGTTACATTTGTCAGTACAGCTAAAGCTTCTAGAAGGTTGCTGTGTAAGCTTTCAGTGCAGAGCTGTGCCTATATTCCAGGCAACACTGAGGTAGCTAGTATTACCCGTAACATATTTCATTTTTGCTTTAAAGAAGAAAAAAAAAGGCAAACATCCAGCCTAGAAGTTCACTGGAGAGAAAAACAACACACTATTTTTGCACCTAATCTGCATACCCTGAAACTGGTTTGCAGACAGAGACACGATGCTGACGACTTTCTGTGGGTCCCATCTTCCAGAAGGGGGCTTAGGCACCAAATTCTTTGGCTTCCACTCTTCCTGCTCAGCTTCTTCCAACTGCAATTTCCTTGCCAATCAGCGAGGTACCACAAATTCTTAAGTAACTGACATCATTTCCAAAGACAAATCACCTAGATGGCTGGACAAAGCTGATTAAGAAGATAGAGCAGAGCCATACCAGCTTCATTTGAATGCGTAGGAAGAGCTGACATCGGTGCCAACACGTTTATGTAATGTGGTCCCTGCAGATGTTCAAGCGCTTTGAGTTGTCAGCTGGCTTTGGAGATACACATCACAAAGCTGACTGGTAATTTAAAGTAGAACCCTCCAGGTGGTGGTGTGTGGATTTTAACGTGGTGAGACATCTTGAGAAACACGCTGGGATATCTACCTTATAGACCAGAAAGTTTTAAAAACCTCAATGACACATTCCACCATGGGCTAATTAGAATTAATTTGTGCCCCATGGCCTCAAGAGCTGCTCTTAGCATACTCAAAACTCCTTAATCATCTTTCAAGGAGGCATACTTCTGCTATAATTTGATCTATGATTGCGGGACAATTTAAAGCAGTCAACTTAAATTTTTAATTCTGAACTTAGTCCATCCACATTTTTAAATGCATGCAGTTCTTGTTGAAGCGTGTGCATGAAGAAGAACGATCCAGTTTGTCCATTTACCACTGCCTACAGCAACCAGCAGAAGGTTGCACCTGGGCTGCCCTTTGTATGCTCACAAGGAATAAAAGGACAAGACCAAAGCCTGCACATTTTTTAAACACTGCTGCATAGGAATTCCTATCTCAAATATTTGGTAAAAAAAATGTTTAAAACCCACATGCACACCATTATTTAATTACAGGCACTGCTATGCATTTTTTCTCTTTCCTACTGGTTTTAGAAAGTCAAGCTTTTTTCTCCTTTCTACTTAACACAGACTCACAGAATGGTTTGGGTTGGAAGGGACCTCAAAGATCACCCAGTTCCAACCCCCCTGCCATGGGCATGGACACCTCCCACCAGACCAGGTTGCTCAAAGCCCCATCCAGCCTGGCCCTGAACACCTCCAGGGATGGGGCATCCACAGCTTCTCTGGGCAACCTGTGCCAGTGCCTCACCACCCTGAATGAATAATTTCTTCCTTAGATCTAATCTAAATCTCTCCTCTTTCAGTTTAAAGCCTTTCCCCCTTGTCCCGTCACTACAATCCCTGACAGAATCCCTCCCCAGCTTTGACGTATGCTCCTTTAGGTACTGGAAGGCTGCTGTAAGGTAAAAAAAAAAAAAAAGCACAGATCACAATCCTAAACACTACATATTTGCTTGTTATTTGCCAATTATATTGTTTTTGCCAGTTATTAAAGTTGTGAGGGAGAGAAAAAATAAGCATTCTTCTTAGACGAGACAATAGAAGATGCAAACTTCCATCTATACCATTTTGTGAGCTGATTATCAGAGTTTGTGCTCTGGGATTGTAACTCAGAGCTACTAGGCACAGCCCCACAGCTCTGTTCACCGGCTAGCTTCATTCAAACACTGCTTGAGAAATGTCAAAGCAAGCAGCTTGGCAGTCCCTCAGCCTCCCCTTAGCACAACACCGATTAAACCCAAAAAACTGAATCATCTAATACTTCATACTTGGAGAGTACTCACACAGGTGAACATTCATTAAAGATAAATGTAACTCCTTTAGCAGATCAACAGCATTTTCATGTCCATAAAACCTCTGGTTGGTGGGTTTTAAAAGAATATTTTTTGTCCAAGACAGAGGTAGATGTCATCACGTTGCTTTCTGCCACATGAAAAACATGTCTAGTAATCAAAATATTCCATAGCTGCTGTTGGAGACTTAAATAGGTGTTGGAGAAGTAAGTATAGCATAAATAAATTATTATAAAAAAAGTCTGTATCTCACAGTGTATTTTTTCCACAAATAAACATAAGCATATTAATTTTATTTAGTGAAAAAATCAGTATATTACTACAAGACTGACGCTTCTGACTGACTTTTGGTGGAAACACCACCAAGAAAATCTAAGCACTAATACTTATAGTACCAGCTCCGATAATTTTGTATTTTCAGTCTTGGGCCCCAACTTGTATCATCAGACCTCAATAAATGTCTTTATTCTCCCCCCTTTTCTGCCCCGTACAGCCCCAGTGCTGAGGAGCAAATACCTTACACCAGTGGTGTGAAGGATGGATGTCTGACCAGGTCTTTTCCCCTAAGCATAAGTCCCTCCTCCCCTCAAAAGTACAGGACCAGAACTGCCATATCCTATAACAGCTTATCAGGCCTGGAAAGGGAATATATGAGAAAGGAAAACATGCCAAAAAAAGCTAAGTGAAGGGACATGCTTCTGTGTACCTGAGAAGGGCACAAAGATGGTGGAGGAGACGCACAGGACACAAGAGGTCTCAGCTGCTAGGGCAGGAACTACCTCACTTGTAGTCCTCATACAATTCCTCACCCCTCGAGCAGAGGTTTAACAGTATTTGATTCCTGGCCTTGTCGTAACATTGCTCCTCCTAACAGTACTGACAGAGGTCCAGAAAGCTCTTTTTTTTTTTGCACATTTCAGGCAAGTAAGATTAACTTACAAGCATGCACACATCTAGTTCAGAACCCAACCTGAAACAGAGTATTTAGAGTAAAATCTACATATTTGCATTTTGCATGCTGCAAAACTAAAGAAAATCATCATTAATAAACACCCATTTTAACTGCACAAAATTTTCATCTGCCTTCAGAACTGCACATCTCCCATCTTTGTTGAACGAAGGCATTACACTGTGAATACATTAATGGATTTTTCCTAATACGTTGCTTTTTTTCTGAACTAGAAAGCGTATGACCACAGACTGATAAAACAGTAAAGATCTGCAGAATGCCCTGGATTTAATTTATGAAAGAATGCATTAAGAAAAACACTGTGATGATAGGATGTTAATTCTTTTCACAGAATCACAGAATGGCTGAGGCTGGTAGGGAACTCTGAAGATGACCCAGTCCAACCCCCCTGCCGAGCAGGATCACCCAGAGCACATTGCACAGGATGATATTCAGGTGGGTTTTGAATATCTCCAGAGAAGGAGACTCCACAGCCTCTCTGGGCAACCTGTTCAGTGCTCTGTCACCCTCACAGTACAAAAGTGCCCCCTCATATTCAGCCAGAACCTCCCGTGCTTTAGTTTGTGCACGTTGCCTCTCATGGCTTCCATAAGCTACTGAGGCCTACACTCTCCACTGGTCTACTTGGATGTACAGGGTGCTCACACCTCAAGGGATGGGTACAGTTTCAGAAGAGCTACAGAAACTAGAAACTGTAACCATACTCTCCACCTGAATGCTCAGTAGTATCAGGCTTTCCAAACCCAGGGCATCTCTTTCACTATGCCTTCCTTCTTCTTCCATGGCTTCAGCTGCTTCAAGAGCAGAAGCTCTTACACGCTGCACTGTGCCCAAGCCCACCTGAAGCCAGCCTGAGACCCAGAGATGGGGCTGCTGAGCCCAGCAGTAAGCCCCAAAACCCCAGCTGCAGGCACGCAGCCCTGGATCTGCTGGAGCTAGGAGGGATCCAGGGCTGGAAAGCAGCTAGGAAGCAGCCGTACGCGAGGCCTGAAATTACAGCACAGAAAATAAGAGCTGGGAGATGGCACTTCTGACCAGATGGACATGAAGTAGTTCAAATCCAAAGCAGAGGCCCCAAGTCAGGCCTAAAACATCTCAGGTGGAAACCATAACTCTAACCACTGCTTTTTCTTCCTGTCCTCACTGGGGGCCTCCCTGTATCGTGCCCACGCTGCCCCACTCTCTGCAGCACATTAGTTTGGTCCCCCCTGCAGAGGGGTGGCACAGCACAGAGCATCTCCTCACAAGGAGCAAGGATGGAAGTACTCACCACTCCGTGATAACACACACAGCCGCAGGTGTCCGTGGAGTCCCAGAAGCCCACAGCTTCCTCCTCCTGCCCAGAACCGCTTCCTTCTTTGCCCCTCAAGCAAGGAAATCAGTGGAATTCATAATGAGCAGGGATCTACTTAGAAACTTCAGGTAAGACCCTTATGTGGTGCCTCCTATAACTCACAGAACCGGAGGCACTTCAGGGTGGGACTCAAAATACTGCTGCCAATCTCCACGATCAGCACGATGTGCGCTGCTGAATGCAGCGGGAACGGGCGGCTGAGCAACTGTGCACACAGGGACGCAGTCAGTCCAAATTCGTTGGACTTGGCACCTCAGGAACATGGGGAACAGCTATTATGGTGCGACTGCCCTTGGCCTACAACAAGCCTCGGGGCAACCTCGGCAAGGTTTGAAGGAGAAAGAAAACAGCCAGGAAGATGGAGGGGGAGAAAAAAAAAAAAAAAGACTAAAAAGAATAATCCCAGCTGTCATCTGACATCATCCTGAAGCACTACCTTACAATGGCATAAGACTAATTCGTCTTTACCTATTGTTCATTCCAACCAAGTGCTTCTAACACGTTGCTGTAAGTGATAAAAGACTAGAAATCTACTACATTTAAACTTCTTAGATAAAAAACAAATGGAAGCAATAGAAACCTTCAGAAATTGATACGTTTACGATATAATTTTGTCCTGCGACTTGTCAGATGCAAGACAACATCTCAGCAAATGGTAGACTGAACGCTGTTTTTCCCTCTTCTCTTAATCTATGCAGCACCCCCCACACCACCATTTAGTTAGCACATTTTACATATTCAGACACACTCACAAGCTTTTAAGTATTCTGAGCACTTCTCCAAAGAAAAGAAAGGAACGATCCTCATGTTCTGACACATTTCATTTATGAGCTGTAACAACCACAGCTACTTCTCAGTAAAAGGTGCAGAGAGGGAAGAAGCTTTCGGTTCCACCAGAAAATATCCTTTCGTTTGCACGTTATTTGTGCATTACCTCTAAATGTAGTGTTCATACACAGAATGCCCCCCAAACTTTATATTTTGCCAAGTCTATTAAGCCAGATTTCTCAACTGGATGTTATACTGTTAAAAGAAGGGAGGAAAAAATATGCATTCTTTAGACATCATGTAATCTGTCGAGCATTTGTTCAAAGGTTAACAATAGCCCACCTCTGAAAACATTCTGATTACCAAGCCAAATCTACCCAATATCTGAACGACACAGGAGCACAGACCCACCTAATAAAGGCGAAATTACACATTTTGGAGTCAGGCAAATATTAATGTGTAAGAGCCACGGGGTGCCCGCTGCTTTTTCAAAAATCGTGAACGGTGCATTAGGTGATTTGAATAACAAGGGCATTCATTATTCAGCCGGCTCTCATTTGGGGAGAAACTGAAACAATCACAGAGTTGTCAGCTGTGCTGGGCATTCCCGCAGCGGCCGTGGAGACGAGCCCAACTCAAGGCAGTGCTGCCTCCGGGAGCTGCGGCTCCCATGCCTTGCACCAGCACTCCTGACGCCCTGCAGAAAGGCGAGCAGAGCTACATCAGCAGAAAATGAGCACGGCAAAAAGGAAAGGGCTCGCTGCTGCTTCAGCTGCGCAAAGCAGCTCTCCGCACGGTCAGGAGTGCAACTGTCAGCAGAAGAGTGAAGATACGCAGCTAGAAGCGACACCGTGCAGCCAGTGCTACGATGGCTGCAGACATTAAAGAAAGCTGTCCGCTGAAAAAGGAGAAATTCTGTTCGAAGTACCAAAACCTATGGCTCCAGCCATCATCAGAGAGAGTGTCGAACGGCAGAATTACAGAAACCACCCTCATGTTTTATGACATACTAAATGTAAAAATACCGTGCTCAACTTCTACAATCTTATTTTGACGAGTGTCAGATGAAAAAAAATCTTCTGTAAAACTTCCCGCGTTTCATTATAAAATGTGCATAAGATGTATTCTTTAGCTGATCCATCAGCCTCCTTGCCCCCAGTCAGACCCTCTGCCACATTCGGTATAAGAGAGCAACGTGACCTCCCCTCTCCCAAACTGGTTTCAACAAATTGATTTTTTTAATATGGCCTTTTTCCTACGCTCTGTTATAAATAGAGCAGTATCCAGGAGAAAGGAAAAAAAAAAGTCTTAAACTTCATTAGTCCTAATAGTCTTTCCTACTTATTCAACCAATCATGAATAATAACTTCTTGTCTAATCCTCTCAGATCATCCTTCCTAAAAAGCTCATGAAAATGGATTAGCATTGTAGTGCACAGATTATTTCACTTCAATTCTATTGTATCAAAAGGCAGTAGGGGAAGGGCTTTAATCAAGGGCCTCTTATTAAGACATAAAACATTCCTTCATGCCTCGAGCTGGAGGGCACTGGCAAAAATAATGCCACAATATTACGTGAACAAGAAAAGCACCAAGGTAACCAGAGCTTCAACCGCTCAACACCCCTAGGGAGATGGAGCCTTTCTTCTCTTTAGAAGAACTCACCGTGGATCGTCGAGTACAAGCCCAACACATTCCCTGCCAGCAGAGCGTAAGGAATTTAGTACCTACAATTTGCCATCTGTATTTTCCAGTCTTTACTCATGGTTTGCTAATTTGTCATGATTTTGTGACAGAGATGTAAGCAGGATGTGGCAAAGATTTAAGCAGGATGACCATATTCAGGAGAATCACAGGATCCTCCTTGAAAGGAGGACAACAAAATTGGGGGGAACACTTTTTTTTTTTTTTTTTTGCAAGTATTTGGGACATTATGCAATTCTCAAAGTAAAAAGCTCAAGTTCACTCCTTTTTTTTTTCTT
This sequence comes from Aythya ferina, assembly GCF_964211825.1. Taxonomy (NCBI): domain Eukaryota; kingdom Metazoa; phylum Chordata; class Aves; order Anseriformes; family Anatidae; genus Aythya; species Aythya ferina. The sequence goes on from NC_140297.1 coordinate 124,695,745, forward strand.
TTTTAATTCAGACAATAGCTAAAATTATACTGTTTCCTCTGCCAGCTTTGCAGGCTAAATATTCAATGCTTTATCTGGACTGAGATGTAGTCAGTTTACTTTGCCCAAATGAAAACAAGCTAGGAATAGCTGCTTAAATACATTTGAAATCAAATGAAAAGCGCAGGAATTCCTACCATCACCATGCTAAAAAATGTAGCTCAGACTTCACAACAAAAGAAATGACAGAACAAAACCCCACAAAGCCATTCTCCTGATCTGCCCTAATGAGCAAGAACATCAAAGACAACTCCCCACGTGTACTTCCACGCGTTGACATTTTGTGCCGAGCAGTTTCACACCGTGTTTGCAGCCGCAAAACAATTTACGGATGGGATTTTTCCACAATACAAGAAAAAGAGCTCGATTCATTCAGTTGCTGGAATCTACAGCCTAAAAGTCTGCAGTTAACAAAGAAATTTAAGCGCTCCAGACTTTTTCAGAAGCGATTACGTGCTCTCAGTGCTCCAAGAGAGAAGCTAAGGCAGGGCACTACTGGCAGGTCCCCCAGTGCATGTTTCAAGAGACTGCCGATGCACAAGAACTTCAGTATACCGATTTTTTTTTTCTTTAAACGGAAGTGCTAATTCACGTCTGACTAAATATGAAACTTCCTCAGTGCATCTTCAGCTGCAACACCAATATACGGACTTCATCAGCCACTAAGCAAGAAATAGCCCAGACCAGTGTCACTCCTGCCACAGCTGCTCCGGTCCCCCCATACAGAAACTCCTCTACTGGACCATACTATTAAAATACTACTATTTGTAAGAGTGCTCGCTTCTTTTTCTTTTTTTTTTTTTTTTTTTGATCTAGATGTATAAACAAGTCCCTCAGGAAGTCACTTGCTTGCCAGCATCCATCCCAACGCAGCATCTCAGTTTCTAAGACAACTACAGAGAACCACATCAGAAGGCGACTGCACACAGCCACGCTGAAGGCTGAGCCACCTACCCGAGCCCCAAGCTTCCCAGCAAAATCTCTCTCCTCATAGCCTCACAACAAGCTCCTGGATCTTCTCCTGGGGTTTTTGTGCCCTTGGGACAGAACTGATGGGCAAGGGGTTGTCTTGCATGTGTAATAAATATCCCATTTTACCAGTCAGAGTAGCCTCCAGCTGTGTCTGCTACAGGGGCGAGGAGGGGGAAGAAAGATTCCTCAGAGGGAACAGCCTCCTCCTCTCCACATCTCTCATCTGGCAGCAAGGAGCAGGAGAAACTGTAAAGTCTTCTGCTGACACAAAGCTATCCTCATTACTCTCATCCCAGCATACAGCTTTTTGATGTTCAGGCAGGCCTGCTGCGAATTTTGGCTCCTTCACACTTCCAGCTAGAAGCAGAGAGAAGAATTTGCCCTCCACCTCGTGATGAAAAGCAGACTCCGGGAATCCAATTATAATTATTGTGGGAGTGTGGTCAGGAAGATAATAAATCAGATTGCCCTATCACAGGTGTACAAAGTGGGGGAAAGTGGGAGGAAAACAGGAGTCAGACTGCTGCAACAGAAACAAAACTTGTCAGGGTATGGAGGGGAGGAGGGCAAGGGAGGTGAGGGAACAGCCACAAAAGTTGTTCTAGACCAGAAAGAAAACAAAACATTTGGCTACAAATTTCTTACAGCACACCTAGGATGTAAACACACGCACAAACAGTTCCCCAACTAGCCCTTAAATCCAGTTGTCTAGAACTGCATTTTTATTATAAAATGCTTTGCCTTTGGCAGGCTGCCTTGCTGGATTACACCGGCTGCTTACTTACACCACCGTTAGCTGCTAATGGCACAAGGAGAACGAACCAAGGAAAACTTCACATCGAACGAAACGCAAACTCTTCCAAGCTCTACTACGAGGGGTTTTGTGCATCTTATTTAACAGGAATTTGTGAGGCCAAGGCTCAATTCCTGGTCCCAGCCATCGGTGTGTGAGGCCCTACATGCATGTGTGCGCACAGACAAGGCACACGCGTTTGTATTTGCTCACACACCTGCTTACCCTGCAGAGAAAATTCTTGTAAAATTGAGTGTTATATTTAGCTTTGTGCACAGACAAAGGACTATTTGCACTACAAGTGCTATTTAGCATGACTTCTGAAATTAAGATTAAACCCTTCAAGTTTTTTAGTGTGTCCATCCTAAATCTCATATTTACAAGGAAGGACCATTCTAAATTAGAGAGCACACTACATTCCTTAGATCACATCACAAGACACGTGAATTTTACATCCTGGGCATCCAACTGTATAAATTCACACGTGGAAAGCATCGGTGTGTTCACAAAGGCTTACACACTTAAGGACAGCTAAATAACTTCAGAATTTTTTCCCCAGAAGTGTGAAAGCAATCCGAGCAGCCAAATGACTTACTGTTTGCACACAGCCCCAGTGAATTTTTAAGAAAGCCAATACAACATGCTCAGTCTCACCCAGGTGTTTCTTAAACGGGAGCCATAACCTAACAGGACGTAGAAACAGTCCTGCTGCTTAAATTAATCAGATCCACCGTGCTAGAAAGTGACCGAGCGCACTCGGAAACTTACAGCTTTGCAGAAAACAAGTGGAAACTTGTAGACACGGAGCGATGAGCAAAATGCAAGAAAGCAAAAAGCCAGCGGTCACCAGCATGACGGGGAAATGCTCTCAAGAACCACATTCTAACTACTACCAGGGCTGCCCTCCACCCCCCTGCGGGCTTTGCCGAAAATAGAAGAACTGAAGAAATACCAAGGATTGATTGCAGACAGCCCCAACATCATTTTCCGCGCAGCAAAGCTGTAACACAACAGAAACATGTGAAAATTACGTGACTTTTATGAGAGCTTTATTCCCACACCGAGTCAAAGTTAACCCATCTTGGGTCTTTTCTTAAGGAACCTGAAAAAGATTTACTTGGCAAATGCAGGTTTTTAAAGAAAAGCTGCTGCAAAGGACATCCCATACATACAGAGCACTCCTAATTCCAACAGGCTGTATTAGCATTGCATTACTACATCATTAGCTCATCATTTACCTCGATTACCCACGAACCAAAGCAGAATCCTTGCAGAACTATTTTATGGTTCAATATTCAAAACTTCAGGGGCACACGGTTACAATCTCTCTTTTCAAAGCAACTTCTTAAAGATAGCATCAGAAAGCTGAGGCTCCCACAAAACACAGAATATACTGTTACACAATCTGGACAAAGAAGTAATAAAGAATTGACTTGTGGTGATTTAAGACAAACTAATTAATGAGGACTTTAAACTATTATTCTGCTTAGATCTTCCACAGGCAATTACAGGCCATGAAATAAGCTGCTGTGACCTTTTGCAGAATGAAGGTACCGATGCCGCTTTATGCTCCGATGTATGAAAACGTTAATTGGTCATAAAACTCTGAGAGCATTTTAAAAAGGAACAGCCCCAGAAAATTACTGTTGTGCATAAAAACCCCAATCAGAACTTGTCCACGCCGAGCAGAGTCAGAGTCAGTCTCTGCCTCTCATATGAATAGATGCAATCTCAGCAACCAGACACAATAAACGCAAGATGAAGGGAATGGCAAGCGGAGCAGCAACATGCAGAATTAATTCCAGAGGCTAGGAATCGCATCAGGAAAATTATTTCATTATTTTAACTTGTTAATTATTCATGCAGCAGAGATATAGGGAACGGCAGGAGAAAGCTAATGAAAGGGCACGCAACGGAGGGCTACCGACGGAGAGGAGTGGTATAGAAGAAAAGTCACAGAAAGCAGAGAGTGGGTAAAGAAAGGAGCTCAGGGTAAGTTCCCCATTCAGTAGCGGGCCCAACATAAGGCATTCCTTCTGTCTCCCCACTGCTCGTTACTCCTGGTCTGGCATACTGCTTCCTCATTACTAGCAGGCACGGCCGTTTGTGGAACTACGCTATGAATCAGCCAGGGCTGAGAAATAACCTGCTCGAAATAAAGAAGTTGACACAACCAAGAGGAAAATGCAGAAATGAGCAGCTCCAAGGGAAAAATAGGTCACGCCGACACTTCTCCCAGCAAGAAGGTGCCACTGCGGGATTAGCGACCAGTGCCCGTGCTCAGGCCGTAAGAACACACCACTCAGCTCTGTCTTCTGAGCAAAACATGTTGGGATAGAGTACGTGTTTCAGAGAGAGTACATGGCACTGCTGCCTGGTACACAGGAGTACCTTGTACTGCGGGGAGACTTGGTGCCTACACTTCTGACATTCAGATCGAGACTTTTATTACTTCAGAGTGGTTTGGGTTGGAAGGGACCCTAAGACCACCCAGTTCCAACCCCCTGCCATGGGCAGGGATGCCACCCACCAGACTGGGTTGCCCAAGACCCCATCAGGCCTGGCCTTGAGCACCTCCAGGGATGGGGCATCCACAGCTTCTGGGCAGCCTGTGCCAGTGCCTCACCACCCCCTGAATGAAGAACTTCTTCCTAATATCTCATCTAAACCTCCAGTCTTTCAGTTTATAAAGCCATCCCCCCTTGTTTTATCACTTCACCCCCTGATGCAGAGTCCTTCCCCAGCTTTCCTGTAGGCCCCTTCAGGTACTGGAAGGCTGCTGTAGGGTCTGCCCAGAACCTTCTCCAGGCTGAATGACCCCAACTTGCCCCATTCCCTCTTCGTGGAAACTCATCCTTAGATCTCTTTCTTTTCCATCATCAAGTTCAAGCACTTAAGGCCAGAACTAGATCTTTACTTCCATTCAGACTCTACTACCATGCGTCAGCGATGCAATTTTTGGAGACACTGAAACAAGAGTGGAACACGAGGCAGAATGAAAGAAAGGAGTCAAAAGTGACAGGCTAGGCCGAAGTTCTCTCTTACTCGTGTATGATATGTTTATATGGCATAAAAAGCAATTGCAGAGACATGTGCTGACCTCTCAATTCAAGGGTTTGTTGTTTTTTTCTTTTTTAGTGGATTGCAGCGCAGGACATGTAATCTAGAAGCGCTCACAGCTATGTTTCTAAAGTGGTTTTCATTATAAACCCTTATTCATTAAAGAAAAAGAGAGACTAAAAAGATGCACACTAAGTAAGGACAGACACAGTTTTAGAAACTTTTTAACGAATATTAACAACACGAGTTAAAAACCAGACAAGGCAAAGAATCCAAAATTATCCTCTGAAAGCTCAGCCTTAATTTAAGAAGCATCATTTTGTAACAGTTGGAGTGGACAACCTAAAGGCAGGATCCAAGGTACTATTTAACATCCACCTGACCTCGCAGTGAACCTCAAGTCAAACTCACCAGTGTGAAATGCCCTAACCAGCTCAAGAGCCACCAATTCGGGTGCCCTTAAAAGCAGCTTATAACACCAGCATTTAAAGTTATTTCACGTTCAAAGAAAATTATCTCAAGAAAGATGTAAAACCCATGCAATAGCAGCTCTTCATTTGGCTGGACTCGAACAATATCACAAATAACCTCCGGCTAATAGGTGTCACTTTTACTATTTTCATTATCGATACTTTGAACTTGAAGAAGACTGTAAGGACATAATTCATTCATAAAAGAAAACTGCGAAGAGAAAATGCATAAGGTTTTTTCTGCGTTTGCTGGGGATAGGAACAGGTTTAAATTGCCACAAGGAAGATCTAAATTCAGTGTTATGAAAGAAGTCTTGACTGACAGGAACAGTTAAGCACTGTTAACAACAGTTAAGTTGTCTAAAGAGGTTGTGTAATTTCTATTATTTGAGGCTTTTATGGATTTGGTTTCAAAAGCCTAATGGGACCATCCTTCCCTTTAAATCAGGCTTAGTGAAGATTGCCCCAACTGCTTCATGCGAGGAGCTGGCAGGTAGCTACCCCGTGTTCCCAGCTGTGTGGGTTTTCTGCTCTTTTAGCACCGGCTGAATCAGGGAGCACCTGACAAGCATCAGAGATGGTATAAAGGAAGTAATAATCATACGTGCCCAACATCAGGACTTTAACCTTCAGCAATAATGAGTTATGTCAGCTCACCGCATCTCATAAGACTCTATCTTAAAAAACAGATTAGGCAAACAGATTAGACAAACATCTGCTAATAATATCGCCAGCACAATTCATCCTTCCTGGGGCTGACAAGAGCAGACCACAACTCTTGAGGTCATTTCCAGCAGCGCTTTGTTCATGCTGCAACAAAGCATCGCACGGCCCGTTTTGAACCCACTGAGCGAAATTTTAAAAAAAACATTACACTGAAATCACGCTTAATTAAAAGAAAAATACTTGCAGGCTTAGCGTTGTCACAATTAAATGCTACATGCGTGTTCTTACCATTGTTTCCCATTCCTCCTTGCTGAAAGGCTGAGCCTACAATGTCTTATGCCTAAGTAATTTCACTTTTTAAGTGGGAATTCAGTTTTCAAGACCTCACATTTTTAAAGAAAACCCTCCAAAAGGGCATTAAACGTGAAATGCTGGTTGTACACACTGGCTTCTTGAGTATGCTAGTACACATCTCCAGCTCTACTCCTATTGCTCCAACCTAGCTCAAACAGAAAGCTGAAGGTGACAGACTGGTAAGGATCCAGACCTCTTTGAAAAGAAACGGAGTGGAATACTAGGAGTCTTCCAGGAAACTTCAGAGGTGAAGTGAAGTTCAGAAGTTACACAACCATTAACCTCACCAGTGATGCTTCTTAGCCCATCATTTGCACCAGCCTACGATAACCGTAGGTTTGGTAGACGTTCATATCCTATTAGCTCTAAGAGGCTCCTAAGGGGAGGAAAAAAAAAAAAAAGGTAATCTAAAGATAACAAAATATAGCTGTACTCTAATCAGCCAGACAGTATTTTAAAGGACTTCCTCACTTAAATATCCTAGTTCTCTTACTTAGTCATAAACATATTCCTCTGGCTTACTCAAAGGAAATGCTACTTGGTCCCATAGGTCCTAAGCATACCTGTAGTTTCCATTTTTTTACATGTTATTCAATCACATCTCTCTGTGACTCGCTCTAAAATGCCTACAGCATTTTGGTCAGGAAATGAAGAATAGATGGAGAAGCTTCAAGGTTGAAAAAAAAAAAAAATACTGAAATGCCAGTATCACATTTCATTTTATAAACTTGTGTCTACATCGTGCATCACCTGTGCTGGAGACCACACAGAAGAGGAATACAGGCAATGTATCACCTTGACTGCTTTGTCTGTTCCTTTCTCCAGGAGACCATCAACTCTTCTTCAAACAAGAGAGACTCTTCCCTCATTTCCACAAGATAATGTGCTAAACTGGGTTGGTTTTCAAGAAGACTTGTACATACAGAAAATTCACCATCACCACGTAAAACTCGAATCAAATGGTACAAATGGAAAACATCCTGACCCAGCTGCTATGTGGAAAATTAATTTGTCATAAAAACAAAGTTTTCATCAAGTATTATATTCACACTTGGGGGTGGGACTGTCAACATACGTTCATTTTCGTTTCCTTACTAATAACACCTCACTAAGCATTCAAATTCCTGGTCATTAACGCAGTATCTTAATGGTTTTTCCTTCCCAAAGATGCACACACCTAATGCTCATACCCACACAGAGCTTCACTGCTGCCTGAGGACGGACAAAGCCAAGAGGCTGGGCGCTCTCTGTGTTCTCCTTATGCATGTATGAAGCAGAGCGAGGCACGAAAGGCTGAACAAGTCAATAAGACAGCCAAAAAGGTGAACAACAAGAACTGGCCATCACATGTGTGAAGAGCAAAGATGGCATCTTCCGTAAGGACAATGCAAGCCAGAGTCCTGAAACAGACCTTTCAGGAAATCCTTGGAAGCCAAAAGCAGCTGACTTGCCACCAAAGCACACGCTATCCTCTGCAATCCCAAATTTTCTCCAGAGACTTCCACCAGAATACCATTTTATTGGCGCTTGCTAGGAAACCATACGAGCCCACATTGAGAAATTCAGGACCGCGTCCTCAGGAAAAAAACCTCCCTTTTGTTCTGACAGCCGTAATGACCGCTCCTGCAACATCTCCAGCGAGATCAGATGCAACAAAGTACCCCGGAGTTCATCTTGCGACTGATGTAATGCGGGCAGGGAACAATACCATGGGAATGAAGAAGCCGAGGATCTTTGTCTCTTCCTAGGCAAGTCCTAGGAGTCGGCGGGCGGCACGGCTTCGCATCCCGGATAAAACACCGCAGTGCCCGCTCGGTATTTCAGGTAAACCACTGCAGCTCTGGGCAAGGCCACAGGCAGCCCGGAGATGAAAAGCTGGAGAGCGGCACAGGCTCTGAAACGACGGAGGGACCGCGGAGGAGCCCCGTGCTCGCCTTACAGAGGCAGCAGCGCCTCATTTCCCCGAGAACACCCCTGTGGGGACCGCAACGCCCCTATCAACCTCCCCTTACCCCCCCAGGAGGGCTCTCTCCTACCTGCGAGAGCTGCCGGGGGTTGGGGCAGCCGAAGAGCGCGGAGCTGGAGCTGAAGCTGATGGCCCCTCTGCGGCTGAGGACGTGCTGCGGCACCGGCCTGTCGAGGGGCAGCACGGGCAGCTGGCAGCATACTTCCATCGAAGAAGCCTCCGGGCGCCGGCCCCGGCCCCCCCACCTCCCTCCTCCTCCCCACCACAGCACCTGCCCCGCCGGGGCTCAGCCCCCAACCCCGGGGGCCTCCTCAGCGCCCCCCCTCCTCCTCCTCCTCCTCCTCCAGCGGCGCCGGGCCCCGGGAGAAGGGGACAGAGGGAGAGGGGAGGGAGGGGAGGGGGGGGAAATAGGGAGGGGGGGGGGGGGGCGCGAGGCCCGTCGCTGGGCCTGGGAGGCTCGGTCAGCCCCGCCGGCCGCCGCCGCGCATGGGAGCGGGGCCGGGGCCCTATTGTCCGGCAGCGGGAGGCGGGGAGGGGACGGAGGGAGAGAGGAGGAGGAGGAGGAGGAGGAGGATGAAGGGAGGAGGAGGAGGGGGGGGGGAGCCCTCGCCCCGCCCGCCGCCCGCCGCCGCCGCCGCCGCTCGGCGCAGCCCCGTGAGGAGGCACGAGCCCGGCGGGCCGTGCGTGGGTCGCGCGCCTGGCGACACGCAGCGCGTCATCACGTACCCACCCTCAACCACCCCCCCCCTCCGCGCACCGCACGGAGGCAGCGGGAGGGCTCGGCGCCGCCGGCGGGGCCCCGCGCGCATGCGCGCTGCCCGTTCGCGCCTTCGGCAGGGCGGCTGATGGAGGAGAAAAGGGGGGGGGTAAAGGAGGGAGGGGGGGAGGGAATGGAGGGCTCCGCCCCGGCACGTGCCGCGCGCCGCGAGGCCCTGAGGGATGGGGCCTGGGCGGCCCCTGCCCCAAATGTGGCTCTGTGGGAAGTGAAAAAAAGCGTTAAATCGCCATAAACGTTAAATCCCCGCAAACGTCAAACCCCCGCAAACGTTAAATCCCCGCAAACGTTCAATCACCACAAGAAGCCACCACATGGAGGTGGCCGTGCCGGCAGCCCGATCCCCACGCCCTCAAGGCGGTGCCCCCTTACAGAGGGGTACGCGGTGATTCTTTCCCCTGCAACGCGCAGAAGTCAAACTGACATAATTTTTAACGTGAAACGCCGCATTTTGTGGGAAATCTCACCGTCCCAGCAGCGGTCAGGTTTTTGAGGAAGAAGTGGAATAATTCATGAGGTCATCTGGCCCCATAGCTACGCACGCCACATTCAATAGGACAGAACTATACTTCGTTGTTGTTTTTTTTTTTATATAGGAATAATTCTCCCTTTGTTTCTCCCTGCAGCTGCTTTTTTTTTTTTCTTCATCCTTTCATCTCTTTATTTCTCCATCATAAAATAAAAAAAAAAAAAAAGCCCTATATATAGCATGATAGGCAAGGGAACGCTGCTGTTCTTTGAAGCGCATGTACCCACTTAAAAATCAAATTTTGCAAAATGATTCATATGACTTAATTTTGCATAATACATCGCTCTTCTAAGTGCTTGCTTACTGGCAGAAAGGTTTAGATTTCACATGATAATGGTTATTTATAGGCAGTGACATGGCTCTGCTCGGAGGAGCCCGGTTAGGAAGAATGGTCGCTTTGTTTGGAGGGTTTTCGTCTGTTTGAACTCGTTGGAGGAGCAAGAAGTTTTGTAGGTGTGGGCTGGTGGCTATTTCACCCCGAGCTACCAAGTTAACAAACGCACCTCCTTCTTCTGCAGAACTGCAGTACCACGTTGTGTCCTGGATATACACAGGCATGCGGGCACGTGGGAGACAACACTCTCAGATGAGGCCAACTGCCTCACCTTAAAAGCTTTTTCCAGATGTTTTTATCCCGTTTCCTCAAATAAATATACAGCAAGCATTTTCAACATATAACGTTATAACGTATGCAGCAGTTCACAATTTATAATAAGCCTATAATTCCCAGTAAAATAATGTGCTCAGCTTTTTTATTATTATTATTTAGTTCAGGTATGTCAAGTTTTCTTCCGCATTCTTAGACATTTCACTCATATTTGGCCTACTTGCATTAAATCATGCCTGCATCTGAATCCATGGCAGAACTCCACCACTTTCACTGGAGTCAGGATTCTCCCACCCCCTCCCCCAATTCATTTTTCAAAATTCCTTCTGGTTCTCCTACACACTTATAACAATTTTGCTTTCTATACTTGGGTAACTTGAATTTTTACTCTAGCCCATCTAAAATTCATTTATCAGCAATATGCTGTGTAGACGAATAAAAGCATATTCCTACTTTCACTGAATATACAGAGCGTATACTTCAATCCTACAAGGTTCAGCTATAAGTGAGGATTGTTGATAATGTATTTTTTTAATGCTTCCTATCAACTCTATATTCTTTCCATCAGACTAGTTGAAACTGGTTCTTTAAGGTTGTATTTGCACTGAGTCTGAGCCAGTATATCCTTAAATAACATAATCAGCATTTTCTTTTCTTCTCCCTCACTAACAATCCAATTATCTTTGATCTCTAATTAACATTATATAAACACCTTTAAGGAATCTGAAATGCATTCTTATGAAGTAAGCGTAGAATTTCCAGACAGTGAATGATTCCATAAGTGTTTTGTTTTCAGGACACAAATTGCTATTTTTCATAAATACAAAAGTTACTAATATTACTTTGCGCTGTGGTTTCCTGTGCGAGTTTACTGAGAAGAATCCCGCCCCTGGACGATAGACAGTCTTTGATTTATGGCATAAATTACACATTTTCAGCCTAAAAAGAATGCACAAACTGTGTTTTATATCCTGCCTATTCTGCTTACTGCCTTGTCTTGCAAGTTAAGAGTGTGTAGCACAGCAAGGAGGGTTTTATTTATTTTTTTCCTTATACAGGTATAGCAACAACAAAATGTTTTTGTTTGAATTAAATTGCTTTCCCTGTGAACCACAGAGTTCTTGGAGCACCACCACAGTGCTGCACTTCTGAAAAGCATCATATGATGTTATCAGGTGCCATAGTTTATCTACGTAAGCCCTGTGTGTTGTGGCTTCTTTATCACAGCCTTCAGTACAGACTACATATCTGAATGTATTCAAATTTAGGGAGTGTTAATAAAGTTTCAATGAGTCCTTTCACTTTTGCAGTTAATGTCTTGTATCATGCTCGCGGGTGCTGTCCTAGCAGGGAGGAAGCATTACTGGCAGACAGTTTTGTCAGAAAGCAGGGCACTCTTACAAAGCTAGGGAAATGGAAGATCACAAAAAGGTAATTAGTTCAGTTTCACAGTTCCTAGGAGAAGAGGCTCGGATCACACAGGTACTTCAGCAAGACATCCTGCTGGACCAGCCGCGCTGCACAGAGCATCGCTTCGGGGCACAGCCAGCTCACGCTGGCAGAACTGAACAGTCTGCACAGAACAGGAGGCTTCAGTTGTGTTCTTGTACGAAACAGAAAATAGGGATCCTCAAAGGCATAGCACGGTTGTACTTTGAAAACACCTGAGGAGCACAAAAAATACTTACTTGTACAGATACATGATTGAGACATGCAAAAGGTTGTTGCTTTTCTTCTTACCCAAGGAAGTTACATGGTTTATTTCTGTAGAAAGGAAGAAATGTCTTTTCAAGTTGTGTTCTCAGTGGCTGCATTGTTACGCTTTGGTTTTGGCTTGTGCCATTTCTCTGACACATGCTCAGATACGTCCTTTGTTTCTACCCAGTTATTGTCTGAGTGAATGCTGCACATTTCCATGGGACTTCCAAACATGTGGCAGCCCAGCTGGAGGACACCCCTGTCCCTGCTTGGTGCATCCCTTTCTTCATCTCCTGTCATCTTGCTCCTGCTGTGCCCTGGGTCTGCATCAGGCACATTTGAATGTTGTGGTGATGTCATGTCCATGGCTCCTGTTCAGTTTGCTGTCCTCTGCAGCCCCCAGATCTTCTTCTGCAGAGCTGACAGCCATCCTGGTAGTCTGGTGGATCTTCCTGACTGTGGTAATTTGCACTGGCCTTTACTGGACAAACCACTCTGGGGGCTGGTCAAGATCATTTTGAATGCTAGTCCTGGCCTTCCTAGATCTCTCTCACCTGCAAATTTAGTGAACATACTCTCAAAGACAGCCAGGTCAACAGTGAAATTCCTGTGAATGATTAAATCCAGTATCTGGAAGAGACCTCCTGAGGAATGCTGTTTAATCTAATCTGTCAACCACTGCTAACGACTCTGAGGATGTTTTCCAATCACTTCTGCACCCACATTATAGCAGCTTTGTGTATGGTGTGGCCAAGGTTTATCTTTACTGACTTTAGACACTTAACCCAGAGAGTAATTGCCTAAGGCTACTTTCGGAGTCAATAATTAAGAGAAAGACAGCAGGCCATTCAGGTTGTGTTCGAAGGAGCCTTTCCTTTCCCTGGAAGGAAGGAACACAGTGCTGCCTTTCTCCTCCCTGAGACACTTTGCTTTGCTTCCACAGAGTTAACCAGATGAACTGGGGTACACGGCTTTGTCCGTGACGGTAGGTAGGCAGTGTGGAAGGGCAGTGTCGGTGAAGATACGCTCTGTCAGGTGTGCCATGCTACCATTAGCTGCGGGTTTTGTCGCTCTGCTGGAGAGGCAAAGTCCTTTTGACATTGCCTTGGCACTCTGTTTGTTTGCTTTTGCCCCTGCTTCCAGTATTTTGAATATTATATTGAAAAGTATTTAGAATCTTTTCAACATTTTTAACAACCTCAGTTTCACTGAGCTGAACTTGCCTACTGGCCACATACCACTTCTGCGCTAACAGCAGCAAGCTGCAGCAGAAATTGAAAAAGACTGATCCCAGAGGACTTCCATTTTTCCTTTGCTCAGAGCCTCGAGAATCACACCCTATGGTTAGTTTAAGAGTGGAGTTTTAATGACAAGTTATAGCCTCCAGAAACAGGGGCTGACTGCTGAAACGGGGTAAGAAAAGTCAGTTATGAACACAGCTGCGGACTGTCAAAAATTTAATATAGTTTCAAAGACATATTTTTGTAACTCCAGTGCCGATATTGTTGGCAATAACAGTGTGAGAAAGTGATTCTTTCCTACAGTTACTACTTCTTAAATACATTTCTAGAAAACTTGCTAGAGTACACACAGCTTAAATGGTCTCGGCCACCGAAGTTATGTTTTTCTCAGTAATTATGCCTGTCTGGACAAAAAACTTCATATAACAATCATGTTAAAATGACTACGAGCGTTGGTGTCAACAGAAGCCTGTGGAGAAAGCTTCTCTTTGTGTCATTTGTACATGCGTAACAGCTGATGTGAGGTACATTTTTAATATCAGAGTGGGAGGATATGAGAAGCCCAGGTGCAGTTTCAGAGGTGCAGCTTGCAAGTTTACCGGTGTGATTACAAGCTGAAAATTCATCACTTTTGCTGTTGGTAATGGAAGGGGTTTTGGACCCCTATCAGTGGACAGAATGAATGCATTGCACATTTCACAAGCCAAACAACTGAGGCATTTCTGAGGACCCTCTGTTTGCTTCCGCGATAAGCATGAATGCATCAATTGCCCATTTTGTCTGCAGAAAATTTAGTGGTTTGTTTGGGTTTTGTTTTGTAACCTTTTGTTTGTTTGTTTTTGCTTTATGCTGTTCCAAGAACTCATTAAAAGTGCATGTCCTTTCTCAATTTCTATACATGACGGTGGAATTAGTCTTTTCAGCAGTCTCAGCAAAGGATTTTTTAAAGACATTTTGACTTGTAAAAAAAAGAAAAAAAAAAGTCAAGCAGTCCCCTAGGGACTGCTTAGGGGACAGTCCCTCATAGGGGACAGTCCCCCATAACTAGGCACTGCTTGTTAATTTTGGATTTGGAAGTTGCATTTAGGTTCAAAAGATTCCTGGTTTTCCATCTCATTCTTCATTAGCCTATTGGCAGTTAGTAAAGACATCTTGTAATATTAAAACTGATAATATCAAATACTGCTAGAAGTGAAATAATGAGCTGAAGTTCTTACATACCAGCCTTACCGAAACACCAGTCTTATTAATCTGCATTAATAAGATTAATCTTCATTAATGCTGCATTGTCAAAAACTAAAGGCATGCAGTTTGTTGTCATTTGAAGCTCAAATGTGAGCCATTGCTTAGTAACACCAGATTTTTTCAAGGAAGAGTTTAACTCATTTTATTTCTGATTATATTAAAGATGAGTGCACTCCCTTGTTGCAGAAGCTGATTTGTATGAGAATTTAGAATAGTTAGAATAGCTTTCTTATAGGCATTTCTTAAATGCCAAAAAACAGGCATTTAATCATTTTATGCTTCCTTTTCAGCTCATTGGCGGTACCATTTTCTAGCAAAACACACAGAAACAGAAGGTAAACCTAGTCACATGAATAGAAATGAGAGGATTAAATATTTTCAATAACTCATGTTTTTCTACCATGTAGCATCCTGACATTTATTTCCCTGTGAAGGAAAGGATGTGTCAGGGTTAGCATTAGCATGACTTCTCCCTGAAAGTCTGGAAAAACATGTGTCATTCTGCCCGTCCCCCCATTAACCACCTGAACAAATGCCGCGAGCAGATTTCATTAATTTCACGAGACTACCTCGGGTTTTATTTAGTTTTATTCTTTGCTAGACCTTTTGTGCTTAACAATAGCAAAAAAAGTGTCTGGAATCCTGTCTGATTTACAACTCACTAAATACCGATGTGCTTAATCCAATTAAAACTGGAAGGAATGTTGCCAATATGTCAACAAAAGTGCAACAAAGAGAGGGGAGGGTTAGTTTACAGAAATTCCTGAATTCCTTTGTCTTGACCAAATGAAAGAAATTTGTTCTTGTAAGACAAGTGCATACTAAAAGGATTAACTCTTGATAAACTGACTTTTATGTTCAGACAAAGATGCCCTGAGTTCTAGGCGAACATTTTTCAATCAATTTCTTGAAAGCAGCTTTGCATTTAATTAGCGTGCCTTGTTTAAAAGCTGGGTGAGGGGGTCAGAGTGCTAAGCCACAGGGGCTGGGCCTTGCATTCGTGTGGAGTGCATTGGAAGCGTGATTTTAAGATACATCAGTGCTGAGGTACATGCTGCTGTGCAGAGGGGTTGTGCCGCTCCATCCCACTCCTCCTGGCTGCTTGCTCCTGCTGCTGATGCTCATCTCTGTGGCGAGCCCAAAGTGTTTGGGGCGTTACACTGGTAGAAAGTGGGCCATCCCAAAAAAAAAAAATAAGTAGATAAACAAAGAGTGGGACCAGACAAGAGCACAGCTGGTAAAATAAAAGTAGGGATGGAGTGCAACTTTGGGAGTGAGCCCACAGTTCCACAACCACATTGTCTGTATCATAAAAACCCACATAGGTGGTGTAAGCCAGGATTCTGTAAGGGATTTCTGGGCTACTGTATAATTCAAAAAGTAGTTCACTTTAGAAAACCTAGCTTTAAAACCTCACATAGTTAGAGGTACTCTTTGGACTGCGTATATGACATGTATGATACAAGGCAGGCCTAGCAGAATTTGCAGTGAAAATATGGGTTAACTGGAATAAAGTACTAGTGGTACAAAGTGTATACTTGATGTTATGCATGTTCTTACATGCTTTGCTGAGTTGGAATTATGGAGAACACCCTCTAGTCATGTGTCAGAACATCATTTGAATCTACATAAATCAATACCACGTCAGCGTTTTTCTAGGTTAAATTACATGACTAGAAGTCTGTAGACTACTCTTTTCAAGTATAGGCCTAACCAAATAAGCAACTTTTATAATATTTGATCTCACCTCAGACTCTGAATATTTAATATAATTTTTTATTAAGCATTTTTCAGCCTAAAACATATAAACAGAGTAATTACACTCGTACTCAAATTGTTCAAAATATGGCAAACAAGCATGTTTTATAGAATAACTAAAATGGGGGAGACTGTGACATCTGCTCAAATGTATGAGTAGGTTTTACTTAAAACCTAAGGAGGTTTTACTTATATGGTGAATTGTGATAATAATAATAATAATAATAATAATAGTAGTAGTAGTAGTAGTAGTAGTAGAAATCAGTAGGGAAAAAAAAATCCTAAAATGCCTGTAATTTTTCTAAAAGGACAAAAATAGCATAATATCCCTAAAGAACGATCCTGATACTTTATTGAAAAGTACAAAGATTCAAGAATCAAAAGGTCCAAATAGCTTAATTTGGTGAAATATTTATTCCATTGCAGCTGACCTTGAACAGGATGATCTGTTGGCAAACTACATGTCATTGTGTCTGTAGCCAAGATAATAAATTCCTAGATAATGGGAGAATTGTATTTCATTTGTTGGAAGTCATAAGTAACACGAATACATTGCAAGTCAATATAATTTGCATTACAAGTGAAAGCTTTATTGCAAGATATGGGAAAAAATGCACAGCCTGGAGTCATGCTCCTGAACATGACAGCTGTATGAATGCAAATACTTGCTTTGTCATTCAATTTTCAGATATATTTTTATTTTCTTGTCACTTCATCATGTCTATATGCATGAATGTCCATCTGCAGAAATATTTCATGAAGTAGATCATTCTGAAAACAAGTTGGAAAAAAAGAAACAATGTTTTTTGTGCAAACTTATTTAATGGGAATAAACATTGCTTTATATACAATTGTAACATTAATTAAAAATTTTAATTTAATCTAAATCTTACCTTTAAACACTCTGCTAATAGAAAAAGGAAGAATTGTTGAAATCTGTTATTTGCACGTTGTATATTTGGAATTGTGACATCCACGTTTTGTGATGCAAGATGACAAAGTCAGGTGCCTTGCACCAGCAGAGGAGGTTGCAATATGAACAAACATTAACAGCATATACTGAACATTAAGACTATTAGCAACAGTCCTATAATACATAACACATAACATGGATTCTGTCCGGCTCAGATACAATGTGCGTCCTGCAGCAAAGCATTTCCCAGTTCTGTGCCAGAGACTGTGCACGCGCTGGGAGCCAGAGGGTGCTGGTGGCTAACGTCGACTTGCTGTAAGGAGAAGGCTTCTGCTTAGCTACCCAGGAAGGCTTGCTGTTTTAGAATAAGCATGTAACAGTGCAAAATTGGAGAGAGAGCTGTCATTCTCAGTACAGAGATCATCTCATTTTCATCTGAGAGGTTTTTACAAAGCTTCATACCAGAGCTGGCTCACCTTGGCTGGAGACCGGTGCTATGTGAAGGGCAGCAGGGCCGCACTAGTTCCCAAAGACGCTTTCCAAAGTAGCTTACCTGCTCAAGTGCTACACATCACCTTTGGGAATTCCCACTATTTGTGAAGTCTTTTGAAATAATGGTTTGAAATAGCATGCAAAAGTTTGCAGAGCTGTTTTATTATTTTTTTTTCCTAATGAAAGAAAAAAAAAATAAAGAACCTCGCCTCCCTTAGAGTGAATCATCCTCCCCCACTTCTGAAAAAAAAAATGTAGAATTTGTGAGTAAAACCCATTAGGCTCCCCAGTCACGTATAGAAATTTATAGAAAAAATATATATATAAATAAGAGCTGCAAATGGTTGGGTGCTTATTTTCTGTCTATCTCAGTTGGGAGCTGTGCCACTGATTTACACAGGGCTGGGTTCTCACCAAAATATGCAAAAAGGATTCTTTTGAATCAAAGGTAAATGAAAAAAAAAAAAAATATATATATATATATATATGTACATATATATATATTCTGAAACACAGTTATTTTGTAGGTGTTATATCAGCCATAAAGGTCTTTGCTGAATTCTGTATGATTCTTCCGTGAAGTCCATGGGACTTTTTGATATAATAAATTCCTTTGCCTGAACTAAGAAATATGAGTTATACTAAGGGCTGTGAATATTTACCACCAAAGTTTGCTTTCTGGTAAAGTATAGTTCTTCATTTATTGATAGCCATTATCAATGATACCTGAAGCCTGAATTCTCTATTGCTATCAACGGGCAAGTCACAAAGTTGAACAGAGTGGGATGTTATTGAGCAAGGGAAGAAATGCCGGCACTCTGTACCTGTGCAACGGTGCCGACCTCATTACGGGTAAGTCATCAGACTAGGAAAAAAAGCAGCAATGGAGCAGCAGCCCTGGCTCTGGAGCTGGCTTCGTGTTGCTCAGAGAGACGGCGTGGCCTGATCAGCCACCGGCTGCTGGCACGGCATGGCCACGCTCCGGCAGACGCCCCGCAGCGCTGGCCACTCACCCCTACTACCCTCGCGTTTTGTTTCTCAATCATAATCCAATTAAAACAGGCAGCTGCAAAATAATCAATAGGCGAAATTCATTAGCTTTTCTCGGTGTGAAATAAATAGGAAAATGAAGCTCTCCTTGGTCTTAATTAGTTCTTATAAAAGTTGGCAGGCAAACAAAGACACTTGTACACTCCTTTATTTTCATAAGAGACTTGCCTGAAAGAAAAACCTCAGACATGTAATTTCCTTTTCTTTTTTTTTTTTTTTTTCCCCTGCCTAACTCTCTCTCAGTCAGAGCCTAACCCAGCAGCTCCTCCGAGGGCAGAAAGAAAGGTGGTTTGGCAGCGTGCTCGGGTGCGCCGCTGCCGTGCGGATCGGGGCAGGTCCTGGAGATCCTCCACGAGCTGTGTGCACGGCGATAGGCCGCAGCCGCCTCCCGCGCCGGCAATTCTCTTGCCGGAGCGGCCCCAGACAGGCGCTGTGGTTCCGCCATCATTACCGCTGGAGCGGTGCCATGCCACATCACCCAGCAGTACAAATTTGATCTGGATCGGGTGTGGGCACGCGATTACGTTTTTGTCAAATTAGCGCAGCGCTCCGTGAGGATTTTTGGTTGCCTGTGTGCTTTCGCGCCGGCTGCGGAGGAAGACGCAGCGCCTGAGCCACAATGGGTTAGGGCCATGTGGGCGAGCGAGGCCTGGCCTAGGAGTCACCCCGCTGGTGCCCAAGTTTTGTCTGAGCAAACTGAACAGGCAGAGAGCATTGTAGCTGGAGCAGCACTTGGCGTCACACTCCCGTGGCACTGTAAATTTGCCAGCAGAAGCCCTGGAAATATCGGCCTATAGTGTAGCCGCAGGCTAGCTGGGAGGAGTACCCATTCTCACAACTCTTGCGATTTAATTAAACAGCACTTACTTGTGCTTCACACTTTTGTGGCATTCAGACCTGTATATCATTTTTATGGGGCGTTTTTGTGGTGACCTGGAGACACAATGCTGTCAAAAAGGTGTGAGGTCACCACTTCCATTGCATCAGCTCTAGCAACGATGCCAGCCATGCAATGAGTCAGACTAGCAAGCTGATTTAACTGAATACTAAAAGAGAAAAGATATATATATATATATATATATATATATATATATTCAGTGCAAGTTTGGACCACTTCTTTGTTGGTAGCCAGTTAAGCCAACTGTAAGCATACAGCTTCATACTCTAAGCTTCAGCTCTGAGTATTTTCCAGATGAAAAATATTGTCATAATAAGGGGGAAAAAATAACAACAACAGTTGTTATAAGAACAGTTGTGATAGGTGTTTAACAATTAAACTACTAATTTCCTGAAATATTAGTCTGCTGAGTTACTAGGAAATATTTCCAGTTGTTCTTTTTCTACACTTACTATGCTGAGAACAGCATTCATATTTGTGATTTCGCTTATTTACTTTATTGGTGAAATATTTATGCTAACTAAATTAATTTTTAGGAAACATTTACTTTCACCAAGAAAAGTGAAAAGGGAAAAAACATCCAAGACTTGATCTTCTCATCCCTTAGTCTGTAATTCCGCTAGTCCTGGGACTTCATGTTGCTTTAAATCTTGATTTTTAACTCAGCCACTCAACAGACATTCCTTTCTGGATACAGATAGGAGGATTTTAAGACAGTTACTCATCAGCACTTTAAAAAGAATTTACCTTTGTCAGCCATCAGTTAAGTGAGCATTTCCATGACAGGGTAATAAATCCTGCGTGTGGATTAATGAAGCTTCAAAAAGAGATGACTACTGACTGCCATCTCCCCCACTGCATTCCCTCCTCCTGGGAATTATTTACGTGAGGAGCCAGAGTGAAGGAATTGAGAGAGAATAGTTAGAAAACAGGTACCAGGAGAGAACCAAGGACTATGCTGGGGATTTCAGGAATGAGTTTGTGTAGACAAAAACTATGGGAGGTGTTGCAAGGGTGGCTGTTTAAGAGAATTGCGTGAAGCAGGAACAAGTGGAGAGAACAGTCGGGTGCTGAAGAAAGGTGGTGCCTGGTGGGGAGGACTGAAAGCAGCTGTGAATTCCTAAGGTGCAGGTACTGAGATGTGGTACTGCAGCTTCTGCATTTGATCCTCGTAAAATGATCTGAAAAGTAGGTCAAAGCACTCACGCTCTTCAAGCTAATCTTCCTGATCCCTAGCTGTAGCTAAAATGTATTAATTTTCCTTGCTACCAAAACTGTGGGATTGTTAACTTACAATAAACAGTAGTAGAATAATGCCTTAATGTGCTATAGCAGCTTGCAAAGAAAATTAGAAACTCTTTCTAAGTAAGGCATTAGAAGACTCTCTTACTTCACTTTTACTTGAAGTTCCAGATAACTTATCTCTGAGTTGTCAAAGTTATATAAACTAGGGACATCCTATTCTTTGATTTTCAGAAAGAAATTTGACTTAACATCAGACAAGTTGATATGATTCACTTCTTAGCTGCTTGTGTCTTCTTTAGCAATAAACCACAATAACTTTGTTGGTTATAGCTATCTCCATTTTAAATTAGGGAGGGTAGACAGAACTTTCTCCTAAACTTAAGATGAAAATAAAATTCCCAGCACTCCACTGAGTATCTTGTTGAAAAACTTAAGTATATTGCTATTACTTAAAACTTCATTTTTAAGCCTTTATTTCTAGGGGAAAAAAAGTGTTTATATGCATATCACTTCGGCAGTCCACCAAAACTTTCAACAGGTTTTACTTGCATGAGCTAGGAAGTTTCATCTCTGGATTACTTCTCTGTGTCAAACTGACCAGGTAAAGGCACGAGTAATGTGCATATGCAACAGACTGTTCATTTGAGGATTTCTTGAATTTGCTACTTTTTCAAATAGTGCAGTTGTTGAAAGATATTAAAACCCAAAATACATTTAAAGTGAGATATTCTATGTGAATAGTAACAGAAGGTCACAATATGTTCAGAGAATTCAAATATATGGATGTTCTCTTATGAATGCTTACTTCTTGAATAGATGGAGTTGCAGATGGTTCACCAGATGGAATACCTTACTTCCAATATAGATAGCTATATATATTTAAAAATGGATGTAATGCAATCATATTATTTAAATCAGTTCTGTTATTTCTTTTGAAGCTGTAATGACAGTAACTATTCAGTAACAAAGAAATGTGGTAAGAAGAATGTAACTTCTTGCTGTAGAGTTGTTGGGCTTGTCTAAGACCTTAAGAGGCTCATTCCTCAGAAAGGTGCTTAAAATGATTCTCTCTTTTTTAGGAGACTGAATATCTAACAGGTAGCATGCAGAACAATTCAGGTAGGGCATATGAAACAGAACTGGCTGAAAAGAAATGACAAGAACATTTGGGGATGTAGCTGCCTCAGAAGTATTCTTCCCTTGTTAACAAAAATCAGTCCCCATGCCTGAGCCAGAGACCCAGCACATCTTGTCAGAAGCATCCTTTTCCACTTAGTCACTTCCCTTTTGATTAGATTGTTCAGTTGGGTGTTATTAAAGCTAATATCACCACAGCACAATATTCAAATATAGAATAAAAGGTACGTCCTGCCAAAAGAGTGAAAAAATTGCACCTTATCACTGTATGCACCCCTTCTCAGGATATATGTTCTCTCATCTTACTAACCTACCATACTTGAAGTAAAGTAAACTAAAGCATCTTTATGCTTCACTTGTTTTAGGTCTTTTTTTTTTTTTTTTTCAGACTGCCACCTGAGAAAAGTGATCTACTAGCAAGAGCTTTTGTTTCAGGCTCATCTTCGTTCTTTATCTTGTCACTTCTGGTCAGTTACCAATATAAATCCCAACATCCTTGCCAGTGTTCCACCTTTTAGGCAGAACAAGGCACAGAAATAAGTGATAAAAGTAATCACATTAGGAAACTTTTGGGGAAAGGAAGTACTTACATGTTTATATCAGGGGTGGAAAGAAAATGAGAAAATATGTTCAGTTTCACATGTTGTATAAAACAGTCAAAGTTAAAACAACCTGATTAAAAATCAAAAAGGCCAAGGGGAAGTGAGAAGTTTATGCTGATGCTATTTTACACAGCTGGAAAAAGCAACGTTCTCCATGTTAAGGAAAGTTTCATTTTCTTATCCCTATCTTTCCCTTTATTCCACAAATTCCACTAAAAGTGAATGTATTTAAAACATTTTTTACCATTTGCATTGGCTTGCTGGCATTAAACTTTCTCAGTAAGTTTTCCCAGTAATTTTCCCCAGTTTTCATAGTACTTAATTTCATTAAGAGCAGTCATAATCTTGCCTGGTCTTTATCTGCATGAAAGTTCTCTAAAAACAATAAATGATAACCTAAAGGCCACCAAAAGAAAAATATGGGCAACCAACATTAAGCCATCCTTTTACTGCCATACAAGACTGTTCATATTCAAAAGGAAAGTACGGTTAACGTTACTAACAGCAGCTATAAATCTAAGACAATTAATATAGAGATGTCTTCATCCACTATGAGCGTAAAGAAAGTGTGAATAAAGGTTTGAGCTAATTTCAGTTGAAATAGTTTCAGTTACTTACTTACATTGATGGAGCCTTTTTCTGCCATTTTGCTGTCCATAGTCTTTAGACTTTGTAGCCTTCTAGACTTTAAGTGCTTGGAATTCCCTTAATAGAGGGATATTTAGGAAAAAAAAAAAAAATCCTCCCAGCCAACATGGGGTAGGTCCTGCCTAACAAATTTGATTTCCTTTTATGATAAGATCACCCATCTAGTTGATCAAGAGAAACCAGCAGATGTGATCTTTTTGGACTTCAGCAAAGCTTTTGACACAGTTTCCCATAGGATCCTGCTGGACAAAATGTCCAGCATACAGATAAACAAAAACATATGATGGGTGAGCAATTGGCTGATGGACAGGGCTCAAAGACTTGTGCTAAATGGGGCCACATCAGGCTGGCGGATTGTCACTACTGGGTTTCCTCGAGGCCCTATTTTAGGGCCAGTCCTCTTCAATGTTTTTATAAACAATTTGGATGTAGGACTAGAAAGTGTTTTGAGCAAATTTGCTGATGACACCAAACTTGGAGGAGTTGTAGACTTGGATGAGGGTGAAAAGGCATTGCAGAGAGATCTGGACAGATTGGAGAGCTGGGCGGTCACCAACCGCATGAAGATTAACAAGAGCAAGTGCCGGGTCCTGCACCTGGGATGGGGAAACCCTGGCTGTACGTACAGACTGGGCGATGAGACGCTGGAGAGCAGCCCTGCAGAGAGGGCTTTGGGGGTTGTGGTTGACAGCAAGTTGAATATGAGCCAGCAGTGTGCTATGGCAGCCAGGAGGGCCAACCATATCCTGAGGTGCATCAAGCACGGCATTGCTAGTTGGTCGAGGGAAGTGATTGTCCCGCTCTACTCTGCACTGGTGCGGCCTCACCTCGAGTACTGTGTGCAGTTCTGGGCACCACAGTACAAGAAGGACATTAAACCGTTGGAGAGTGTCCAGAGGAGGGCGATGAAGATGGTGAAGGGCCTAGAGGGGAAGTCGTATGAGGAGTAGCTGAGGTCACTGGGCTTCTTCAGCCTGGAAAAGAGAAGGCTGAGGGGGCACCTCATTGTGGCCTACAACTTCCTCACGAGGGGGAGTGGAGAGGCAGGTGACCTATTCTCTGTAAACACCAGTGATACGACCCATAAGAATGGTGTCAAGTGGAGGCAGGGGAGGGTCGGGTTGGACATCAGGAAGAAGTTCTTCACTGAGGGGGTGGTTGCACACTGGAACAGGCTCCCCAGGGACGTAGTCACTGCACCAAGCCTGCCTGAATTTAAGAAGCAATTGGACTGTGCACTTAGTCACATGGTCTAAACTTTTGGGTAGACCGCTGTGATGCCAGGAGTTGGAATCAATGATCCTTATGGGTCCCTTCCAACTCAGTATATTCTATGATTATATGACATTCGAGACATTACCAAACAGTGACATAAAACAGGACATGGAACGTAATAAAATACAACCTGAATTCACAGAATCGTTTAGGAAGGGACCTCTAGAGACCATCTGGTCCAACTCCCTTTCTCAAATGGCCACTCAGAGCTGGCTGCCCAGGACCATGTCCAGGTCGCTTTTGAAGGTCTCCAGTGAGGAACACTCCCCAACCTCTCTGGGCAATTTGTGCCAGTGCTCTGTCACCCTCACAGTAAAGAAGTGCTTCTTGATGTTCAGAGGTAACCTCCTGTGTTCCAGTTTGTGCCTGTTGCTTCTTGTCCTGGCACTGGGCACAGCCTGGTAAAGAGCCTGGCTCCAACCCCTTTGCACCCACCCCATCCCACCCCCCCTTCGTGTATGTATAGACATTGATGATCTCCCTACTGAGCCTTCTCTCCTCTAGGCTGAAGGCTCCCATCTCTCTCAACCTTTTCAGATAGGAGAGGTGCACCAGTCCCTTTGTAATCTTTGTGGCCCTTTGCTGGACTCTTTCCAGGAGCTCCATATGTTTCTTGTACTGGGGAGCCCAGAACTGGACACAGTACTCCAGGTGTGGCCTCACCAGTGCTGAAGTACAGGGGAAGGATCACTTCCCTTCACCTGCTGACTTTACTAAAGCATGTCATCAAGTTAATTTATTTCACTCCCCAAATTCCTCTAAAATCAGAGATTTTCTTCCCCTGTCTCTGTTAGAAGAAAGAGTCAGAAGCTGTAGGTTCTTCATGGAGATTAGGAGTGGCCTATCTGACCACTTATGTCTACTACGTGCTTTGATGTCAATATTATCAACACCAGATTCAGCAAACCGACAAAACAGTTCAGGTTTTAAAAATTGCCTTTCCTTGTCTTGGAAGCTAAAAATTCACACCATTGTTGAGCAATGGTGCCAGTCCTTTCATGCATGTATGTGTACCTACCAGTCTTTCAGCTCCAGGCTCTTAGCTTCTGAACTTGCTGTGAGCCAGGAAAAGGAGGGAGCAGTGGGTGGAAGGACTGGAGTGACTCAGAGTTCTTCAACCCCTAGCTCTGTGCAGCTGTAGGCTTCTGAAGCAACCCTGGACCTCCTGCTCAGTCTGGGCCATGTTTCAATTTTTTTATAGGCTGATATGCAGCTTTGCATTTCCAGACGTGTTATGATTTGTCTGTTTTGAAATGCACGCAGCATATAAATGAAATGAAAAATGTAAGTAAGACTTACTTAGATACAGGTCTTTTGGGACAAGGACTGTCTCAGTTTTTCATTGCCTGCCATAGTGGTGTCACGGTAGGCTATTAGATAACCAGGTGTTATGATACAAAAAGTAATAACGAATGAGAGAAGTGAATGGGTATTAAATGTTATGTTTTATTCTTCTAAATTATATAGCTGATCTGAAGAAAGAGTTACGGCAATTCATTAGGGTTTGATTTTTTTTTAAAAGGTTTAGAGTGCATGTAGGATATGTACCTATGATCCACAAGGGGAAAAAAATAGATTTGCAGATATAGTTTTCAATTCCTTCAAACAAAACAAGAATGCTTATGAGAAAATGGCACAGGTTACAAAGCAATATTAACACACCAGAGGGAGCTGTATTCACGCAGAATAGCACATGAGAAAAGACTGCAGAATGGTGCTGGTTTCTTTTGATAATAGGATATATATAGGTACGGAGAATCTGGATAACCTCAAAGTGATTTTATTTTCTTCCTTTTATAATTTTTCCTTTCAATTTTGTCTTACCATTATAAAGTCTTTTTGTTCTGTTTTGTTTTGGAATAATGACAGTTATTTCAAAGTTTGAGATCAAGTATGATGATTGTAATCTTGTATTGTGTTCTTTCAACACAATAGGATTAGCTGTACCTACTCTGTTTTTAATGTCCTAGAAAATATATGCTATTTTTATTTCTCATAACTATGAAAAACATATTTCAGATTGAAATGTGCCTTGCTTTTTCCTTGTCCAAAGCTGAAATTTGAGGAACAGACACTCTTAGCAATTGAGAATGGGGCTTCGCGGTACAGCTAAGAACAAAAGAAATGTTAAAATCTCATGCTTCACATTAAAAATCATACTTTTTTTGATCAACTGTTTCATTGTTGCTTCTCTGTTCAAAAATAGTCTTTTCATATGTTCATAATTAATTATGCTTGTTTTTCAAAAATCTGTTGATTGATAGTTCAAGTCTTCCAGTAGAATCCAAGCACAAACTCACTAACTGAATCTTGCCAAAGCAGACTTTACTGGGCTATAGGGCTCCATGAATCCACTTTCAGAATTTTAGTCTATACAAAATCGTACTGGGTGTCTGTGGAAAGGTTTTGGTAGTGGGTGGCTGCAGGGAGGCCCCTCTGGGAAGAGAACTCTGCAATGGACCTGACACAGGACACAGCCCATTAGCCAAGATGGAAGCACATGTGGGAAAACGTATTTAACAAAGAAGAAAATGCTGCAAGGCAGGGAGGACTGAGGAAAAAAGAAATGTGAAAAACATCCCTGCAACCACCAAGTTCAGAGAAGGAGGTGGAGGTGGTACTATATACCTGCAGGGCAGGTATTGCAGGTATTGCCCTGCAGCCTATGGTGGACACCACAGTGGTATTTACAATGCCCAGGTAGGCATCCAGATGGGCCTTAAATATCTTCAGAGAAGCAGACTCCACAACCTCAATTCTGCTTTAATATAAAATATTGCAAGAACTCAGGTGACCTGAAGGGTCTTCAGTTAATTTTGTTCTGAAAGAGACTACATAATAAACTGAATAAACTAGTTTCAGAAGTGAAGTTTAGGGCAAAACTGTTGTATTGTTAAACAAATTTAATATATTTGCATCAGAAAAAGAAAAAAAAAAAAAAAAAAAAAAAAAAAGACAAATTAAAGACCATGTCAAGAGTAAAGAGAACAGCTAACTAAATATATGGACATGCTATATTTTTGGTCTCAGATATATCAGACTGTCGGTTCATGAATGTTTTATTTATTCTTTCATAGTCTTCCTGAGAGAGAACCAATTGGATACTGAGCAAACAAACAAAAAGAGTAATCAGACTCCACTGACCTGTTTAACCCTGCGTGTGAAGGATGAAAAGCAGCAGCCGTTTTAAGTGGAACAGGGCTTCTGGTGGCACTTCTTTCTCTTTGGATTGCACTGGCATAAAGATATCAAAATAGTGAATTGATAATGTTGTGACTTTCCACATGCCAGGCTGTTCTGTCACTTTTGGAAGCAGGTATGTTACTTGAATCACCTTGCCTTATTTTTCAGCACAAATCCAAATGAATTATGGGTGCGGTAGAAAAAAAGTCATGTTATTAGGATCCCTGCATAAGACAGTTAGTCCTGGATGGTATAAGATTTGCATAGAAAAAGTTGAAGTTAGCTGGGCTTCCATCCTCTTAGGATGTGGAATTATCAGAATTTTAATATATCTTGTTTTCATTCAAGGAAATAAACAAGGTGCTCTTGTCTGTGTTCTACTGGAACAAAAATACATAGCTTGAAAATAGGATTCTAAAATAATTTTAGTCATCAGAAATGTAGTACTAAAATTGTAATTGCTTTATCTTCCTTAATTCAGAGACCATATTTTTTTCTAAAAGTGTCATCTTTTAGTATTTTATAGGACTGCTTTAAATAAGTAAGCAATAACTTTGAGTAACTAGACCTTCAAGGGGATTAATCACTAAAAGACTGAGTAGGCTAGTGAGTTTAAATTTCTGTAGCTGACTGGTTATTAAAATTACTTTATGAGAAAGTAAAAATTACATGACTTTTTTGTTCTTTGGAATAAAATTCATCATAACTTTGACTTTGTTTTATGCTTTGGGGTTGCCATGTAGCTAATCATCAGTATGTAAGGGAATTTTAAAATAATCCTGTATAGCTGTGGCTTCACATGGTTACCTAGCATTATCTTGTGCATTATCAGGCTTAATGTGCCTTGTACAGTTCCAGTGTGATCAGGATAGATCTCAGGATTATGTTAAATATATTTTGGGCATGCCTTTATTAAAAATTGTACCTATAAGCTTGAGCATAATTTCATTCTCAATCATGAATTTAAAAACAAAAGTTCAGTCCATTATTTGATAGTTTGTGTATGACACTTAAAAGTAGAAAATATTTTTTTTCTTCAGCTGATCTTGAGATCCTAAATTGTGTGTTAGCTTATAAGAAAAAGAAAACATCAAAGTAAATATGAATAAATTTAAGTTGCTCAGTAAATCGCTTACTCGTTACCTGAATTACTCAGTTTATTATATGTCTGTGTGCACTTACGTGGTATTTGATTTCCTTTTCAGTACTGAACATAGCTAAAGAGCTTAAAAGTGTTACACGGCTGTTTCTGAACCAAAATGTGGCCTAGTAAATAATATATAAATAACATCAAGATAGTGTTTCTAGCTCAGCAGTGAGAAGGGTGAAAGAGCAGAGTGGGTAGTCTTACCTCATAAAGCAGGTTCTTAGAAATTATTCTTATGACTGGGGTTACAACTTATTTTTAGGCTTTTTCTGTAATCACTTGTCAACATTTAGAGAAAGGTGCAACATTCAAATAAATTAAGAGGTTGTGGTGAGAGTTTTTTTGTAGCAAGTCTGCCATCAAAGAGCTGCACCTTTCTCTTTATGAATTTTAGGTATCTATACTGGGTGTTTTAGATTACAGTGTATATGAGTTTCTTCATGTCATTACCTAGCATTATCAAGGTTTGCTTTAAAATGTTTGGGACTTCAAATTTAGAAGTATGAACTATGAACAATGAGTAGGTAGTAGAGCCATTCAGTTGTGAATAGCTTGTTTGTTTTCTTTACCTCTGAGATACATGAAGGAATGAATGATAAATCTAAGGGAACTAAATCTTTAACCTGTGTTTAGCCTTTACTTACATTATAAAGTAACGTCACAATGGTAAATATATCAGCAGCTCATGAACTGTCCGAATTATTGTACTATAAACCACACTCCAAATGCTGATGGATATAAGTATTTTCTATACATAAGATTACAATAAATAATACACCATACTCTGTAAAACAGAGGTCATTCTCCCACTTGCCTAGATCCAGATTAATTCCATCTATCTTTAGGCACATGATTTGGGATTGCAGCCATCCTAAGCACCCTGCAGGAGTAATAGGGAGAAAGTGCTTGGTAAATTGTCCTCCAAGCATGTATCTCTGTCTGTTGACTGTACAGGGAGCCTTGCTTGACTAACCTTCACATTTAATCACTCAAATTAGGCACCTATAATTGGTTAGACTGAATCTGACTTTAAGAAAAATAAATACAAATAAAATTAGGTGGAAATACTACATGCAGACATTAGTGCTGTGGAAAATTTAGCCACTGAATTCAGTGTGAAAAACACCAAATCTTTATTATGAGCAGTGATATATATAGTGCAAGAGCTTCTCTTCTCATTTTTGTTGTTGTTGTTGTTGTTGTTGTTTTTGCTTTTCCACTTTTTAACACCCCTTTAAAATCTCTTAAGGAATGGAGAGCAATTTAAAGGAGATTTTATTTTGGTTTTACTTTCATGTAAATCATGTAAGTAATTTTAACCTCTACTAAGAAATATTATCCATATATACATGTAGCCTGTACTATTTTAAATTCTGTTCTACATTAGCAGCTTTGGTAATGCACTGCTAACATGGCTGAACAAAGGCAACGTGCTTTGTCAACATCAGGGGAAGCATTATATGGAATCCTGGCCCTACAGAAGGGAGCAACACATGACGAGATTAAGAAGTCCTACAGGTATGTAAGATGTGATTTGCAATGTGTCTAAATCACAGGCAACTTTTTAAAAATCTTATCACAATAGATAGTTACAGATCCATAGTGTTGTGCAAAGACACTGTATGAATTCTCCACAGAGCTTGTGCTGTATACAGCAGCCAGCATGTATGGTTCAAGAAGCAACCCTCCATAGAACATACAAAACTATGACACTGAAGGTGTTTGCTAACATTGCTATATTCACCACCTTGCAGTGGCAAAACATATTTATTCTTAAGATTGCTCCTTATTTCTTTTTGCTTATTTTACTCTCTTTCTGATTTTTTTCTTCACAATTCTTTAACAATTTTCTTCATAAATTCTTTCTGATTTTTCTTGTGTTTCCTTGTAGTTGGTTGGTTGGTTGGTTGGTGTTGTGGTTTTTTGTTTTTTTTTTTTGGTTTTTGGTGTTTAATTTAGCTTCTGCCTTTGTGAGATTCAGTGCTCTGCCATCCTTCAAAATACTAAAATAGTCAGAAGTTGATATATTGATATTATGTCATCATTAAGTTGAACCTGAAGTTACCAACCAGTTAAATCAATGGTGAACAGAGGAGTTTGCATCTGAGTCATTGTCTCAAACTGCAAAACCAGAAATTATCCCCATAGAAAAAATGCTTCTTAAGTTAACATACTTACTCCTCAGTATTGTATTTTTATACAAGTGTTTACCACAGATGAGTTTAATTTAGTGAAGCAACACAAAATATTCTGACAGTAGGTACTTAATACCAGCATAACTATTTACTTTTTTTTTCCTGTTGCCACAACTCTTAGCAAAAATTGTTTATGGCATCCACACAATAGTAAAACCTTTTGAGTAAGGAATTTGTTATTACAATTTCTTTTTGGTCTGTGAGACTGAAAAGATTCAGATATGATTCTGATGATTGTGTGAATCCATTAATTTAATCCCACAAATAATTAATCTAAAATGTTTTAATTCAGCCAAACAAGAGGTCAGAGTGTTATGATAAAGAATGCAGACCACACTTGCAAAGTGCAGTCTTAGAATACTGCATCCAGTTTCTGTGTTAACATCTTTTACTGATATTAAAAATTATAGCCTATGCACAAAGGGGATGATTCAAGGATAAGAGTGAGAGACAGGACTTCAATTAGTTTGTCTTATCATAAAATAAATAAAAACAGATTATTTGATTACAATGTGGAATGTCCTTTAAATGGAATAATGTTAGGTGTGAGAGGGGTCTTCGGTTTATGAAGAGAGGCATAACCAAAACCAGTGGATGGACTCTAAAATCAATTCAAGCTTAAAATAAGGTAGTTGGTTCTAATGGTGAGTGTAATAAACAGTTGAAACATACTGGCAAAGGAATTGGCAGATTCTCTTTTGAAAAAGAAGGTAGGAAGACTTTAAACAAGTTTTACTCAAACACAACTTATCAACATTATGACATGCAACAAGACCTAGAAGTAAGGCTAGAAGACTTTATTGGTCTTTTTGCTCTTAAATCTGTACTGCTGCTATTAAAAAGAGAAAGAACATTAAATGTCATGAGTGAAATAGGTGTTCTTGACAGCAAAACATGCCAGGCATGTATTTACAGGTTTAATAGTATAGTAAAATTTTTATTACAGCATCATTATGGACACTGTTGGTTGCCCTGTATTAGCACTTTCTCTTCAACACACCTTGCTATCAAATGTAAAAATGTATTTGAACTGAAAGAAATGTTAGGAAATAAATCTATTCATATACTGTTTGGCTTGATTTTTGTTGGGACTCTGTGTTTTTGAACAAATTGCATCTCTCCCTCTTTCTGATACCAAAAGGCATATGATCAGTGGAGGCAGTGGCAGTAATGAACGGTCAAACTATTAACACAACAGAAACAAAACTATTTATATTGCACAGTTCTGTCTTGCATAACTACAGCACTAGAGGATAAATTTACTACAGTATCACATTCACTCATGACTTGCACCTTCTGTGTCCCTGTAGTATAGCCTGGCTGCGGAAACCATCTTCTGTATCAAAACTCATGTTTTCTTGTTGCTTTTACATTTAAGTTTCTGGAAAGGAAGCTTTCTTTAGTCCCCAAAGGAGAGAGTTGTCATGGAAGAATGTAAAATGAAATTAACTTTATTTAATGCTGAACATGAATACAGATGATTTACACAACAATCTATGGTAAAACTGACAGTGGTGCTTTATCCATCTTTATTAGTAATTATAGTAAAAAAAAGACTGCTTCTAACTAAAGTGGAAATGTCAAAGGGATTCACTTTTAATGGAATAGCTGTAAATATTTGCAAGATAAAATGATGAGTCAGTCTCATAGATTTGCTTTAATTATCATTTAATTTATGCTAATCCACAAATCTGCTGCTGAACGGGTAATCTTTAGTACAAGGTATAAAACCAGCAATACCTGATTCTGAGTTCCATGCCATTATTAATTAAGTCAGTATTAATCATACTACCACAGCCCAGGGCAAAATTTACTTTTTAATAAACATGACAGAGGTACCTCTCTGTGTTTTTATTTGGAGTTTGGCACAATCAAATTTTCAAGGAGATAGAGCTAACAGGCTTTTAATCACCAGAATTTCAAAGGAGATCTGTTTACCTTCAATTCCCTACAAAAATACTCCTTAGAACAATTTTTGCCATAATAACTTAAACTGCATATTGACTTCTGCTTTCCAGACTGACAGTGAAGTAGCATGCAGAGAGAGAGCATATTTCCTGTCTTCCTCAGGAGTTTGAAAACACACATTTTGGATAGACAAAAATTATAAGTACCTCACAAATTTTCCTTCAATGAATGGAGACAATACCTGTATGAGACTACACATTAGGAACAGAATTTTGTTAAAATGATAAAAACCTACAGAACGTAATCTTTAAGGGGGATATCTACATATTAACTTCCAAAGTAAGAAAAATTCTAAATAAAGTAAACAAACTGATCTCTTATACTGACTCTCCTCCCAAAAAAATACATCTCATTGAAACCATCATAGTACAGGGTATATAAAGAAAAATGCAAAACATCTAAAAATATTTAAATAAATATATAAAAAATGCCTTCCTGGCATATCAAACCATGAATGCTGAGGCCTGTACTACTCCTCATTAAACTACGTATACTATAGTATTATTAAACAATCACCCAAAAGACACAAGATAACAAAAACATCTAAACTCCAGGTTATAACTGATCAACTCATTAAGGACCACAATCCTGGTAGTAGCCTTTTACTCACCTGGCTGTATTTTCTCAACCACATATTGAACAAAGAGACCAAATTCAAGGTCACACACAAACTGATGAATTAAATTCCATTCAAGGCTAGAAAATAGGTTCCCTTCAGTGAAAAACCGCGCTACCCTGGATCTACTATTCAACGTGCAGCACTTGCTCAACGTCTTCCTCGCACACTGAGGCCTACACGAGATCGTGCTGCTCTTGATGCCGTCGATCGCGTGCCCATTAGTGGCGCAGGAGAATCCCTTCCCTCCTGCTCCAGCCCGTGCTGCCCTTGGCCTGCAGGCTGACTGACTGGATGCCGTCCTCGTCCGTCCGCAGCAGCCCAGACGCTGCGCAGGTTCTCCAGAGCCCCCCAGTACGGACGACACGCGTCCCCACTGCCGCAGGCCTGATGAGCAGGCAAGGGGACGGAAAAGCATTGGAGAATGCGGGCATCGATCCCGCTGCCTCTCACATGCTAAGCGAGCGCTCTACCACTTGAGCTAATTCCCCAGCCCACGGCCGGCCCCTGAGCAGCCGCCTGCTCGCAGTCAGCCAGCCCGTGGCCTGGACAAGAGCCAAAAGGGCACTCCTTCGAGCCGGAGTTGAACCAGCGACCTAAGGATGGCCGTGCATGGGAGCCTACAGTCCTCCGCTCTACCAGCTGAGCTACCGAAGGAATCACAGACACCTGCCCGGCAACACGCCCTTCACACGCCCCTCACGCACCTCTCCCGCCTCCACAACTAAGCAGCACCACTCTGCTACAACTCCTCCTCCATACACACTACCCTACAACACCAACACACCTCTACGCACGCCTCAGGCGCTTGCCTCACTACAGGCACGGACACAGAAACACAGAAACACACAAACCCTTTCCTTGCCCTCTCCTCACACACACACACAAACAGAATGCTACCGCCTCAAACCACTCGCCGGAACCTTCTGCCCTCCTCTCACTTCACCTCCCATCAACACGCTCACAAAACAACACCCATCACCCATCTTCTCACTAACCTCCTCCACACTTCCGCAACACCCCAAACAACCCCTCACGGCTTCGCCTTGCGCACAAGGGCAACACACACTCTGTCCTCAGCATGCGCAGAGTGCAACCGCTACCTCCAACAGCTCCCACCTTCGGCCGGTAATACCGCCTGTGGCAGGGCTTTAGCGCCTCCGCCTCACGACCACTCACGCAGGCGGACCGCACAGAGCCCCTGCCCACCCTCACCCGCTGCCTGACTCTCCTCAGTGCAAAAGCCACTTTCCCACATTCACGCTGGGACACCCCTCCTGCTTCAACAGGGCTTCCTTCTTCCGCGCTCTTCTGCTAATGGCCGGACAAAAAGGACGAGCCCTACTGCATCGACAACGACCCAAGAAGCGACGCCGAGAAAGGGGGCTGCTTTCCTCCCCACAAAGCCCACTCTTCTCCAGGCTCTGGATAGGCCCCCGTTCATCGAAGCGTCCTCGGCGAGCACATGTTCCCAAGTCACGCAGTCCCGACGGTGGCCTTCTTCTCAGCCTGCAGCACTTGCTCAACGTCTTCCTCGCACACTGAGGCCTACACGAGGTCGTGCTTCTCTTGATGCCGTCGATCGCGTGCCCATTAGTGGCGCAGGAGAATCCCTTCCCTCCTGCTCCAGCCCGTGCTGCCCTTGGCCTGCAGGCTGACTGACTGGATGCCGTCCTCGTCCGTCCGCAGCAGCCCAGACGCTGCGCAGGTTCTCCAGAGCCCCCCAGTACGGACGACACGCGTCCCCACTGCCGCAGGCCTGATGAGCAGGCAAGGGGACGGAAAAGCATTGGAGAATGCGGGCATCGATCCCGCTGCCTCTCACATGCTAAGCGAGCGCTCTACCACTTGAGCTAATTCCCCAGCCCACGGCCGGCCCCTGAGCAGCCGCCTGCTCGCAGTCAGCCAGCCCGTGGCCTGGACAAGAGCCAAAAGGGCACTCCTTCGAGCCGGAGTTGAACCAGCGACCTAAGGATGGCCGTGCATGGGAGCCTACAGTCCTCCGCTCTACCAGCTGAGCTACCGAAGGAATCACAGACACCTGCCCGGCAACACGCCCTTCACACGCCCCTCACGCACCTCTCCCGCCTCCACAACTAAGCAGCACCACTCTGCTACAACTCCTCCTCCATACACACTACCCTACAACACCAACACACCTCTACGCACGCCTCAGGCGCTTGCCTCACTACAGGCACGGACACAGAAACACAGAAACACACAAACCCTTTCCTTGCCCTCTCCTCACACACACACACAAACAGAATGCTACCGCCTCAAACCACTCGCCGGAACCTTCTGCCCTCCTCTCACTTCACCTCCCATCAACACGCTCACAAAACAACACCCATCACCCATCTTCTCACTAACAACCTCCACACTTCCACAACACCCCAAACAACCCCTCACGGCTTCGCCTTGCGCACAAGGGCAACACACACTCTGTCCTCAGCATGCGCAGAGTGCAACCGCTACCTCCAACAGCTCCCACCTTCGGCCGGTAATACCGCCTGTGGCAGGGCTTTAGCGCCTCCGCCTCACGACCACTCACGCAGGCGGACCGCACAGAGCCCCTGCCCACCCTCACCCGCTGCCTGACTCTCCTCAGTGCAAAAGCCACTTTCCCACATTCACGCTGGGACACCCCTCCTGCTTCAACAGGGCTTCCTTCTTCCGCGCTCTTCTGCTAATGGCCGGACAAAAAGGACGAGCCCTACTGCATCGACAACGACCCAAGAAGCGACGCCGAGAAAGGGGGCTGCTTTCCTCCCCACAAAGCCCACTCTTCTCCAGGCTCTGGATAGGCCCCCGTTCATCGAAGCGTCCTCGGCGAGCACGTGTTCCCAAGTCACGCAGTCCCGACGGTGGCCTTCTTCTCAGCCTGCAGCACTTGCTCAACGTCTTCCTCGCACACTGAGGCCTACACGAGGTCGTGCTTCTCTTGATGCCGTCGATCGCGTGCCCATTAGTGGCGCAGGAGAATCCCTTCCCTCCTGCTCCAGCCCGTGCTGCCCTTGGCCTGCAGGCTGACTGACTGGATGCCGTCCTCGTCCGTCCGCAGCAGCCCAGACGCTGCGCAGGTTC
The DNA here is from genome assembly GCF_964211825.1 of Aythya ferina. Classification (NCBI taxonomy): domain Eukaryota; kingdom Metazoa; phylum Chordata; class Aves; order Anseriformes; family Anatidae; genus Aythya; species Aythya ferina. Next base: position 124,732,371 of record NC_140297.1, read on the forward strand.
TCCAGAGCCCCCCAGTACGGACGACACGTGTCCCCACTGCCGCAGGCCTGATGAGCAGGCAAGGGGACGGAAAAGCATTGGAGAATGCGGGCATCGATCCCGCTGCCTCTCACATGCTAAGCGAGCGCTCTACCACTTGAGCTAATTCCCCAGCCCACGGCCGGCCCCTGAGCAGCCGCCTGCTCGCAGTCAGCCAGCCCGTGGCCTGGACAAGAGCCAAAAGGGCACTCCTTCGAGCCGGAGTTGAACCAGCGACCTAAGGATGGCCGTGCATGGGAGCCTACAGTCCTCCGCTCTACCAGCTGAGCTATCGAAGGAATCACAGACACCTGCCCGGCAACACGCCCTTCACACGCCCCTCACGCACCTCTCCCGCCTCCACAACTAAGCAGCACCACTCTGCTACAACTCCTCCTCCATACACACTACCCTACAACACCAACACACCTCTACGCACGCCTCAGGCGCTTGCCTCACTACAGGCACGGACACAGAAACACAGAAACACACAAACCCTTTCCTTGCCCTCTCCTCACACACACACACAAACAGAATGCTACCGCCTCAAACCACTCGCCGGAACCTTCTGCCCTCCTCTCACTTCACCTCCCATCAACACGCTCACAAAACAACACCCATCACCCATCTTCTCACTAACCTCCTCCACACTTCCGCAACACCCCAAACAACCCCTCACGGCTTCGCCTTGCGCACAAGGGCAACACACACTCTGTCCTCAGCATGCGCAGAGTGCAACCGCTACCTCCAACAGCTCCCACCTTCGGCCGGTAATACCGCCTGTGGCAGGGCTTTAGCGCCTCCGCCTCACGACCACTCACGCAGGCGGACCGCACAGAGCCCCTGCCCACCCTCACCCGCTGCCTGACTCTCCTCAGTGCAAAAGCCACTTTCCCACATTCACGCTGGGACACCCCTCCTGCTTCAACAGGGCTTCCTTCTTCCGCGCTCTTCTGCTAATGGCCGGACAAAAAGGACGAGCCCTACTGCATCGACAACGACCCAAGAAGCGACGCCGAGAAAGGGGGCTGCTTTCCTCCCCACAAAGCCCACTCTTCTCCAGGCTCTGGATAGGCCCCCGTTCATCGAAGCGTCCTCGGCGAGCACGTGTTCCCAAGTCACGCAGTCCCGACGGTGGCCTTCTTCTCAGCCTGCAGCACTTGCTCAACGTCTTCCTCGCACACTGAGGCCTACACGAGGTCGTGCTTCTCTTGATGCCGTCGATCGCGTGCCCATTAGTGGCGCAGGAGAATCCCTTCCCTCCTGCTCCAGCCCGTGCTGCCCTTGGCCTGCAGGCTGACTGACTGGATGCCGTCCTCGTCCGTCCGCAGCAGCCCAGACGCTGCGCAGGTTCTCCAGAGCCCCCCAGTACGGACGACACGCGTCCCCACTGCCGCAGGCCTGATGAGCAGGCAAGGGGACGGAAAAGCATTGGAGAATGCGGGCATCGATCCCGCTGCCTCTCACATGCTAAGCGAGCGCTCTACCACTTGAGCTAATTCCCCAGCCCACGGCCGGCCCCTGAGCAGCCGCCTGCTCGCAGTCAGCCAGCCCGTGGCCTGGACAAGAGCCAAAAGGGCACTCCTTCGAGCCGGAGTTGAACCAGCGACCTAAGGATGGCCGTGCATGGGAGCCTACAGTCCTCCGCTCTACCAGCTGAGCTACCGAAGGAATCACAGACACCTGCCCGGCAACACGCCCTTCACACGCCCCTCACGCACCTCTCCCGCCTCCACAACTAAGCAGCACCACTCTGCTACAACTCCTCCTCCATACACACTACCCTACAACACCAACACACCTCTACGCACGCCTCAGGCGCTTGCCTCACTACAGGCACGGACACAGAAACACAGAAACACACAAACCCTTTCCTTGCCCTCTCCTCACACACACACACAAACAGAATGCTACCGCCTCAAACCACTCGCCGGAACCTTCTGCCCTCCTCTCACTTCACCTCCCATCAACACGCTCACAAAACAACACCCATCACCCATCTTCTCACTAACCTCCTCCACACTTCCGCAACACCCCAAACAACCCCTCACGGCTTCGCCTTGCGCACAAGGGCAACACACACTCTGTCCTCAGCATGCGCAGAGTGCAACCGCTACCTCCAACAGCTCCCACCTTCGGCCGGTAATACCGCCTGTGGCAGGGCTTTAGCGCCTCCGCCTCACGACCACTCACGCAGGCGGACCGCACAGAGCCCCTGCCCACCCTCACCCGCTGCCTGACTCTCCTCAGTGCAAAAGCCACTTTCCCACATTCACGCTGGGACACCCCTCCTGCTTCAACAGGGCTTCCTTCTTCCGCGCTCTTCTGCTAATGGCCGGACAAAAAGGACGAGCCCTACTGCATCGACAACGACCCAAGAAGCGACGCCGAGAAAGGGGGCTGCTTTCCTCCCCACAAAGCCCACTCTTCTCCAGGCTCTGGATAGGCCCCCGTTCATCGAAGCGTCCTCGGCGAGCACGTGTTCCCAAGTCACGCAGTCCCGACGGTGGCCTTCTTCTCAGCCTGCAGCACTTGCTCAACGTCTTCCTCGCACACTGAGGCCTACACGAGGTCGTGCTTCTCTTGATGCCGTCGATCGCGTGCCCATTAGTGGCGCAGGAGAATCCCTTCCCTCCTGCTCCAGCCCGTGCTGCCCTTGGCCTGCAGGCTGACTGACTGGATGCCGTCCTTGTCCGTCCGCAGCAGCCCAGACGCTGCGCAGGTTCTCCAGAGCCCCCCAGTACGGACGACACGCGTCCCCACTGCCGCAGGCCTGATGAGCAGGCAAGGGGACGGAAAAGCATTGGAGAATGCGGGCATCGATCCCGCTGCCTCTCACATGCTAAGCGAGCGCTCTACCACTTGAGCTAATTCCCCAGCCCACGGCCGGCCCCTGAGCAGCCGCCTGCTCGCAGTCAGCCAGCCCGTGGCCTGGACAAGAGCCAAAAGGGCACTCCTTCGAGCCGGAGTTGAACCAGCGACCTAAGGATGGCCGTGCATGGGAGCCTACAGTCCTCCGCTCTACCAGCTGAGCTATTGAAGGAATCACAGACACCTGCCCGGCAACACGCCCTTCACACGCCCCTCACGCACCTCTCCCGCCTCCACAACTAAGCAGCACCACTCTGCTACAACTCCTCCTCCATACACACTACCCTACAACACCAACACACCTCTACGCACGCCTCAGGCGCTTGCCTCACTACAGGCACGGACACAGAAACACAGAAACACACAAACCCTTTCCTTGCCCTCTCCTCACACACACACACAAACAGAATGCTACCGCCTCAAACCACTCGCCGGAACCTTCTGCCCTCCTCTCACTTCACCTCCCATCAACACGCTCACAAAACAACACCCATCACCCATCTTCTCACTAACAACCTCCACACTTCCACAACACCCCAAACAACCCCTCACGGCTTCGCCTTGCGCACAAGGGCAACACACACTCTGTCCTCAGCATGCGCAGAGTGCAACCGCTACCTCCAACAGCTCCCACCTTCGGCCGGTAATACCGCCTGTGGCAGGGCTTTAGCGCCTCCGCCTCACGACCACTCACGCAGGCGGACCGCACAGAGCCCCTGCCCACCCTCACCCGCTGCCTGACTCTCCTCAGTGCAAAAGCCACTTTCCCACATTCACGCTGGGACACCCCTCCTGCTTCAACAGGGCTTCCTTCTTCCGCGCTCTTCTGCTAATGGCCGGACAAAAAGGACGAGCCCTACTGCATCGACAACGACCCAAGAAGCGACGCCGAGAAAGGGGGCTGCTTTCCTCCCCACAAAGCCCACTCTTCTCCAGGCTCTGGATAGGCCCCCGTTCATCGAAGCGTCCTCGGCGAGCACGTGTTCCCAAGTCACGCAGTCCCGACGGTGGCCTTCTTCTCAGCCTGCAGCACTTGCTCAACGTCTTCCTCGCACACTGAGGCCTACACGAGGTCGTGCTTCTCTTGATGCCGTCGATCGCGTGCCCATTAGTGGCGCAGGAGAATCCCTTCCCTCCTGCTCCAGCCCGTGCTGCCCTTGGCCTGCAGGCTGACTGACTGGATGCCGTCCTTGTCCGTCCGCAGCAGCCCAGACGCTGCGCAGGTTCTCCAGAGCCCCCCAGTACGGACGACACGCGTCCCCACTGCCGCAGGCCTGATGAGCAGGCAAGGGGACGGAAAAGCATTGGAGAATGCGGGCATCGATCCCGCTGCCTCTCACATGCTAAGCGAGCGCTCTACCACTTGAGCTAATTCCCCAGCCCACGGCCGGCCCCTGAGCAGCCGCCTGCTCGCAGTCAGCCAGCCCGTGGCCTGGACAAGAGCCAAAAGGGCACTCCTTCGAGCCGGAGTTGAACCAGCGACCTAAGGATGGCCGTGCATGGGAGCCTACAGTCCTCCGCTCTACCAGCTGAGCTATCGAAGGAATCACAGACACCTGCCCGGCAACACGCCCTTCACACGCCCCTCACGCACCTCTCCCGCCTCCACAACTAAGCAGCACCACTCTGCTACAACTCCTCCTCCATACACACTACCCTACAACACCAACACACCTCTACGCACGCCTCAGGCGCTTGCCTCACTACAGGCACGGACACAGAAACACAGAAACACACAAACCCTTTCCTTGCCCTCTCCTCACACACACACACAAACAGAATGCTACCGCCTCAAACCACTCGCCGGAACCTTCTGCCCTCCTCTCACTTCACCTCCCATCAACACGCTCACAAAACAACACCCATCACCCATCTTCTCACTAACAACCTCCACACTTCCACAACACCCCAAACAACCCCTCACGGCTTCGCCTTGTGCACAAGGGCAACACACACTCTGTCCTCAGCATGCGCAGAGTGCAACCGCTACCTCCAACAGCTCCCACCTTCGGCCGGTAATACCGCCTGTGGCAGGGCTTTAGCGCCTCCGCCTCACGACCACTCACGCAGGCGGACCGCACAGAGCCCCTGCCCACCCTCACCCGCTGCCTGACTCTCCTCAGTGCAAAAGCCACTTTCCCACATTCACGCTGGGACACCCCTCCTGCTTCAACAGGGCTTCCTTCTTCCGCGCTCTTCTGCTAATGGCCGGACAAAAAGGACGAGCCCTACTGCATCGACAACGACCCAAGAAGCGACGCCGAGAAAGGGGGCTGCTTTCCTCCCCACAAAGCCCACTCTTCTCCAGGCTCTGGATAGGCCCCCGTTCATCGAAGCGTCCTCGGCGAGCACGTGTTCCCAAGTCACGCAGTCCCGACGGTGGCCTTCTTCTCAGCCTGCAGCACTTGCTCAACGTCTTCCTCGCACACTGAGGCCTACACGAGGTCGTGCTTCTCTTGATGCCGTCGATCGCGTGCCCATTAGTGGCGCAGGAGAATCCCTTCCCTCCTGCTCCAGCCCGTGCTGCCCTTGGCCTGCAGGCTGACTGACTGGATGCCGTCCTCGTCCGTCCGCAGCAGCCCAGACGCTGCGCAGGTTCTCCAGAGCCCCCCAGTACGGACGACACGCGTCCCCACTGCCGCAGGCCTGATGAGCAGGCAAGGGGACGGAAAAGCATTGGAGAATGCGGGCATCGATCCCGCTGCCTCTCACATGCTAAGCGAGCGCTCTACCACTTGAGCTAATTCCCCAGCCCACGGCCGGCCCCTGAGCAGCCGCCTGCTCGCAGTCAGCCAGCCCGTGGCCTGGACAAGAGCCAAAAGGGCACTCCTTCGAGCCGGAGTTGAACCAGCGACCTAAGGATGGCCGTGCATGGGAGCCTACAGTCCTCCGCTCTACCAGCTGAGCTATCGAAGGAATCACAGACACCTGCCCGGCAACACGCCCTTCACACGCCCCTCACGCACCTCTCCCGCCTCCACAACTAAGCAGCACCACTCTGCTACAACTCCTCCTCCATACACACTACCCTACAACACCAACACACCTCTACGCACGCCTCAGGCGCTTGCCTCACTACAGGCACGGACACAGAAACACAGAAACACACAAACCCTTTCCTTGCCCTCTCCTCACACACACACACAAACAGAATGCTACCGCCTCAAACCACTCGCCGGAACCTTCTGCCCTCCTCTCACTTCACCTCCCATCAACACGCTCACAAAACAACACCCATCACCCATCTTCTCACTAACCTCCTCCACACTTCCGCAACACCCCAAACAACCCCTCACGGCTTCGCCTTGCGCACAAGGGCAACACACACTCTGTCCTCAGCATGCGCAGAGTGCAACCGCTACCTCCAACAGCTCCCACCTTCGGCCGGTAATACCGCCTGTGGCAGGGCTTTAGCGCCTCCGCCTCACGACCACTCACGCAGGCGGACCGCACAGAGCCCCTGCCCACCCTCACCCGCTGCCTGACTCTCCTCAGTGCAAAAGCCACTTTCCCACATTCACGCTGGGACACCCCTCCTGCTTCAACAGGGCTTCCTTCTTCCGCGCTCTTCTGCTAATGGCCGGACAAAAAGGACGAGCCCTACTGCATCGACAACGACCCAAGAAGCGACGCCGAGAAAGGGGGCTGCTTTCCTCCCCACAAAGCCCACTCTTCTCCAGGCTCTGGATAGGCCCCCGTTCATCGAAGCGTCCTCGGCGAGCACGTGTTCCCAAGTCACGCAGTCCCGACGGTGGCCTTCTTCTCAGCCTGCAGCACTTGCTCAACGTCTTCCTCGCACACTGAGGCCTACACGAGGTCGTGCTTCTCTTGATGCCGTCGATCGCGTGCCCATTAGTGGCGCAGGAGAATCCCTTCCCTCCTGCTCCAGCCCGTGCTGCCCTTGGCCTGCAGGCTGACTGACTGGATGCCGTCCTCGTCCGTCCGCAGCAGCCCAGACGCTGCGCAGGTTCTCCAGAGCCCCCCAGTACGGACGACACGCGTCCCCACTGCCGCAGGCCTGATGAGCAGGCAAGGGGACGGAAAAGCATTGGAGAATGCGGGCATCGATCCCGCTGCCTCTCACATGCTAAGCGAGCGCTCTACCACTTGAGCTAATTCCCCAGCCCACGGCCGGCCCCTGAGCAGCCGCCTGCTCGCAGTCAGCCAGCCCGTGGCCTGGACAAGAGCCAAAAGGGCACTCCTTCGAGCCGGAGTTGAACCAGCGACCTAAGGATGGCCGTGCATGGGAGCCTACAGTCCTCCGCTCTACCAGCTGAGCTATCGAAGGAATCACAGACACCTGCCCGGCAACACGCCCTTCACACGCCCCTCACGCACCTCTCCCGCCTCCACAACTAAGCAGCACCACTCTGCTACAACTCCTCCTCCATACACACTACCCTACAACACCAACACACCTCTACGCACGCCTCAGGCGCTTGCCTCACTACAGGCACGGACACAGAAACACAGAAACACACAAACCCTTTCCTTGCCCTCTCCTCACACACACACACAAACAGAATGCTACCGCCTCAAACCACTCGCCGGAACCTTCTGCCCTCCTCTCACTTCACCTCCCATCAACACGCTCACAAAACAACACCCATCACCCATCTTCTCACTAACCTCCTCCACACTTCCGCAACACCCCAAACAACCCCTCACGGCTTCGCCTTGTGCACAAGGGCAACACACACTCTGTCCTCAGCATGCGCAGAGTGCAACCGCTACCTCCAACAGCTCCCACCTTCGGCCGGTAATACCGCCTGTGGCAGGGCTTTAGCGCCTCCGCCTCACGACCACTCACGCAGGCGGACCGCACAGAGCCCCTGCCCACCCTCACCCGCTGCCTGACTCTCCTCAGTGCAAAAGCCACTTTCCCACATTCACGCTGGGACACCCCTCCTGCTTCAACAGGGCTTCCTTCTTCCGCGCTCTTCTGCTAATGGCCGGACAAAAAGGACGAGCCCTACTGCATCGACAACGACCCAAGAAGCGACGCCGAGAAAGGGGGCTGCTTTCCTCCCCACAAAGCCCACTCTTCTCCAGGCTCTGGATAGGCCCCCGTTCATCGAAGCGTCCTCGGCGAGCACGTGTTCCCAAGTCACGCAGTCCCGACGGTGGCCTTCTTCTCAGCCTGCAGCACTTGCTCAACGTCTTCCTCGCACACTGAGGCCTACACGAGGTCGTGCTTCTCTTGATGCCGTCGATCGCGTGCCCATTAGTGGCGCAGGAGAATCCCTTCCCTCCTGCTCCAGCCCGTGCTGCCCTTGGCCTGCAGGCTGACTGACTGGATGCCGTCCTCGTCCGTCCGCAGCAGCCCAGACGCTGCGCAGGTTCTCCAGAGCCCCCCAGTACGGACGACACGCGTCCCCACTGCCGCAGGCCTGATGAGCAGGCAAGGGGACGGAAAAGCATTGGAGAATGCGGGCATCGATCCCGCTGCCTCTCACATGCTAAGCGAGCGCTCTACCACTTGAGCTAATTCCCCAGCCCACGGCCGGCCCCTGAGCAGCCGCCTGCTCGCAGTCAGCCAGCCCGTGGCCTGGACAAGAGCCAAAAGGGCACTCCTTCGAGCCGGAGTTGAACCAGCGACCTAAGGATGGCCGTGCATGGGAGCCTACAGTCCTCCGCTCTACCAGCTGAGCTATCGAAGGAATCACAGACACCTGCCCGGCAACACGCCCTTCACACGCCCCTCACGCACCTCTCCCGCCTCCACAACTAAGCAGCACCACTCTGCTACAACTCCTCCTCCATACACACTACCCTACAACACCAACACACCTCTACGCACGCCTCAGGCGCTTGCCTCACTACAGGCACGGACACAGAAACACAGAAACACACAAACCCTTTCCTTGCCCTCTCCTCACACACACACACAAACAGAATGCTACCGCCTCAAACCACTCGCCGGAACCTTCTGCCCTCCTCTCACTTCACCTCCCATCAACACGCTCACAAAACAACACCCATCACCCATCTTCTCACTAACCTCCTCCACACTTCCGCAACACCCCAAACAACCCCTCACGGCTTCGCCTTGCGCACAAGGGCAACACACACTCTGTCCTCAGCATGCGCAGAGTGCAACCGCTACCTCCAACAGCTCCCACCTTCGGCCGGTAATACCGCCTGTGGCAGGGCTTTAGCGCCTCCGCCTCACGACCACTCACGCAGGCGGACCGCACAGAGCCCCTGCCCACCCTCACCCGCTGCCTGACTCTCCTCAGTGCAAAAGCCACTTTCCCACATTCACGCTGGGACACCCCTCCTGCTTCAACAGGGCTTCCTTCTTCCGCGCTCTTCTGCTAATGGCCGGACAAAAAGGACGAGCCCTACTGCATCGACAACGACCCAAGAAGCGACGCCGAGAAAGGGGGCTGCTTTCCTCCCCACAAAGCCCACTCTTCTCCAGGCTCTGGATAGGCCCCCGTTCATCGAAGCGTCCTCGGCGAGCACGTGTTCCCAAGTCACGCAGTCCCGACGGTGGCCTTCTTCTCAGCCTGCAGCACTTGCTCAACGTCTTCCTCGCACACTGAGGCCTACACGAGGTCGTGCTTCTCTTGATGCCGTCGATCGCGTGCCCATTAGTGGCGCAGGAGAATCCCTTCCCTCCTGCTCCAGCCCGTGCTGCCCTTGGCCTGCAGGCTGACTGACTGGATGCCGTCCTCGTCCGTCCGCAGCAGCCCAGACGCTGCGCAGGTTCTCCAGAGCCCCCCAGTACGGACGACACGCGTCCCCACTGCCGCAGGCCTGATGAGCAGGCAAGGGGACGGAAAAGCATTGGAGAATGCGGGCATCGATCCCGCTGCCTCTCACATGCTAAGCGAGCGCTCTACCACTTGAGCTAATTCCCCAGCCCACGGCCGGCCCCTGAGCAGCCGCCTGCTCGCAGTCAGCCAGCCCGTGGCCTGGACAAGAGCCAAAAGGGCACTCCTTCGAGCCGGAGTTGAACCAGCGACCTAAGGATGGCCGTGCATGGGAGCCTACAGTCCTCCGCTCTACCAGCTGAGCTATCGAAGGAATCACAGACACCTGCCCGGCAACACGCCCTTCACACGCCCCTCACGCACCTCTCCCGCCTCCACAACTAAGCAGCACCACTCTGCTACAACTCCTCCTCCATACACACTACCCTACAACACCAACACACCTCTACGCACGCCTCAGGCGCTTGCCTCACTACAGGCACGGACACAGAAACACAGAAACACACAAACCCTTTCCTTGCCCTCTCCTCACACACACACACAAACAGAATGCTACCGCCTCAAACCACTCGCCGGAACCTTCTGCCCTCCTCTCACTTCACCTCCCATCAACACGCTCACAAAACAACACCCATCACCCATCTTCTCACTAACCTCCTCCACACTTCCGCAACACCCCAAACAACCCCTCACGGCTTCGCCTTGCGCACAAGGGCAACACACACTCTGTCCTCAGCATGCGCAGAGTGCAACCGCTACCTCCAACAGCTCCCACCTTCGGCCGGTAATACCGCCTGTGGCAGGGCTTTAGCGCCTCCGCCTCACGACCACTCACGCAGGCGGACCGCACAGAGCCCCTGCCCACCCTCACCCGCTGCCTGACTCTCCTCAGTGCAAAAGCCACTTTCCCACATTCACGCTGGGACACCCCTCCTGCTTCAACAGGGCTTCCTTCTTCCGCGCTCTTCTGCTAATGGCCGGACAAAAAGGACGAGCCCTACTGCATCGACAACGACCCAAGAAGCGACGCCGAGAAAGGGGGCTGCTTTCCTCCCCACAAAGCCCACTCTTCTCCAGGCTCTGGATAGGCCCCCGTTCATCGAAGCGTCCTCGGCGAGCACGTGTTCCCAAGTCACGCAGTCCCGACGGTGGCCTTCTTCTCAGCCTGCAGCACTTGCTCAACGTCTTCCTCGCACACTGAGGCCTACACGAGGTCGTGCTTCTCTTGATGCCGTCGATCGCGTGCCCATTAGTGGCGCAGGAGAATCCCTTCCCTCCTGCTCCAGCCCGTGCTGCCCTTGGCCTGCAGGCTGACTGACTGGATGCCGTCCTCGTCCGTCCGCAGCAGCCCAGACGCTGCGCAGGTTCTCCAGAGCCCCCCAGTACGGACGACACGCGTCCCCACTGCCGCAGGCCTGATGAGCAGGCAAGGGGACGGAAAAGCATTGGAGAATGCGGGCATCGATCCCGCTGCCTCTCACATGCTAAGCGAGCGCTCTACCACTTGAGCTAATTCCCCAGCCCACGGCCGGCCCCTGAGCAGCCGCCTGCTCGCAGTCAGCCAGCCCGTGGCCTGGACAAGAGCCAAAAGGGCACTCCTTCGAGCCGGAGTTGAACCAGCGACCTAAGGATGGCCGTGCATGGGAGCCTACAGTCCTCCGCTCTACCAGCTGAGCTATCGAAGGAATCACAGACACCTGCCCGGCAACACGCCCTTCACACGCCCCTCACGCACCTCTCCCGCCTCCACAACTAAGCAGCACCACTCTGCTACAACTCCTCCTCCATACACACTACCCTACAACACCAACACACCTCTACGCACGCCTCAGGCGCTTGCCTCACTACAGGCACGGACACAGAAACACAGAAACACACAAACCCTTTCCTTGCCCTCTCCTCACACACACACACAAACAGAATGCTACCGCCTCAAACCACTCGCCGGAACCTTCTGCCCTCCTCTCACTTCACCTCCCATCAACACGCTCACAAAACAACACCCATCACCCATCTTCTCACTAACCTCCTCCACACTTCCGCAACACCCCAAACAACCCCTCACGGCTTCGCCTTGCGCACAAGGGCAACACACACTCTGTCCTCAGCATGCGCAGAGTGCAACCGCTACCTCCAACAGCTCCCACCTTCGGCCGGTAATACCGCCTGTGGCAGGGCTTTAGCGCCTCCGCCTCACGACCACTCACGCAGGCGGACCGCACAGAGCCCCTGCCCACCCTCACCCGCTGCCTGACTCTCCTCAGTGCAAAAGCCACTTTCCCACATTCACGCTGGGACACCCCTCCTGCTTCAACAGGGCTTCCTTCTTCCGCGCTCTTCTGCTAATGGCCGGACAAAAAGGACGAGCCCTACTGCATCGACAACGACCCAAGAAGCGACGCCGAGAAAGGGGGCTGCTTTCCTCCCCACAAAGCCCACTCTTCTCCAGGCTCTGGATAGGCCCCCGTTCATCGAAGCGTCCTCGGCGAGCACGTGTTCCCAAGTCACGCAGTCCCGACGGTGGCCTTCTTCTCAGCCTGCAGCACTTGCTCAACGTCTTCCTCGCACACTGAGGCCTACACGAGGTCGTGCTTCTCTTGATGCCGTCGATCGCGTGCCCATTAGTGGCGCAGGAGAATCCCTTCCCTCCTGCTCCAGCCCGTGCTGCCCTTGGCCTGCAGGCTGACTGACTGGATGCCGTCCTCGTCCGTCCGCAGCAGCCCAGACGCTGCGCAGGTTCTCCAGAGCCCCCCAGTACGGACGACACGCGTCCCCACTGCCGCAGGCCTGATGAGCAGGCAAGGGGACGGAAAAGCATTGGAGAATGCGGGCATCGATCCCGCTGCCTCTCACATGCTAAGCGAGCGCTCTACCACTTGAGCTAATTCCCCAGCCCACGGCCGGCCCCTGAGCAGCCGCCTGCTCGCAGTCAGCCAGCCCGTGGCCTGGACAAGAGCCAAAAGGGCACTCCTTCGAGCCGGAGTTGAACCAGCGACCTAAGGATGGGCGTGCATGGGAGCCTACAGTCCTCCGCTCTACCAGCTGAGCTATCGAAGGAATCACAGACACCTGCCCGGCAACACGCCCTTCACACGCCCCTCACGCACCTCTCCCGCCTCCACAACTAAGCAGCACCACTCTGCTACAACTCCTCCTCCATACACACTACCCTACAACACCAACACACCTCTACGCACGCCTCAGGCGCTTGCCTCACTACAGGCACGGACACAGAAACACAGAAACACACAAACCCTTTCCTTGCCCTCTCCTCACACACACACACAAACAGAATGCTACCGCCTCAAACCACTCGCCGGAACCTTCTGCCCTCCTCTCACTTCACCTCCCATCAACACGCTCACAAAACAACACCCATCACCCATCTTCTCACTAACAACCTCCACACTTCCGCAACACCCCAAACAACCCCTCACGGCTTCGCCTTGCGCACAAGGGCAACACACACTCTGTCCTCAGCATGCGCAGAGTGCAACCGCTACCTCCAACAGCTCCCACCTTCGGCCGGTAATACCGCCTGTGGCAGGGCTTTAGCGCCTCCGCCTCACGACCACTCACGCAGGCGGACCGCACAGAGCCCCTGCCCACCCTCACCCGCTGCCTGACTCTCCTCAGTGCAAAAGCCACTTTCCCACATTCACGCTGGGACACCCCTCCTGCTTCAACAGGGCTTCCTTCTTCCGCGCTCTTCTGCTAATGGCCGGACAAAAAGGACGAGCCCTACTGCATCGACAACGACCCAAGAAGCGACGCCGAGAAAGGGGGCTGCTTTCCTCCCCACAAAGCCCACTCTTCTCCAGGCTCTGGATAGGCCCCCGTTCATCGAAGCGTCCTCGGCGAGCACGTGTTCCCAAGTCACGCAGTCCCGACGGTGGCCTTCTTCTCAGCCTGCAGCACTTGCTCAACGTCTTCCTCGCACACTGAGGCCTACACGAGGTCGTGCTTCTCTTGATGCCGTCGATCGCGTGCCCATTAGTGGCGCAGGAGAATCCCTTCCCTCCTGCTCCAGCCCGTGCTGCCCTTGGCCTGCAGGCTGACTGACTGGATGCCGTCCTCGTCCGTCCGCAGCAGCCCAGACGCTGCGCAGGTTCTCCAGAGCCCCCCAGTACGGACGACACGCGTCCCCACTGCCGCAGGCCTGATGAGCAGGCAAGGGGACGGAAAAGCATTGGAGAATGCGGGCATCGATCCCGCTGCCTCTCACATGCTAAGCGAGCGCTCTACCACTTGAGCTAATTCCCCAGCCCACGGCCGGCCCCTGAGCAGCCGCCTGCTCGCAGTCAGCCAGCCCGTGGCCTGGACAAGAGCCAAAAGGGCACTCCTTCGAGCCGGAGTTGAACCAGCGACCTAAGGATGGCCGTGCATGGGAGCCTACAGTCCTCCGCTCTACCAGCTGAGCTATCGAAGGAATCACAGACACCTGCCCGGCAACACGCCCTTCACACGCCCCTCACGCACCTCTCCCGCCTCCACAACTAAGCAGCACCACTCTGCTACAACTCCTCCTCCATACACACTACCCTACAACACCAACACACCTCTACGCACGCCTCAGGCGCTTGCCTCACTACAGGCACGGACACAGAAACACAGAAACACACAAACCCTTTCCTTGCCCTCTCCTCACACACACACACAAACAGAATGCTACCGCCTCAAACCACTCGCCGGAACCTTCTGCCCTCCTCTCACTTCACCTCCCATCAACACGCTCACAAAACAACACCCATCACCCATCTTCTCACTAACCTCCTCCACACTTCCGCAACACCCCAAACAACCCCTCACGGCTTCGCCTTGCGCACAAGGGCAACACACACTCTGTCCTCAGCATGCGCAGAGTGCAACCGCTACCTCCAACAGCTCCCACCTTCGGCCGGTAATACCGCCTGTGGCAGGGCTTTAGCGCCTCCGCCTCACGACCACTCACGCAGGCGGACCGCACAGAGCCCCTGCCCACCCTCACCCGCTGCCTGACTCTCCTCAGTGCAAAAGCCACTTTCCCACATTCACGCTGGGACACCCCTCCTGCTTCAACAGGGCTTCCTTCTTCCGCGCTCTTCTGCTAATGGCCGGACAAAAAGGACGAGCCCTACTGCATCGACAACGACCCAAGAAGCGACGCCGAGAAAGGGGGCTGCTTTCCTCCCCACAAAGCCCACTCTTCTCCAGGCTCTGGATAGGCCCCCGTTCATCGAAGCGTCCTCGGCGAGCACGTGTTCCCAAGTCACGCAGTCCCGACGGTGGCCTTCTTCTCAGCCTGCAGCACTTGCTCAACGTCTTCCTCGCACACTGAGGCCTACACGAGGTCGTGCTTCTCTTGATGCCGTCGATCGCGTGCCCATTAGTGGCGCAGGAGAATCCCTTCCCTCCTGCTCCAGCCCGTGCTGCCCTTGGCCTGCAGGCTGACTGACTGGATGCCGTCCTCGTCCGTCCGCAGCAGCCCAGACGCTGCGCAGGTTCTCCAGAGCCCCCCAGTACGGACGACACGCGTCCCCACTGCCGCAGGCCTGATGAGCAGGCAAGGGGACGGAAAAGCATTGGAGAATGCGGGCATCGATCCCGCTGCCTCTCACATGCTAAGCGAGCGCTCTACCACTTGAGCTAATTCCCCAGCCCACGGCCGGCCCCTGAGCAGCCGCCTGCTCGCAGTCAGCCAGCCCGTGGCCTGGACAAGAGCCAAAAGGGCACTCCTTCGAGCCGGAGTTGAACCAGCGACCTAAGGATGGCCGTGCATGGGAGCCTACAGTCCTCCGCTCTACCAGCTGAGCTATCGAAGGAATCACAGACACCTGCCCGGCAACACGCCCTTCACACGCCCCTCACGCACCTCTCCCGCCTCCACAACTAAGCAGCACCACTCTGCTACAACTCCTCCTCCATACACACTACCCTACAACACCAACACACCTCTACGCACGCCTCAGGCGCTTGCCTCACTACAGGCACGGACACAGAAACACAGAAACACACAAACCCTTTCCTTGCCCTCTCCTCACACACACACACAAACAGAATGCTACCGCCTCAAACCACTCGCCGGAACCTTCTGCCCTCCTCTCACTTCACCTCCCATCAACACGCTCACAAAACAACACCCATCACCCATCTTCTCACTAACCTCCTCCACACTTCCGCAACACCCCAAACAACCCCTCACGGCTTCGCCTTGCGCACAAGGGCAACACACACTCTGTCCTCAGCATGCGCAGAGTGCAACCGCTACCTCCAACAGCTCCCACCTTCGGCCGGTAATACCGCCTGTGGCAGGGCTTTAGCGCCTCCGCCTCACGACCACTCACGCAGGCGGACCGCACAGAGCCCCTGCCCACCCTCACCCGCTGCCTGACTCTCCTCAGTGCAAAAGCCACTTTCCCACATTCACGCTGGGACACCCCTCCTGCTTCAACAGGGCTTCCTTCTTCCGCGCTCTTCTGCTAATGGCCGGACAAAAAGGACGAGCCCTACTGCATCGACAACGACCCAAGAAGCGACGCCGAGAAAGGGGGCTGCTTTCCTCCCCACAAAGCCCACTCTTCTCCAGGCTCTGGATAGGCCCCCGTTCATCGAAGCGTCCTCGGCGAGCACGTGTTCCCAAGTCACGCAGTCCCGACGGTGGCCTTCTTCTCAGCCTGCAGCACTTGCTCAACGTCTTCCTCGCACACTGAGGCCTACACGAGGTCGTGCTTCTCTTGATGCCGTCGATCGCGTGCCCATTAGTGGCGCAGGAGAATCCCTTCCCTCCTGCTCCAGCCCGTGCTGCCCTTGGCCTGCAGGCTGACTGACTGGATGCCGTCCTCGTCCGTCCGCAGCAGCCCAGACGCTGCGCAGGTTCTCCAGAGCCCCCCAGTACGGACGACACGCGTCCCCACTGCCGCAGGCCTGATGAGCAGGCAAGGGGACGGAAAAGCATTGGAGAATGCGGGCATCGATCCCGCTGCCTCTCACATGCTAAGCGAGCGCTCTACCACTTGAGCTAATTCCCCAGCCCACGGCCGGCCCCTGAGCAGCCGCCTGCTCGCAGTCAGCCAGCCCGTGGCCTGGACAAGAGCCAAAAGGGCACTCCTTCGAGCCGGAGTTGAACCAGCGACCTAAGGATGGCCGTGCATGGGAGCCTACAGTCCTCCGCTCTACCAGCTGAGCTATCGAAGGAATCACAGACACCTGCCCGGCAACACGCCCTTCACACGCCCCTCACGCACCTCTCCCGCCTCCACAACTAAGCAGCACCACTCTGCTACAACTCCTCCTCCATACACACTACCCTACAACACCAACACACCTCTACGCACGCCTCAGGCGCTTGCCTCACTACAGGCACGGACACAGAAACACAGAAACACACAAACCCTTTCCTTGCCCTCTCCTCACACACACACACAAACAGAATGCTACCGCCTCAAACCACTCGCCGGAACCTTCTGCCCTCCTCTCACTTCACCTCCCATCAACACGCTCACAAAACAACACCCATCACCCATCTTCTCACTAACCTCCTCCACACTTCCGCAACACCCCAAACAACCCCTCACGGCTTCGCCTTGCGCACAAGGGCAACACACACTCTGTCCTCAGCATGCGCAGAGTGCAACCGCTACCTCCAACAGCTCCCACCTTCGGCCGGTAATACCGCCTGTGGCAGGGCTTTAGCGCCTCCGCCTCACGACCACTCACGCAGGCGGACCGCACAGAGCCCCTGCCCACCCTCACCCGCTGCCTGACTCTCCTCAGTGCAAAAGCCACTTTCCCACATTCACGCTGGGACACCCCTCCTGCTTCAACAGGGCTTCCTTCTTCCGCGCTCTTCTGCTAATGGCCGGACAAAAAGGACGAGCCCTACTGCATCGACAACGACCCAAGAAGCGACGCCGAGAAAGGGGGCTGCTTTCCTCCCCACAAAGCCCACTCTTCTCCAGGCTCTGGATAGGCCCCCGTTCATCGAAGCGTCCTCGGCGAGCACGTGTTCCCAAGTCACGCAGTCCCGACGGTGGCCTTCTTCTCAGCCTGCAGCACTTGCTCAACGTCTTCCTCGCACACTGAGGCCTACACGAGGTCGTGCTTCTCTTGATGCCGTCGATCGCGTGCCCATTAGTGGCGCAGGAGAATCCCTTCCCTCCTGCTCCAGCCCGTGCTGCCCTTGGCCTGCAGGCTGACTGACTGGATGCCGTCCTCGTCCGTCCGCAGCAGCCCAGACGCTGCGCAGGTTCTCCAGAGCCCCCCAGTACGGACGACACGCGTCCCCACTGCCGCAGGCCTGATGAGCAGGCAAGGGGACGGAAAAGCATTGGAGAATGCGGGCATCGATCCCGCTGCCTCTCACATGCTAAGCGAGCGCTCTACCACTTGAGCTAATTCCCCAGCCCACGGCCGGCCCCTGAGCAGCCGCCTGCTCGCAGTCAGCCAGCCCGTGGCCTGGACAAGAGCCAAAAGGGCACTCCTTCGAGCCGGAGTTGAACCAGCGACCTAAGGATGGGCGTGCATGGGAGCCTACAGTCCTCCGCTCTACCAGCTGAGCTATCGAAGGAATCACAGACACCTGCCCGGCAACACGCCCTTCACACGCCCCTCACGCACCTCTCCCGCCTCCACAACTAAGCAGCACCACTCTGCTACAACTCCTCCTCCATACACACTACCCTACAACACCAACACACCTCTACGCACGCCTCAGGCGCTTGCCTCACTACAGGCACGGACACAGAAACACAGAAACACACAAACCCTTTCCTTGCCCTCTCCTCACACACACACACAAACAGAATGCTACCGCCTCAAACCACTCGCCGGAACCTTCTGCCCTCCTCTCACTTCACCTCCCATCAACACGCTCACAAAACAACACCCATCACCCATCTTCTCACTAACAACCTCCACACTTCCGCAACACCCCAAACAACCCCTCACGGCTTCGCCTTGCGCACAAGGGCAACACACACTCTGTCCTCAGCATGCGCAGAGTGCAACCGCTACCTCCAACAGCTCCCACCTTCGGCCGGTAATACCGCCTGTGGCAGGGCTTTAGCGCCTCCGCCTCACGACCACTCACGCAGGCGGACCGCACAGAGCCCCTGCCCACCCTCACCCGCTGCCTGACTCTCCTCAGTGCAAAAGCCACTTTCCCACATTCACGCTGGGACACCCCTCCTGCTTCAACAGGGCTTCCTTCTTCCGCGCTCTTCTGCTAATGGCCGGACAAAAAGGACGAGCCCTACTGCATCGACAACGACCCAAGAAGCGACGCCGAGAAAGGGGGCTGCTTTCCTCCCCACAAAGCCCACTCTTCTCCAGGCTCTGGATAGGCCCCCGTTCATCGAAGCGTCCTCGGCGAGCACGTGTTCCCAAGTCACGCAGTCCCGACGGTGGCCTTCTTCTCAGCCTGCAGCACTTGCTCAACGTCTTCCTCGCACACTGAGGCCTACACGAGGTCGTGCTTCTCTTGATGCCGTCGATCGCGTGCCCATTAGTGGCGCAGGAGAATCCCTTCCCTCCTGCTCCAGCCCGTGCTGCCCTTGGCCTGCAGGCTGACTGACTGGATGCCGTCCTCGTCCGTCCGCAGCAGCCCAGACGCTGCGCAGGTTCTCCAGAGCCCCCCAGTACGGACGACACGCGTCCCCACTGCCGCAGGCCTGATGAGCAGGCAAGGGGACGGAAAAGCATTGGAGAATGCGGGCATCGATCCCGCTGCCTCTCACATGCTAAGCGAGCGCTCTACCACTTGAGCTAATTCCCCAGCCCACGGCCGGCCCCTGAGCAGCCGCCTGCTCGCAGTCAGCCAGCCCGTGGCCTGGACAAGAGCCAAAAGGGCACTCCTTCGAGCCGGAGTTGAACCAGCGACCTAAGGATGGCCGTGCATGGGAGCCTACAGTCCTCCGCTCTACCAGCTGAGCTATCGAAGGAATCACAGAGACTTTCTGGGAAATACAACCTTTAGATATCTCTCAAACTCTTATGCTTGTTACTGAGCAGAGTATTTGCACTCCTCAAAAACTCCTCTAGTATGCAAACTCCCTTCCAATACCAGTGATGTTGAACAAATCATCAAACACCATCCTAAGCCACTCTCCCACCCTCTTTCGTGATGGACAACCTACCTAACAAGTGTATTGTTCATACCTGGTCATTTTTTTCATTGAATTTATTTTAGCTTTCCAAGCATTTATCTCTCTGTTATCTTAGTCTACTTTGATTTTTTTTAAAGACATGCCCTTTATAGTAAGACCATTGTGCAGCTTTTCTATGTCCTGCTTTCTTCTGCAATGGATAATCTTTAAAACTCATTGTCTTGCCCTTTCTGCTTTTTGTGAGCTGTGTTGGAGCATGTTTTCTACCTTGTAATTGCATTTCTACTTGCCTCTTTGTCATGAATCTGGGCCTGGCCCTTTTTACTCAAGTAGCCTACCTCAGATATTCTGCATGCACACCACTACCGAGCTTTCTTTGTAGATCTGTGTCTGAATCTTGTCCCGTTCTCACTCTTGACCATGAGCAGCACTCTTACCTCAGTCTCCCCATTCTGACCTCACAATTGCTGTGCAGGTGTGGATGTTTGAAAGGTGGCAAAGGTGTCACGGTATCTGTGCAAGAGCCAAAAAGGTACTTCTTCACAATGGAGTTGAACAAACAAGTGAAGGATAACCATGCAAGAGTACCTATAATCTCCTGCTTTACCAGCTGTGTATTGATGGAGTGGCTGGAGTATGAGTTATACCACTCCATTTTCCATTCATTTTGCACTGTTTTTACACCCACTTTCCTGCCTCCAATATGCACTCTCTCCACCCAGATATACCTCCAGCAGACTGTGTGTGTAGCACAATCAGCCTGATCTCAGCTCACACTCTAAGCCTACCACTAACAGAAATGCCAAGGGTGTTCTTCCAAATTCCTTTCTCTGAATGTCCCAGTCTTCTTGCGGAATAGTTGTGTCTTTCCTTTTTCTCATTTCCTTTTTCTCACTTATCTCTCCCAAAAGTGTCACATTGCTTTCTGCTATCAAGGGCTACAGTGGTCAGCGGAGAAGAAGAGACCATTCATCATGAGAAAAATCTGAATTGACTTAAAGTTTTGTGTTTGGTATAAGAAGGAGGCCAGAATTCATTTTACTCTTTTTTGTTGTTGTTCTTTTGTTTTGTTTTGTTTTGGCTTTCTTCCCTTTTGTATTCAAAATGAACAACTATTACTACCTACCTAGACATTTCACTTCCAAGAGACTCACGGGGAAACTTCTGTATAGCTGACACCTTCTCTTATTTCACAGAATCATAGAATGGTTTGTGGGAGCAAAAGGGGGAGAGTCACATAACTTGACCTGCTAGATACACTTCTTTTGATGCAGCCCAGGATACAGTTGTCTTTCTGGGTTGCAAATTGGCTCACATTAAGCTTTTAATCCACTGGTACATTCGATGTCCTTCTCCTCAAGGCTGTGCTTTACCCACTCATTGCCCAGCCTGTGTTCTTCTTTGGGATTGCCCCAACCTAGTTGTTGGACCTTACACTTGGCCTTGTTGAACTGCCTGTTGATCACACAGGGCCCCCTCTCATGCCTGTCAAAGTCCCTTTGGATGGCAACGCTTCCATCCAGCATGTCTGCTGCACCGTTCGTCTTGGTGTCATCTGCAAACTTGCTGAGGATGCATTCAATCCCACTGTCCCTGCCACCAACAAGGATGTTAAATAGTTAAATAAGATCCCTGACAAACACCACTCATCATTGATCTCCACCTTTGAGTTCTTTAAAAGACGTTTACATTTAGAGCTTAGTGATATGGTTTAGTGGAGGACTTGTTAGTGTTAGGTCAGAGGTTGGGCTAGGTGATCTTGGAGGTCTCTTCTAACCTAGATGATTCTGTGATTCTGTGAATATTAAGCCATTGACCGCAAGTCTTTGAGTGAAACCATCCGGCCAATTCCTTACCCACTGAGTGGTCTGTCTATCAAATCCATGTCTTTCCAACTTGGAGACAAGGATGGCATGCAGGACAGTGTCATATTCTTTGCATAAGTCCAGGTATATGATGTTACTTTCTCTTCTCTTATCCACCAGTGCTGTAACCCTATCACAGAAGGCTGTCATGTCATGTTCTTTTCCTTATTTTTGTTCTTGTCCTTACTTTTACTGTTTCTTGGGCTGAACCTAATGGAGTCCTTTCTCTCACTCATATGAATCACACTGGCAGTATATAGATCTCTGACCCACTACTAAATCATCACCAATTAGTATACATGTATGACTTCTTGTGCAGGGAGTAGTTAGCATGATATTTTTATTGAGTTTTCCCAATACTAAGCTAAAGTAAGTATGTAACTAATATAACTAATATTTTTTCACCTCTTTGAAATGACATTGCATTCAAATTCTTATGAGATTTTTGGGAAAGTGAAGAGGGCAGAAGAGGTCTTTGGGGCTGTTAGTTGTGGGAAAAGGAAGAAGGGCCAGAGATTGATTGTCTGATGCCTCCAGCCAAGCATGAGTTTTGAAAGAAATGCCTCTCCCATTTTTCATTCTAATTGCTAGGTTTTGTTTTCAGCTAAGAAAAGGAATAGATTGCATAAGCTACTTAAATACTTGGTTGGCACATTATGTCATTAGTCATGCAAGAATTAGCTTGTTTTTCCAGTTCTTCTATTTCATCTTTTATTATATTTAAGGTACCATATGCACAATATACTAGCTATGACTGAACATGAAGCTACTGATGCTATTAGAGACATTTTTAAGGAGTCAGCTATGATCTATGAGAAGATGATTTGAGTTCAGTGTATAGAACTAAAGATATTGTTGTCAGAGGCTATTCTCAGGCTCATATCAGTCTTTATACTGGCAGAATGTCTCCAGGACTGGAACCGTCATCAAGAGCAAAGCACTTACATTTTGCTGGGAGGATAACCAGTGCTGGGACTTCAGTAGAAAGTCAATCAGTATCCCACTCAGAGGATAAATTTGTTAGAGCAAGTGTGGGCACGCTGCCTTCACACCACAATTAATTTATTTGTTTACTTACTTATTTTGGCATAATGGTCATGACTAGCTCCTGAAACACTCTGAGAGAACATTTAAAAATACAACATAGCTTGACTTAGGTGAGGATGACAGAATTGAATACTCTATTAAATCACTTTTGATGCCACTAGAGGTCAGCACTAGTCATTAAATAAATGTCCTTGGAAAATTTTATTGCCACCTCTACAAAGGGAGTGGAGATTTTCGAAAAGATACACTTACGTCTATGCTTGCTTTGCAGGTACATGTGAGCTCACACTGCTCCAACGTGGTTGGAAGCAAACCCTTTATTCCCCAAGTCTGATTCCCCAGTGCCGTCTGTGAGCCAACAGTCCCACATGGTTGTTTTCCAGCTGTATCTGTACTCTAATTCTGTAGCAATGAGCACAGTCAGAGAAAAGAGACAGTACCAAGACCTGTCCTGGCAAAGGCTTTCCACCGGCATAAACAGCTCAAAACGGCCAACAATCAGCTTCCACTACCTTAGGGACAGGCATTAAGTGTGGCAGTGATGAAGTAGACTCAGACAGGCATTGGAAATTGGGGCTAACTCATTATGCTTTTCCATCTTGTGCTTCAGAAATACGCTTCCTTTCTCTTGCAAGTCCTAAATTTGTTTTTCATCATCACTGTCTGGGCTTCTGCAAACACAGACACTGTTTACTATATTTTAATATAGCTACTATTGATAGACAAGCAAGGGCTGAATTTCCTTTGCAATAAAGACCATTTTGATGGGATAAACATGTTTTTAAACAACCTTTACAAAATCTTTATCTTTGTTGAAACCTGCTAAATGATGCAAATCAGCTGCCATACATAATGCAACAAATGCTTGTGATTTATTACCAGGCTAAAATCTGTGCTTCCAGCATGTATCGCTTTCTCCCTTAATTTGATAGCTGATGAGGTATCAAGGCACAATGTTCATGCCTAGTGTAACCAGCACATATCTTTCACAAAAACTTTCATTTTCACTTACTTTGTGTCACCTTCCTTTCACTGAATGTTCTGTGTGTGTTAGAACTGGAAATAAGAAGGTCCAGGCTGAATGTACTGTTCAGAATAATTATGCCTCTGCTAGAGTATTTTGTAATGTTTTATATGTGTCCATATACACACGTTATATGCACACACTACCCATGTTTATTTTCCTTTTTTTTTTTTTTTTTTTTTATGTTGAAGAAAATTGGCTCTGAAATATCATCCTGACAAGAACCCTGACAATCCAGAGGCTGCAGAAAAATTTAAAGAGATAAACAATGCTCATGCAACGCTGACTGATCTGTCCAAGCGAAACATTTATGACAAGTATGGATCCTTAGGGCTCTATGTGGCAGAGCAGTTTGGTGAGGAAAATGTTAACACATACTTCATGCTCTCAAGCTGGTGGGCAAAGGTAAGCTGTCATTTTCTGTTGAAAAGCAGGCATCATAATGCACAAAGATACTTATATACACCGGGAACCCCCTGAAAAACATGGTTGTCATACAGGCTTAACAAAGAGTAGGATCAGGATGTAAAACACTACTAAAAGCTTAATTAAACAATAAAGTATCTGGGAAAATCAACAGTGGCAGATGTAGCATCAGCTCAGAAGAGGGCTAATATAGAATGTTTTCTTTTTCTTTCTAACTTGGTAAATAAAGCACATGTTTTGTAACACTTCCAGACATTAATTAGATTTGAATCTGGTGCTCCAGGTTAATTTTGACTTTCTTTTCAGTAGTGACTAAATAAAAGTGACTCATTGTTCAAAAATGAGAAGTCCCACTTATGTGACAACCAGTTAATAAGTTATTACAGTACAAATTTAGCCGTGTTCTTTGCTATATATAGCACACAGCATAAGTAAGCAATAATAATACATAACACTGTGGGATTATGGTGTCATATACGTGCCCTGTCAGTTCTTGGTGAGGGGGTGAGGGAAGGGAAGTGGAAGAAAAGGTGAGAACTGGGGAGTGGGGGAAGAGATCAGGAAAGGAAGAGAATGATGCATCAAAAACTGGCATATTGCTCAAGGAAAAACACCTCATGGAGTGCTCTTGTGATAAAAGAGTTGTGTTCATGTGCTTGCTTATGTCACTGTTATCCTCTGATGTTTCTATATGTCAAATTCTGGTGTTTCAGCAGATATTGAAATGTTACAGAAATGTAACAAACCAACAGAACTGCAAATATGCAAAACCAATGCTCTCCCCACCTGTTTCCAACAATAAAAAGCAGGAAAGAAAGGTCTCTGCTGGAACAAGTGGGAAATGGGTTGTACAGCGTGAAACAAACCTGCTGTGACAGCTTTGATCTCAGAACGATGGAACGTGCATTCTTGCGTTCGTGACAGATCAGGGCAGTGCTTTACTGCCCTCATAGCCCCCTCACTGCAGATTTGTGGGTTTAGGAAGCCACATTTTGTAGGCTGAATCAGTATGAGATGGAAGCTGCTCAAATGCCAAACTGCAAATGAAACTAATGAACAAAAAGCACCAGTGTTGAAATGACACCTGCACAGTTGGGGTGGCATCCTCAGAAGCAGCCTGGAGGCTGTCTGCCTGCGGCTGGGCTCCTGGCCACAGCTGCTTTCTGTTCCTGCTGGGTCCATCCCTGTTCTCTTTGCTGTCCTTTCACCCTCTTCTTCGGCCTCAGGTGCCTGGAAGCATTCCCTTAGAGCTGAGAGAGCAACCGTACTGGCTCCTCTAACAGTCTTGATAATTAAAGTTTTCATCACATTTAGCTTTTATTTCCTCTTCTGCTTGCTGATTGTTAGTGGAGACTTTATGAAGTATAAAATCCTCTGTGGTCAGAAAATCAGGAACGGAAATAACTGCTGTGGCTTTGACTCATAAGGAGAGCAGCGGAGAGTACAGAGAGAAGCTAGTATAAGTCCCTAACACAGAAAGGAGGAACGTGTGGATTGTTTCAAGAGAGATGCATCCTGGAGGTGAGAAGAGAGGTGCTGAATGTCCCAGCAAAATTAATCACTGCTTCCTGAGTTTTAAGAATTCTGTGCACAATAGCCAGGAAAAATCCAAAATATGCAAATAGTCAGCACCTGAGGATTGTCACAGGTGGTCTCTCTCTATCTCTCCCCTAATCCCACACCTTGCCACCTCCAAAGCACAAGCAGGTCACCAATTGTTTTTTTCAAGCTGGGGTCACTAATCCTCTTTTTTTCTCACGCACAAATGCCAGGTCAGCTTCAGATTTTTATATTATCCATCATAATACTATTTAAGTCTGACTGCGGATGATCTTAGGACCCCTAATTTTCTCCACTCTGGTCTGCAGAAGATAGGGACCACAGCGTTTGCTTGTTATCTTCTTCTTCAGCTACCAAAATTCCTGGTAAATCCTCTTCCCTAACACACTCATCCTCAGAAAATCTGACAATCATGAGGAGGTGTATCATTAGAAGTAAAGAAAGCCAAATGAAAGCAGAAATGCAAAGTGAAAATTACTTTTTTGGAACTGCCAGACTTCTTAGCAGGCATATTAAACTTGGAACATGTTAACATGGGTAGTGGGTACTTGAACTGCATATCCACTGGCAGACATAGGAGTTGTTCATTCATCTATTATTGCAAAAAGCAATTCTCCCTCTCCCATGAAGACAGCTTAATGATCACATCAGTGTTCTTCTGATTCCTGATTTATCAACTGCAATATTTTAAATACAAGAATCGTGAATCATTAATTTATCATTAATACATTCACGTATATATTTCACTTGATAAACTTTTATACTTCTTTTCCTTCTATCCATTGTGCTGTTTTTTCCCCCATTATGGCATAAACGATAAACAGACGGATAACTTATTTTAGAGGTTCTGAGATTTCTAACAGTTTCAGATGTCAGTTGGAAGGAAAACATTTTAAAAAGAAATGTCTGAGTCCTCCTTGTCTTTTAAAAAAGCATCCTGTTCACTCTTGATATATCTGTGGGTAGAATAGATTATCATTGGCCTCGAGCCTGCGAACACATAAACGGTAAATATTACACATGTAAATATCATATTACCTTCAAAGCCCGTGCTAACATTGCCTGAGACATGCATACATAACTGAGTGTTATTTACATAGCTTCATTGTCAAATTTGACAATATCCTGGCATTTATGCTTCCTTTCTTCTTCACCAGCATGTTTACTTATGAACCTAAGAAGTAACTGCAAAAGCACATAAGTGCATTTAGTAAAGGGCAGCCTGGATACCTGTAATACTAGAGCCTGGCTCTGCTGAAGCCTCTGCACTTGGTGTGACAGGGACAGGAGCAAGCAGGGGCAATGCTGGTGGGAGCTTCTTGATGCCTAACTCCCCAGACATAGAAACCACAGCCCAAGGAGTCTAACCTAGGAGTTGTCACCTCTCTGCTTCTGCACAGGCTAAAGAAGAGAAGGAGACACCTCCAAAGGGCAATGCAAATTCTCCTGGGGCTGATTCACCCTCTGGAAGGTCTTTTAGCTTCCCATCACCTATCTGGGGAGCCCACAGAGGAGACTGCGGGCCTAATTTAGATGCCTTAGTTCAGTGCCTGAAGTTGTGTGGATGCATCTGAGTCTTCGCTTCTTTTTCTCTTGGCTTTGTTATTGACAAGAACCTGCCAGTAAATAAGTGTTTGCAAAAAAAAAAAAAAAAAAAAAAAAAAAGTTCTCGGGCAAATGAGTCATTTTTAAGATGGAAATGAGTCATTTTAAGGTGGGTGGGGTTTTGCATACTGCCTGGAGCTTTTTTCTGAGGGCCGTCAGCTGAAGACAGGCGTTCAGGAGCTGGGCATGCGGGGGCCTGTTGGTTGGTGGCTTCTTTGTGGCTGTGGTCCCGAGCGTCAAACAGGAGCTGGTGGGTGAGGAGGACCCTGGAAGGTCTGGTCCTGATTTAGGCACTCGTCTGGCGGTCGGACTCCTCTGAGAACCACGCATGTGGGAGCCTGAGTCCCTTTGAAGAGCCTCTTTGAAGAGGCTGCTGTGGGTTTCGGGAAGGTCACTGCTCACGGGGTTTTCCTCTTGCTCTCTTCAACCCAGGGCTTGTTTGCAGTCTGCGGCCTCCTGACGGGCTGCTACCTCTGCTGCTGCCTCTGCTGCTGTTTCAACTGCTGCTGTGGAAAGTGCAAACCCAAAGCACCTGAAGGGGAAGAGTATGAGTTCTGTGTGTCTCCGGAAGATTTGGAAGAGCAAATTAAGAACGACATGGAAAGAGGTGTGTATTATAGGGGCTCACTGGGGAGCAAAGCTGTTCAAAGCAGCCCCTGGAGCCTGTAGGCCAGATGTTGTGCTCGCGGTGCTGAGGCTGATTCCAGACGGCCGTGGAGATGTGCCAATTCTCTCCAGCTAACGCCGTGACCTAGTGAACTTCCCAAGTAGCATGATAATGAAAAATTGAACTTACGGAACTAATAACTAAATATCTCCTCCATCTCTTTATTAGACACAAACACCAGAAGTCTCAGGGCTCATCTGAAGAGAAGATGCTCGCCTTCTAGCCCCCATACCCCTGTTGCTTCATATCCCAGATCCTGTACATGCATAGCTGGCTCCAGCTGGACTGGAGCTTGCCACATCTCACCTGCCTGAAAAAGTACATTCAGTTTTTACTCAGGTAAAATTCATCACTTTTTGTAACGGGCTGGCCATGCCCATTAAAGAAAGGCTTTAAGAAAAGATGCAGAGCTTCCAGCTTTAGGGTTGTGCAGTAACCTAAGACATTCAGAGTGGGAGCTGCCCCTTTCCCTTCCACCTGCAAGCTGCTCCCTCTCTACTGCACTGGGCACAGCAATTGTGCTGCCTCACCAGGAACCAAATCTTGGATAGGACTCAGATGAAAAGTTATGTTCATTAAAGAGCAGGTAGCTCCCTGCCAGTTTAACTCCCTGGTGTGCCTCACAGCAGGACAGGGCAAGTGCTAATCCAGCTCAAGGAAGGGATCACAGGCTGGGGACAGCAGGACCCCTTCACAGCAGGTTGCCCTCTTGGCTTGGCTTATTATACTTAAACTAGTAGTGCCAAACTGCAAATGTCACATTCCCGTACCAGGAAGAGTTTTCTCCCCTCTTTACACACAAATAACCCCTTTCATAAATATGCAACAAAACACCTGTAGCAGCTGAAACAAATGCTATTCATATAACTGATATGCCAATGAGTGTTGTTTTTAAATTGTTTTTGCCTAGAAGCATATCAAGGTAAACACAGTCAGCTTAGAAATCGATCATAGTTGGTCAGTCAGTGCAAAGGTAACAAAAAAAAAATATGTTAGTGAAAGCTTTATAGCCACAGTGCATTATTTGAAATAAATGTAATACACAGTAAGACATTAAGCACCCGAAAAGTGCAAATATAAAATGGGTTTTGATGCTTATGGGTCTATGACACCAAAGTCAGAAATACAAAGGTGTAACTTGGAAAAATGTTTAATGTAGCATTTTCCTGCCTCTTTTTGTAATTTGGCAGGCATTTTGCTGTCTCTCAAAATCCAGGACAAATTTCTGAAGAGGAAGGAAAAAAAAGGTTCTCCCTCCTTCCAGCACTAGTGGTGCTTCTTGACATGAGTTCAGTAACGTTAGGCCATCTTCCCATCCCTTTACTCCCACCAAGTCTCACCTAGATAGCCTATAGATAAATAATCAAATAAATAAATTGCATGTTCAGCAAAGTACCACTATGTTTTAGGTACTCTGAAGACAATATTGAGTGATTGGATAGGGCTTGAAGAAAACTAGCTATTTCTACCTTTCCTAGCCTTCTCTTCCATCTTGCTACAATTCCTTGCCAATCAAAACCAGCTTGCTTAAGCAGAGTAGAACTCTCTACATCTTAAAAGCAAATGAAAATAATGATAATAATAATAAAATATAAAAGTAAAAACTTCATGACAGAAGATGGAGGGAGCATCTTTTCTGCAACTGAGAGGAAAATAGGCACTTCATTTAGAGAAAAGAATGGTAACCAGCTCAAACTGCAGTTACTTTCCCTCTTCTCCTCACCAGATTTTAGGGATACTGGTCAAAAAGAACCAGATGACCTAGAATAGAAAAGATTGGGCTTTTCCACCAGACATTTTCAAATGTTGGGCCAGAGAAATGAATACTCATGCCTTCCTTTGTGTAAATAATAGAAATGCTCTTGTAGGTAATTCAGAAACACACTGTAATCAGTCCTGCAGCAGACTACGTTTTGGAAGAGAAAATCATATCAGGATCCAAATTCTTTGCATGCCCTCTGCCCACAGACTGAGCATTCTAGCTGGTAATTAATTTCTTTGCTTCCTGCTGTCCCAAGTTTATATATTGTTGCTAGCCAGAACTTCTTTTACTGAGGTCAAAATGTAGATTCCCAAACTAAGGCCATACTTTTATTTACCCAAATATTTTATAATCAGCCCTTCCTTTTCTGAGGAATGCAACGGTGATAAAACATCACAGTGCCTGACGCTAAAAATCTCTGAGAGCAAGTCTCCACCAGTTCTTGCTGCGCTCCCTGGGAGCTGCTTGCAGCCAGTCATACTGTGCAGAAAAGGCAGCATGCATGTTGTGGGAGCAGGGACTTTCCTTTCTTGAAAGGGCACAACAGTAGTCATTTTTGAAATCCCTCACATTTCTCCTTAACAAAATTCAAGGTACTACATAGTTTGATTCCCCGATTTAACATACCATAAAACAAATTTATTAGTAAATAAAGATACGTGAGGCCAAAAATTCTGTGATTCATTCTTTAAAATGGAAAAAGCAATGCGAGTTGTCACTTAAATCAACACAATTGTTTCAAAACCCTCAATTCTGAAAAAAAAAATCATATTCCTCTAGAAAAAAAGTTTTATTCAAATAAATATTTGACTAGTTCAAGTGCTTGGCTAGCTGAGTGTCTGCTGTGGGAGATTTGTTTTACAGCTTTTACTTCCATGGGTAGTATCACCAACAAGAACTAAGATTAGGGATTCATAGGATCTGTTCTGTGCTTAGGTTACAGTGATTTCTTCACATGACTATTGATTTGAATCACAGGAGGACTCTGGCTGCCACACAATGCACAAAAGAAGATCAATTTCCAAAATAAATCTTGTATTCGGATGATTACATTTTAAATGTGACATTTTTTAGCATTTCAGGGGAAAAAAAAAAAAAAGTGACATTATAAATGCATAAAGTCCGGTAACCTGTAATATCACTCCATAATGCCACAGATGACCTGAGAAAATGCACTAACAGAGAGAAGCATCACACACCTCTCTGCAGCACAGACATGCAGTCATTCATTGTTTTCACTTGCACACAGTGCAGGCTGACAGATTTTGCTTTCATTGAGGTCTATGGGAAACCTTCCATTGACTTCTGTGGTCCCAGGTGAGATGATGTTTGAGTTTGGATTGCCCTCAATGACACATTCAGACAGTTTGTCTGGTTTGCTCTCCTCTCCTGTTTGGTTATCCTCACAAGAACAAAGCAAAGCATTTCTAGACCAACTTTCACTTTACAGAAAATGAAATATGGGAGAAAAAGTAAGAAGAAAAAAAAAGAAAGAAAGAAAGAAAGAAGAAAAAAAAAAGAGAGAGAGAGAGAAAAAGAATAAGAGAAAACCAAAATAAACAAACCAAAAAAGTAAAAGAAAAAAGAACCAGAATAACAAAGTACTTTCCTAACTCTGAAGCAGTAAGTTTTTAGCACTTCATTGTCTCCTCCACACTCCATATGATATCGATGTAGGCGAACAGTGAGCAGGAGCTATCTATAGAAAGCAGTTTAAGCTGTGAATCCTGCCGCACCTCCATTCTGCAGCTCTCCATTAACACTCTATATTTGTACAGTTTATTATACCAGAGGTCCCTGCTTTGATAAAAAAGCATCGTACACCTCGGAAGGGCGCAGGCAGCAAAGGACCTGGGGAAGGTGTCAGCTCAGCGCTGTGTGCAGATCAGCCGGGAGCAAGGTGACAGATTTTCAGTGGGTCCTCTTGTTGCACATCTGGGCACCATGGCAAAATTAGCTGCTAGGCTCTGCCCTCCACAAACGAGCTTCCAAAAAATGAACAACTTGGAGGCAGCAGAGGGTGGGAGGGAATGCTGCTCAGAGATCTGGAAAACACACAGCAACTTAAAAATGGATCGAAACTGCCAAAATAATGCGAAACCACACCAAGCTGAAGGCATTAATTACTCATATACTTTTAGAAGTTATGAAACATGTCTGTCTTTGACCTTGCGTCTAAATTAGGAATTGCCCATACAGAGAAGCTGCTCAGCATTTATCATCCTTGCCTTTCACCTTGACAGAGTCGAAGCGGTTCTGCCCCCACCGAGGGGAAGCCGTATGGCACGCAGTTAGATTCCTGCTCTGGGTTAAGTTACTCCTATACGTTACATCTTCTGCCCGTGATTCATCCCATCAACTGGCATGTAAACAGGAGGAAATGTCAGCTGTGTTGTTTTTTTTTCCTAAACATTCTGTCATTTGGAAAAAAAAAAAAATGCAATTTGTCTTCAATTACTCTGAAAACTGTGTTATTTTCAAGATGGATAGTTGAAAGATTTTCGTATGAAAGCACCTTCACCAAGATTGCTGAACCTTTAAAATTCACTTTCTTGGACTTGAGTGCCCTCCTCCCCCCCAAAAAAATGGTGGGTTGGAAGGAGGCCTGGGAGAAGGGCAGCCAAGCCCTGTTCATTATCAGAGCGAACACAACAGCCAGCGGGGAGCTCCGTAAGGACTCAACTTTTCTCTGCTCAACAACAAATGTATTTTTTTACAGATATATTGGGAAACCAAGTGCACAACTAAATGGAATGAGAAAGTACGAAGCAGTGAGCAGTTATATAGTGACTGTATGGGGTTTGGGCACTTCCAAGCTCGTCAAAACAATGGTCCTCAAAACTCCATTGAAAATAAATTACATAGGGCTTCGGAATGCAATTTGGCATTTTCATACAGCTTGCTGGCTTTCAGGATGTCTGTGCTTTCTTCACTGTCAGAGATTTTACCGCTCACATGTTGCTTTCCTTTTAACTCTCTTCTTTCTTTCCTGCTAACTTTGCCTTCTCCAAGACTCATTTCTGGCCCACTCGAACGCTGCCAAGGTCAGTGCTTGCTGAGTCACAGCGGCGCTCGTTGTGTGCCCGTGTTTGCAGGAGCCAGCACTTGCGACTGGAGCAGGCAGGGACCGCTGCCTTGCAATCCCCACGGGGCACCAGGTAAAGCTATTGTCCGGTTCAATTACAATAGCAATAGTCACCCCGAAATCTGACCTTAAGCACGGACGAGGTGTAAGAGCATTTGTAGACTCGGCGTGAACATCGCTGCCTCTTCAGCAGGCACACAGCTGTCTCCGAAACTGAGATCAAGGCGCAAGCCAGGGCAGCAGATGACACGCGGTGGTGCCAGCGAGAAGCCTGGCTTTGGCAGCAAGGGAAGGATTCTTAAAAGTATTTTTGTCTCCCTCCCCGATTTAGATGGAGAGACTCCTATTGTGCTTCAGCCCACAAACGCAACCGAGAAGACGCAGCTCATCGGGGACAGCCACCGGAGCTACCGCACGGACTCCTAGAGCGGGCAACGAGGGTGCCTCCCAGGGGGTGTCACGGCAAGGAGGAACACGTGTAAAGCCCTGCAGCCTGTATTCGTAGCTGTCTCTAAGCTAATCAAGAGTAACCTGAGAGTAATTTCCTGTTGAGGCGGAATCTCCCTTTAGGTCACTTCGAGTGGGTTCACATCTGCACTCTGCAAGGAGATGCCTACAGCCAGTACAGAGCTCTCGCTGCTTCAAGCTGCCCTGCTTGGCGTGGGCTTTCCTCTGCAATACTCTCTTTGGTGCGATTGCTCTTCTCCCCTGTCCTCAGCTGGGGTTTCACCTCCCAGACGTGGTCCTAAACACACTGGACACACCAGCTCCTTTTCTCCATGCCCCAGGGAAGATTTCCCTCAAAAAGGTCTGTGGCAAGGCAGCTGGGGCTGTCCTTCCCAAGGAGGAAAGCAGCTAGCACCTTGCTGGTGCCCAGCCCCAGAAATTGTGAATCTCAGTCAGGGGAAGGTGCTCCGGGGTCACTGTGGTGGTGGCTCCCATTCCTGCATGGACGGGTTTGCCGTCCATGCCGGGCAGCCCCGACTTTTCCATCTGCAGCCGCAGTGTGCTGGGAGTTGATCCCCAGCCAACAGCTTTCTGCCAGCTCTCTTACTCCCTGGTGCCCCTGGCCGCTGTCCCCACCACCCTGCTGGCACGGGGACAGCATCCATCACTCCCAAACAGCTTCGCGGGGCAGCAAGGACTTGGCAGGGCAGGGAGGCAGCAGAGCAGTGAGCATCCTCCCCATGGTCCTCGTCCTCAGGTGAGCCTGGGTCCTCCCCTCGGTCCCGGGCTTTAAGAGCACGTTGCATGGCTTTAAATAAAGAGGTAGGGATGCGAAACATGCTGATAGTTATACCCTCAAACACACAAAATGCTCAGTTTTGAGCAAAACCACAGTGCTTATGTATTTCTGAAAAGCGAACCAGGTGTACCGCTGCACAAATCGGTGGAGTTATGTGTGGGCACAGCTAAAGCAAGCATAAAGAAATTAGGCCCCGAATTTGTAAGAGACAAAGAAGTAACTCTGGGATCTTAAACTTAGCACTTGTCTCGTTTGACAGAGTAGTTTAAGCCTTAGACAGATGAATTTCACTTTATTGATCATGTTACATCAATCACTGTCAGTTCTGTACACTTGCTATTTTTGTTCCTCTAATCACAGTGCTGCAGTCCAAAGGGGGAAGTAATGTACCACTGAATTACAGAGACCGGTGAACATATAGCTAGTCAAAAGTCTTATTCTCTTCTTTAAAATTGGATTCTGTGGTTGTGAAACATTATTGTCTTCCTTCCATTCTCACCTTTCACTTCAAATGTCATTTAGTGGCAGCTAAATATATGGGAAAAGAGTGTGTTTCATAGCACCAGCTATCACTCCAAAGTCAAGAAACACTACTTTTAACATTTCTTTAAAGTTCCCACAACACATGGATATTTTAAAAGCCATTTATTCTAGTTCAGATTATCTACCTGCTCTCCAAGTGCAGGCACTGGGGACAGCTAATGCTCATGTTGTCCTCAGAAACAGTCCTGGGTTTTGCTGTAGAGAGGAGGGGAAGTCCCAGCACAACCAGGGTTGTTATCCCCTCTTAACTGTGGGCTGCAGGTAAGGTCCCCATGCTGCAGATAATTGGAGGGGTCACTCATATGTGCACAAATCCAGATCACTGCCCTACCTGCCCAGACAGCAGCAGGGGGATGAGCAGATCAGGCCTGAAACTTGGGAGAGAGTTAAATCCTAGATCAGTAAAACCATTTTGGTAATTTTATTCACATGCAACACCTTCGATGTTCCTCAGGACCCCAGTGTATGAGCCAGGTTTACTGAAATCAAGGAAATGATTTCCAAAGGCTGGAGATGTACCATAAGTCATGTGGTTCTTATTCACTCTTTCTAAATGAGAGATTTTGCTTGGGAAAGATTCATGACTCGATCTTGCGGGGTGATGCAAATAAGGACAAGCTGCCACACGCTTGTAAAGCCCTTTTACTGGCATGGGGATCTCTACAGAGAAACCACCATGTATTATCTCAGTCAGCCAAAAACCCCAAAACAAACCAATGACCAAGCCTTTGAGTGGGTTCTCCAGGATTTATGGCTTAAAAATCTGTGTCTCTGAACCCACGGTTTGATTCCAAAGAGGCACCTTGGTTTTCAGGGTACCAGAACGTTTGCCTCTCTCGCCATCATCAGGATCAGCTGATTTGAGAAAGGATGAATAAGGACTGCAGGACTTAGCTCTTCCATGAGATTTTACTGTTTGTTTTGCTTTTCCAAAATGTTGCTAAAGTGAACACAGCTGTGCTTACATGACCTGTTTTTAGGTAAGGTTCAGTCACACACCCATTAATCTCCTCATAATGTACAGTTGCTCAAACTTCTATTCTATTTTGCTGCATTTGTTTAAGATGTAAATTACCACACATTCCAAGCTACCTTTACCATCAAGCACTCTGACTAATAAAGCCTGCATGTACGAATTGTAGCACTCCCTTCATTTTTCCATACCATCAACAACTTCATTGCAGTAACAACCACAAAAGCTGTCTCAACAGCTGCCCAGGATGATGGCTTTGCACCCTGACGAGCAGCAAGCAGCAGCTCAGGATTTCCCCGAAGAGGAACTCACTCCTGGATTGCGGCAGATGAGCCTGTCTATGCAAAGCAGCCAGGGGTACAGCCACACATTGCAAACGCGTCCTTTACATACAGCACGATGCTTGTCTACGTAGGAAAATTCAGCAGTGGGTTGAAGTGATGTAACACGGTAGTTTTACTGGCCTAGATATCTGTATGGAACAATTTCCCCTAGCACAGGAACAATCAGCAGACCTCACATGAGCTTCTCTTGGGCCAGGATCTCACTCAGGGATTTTGCATCTGTCCAAGAGCCGGCACAGAGTGCCAGATAATCTGGGCTGCTACAAGAGAGGGGTATTTCTCACTATGATGGTATCCAGCCTCTGTGACCTCAGCAGCCCAAGCATTCAAAAAATGGGTATGGGGCACCAGTTTTGGCTGGATGTATGTCATCTCTAAGATCTGTCCTTTTGAGTGATTGAGTATGAACACACACCCAGCTTCACTCAAAATACAGAATGGAAGAAACATCTTAGAAGATTTAGGACTACCATCGGTATGGTAGTTACTAGCTACTTAGGTGGCTGTTGCACTTTTCTGCCACAGTAAGTTTATACAATAAACAGCTTGAGCCGTGGCGGCTCCAAGACACATCAAACAGAGTAGTATGCTGTTTGATTTCATTGCTTACCTTCCTTATGAATTAATACCCTGAGTATGGGTATGATTTCAGTCAAAAAAAAAATTACATTTTTGCCCTTTTTTAGAACAAGACTTCCACCAACGTCACGCATTTGTGTTTCTGGAGGAGAAGCGGTGAGTGCGGGAGTGTGGCAGCAGAGGGCTTGGACCTTTGTGCCAGGGCCAGAAGGATGCTGGTGGTTAGCGGGGAGCCCGGAAAATTGTGTGTAGACGTTTGGGGAGAGGAGAGGTGGTTCTGGAAAAAGCCCTCAGTGTTTCAACCCCCTGATGAGCCAGGACGATGGCAGCCGGCATGCTCCTGCAGCTACTTGCTTCGTGAAGGCTTGTGGTGGCCCGGAGTGGGAGCAAGGTGTGTGTTGTGTTGCTTTCTGTCACAACATAAACGGGTCTTGGCACTTGTGCAGCAGGCTCTGTGTGCCCCGTGACAGTGGCACGGCTCCTGTTGGCCGTGGGCGAGTGGCAGCAAAGCCTTCGGGTGCTTCGGAGGCTGGGGCTGCCTCAGGGAGAAAACAAGGAAAGAAATGTGGCTGCAGATGTGTGAGGAGAAATGATGTGGGAGGACATTTTATCGAGATGGGGAACTGTAACAGCGGTGTGGGAGCTCGCTGGGTGATTTGTGAGGCGATAGCGGCCGCGAGCACCCAGCGGCGAAAAAAATATTTGTCGTCTCCTTCGAGCCGGAATCGAACCAGCGACCTAAGGATTCCCGCGAGGTGCGCCCCTACAGTCCTCCGCTCTACCAGCTGAGCTATCGAAGGGACCTGCCTCATGGCCCGCCGACACGCCTCAAGAGCGCACCGCGCGCCGCACGGCGCATGCGCGCACCGCGCAGGGCTCCGAGGCGGGGAGCGGCCGGGCCCGGGGCTCGCTGTGGGGTGGGAGCTGAGGGGAGGGGACGGGGGCGCGGGGCGGGGGGGGCGCTGCGGGGGGCGGCGGCAGCCTCTAAGGGAGGGCGAGGGGAGACTGGAATCGTGTGGGGCCAGTGGCGCAATGGATAACGCGTCTGACTACGGATCAGAAGATTGTAGGTTCGACTCCTGCCTGGCTCGCTCTTTTTGTTCTCGCCGCGCTCCGTCTCCTGGACGTTTTGACACATAAATATGCGGCTATACAGCTCTGTTTGTTTTATGTTTAGCTCTGTTTTCTTAAACCTGCACTCGTGATTTCGTGCCACGTGTACGCCTGGCATGTCATTGGATTCTTACGTCTCCCAAAACAACAAAAGAAACACACCTTAACACATAAAATATAAAAAACACCATCTACTCTTAAGGTTTTCAGACCACTTAAACATCCACCCAGTCAAACACATTCCCTGTGGCAACAAATAACACAATTAACACGCCAATGAAGTTGCACTGACAGAACCACTGAAGCATATAATATCCCGAGTTGGAAGGGACCCACAAGGATCATGGAGTCCAGCTCCTGGCACCACACAGATCGACCCAAAAATTCAGACCATGTCTCTAAGCGCGCAGTCCAAACACTTCTTAAACTCCAGCAGGCTCGGTGCTGTGACCACTGCCCTGGGGAGCCTGTCCCAGTGCCTGACTACCCTCTGGGTGCAGACCCTTTCCCTAACCCCCAGCCTGGCCCTCCCCTGTCCCAGCTCCATGCCGTTCCCTCAGGTCCTGTCGCTGTCCCCAGAGAGCAGAGCTCAGCACTTACCCCTCCTTAGGCACCAGCCAAGGGACAGTGCTGGCCTGGTACAGTGTGGTAAGCATGGCAGATAGCGCTGTGACAAGGAGTAGAGGAACCAGCAACACCGCTGCGATGGGCAGTATCACCACAGTGAGTATGCATTAGTGATAGAGGCAAGCCAGTACTCCCCAGTAATCAGACGTGGGAGCAGCCCACGCATACACCATCGTGGATTCAACACAAGGTAAGGACGAAACAGGTTGACGTGGAGCAAGCACTGCCATTAGGAGTTAGTGGGGCTCCTGTGGGACTGCTGTCCTCCCAGCAGGACATGACACCAGGCCTGATGCCACAGGTGGAGGCGGCACGCCGCCATGTCGTGTGTGCTCCTTTGTCGCAGCCAAACACGGCTGGCCAGGACGTAATGTGGGACATCTGTGTTTAACAGGAAAAAAAATAGAAAAATAAAAAAGTGTGTCTTTTTTTTTACACAAAAATTCAAAGCAATAAGTCTCAGCTGGGTTAGGCCGGCCGCCACCTGGCGCAGCCAAAAAAAGCCATGCGAGCCAGGCAGGAGTCGAACCTACAATCTTCTGATCCGTAGTCAGACGCGTTATCCATTGCGCCACTGGCCCCGCACACGAGCAGCGCCCGGGCCGACGCCCCCTCAGCGAGCCCCTCATGGGGGGGCGGGGCCGCGCGGCGCGGCGCCGGGGGCCGCGGGGTGGGATGCGAGGGCGGCGGCGGGCCCGCTCTGCGCATGCGCCGCCCCCGCCGCCGCCGGCTGCCCGTGGAGGGCGCATGCGCAGAGCGACGCGCGGAGTGGGGCGGGACCTTGGGCGGCCGCGGCGCGGCAGCTGGTAGGTCCCTTCGATAGCTCAGCTGGTAGAGCGGAGGACTGTAGAGGCGCCGCCCGCGGGAATCCTTAGGTCGCTGGTTCGATTCCGGCTCGAAGGAGACGACAAGTCTTTTTTATTTCTTTTTTTTTTTTTTTTCTCTTTCTCTCCTGCAAATTGGTTTCAGCGAGCTGCCGCAGCTCGTGTGGGAGCACATCCCTGTCAAAGGTGCAGCCGGGGGAAAGAAAATAAAAAAGAAAATAAAGCCACTGCGTCGAGGTGCCAGCTGTGCGGTACGCACTGAGCGCTGTGCTGCAGCTGCACTGGTGGCAGTATGCAGTTTTTCCAGCAGTAATAATGCATAAATTTGACATTATTCTATGTGAAGCCCCAAAATAGGTCTGTTTAACTCACTTTTGTCTGATTTTATTAGGTCGC
This sequence comes from Aythya ferina, assembly GCF_964211825.1. Taxonomy (NCBI): domain Eukaryota; kingdom Metazoa; phylum Chordata; class Aves; order Anseriformes; family Anatidae; genus Aythya; species Aythya ferina. The sequence goes on from NC_140297.1 coordinate 124,771,747, forward strand.
CTGGTGGCACGGCAGAGCCGTGAGCTTCCTCCCCACAGTGGTCTTCAGGCCACAGTTCAGCTCCCCCCATAGGTGCCAGGTTATCCCCACTGACCCAGCTCTGCTCAGGGCATCTTCCTGGTGGCAGGGCATAAAAGCGCCCCATGATCTCCCAACTGATGGTAAAAGACCTGAGGCTCGGCCCTGGCCTCCAGTCATGTTGTAAGGGGAGGCACAGGATGATCTGCAACAAGGTGGAGCATTAGGAGAGGGCACGGGTATCCTTTACACAGAAAGGATTTAACACACATGGTCACAGGCTTGCTTGGCATGTGGTAAATAATCAAGCCAGCACTCGTATTCTGCTTTTTTTCCCCTGTCTTATGTTCTATTATATTGCCATTTTCTTTTTCCTTCATGTCATCTTTTTCATTACAAGTGCTACACGGTGTGCAGAAGAAACACACTTGGCGATGACTCCTGGCCTGGAAAAAGTAAACATGTCTCAAGGCAGCGAAGTCTGTCAGCATTGTAGGGGGAGAAAGAAGGCTTTCTCCTTCAAAAGAACCTAGAATGAGTGTTCTCTGTGTGAGAGTGTGCTTTTCAGATATAAGTGCAAGGAAGGCCCACTATCTGTGTGAATAAGGAAGGTAAGAAAATTATCAGTCACTGGGCAAGAAGATTTATCAGGCACAGTCAAACCTACAGGCTTCTGGTGTGTAGTTACACACTTTATGCATTGAATCGCTGGCCCCAGCTAAGCTTTCTATTATTTATTACATTTTAATGTTTGCATATGTACACTTGTGCCACCTTTTCTTGTTTTTCTTCAAGCGTGATGCAGTGAAACCCTTTTAGGAAGTATGTAAGAGGAAATCCAGGGAACAGGGGCACCCTGGAAAGCAGAGAATGAGTAAAGACATCCATTTCCTTCGGTGTCCATTACCTTAAATGTTCACACACTAGCAGTCAAATCTGAATTCACAGTCCAGAAACACCCCTTTGATACTCTCTGGTGTAGAAGAGGGTACCAATTCCATCCAGGGCCAGAAGACTAATTTTTCTTAGTCAAGTTTCACCTATTTGTACATAAATGCCTTTGCTCCTACTTTTTGCAGAAGTTCATGGAAACTCGTGCATTCCTTTTTACTTATTTAATGGATCCCCTTTTTCCTCTTCCCTCTTATGGAGAAGGGACTATCTTCTTTCCTTCTCTACCTGGCAACCTGACTTCTTGGCCAGCTTGAGAAAAGACATTTTTCCTCTCTCACCCAAAAGGTGAGACGTGCCATTCTGCATAAATGCATGTTACCTGTAATGCAAAGGAAGTCAGAGGAAGAAAAAAAAAAAAAAAAAAAAAAAAAACAGGAAAGACAAAAGCGAGAGAGAGAAAAGAGAAGAGAATGGGAAAGTAAAGTTGAAAAGAAAAAAAAATGCAGGCAATGATCTCAGGACTTACTGTGTGCTAAGCAACTACTTTGCCTCTGGAGCTATGTCCTTATTACATTACATTAATGCATCAATGTAATTGTTTGGCTCAGCTTTCCACTTGTCTAGGACGTGTTCAGGTGTATAAATATATTAAGTGCTTTTTATTGCAATAAGAGTGTATGTGGTGCTTGGATGGTAGAGTAGGTTGCTGAGTACTTCATTTAGGTGCCAACTGTCAGTGACTAGCTGTCTGCGAGTGCTTAATTATTTCTGTACCTGGACTCCAGTTAGGGCCAATAAAAAGCTGTGTGCTTGTATCCTGTTTAATCATTTGTGTCAGATTTCTCAATGACAGAAATATGCCAGAGATTAGGCATTTTCACATTGGTTCTCCAAAGTGTGAGGTGGGCTGGCAGAGGGGTGAGGTGCTGCTGAGGGACAAGAGGGGACAGCTGCTCCAACAGAAAGGGTCTTCAGCTCCAGTGCTGTACAAAAAGGTTTGTCTGTGTTTCAAGCAAAGGCTCTCTCTTCTGCTGGAGGAAGGGGAAATAGAACAAATCTCAGGGAAGTTAAAGAGTATGAGGTTAAAAGTCCCCAGGCTGCCTGGAGGAGTTCACAGGGGAGATGGTGAAAATGTCCCTTCATGGGGAGGTGCTGGCTGCACTTCAAGATTTGTGGCATGTGCACGGACAAAACGACCAGCTGGGAAACCCGGTGCATCACCACTGCAAGTATCTATCACCACTGGAGCGTATCCTTGCTGAACGAGTTACTGCATTAAACTTTTCTGTTATTTTTTCTTGACTTGGGTAAGTGACCTCTCCTTGGGCAGGTAAGCACAACTTTTAGTGTCCCAGGAAGTTTCCCAGCACTTCCAGCGGCTGGACAGCAGCCGAGCAGAGGGCTGCTCGGCTCTGGAGGGGAAAAAATAATAAATAACCAGCGAGCCAGGCAGGAGTCGAACCTACAATCTTCTGATCCGTAGTCAGACGCGTTATCCATTGCGCCACTGGCCCTGGGTGGTGATGGCGGCATGGCCCGTGTTGGGCGGCAGAGGGGGGGCCGGGGGGCTGCAGGCCAATGGTGCCAGCCCTCACTGCCCCCAGCTCCTGTTCCTGAGGAGAAAGCAGAGTTTTGCAGCCACAAATGGTGGCTGAGCAGTGGGACCCCCTTGTTCTGCCAGGGAACCGTGTCCCAGAGCCATGTCCAACGTTGCCATGCCGTGACAAAGAGCTCTGCAGCCGTGAGCTGGGAACAAGTCCCCTCACGTCACCTGTATGCCCAAAATGAGGCAAAATGTCGTTCAGTCTGCAAATTCAGGGAGTTGTGTCATGCCTCCTTGCTCACAAACTTGGCTCCCCAGCCTGCTCTGGGCAGGGATCCCTCCTGCTGGGCAGGGGAGGTGGGATCTGGCTCCATGTCCCCAGCACTGTGGCAGCAGAGGAGCCTTGGGGTGGTCACCCCATGCTTGGTCCTGCACCACAACTGGGGACAGGACAGCCTGGGCACCTTGTCTTCTAGATAACCCCAGCTCCACCATCATACCTACACCTCTCCCGTTGCGACACGCCAGAGTCACGTCTGCACGTTAGTTCCTGCCCCAAGCTCCGAGTTGCTCTTGGTCAATACCCCAAAATGTTCTTCTGTGGTCTTGGTCACTTGGCATGCTCCACATAGGCAACAGCACGCCCAGAACTTGTTTTCCTTGTCCGTCAATCCAAAGTGTGTTTTGCTTCTCCAGAGAGGGCTGGGGAAAACCTCACAGTTTAATGATATCTGGGCTTCAGCCTCAGAACTTCTTGGCAGTACTTGCTGCCTGTTTTTATGAGCCCTTTGCTAATCTTACCACAGCCACACGTGTTAAGCCAGTACTGATAACAACCCAGGTGTCACTGGGCTTCTGGCTTCCCTCCTGTGATAGTCTTTGGTTGTTCTTTGATTTCTGCCTTGACGGTTGTCCAATCACGCTGTCATAAACAGGTCTGTACTGAACAGAGCCCAGCTACCAAAAACAAACTGCATGATACTTACCCATGGCTTAATTAGACAAACAACAAAAGAATTAGCAAGCTTTGTACCTTTTGGAACATGGGAAAACAGGAATGGCTCTTCATCCCACTCCATGGGAGCAGGACGAGATTCACATCATCTGCTGCCAGAGAATATGTCAGGAGCTGCTGGAGACAGATGTTAGTCACCACAACCTCCCTTGGCAATGCTGGTTTTGCCTGACTACTGGGTATTAACAGGGCAGAGAGCCCTAAGCATTGCATTTCTGTGCTTTGCATGGTGCCACATCGAGGTTAGACAAAGCAAGGACCTGTCCCTGTTCATAAGGAAAAGTTGATTTAGATTCATCCTTCACAAGAAATTTGTTAATTTGTTATTGTTCTTTTCCCCAAACCAGTCTGACATGTTGATTTTCTAGGTCTTTTTTTTTTTTTAAATCTTTTGTTATTACTTTGGGTAATTCCTCAACAGGCTCCAGTGCAGGGAGGTGTTTTGGGGCACTCGCTGCATTGTCACCCTGGCAGTGGCCTGCTCTTCCTGCACAAGCAGCCATGCAGCTGCTGGCTGGCTGGTCTCAAGCCAGAGGTGTGACAGTGTCACAACAGAGGCCTATCTGCCATCAGGAATGCATCCAGCTAAACCCACCTTGTAACTATTGCTCTGTGAGGCCAGGTCCTGTCAGTCAGACCTCTTCCCTTCACAGTTCATGCTTCCTGTGAATCTGATGAGGCCTGACAGACAAACATTGGCCACTACGAGTGAGCAAAGATAAAGGCCTTCTGCACAGAAGTCCTCTCCTTCTCATGGATGGACAAGCCGGTGGGATGAGGGTGAGCAGCTGTAGCTCCTCTGCACAGAAAGCCTGACTTGGTTGTGAGTGCTCCTTCAAGTCATGGACCATCTTGTGGGGTACCACAGGAATTATGTTCTGGATAACAAAGAGGATATTAAGAGTGAAGTTGGAAGAGGATGAGCCACTCTAGCTGCTCCTTGATTCAAAATAAGGAGATTTTGCTTCACCTCCCCTGCACTAAGCCACACAACTCAACTTGTCCCTGCTCTGGTAACCTGTGGACACTCAATTTGATAATACAGGAAAATGTTTCATTTCCTGTAGGTCAGAGAGGTGAATCAGCCCAGTCGGAGCAAACAGTGGGATAAGACCTTGCTGCCAGGGCAGTGCAGAAAGGAGAGACACAGGCTGCCCCATCCTGTTTGCTAGAGCAGCTCAGCCACTTTCAGTGCCTTGTGAAGGAGGAGAGTCATCCTGAGATGACAAAGCAGAAAACATGGAGAGGGAATAAGGCAGTGGGACAGCCTGGCAAATCAGTGGAAAAAGTGGAGAAGGAATCCAGTAGGTGAGAGGTAGAGTTGCTGTCTGCCTTCATAGACACCTCATTTCTGATCTGTTATTTCCATCCTCTTTTTGTTTCCCTTCTATCTCTCCTTATTTTTTTGCAGGTGCTAGTAAGTTGGGTGGTGAAGATGAGGCCAGATTCCTCTTGATTTGCCTCAGGCCAGTGCAGGGAGGTGAGCACTGAGGGGAGCAGCCCCTTCATAAGCAGAGACTTGCAAATAGCTCCTCTTCTGCAAAGGGGTTTTATTATTCTCTTCTGGATTAATCGTGAAGAACCACAAAGTGAATGAAAGAGTGTGAGCATGTCCAAATGGCTGGTGGGCATTTAATAACAGGAAAACTGTAATTGCAAACAGAAGATTGCAGGGGTTGGAGTAGTGCCTTTTCCCAGTTGGGCAGCTGGGACTGGCGTTTACTCCTCCAGTTGGCAGTCAGACATCTTCCACCGCATGCCCAGGACAGGCAGGACATCAGGGTCCCATGGATTTGGGCAGGGCCACAGCCAAAAATAATGGTTTCAGGCAAAAACTTGGTCAAGCAGAGAACAATCCTCATGCTTGGAGGAAGCTGGACTCAGAGCTGGGAACTCAGGCTAGTGGCCTGGGAATGAAGGGAATGAAGTGCAGGCAAGAGCTAGAAATGAGAAGGGGTGCTACAAAAGGGCGTGCAGGTAGGGAAGGACACGTGCCTGACAGTATGCTGCCAAGCCTACATTTTGGTGGCTTCTCCTAATGTGCTCCGTTGGCTCACCTGGCAGCAAGGCAGACTGTAAAAACACAATTTTTACTCTTTTTAAGCTGCTGGTTCAATTCTGTCTGAAGGAGGGTTTCTCTGCTTTCTTCTTTCTCAGCCCATGAAGCAAGAACGTGTTCTTCCACCAACCCATAAAACCTCCAACAACCCTGCAGAAGCCTTTGAGATTCAGGTCTGCACCAGTTCTTCGTGCCAGACAGCCTTCCTTGTTGCTCCCGTTTCCAAAATACCCTTCTCCCCTCCTAGCCTCTCCAGAGGGGTTCTGCAGCTGACGAAGGCGCATGCAGTAATGCTTTGGGTACTGTGGAGAACAGGCTGGCAACCTAGAGAGCTTGTGAGGTGCCCCAAGCTCTACGTGGAGATTTACCACATCCTTTGGCAAGGAACGAGTCATTAGTATCCAATTACGCTGAAATCATACTTAATTCAAGACAGGTTAAGACAAAATGCAAATAAAAACACTTACTCGCAGCTGCCAAGATAGATAAACTCATAAAAGAGGTAGGTGGAGAAATGAGGGAAAACCAGGATTCAGTTAGTTGCTTTGAAGATTAGATCAGCAAGGCCATTCCCTCATATCCAGGCATTTTGCCGCGGGCTGTCCTGACACAGTGAGTAGCATGCTATCTTCCTCCACACCTTATACCTCAGGCTGTGTTGACCAAGAAGTATTTCCTCATGGGAGAACAAAGCGCCTCTCATCTCTAATTTCCTCCTCAAAAAAAAAAAAAAAAAAAAAAATCCCATCCAGGGAAGTTCCCTGATTTAACATGGAGCTCCTCTGACTCCTTCCTTATCCAGAAGGCACACTGACCCTTCTCAGCAAAAATAAACATGATTTCATTCCTTTAGCATTACCTGGCCAGCCAACTAAACAATCCCTTGGCCCAAACACCAAGTGAGAGTGCTGTCACGGGAAAGGCGTCGGATGCCTGTCACGGGAGGGGCAAGGGATGCCTGAAAGCCACCGTTTTCTATGTTCTTTTTTTATCATTATCATTTTTCTGTAACAACATAAACATCCCTCCTTTGCCCTGCCTGCCATCACTACTCCTATGGACATATGGCAAAGTGTGTGTGCCTCATCAGCCTTGTTCTGGAGAGGATGTCTCAATCCAAGCTAGTTCTGGGGTTGGGATCAAGGGGAGCTGTTTCTGCCTGAGCAGAGACTGCTCTTTTCTTCACGGGACTTGCATTTTCAGGGGGAGGGTGAGATGGCCTGCTGTTTTCATGGAGGAGGATAAGGGGAGCTGACAGGTGCTGTGGGAAGGATGAAAAGTGGGTGGGTGAGATGCTGCAAAGTAGAAGAGGAGGTGGAGGAGTTGTGCAGGGCTTTAGGATATCAGTTCAAAGGGAATAGTGCTTATTCAACATCTAGGGCATCCTGGGACTTACAGCTGTGCCCACTTGCTCTCTCCTTTCTTACCGTGACTTTCTGGCTTTTCCCCTGCACACCTTCCATTTGCCTCTGTAAGCTTTCTTCCCCCAGTTTTACAAAGTGGCCTCACAGAGACCAGGCAGAGATATCCATTACATGAGTAAAGGTTGGAGATTGTTTTGTTTGTTTGTTTGTTGTTTTCTTTAAGTATCCAACAAAATATCATCTATCCTGAATGTCATGGATAAATGATTTTATTTACATTTTTGCTTTCTCTGACCTGATCTGAGCGGGATTTCAGTGTTACTGGTTGCCCACAGGCATTGCTTGCTGAAGGTTAAGGTGACTGCTACCCTGTGGCCACCTAACACCTGTCAGGTTCCTGGAATGTTCTCCAGAGTGTTCAAAGGACAGCGATAGCCATGCCTGCCCCATTTTGGCTGCAAGACCAAGGAGTTTGGCAGGTATCTGAAGGTCAGGAGTGGCAGAGGCATCTTCTGCTGACAGAGGTGACTGGGGATGCTCTTCAGGAGATCAGCCCCTGGGCTCAATTCCTGAGGTTCCTCAAGGTGTTGGTCCAAGGAGCCAGGTAAAAAGACTAGTGATGAGCAAGGGGCCTCCTCCCACCACAAAACTCCCTCTCCTTGAAGCTGAGATTGAACCAGTGACGACAGATTGCTCTGAAAGCACCACAGCTCTTCAGAGCTGCCCCTTCCGTGACAAGGTCAGAAATCTGCAGGGTGGTGGCAGAGGGGGACCCAACACCACACGTGTGGATACAGGCTGATGTGCCTGAGCTGGTTCTTGCAGTGATCATTCAAAACAATGTTAATCTAATATACTGCGGCCTGGTACAGTGATCACGATGTTACAATCGATCGCATCCCTGAGCAGAACTTGAATTGTGCTTGTTCAGTTCCTGACTGGTTTGAATGCACTTCTTCCAGCTGCTGTTGTCTTTGCAAACACCTCTATCCCTCTCTCATGTACTGCACTCCTCTGTGCTCGTGTGAGCCCCACGTGAGGGAGAGGGGGAAAGAACTTGGCCTGCAAATGTCCAACAGAGGAGCTTGCTCTTCTGAGCTGACTTTCAAAAGAAAAAAGGCACAGGCACTCAGATGTGAATAGTCATGCTGGTTTTGCTATACACCTAAAGAGCATTTGCTGGACAAAGAAGACATGAAAGGAAAGCAGAGATAAACTTGAAATACACCAGAAAATAAGGCTAACAGACAAAGGCACCACCCCTGTCACTGGGCACATGCCAAACAAGGGCTTTACCAGGCCTGGTGATGCCTTGCTGTCTGAACACCTCCCTGCCCCTACACCCCGAAATTTAGTTTAACTGTATTAGCACAAAGCTCGATCCTTTGTCTTCCAGCCCTCAATCTTTACTCTGTCCTGAAGGAATGACCCTCAGGACGAGGAGGAATGAAAGTACAAAGTAAACCAGTCTAGGGGCCTGTGACTGCAAAGTCGTTTGCTGAGTATAACATTAAAACAGCTTCTCCTTTGAATTACAGACCTAAGCATTGTCCCGGAGAAAAAATCCCCGCACTCCTCTGCTCTGCCAGCTGAACCATGGAGGCTACCGACTGAAATAGCATCACGAGTGGCTGACGTTGAGCGGACCAGGGCTGGGGAGAAACGTGGCCCCGGGCCAAGGCTGCATCTCTGCAAAGCGATGCGCTGACACCAGCTGGGACGCCTGAGCTGGATCTGTGCTGCCAAACACAAATCACTTCTCCGCTGAACATCGCTGTCGTCTCCTGATGATAGAGCTGGGGGGTTGGAGGGGAGCACTATGGGTTGTCAAGGACAAGGCAGAAATGAGATCTGTTCCCTGGTCAAAATTTCTACTGCCACAACTCTGCTATCATTTTTTCGTTAAATTTTGGTTGGCCTGGGAGGTCCCCCTACCACTGCCGTCTGGGCTACCTGCATCCAGCCCCACATCACCAACTCATCCTTCCTTAATCCAGCACTAAGTAGCTGTGTTTTCCATGAAATACAAGAACGATTCAGGGAAAAAACAGTCATGCCTTCCCCTCTGGTAACAGGGGAGGCATTTAGTCATGAGCCACAGGCTCCCAGGGGATGCTGTGCTCTTAGCATAGCAAAGTGGAGGGGAAAGGGTCAGGGCTAGACGTGCTAAAAGAGCAAAGCATTTGGTCGCTTACTCTCTGAGAGGATGAAGGATTCCTGCTTGTATTCTTCCATTTTCTGAGTGGTTTTGTTTTATTTATAAACTTTCCTTTTGTGTCTCATTCTCAGGGCGTATTTCCGCAGCACATATTTCAGTGTGTGGAAAATCAAGCCTGTTATCTCTGAAACGCGTCCTTAGCCCTGGAGAGGACCTATTTTTAGGTGGTCAGTCATGTGGGCCAGTTTCTTCCCCATGCAGCAGTTTGGACATACTTTTATGCCTTGCATGTGAAGTGTAGATCTCCTTCTATCAGTAACGTCTCGAGAGTCCAAAGTACACAAAAGGGAATGAGGGTTTGGGAACCTTTGGGCTTGTAAAGTTGCATGTGGCTGAGGGAGAAGCTGAATCTGTAATCTTCTGTTTGTTATTCCACTGCTTGGGCAGCCTGCCTTTTCGGGCTCACTCGTTTTGAGATTTTTGAGAATACAGATAATTACAGAGATGCTTAATGCCTTGTCTTGATCACAGTTCAGGTTTGCCCTGCCTCACTGACGAGCACAGCCCGACCACCTTTTCTAATCCTGATCTGAAAGACTTTGAGTAAACTGGGACTTTCTGCAGGAGGCATAGCTTGTGTCCCCTAAGGCCAGGTGACGTTTGGGTTCATGCTGGCCTGCTGGTGTTGCTGGGTGGCAGCAGAAAGCCGTGGGACCTTCCTTCTGGAAGCCTGCAGACATCCAGGGGCAGCAACACCACGGCTTGGCATCCTGCCGGCAGCAGAGCCACGGCACATGGAGGTGACTTCCCCTTGGAGCTCATCCACGGACTCTCCCCATTTCAGGGTCTTAATCCAAGTCTCTGAAAATTGCCTGCTGGCGTTTATGTTGGTACTACTTATGAATCTGGAATAAAAATGATGATTTATTTCACCTACCCTTTTATCCCATGTTTCTGTCTGTTTGCTGCAAACCATGGAAGCTTCTTGAGCATGGATAAACCCAGAGGAAAAGGCTTCTTTCTGGCACAATTCAGTTCAGTTGGATGTCCTAATCAAAAGAAAAGGACAGAAATCAACGCTCTGGCTACTTTTTTTTTTTTTTTTTTTTTTTTTTTCTAGCTTGTGCCTGAAATCCTGTGCCCCTGCACATTTCATGTGCTTCAAGTGAATCACCCGTAAAAATGCTTTGAGCTTGCCTCTGCTGCTGTGATTTCAAATATACAAAGAGAACTTTTGGAAGATGTCATTACCTCCTGTGCAGGCCTGTCTTTCCCTGGAGACCTGAAACCATCTCCCAGATTGTGTCTAGAAGGTCATATTGCATATAGGCATATTGCCTATCATTATGTATAATGTACACAAAGATGAATGTATATGTTGAATGGAAAAATGTCCATCTCAAGAGGCAGCTGTTTTTGAAAGCTCCTGTCCCTGTTGCAAAGGCTCTCTATGGCAGCATTGAGTCCTGAAAATCAAAGGGTGGGTTTAGTATTTACTGAGGGATGTTTAGTGATGACAATAAAATTGTGAAATACAAGATACTGTTTGCAGTTTGCATTTACATAGGTAGGACGGCTTCATCTTATAGCTAGCTCACCTGCTTAATACCTTGTTGCAAATATAAGTGAAATTTGAGTTTCTGCAATGTGCCTGCTGTAGGTGGGAATGCCAGTATTCACCATCCACTGCTAAGGGGTTGCTGACTGTGGGGTTAATGGGCACAGATGGAGGTGAGATGCGTGGAGAGCACCCCTCATCCTCACCAGCTTCATCCTCACCCAGGCAGGGAGCCTGGTGCTTGCAGAGTGAGCCCTGTCCCTGCTGAGCCTTATGGCAAAGTAAGGCATGTGGGAGCTACCATGCAGTGAAAACACGCTTTTCCCTTTGTTTTCTAGTCAGGCAAGAGAGCAACAGGGCAGATTTCCTGTGACTGACAGATGAGAGCTTCGCGCCGCTGGTACAAGATAAGAGGTTGCAAAGGGGAATTCTCTGAATGCAAAGCCCAGGGATGTCATTATGGTATTGAAACCTGAACCTGGACATCACTCAACCTCTTCTTCCGCCTTCAAATCCCTTTCCTAAACCCACTGCTTTGCAGCCAGCCTTCCAGGCTCTCCTGGCCCTCAGTCCACAGACCACAAGCTGTGATGCACTGCAAAAATAGAGGAGTTAGAAGTGATGTCTAGAAAACCAAGCATATCTGTAGGAGCTATTTTTCTGGTTGTGTCAGCAAAGCCAGGTGACACTCCCAGGCAAGCTATGCTGTAAAAAAGATGCAATAAAAAAAAAACACCCTTGCAACCTTTGTGATGGCTGGCAGGTATCCAGAGTTTCTGTGCAGGTGCAGAGCTAAGGCAGATCCCCTTGTCCCGTGTTGCTCTGTTGAGAGATGGGTTGGTGGCTCCTTCAAGGGAGAGAGCCATCAGGGCTGGTGGGTGCAGAGGCCATCAGATGTCCTCTGCAGATGCTTCAGATGCCACTTCTAGCCGGTTAAATGAAGACTTTTGTGGGTCATCACAGGTAAGTATAGTTTTCCTAGAATTACATCCCAGGTACACATTATGCCTTCAGAGCTGCCTTAGTTCATTGACCTAAGTGCCCCTGGGTTTTTCTGTGTTTTCAATGCCCCCTGCTACACACATTGCTGTATGCAGATGTTTCTACACAGTGGCATTTCTAATCATCAGCTTTTCCTCACAGAGTTTCACTGTACTGACGGGTGGAAGCATCTGCCTTGCGATGCAAGGAAAGCCTTTCTCACCCAGCATAAAGCTCCTTATTCACGCAGGTTTTGATGTGCAAGGGGCAGCTGAGGCAGGGGCAGCATGAGGCCTTCAGATTCCTTCAGACACCAAAGTCACCTCTGACCTGGCCACAGTGGGGAGGGAGAGAAGAGAAATATCGTCTTGCTGCTGCCAGGAACGACTCCCCTCCACCCCTGCCAAAAGCCCCAGCTGTCTGCCGCTCAGCTGCCAGCGCAGCTTTCCCCGTGCAGCTCCCAAGGTCTTGTCTACATCAGGGAGCTGAACCAAAGGTGTGAGTTCAAACCAGTTTAACTAAACTGCTACAAATTTCTCATCGAAGTAAGATTTCAGAAAAAGCTACTTGTTTTTCAGTGACTGCTGGCAAATTTGTATTTTTACGTAGGTGAAATTCTGGCTTGGTGGGCTGCAAATGGGTACAGGGTTTCACCCGAATGCTTAGAAATTATGCAAGGCCTTCAAAACAAAAAATAATCAGTAGTACACTGAATTTAATGTGATTCACTGTCATTGCATGCAGAGAATACGAATCATTTTCATGTGGAAATCAATGAAAACCCTCACTTTTCTATGTTCCTGAACTGCCCAGGTTGCAGACTGGTGTGGCATACAGATAAAGGGAGTTGGGGTCTGCCCCGGGACATGAAGGAGATTCATTCAGCTGCTGTAAAGCATGTGTCATATCCAAGCACTCCAGGGTTAGGAGTCAACATAAACATGAGAGTTTTCCACAAGACACTCAGTGGAGAAAGTATTAAAGTTATTCATTAAAAGAGCAGACAATATACTGATTCCACATACAGTACAGTTGCAAAGTGATTTTATACAGTACATGTGGGGACTTTGGCTTAAACTGAGGACAAGATATTTATTACTTGTACAGTTGTGTGATAAATTATTGGCAAGTAGAAGCACAGATGGCTTTCCCTTAAGATCAGGCATCACATGCCACAGATTATCTGGGAAATTGTCATTTTAAAAATAACTCCAGAGCAAGTGCCAAGCTGAGAGGGATATCAGTGTCTAATAAACAGACACAAACACAGCAGTGCCCAAAACTAAAATGTATTTGAATTAAACTGTGCAGAGAGAGAGAGAGAAACTGTACAATTAGTACATATTCTCTAGCAGTGCAAATTAAAGCTTTTCATACTGTATTTCTTCTGACTCATTCCCATCGGGAAGTTCAAATAATGTTTTTTGGGGCATGTTAAAGCTGCTGTGGAATTAATGTGTTGAACAGCCCTGTTAGATTCTGATGTTACAGCTCCTTAAAAAAGTCATACTGGACATTAAGTGCAGATATAGGCAGGCGATTTTTTAAAGCTGGTTTTCAAGGTGGTGACAGGTTTACACCCTGAATTAACCGAGCCCAAGAGCAGCCATTGCTTTTATTGCCTTCTCAGGGGGCTTCATGTGCTCCACACATTGGGAAGTCCAGCTCCTGGAGCCTGCCGAAACCCGAGGCCCAAACTGCAGCTTCCACATGGCCTCCTCGGTGTTCATCCTATCGCTGGACTGAGTGGCTGCGATAAGCGGGGAGCAGATGGCGCTTGCTTATCGCTTGGCCTCCTCCCGGGGGGGTGAAGGCTGCCATGTGCGAGTGAGGAGAGCCAGGGCCTTGCAGCTGCCCCCCCGGCCCCCCGGGAGCTGTCACCTGTCCCAGCCTGTCCTCCTCTCACGCGCTTATATGGGCACGGCTGAATGGCATCTCGTGACGCCGTGCTGCTAAAAACAGCCCCGGCTCCCCTCGGCCCCCCGTTTAAACAATGTCCTCCAGTGAGCACAGCCCAGCGAGCCTCTGATCGCGGCGGAGCCTTGGATTTATTTCAAGGGAAATTAACCCGGAAACCGAGCTGCGACGCCCTGATCCTGAGCGTATGCCCCTGGAAAAGCTAGGGATGAGCACCTCCCTGAACTACAAGTCCTTCTCCAAAGAGCAGCAGACCATGGATAACCTGGAGAAGCAGCTGATTTGCCCCATCTGTTTGGAGATGTTCACCAAGCCGGTGGTCATCCTGCCCTGCCAGCACAACCTGTGTAGGAAGTGTGCCAGCGACATTTTCCAGGTAGGTTCACTGCCGTGGAAAGCTTCTGCTTTCTGGCTTCTGCAGGAACAAGTGGCACTCGCTGAATGAATGGGAAAGCCGAGTATCACACGGCTCAGTTGGTTGATTTTAGTAGTTGGTAAGACTGGGGGGGAATGTTTTAAAGCAGAAGGTGAGCTGGGGAAATGTTCCCAGGGCTCAGCTTCCTCGGGGCTGAGGCTGAGCTTGCACCAGCCTGAATTGCTCCCTGTGAGCTGCAGGGAGGTGGCAGCACTCAAGAGCCAAGGAGCCAGCCCCACATCTTGCAGTCTTTGTGTGTTGTCCCGGGCTCCTCTGTGCAGCAGCCCTCTCCTCGGGCATACTTACAAATGGTTTGTTACACACGGGGTTTTGTTCTGGTGCTTTTGGAAGAGCTGTGCTATCTCTAGCACAGGTCGTTGCAGCACCATGGGCCTGATCTGAACAACTTCAGCTGCTTCTCCCAGTAATTTTTTAAATATTGAATGGCTTGACCCAGAGCTCCTTGGGCTCGTAGGGAAGAAGAGGGGAGAGAGAGGGATGTGGCCTTGATTTCAGTGGGCTCTGGTCCATCACAAAACAGCCTCCGTGTGCTCCAAGAACAATGACTCATTGTCCAAACACATTTTGGCAAAGGTGTGCATGGCCTTACTCACCTCTTCTTGTGCTACTTGGCAAGAACAGGCCTCGAACCCCTACCTGCCCACCAGGGGAGGCACGACTGTGGCTTCGGGAGGCCGGTTTCGCTGCCCCTCATGCAGGCATGAAGTGGTCCTCGACCGGCACGGGGTGTACGGGCTGCAGAGGAACCTGCTGGTGGAGAACATCATTGACATATACAAGCAGGAGTCCACAAGGTAAGCAGTGAATTTGTACCCTACATAGAAGATCTGTCACAAAAGCAGACGCTGCTTAGGTGATTCTGGTGTCCTTCTGGTCTTTCTATTTGTCAGAAGTGAGGTTTATTTAGTTATTTTCTCTCTTGGAAATACAGAAGGGATTGTGCTGCTGTGCATGCCTGCCTGTTTGCTATACAGTGATGTCAGCTCTCACTTATTGAGCTCAGAAAACAGTATCCAAATAAATGCTGAGTTTCCTCACTACCACTTAGAGAAGATGAATGTGCCATACTTATTCACATGAGCAACACTTGCCTGCGCAAGCAAAGACCTTGAAGTCAAAGTGGGTATTCATATGGATAAGGGAAAAGTAGATAGGTTCATGTTGCTCATTTTATAAACTGTTCAAAAGAACATCTTTCTCTTTATCCTGTATGTTCTCATGCTAAAGAAAGGAAAGGAATTTCAAATCTTGTTAGAAAATTCTGAGGGACAGACAGAACAAACAAGGAGATAGGTCAATTGCACAGAGAGGATGCCCTGCATCATAAGATCAAATCAAAACTCAGTAAAAAACCTCCACTCCTGTCAGCTTGGAATGTGAACACTTGGGATGAAATCAAGCCTTATTCAGGATTCTGTAAAAGTGAAGGAAAAAACAAACAATATATATGAATGCTATGTGGTTGTGTCCAAGAATCAGGATCCCAGTGCAGAGGAGTGGGTTAATCCTAAAAAGTAAGATTGCTCCTCATGTTAATTGCCTGTAATGGGTGTGTAACAGATCCAGCAGTAGAACAATATTGCATTCTTCTCTCTCTCTTGCTCTGGGATGGGTCGGACATATGCTACCACCCTGGGGAACGTAGTAAGAGGGAAGCTAAGCCTGGTCCCAGGCCATCAACTAAGCAGCTCTGACCCAGAGACACAGCCTGTTGTCACCAGCATGCATCCATAAGGCCGGTTTTGTATGGCAAGGCGTTTTGTACACCTGAAGGAAGGTGTAATCCTAGCCACACTCCCTGATAGTCATCCCATCCTGCTCCCACAAGAGTCTGGGCTTTGCACAGATAACAGAGACGATACTGGTGGAGCAGGTGGACACAACCCCTGGAGCACAGCTCAGGACACTTCTACCCTCCTCCAGCAGAGGAGGTCAGTTACCAGCAGACAGGACATTTTGGATCCCAGCAGTGGCTTTGGCTATTCTTGGCTGTTTGAATTCCTTCAGGGACTGTTGTAGCTGGGCATAGCTTCGAGCTCCAAAACGCTGGAGAGCACGAAGTTGGCTTAAAATTGTCCTTTCTGCTGCCCTTAGCACTCCAAGCCCAGGGAAGGTCAGCTACCCTCGTGTGTGTCATTGATATCCAAATATTATTTGAGTCAAGAAAGTCTCGGAGGAAATGAATCAGCAGAGCTACGATGGTGGACTTTGCTCTCAACCAAATTAGCTGGACATGTGTGGCCTCATGTCTTTTTTTTTTTTCTTTATTTTTTTCTACTCAGAGTTGTATTTAACTTTAAAAATATGGAAATGCAGCTGCTTTTTGTCATGTAGTTCATGGGCAAATTGAACAAAATTCAGTTAAACAGAAACATAAGAGATTTAGTAGATATATATTTTTTTTTTAATTCTAGTAAAGTACAATGCGACATGGAGAATAAAAAGGGAGAATAGAAATAATCTAAATATGAACATATATTTGCTTAGCTATCTATCCAAAATGTTCGTTTGTTTAATCTGTTCAGGTGTTTATTTAACCTTCATGCATGTCCTTAGATTTAAAATAATTATCAGGGTTACGTAGCAGCGGCAGTGCATAACAGCATTATCTAAACTATTTGGCACTTTGTAGGCTTCAGCTGCTTATCTCCCTCTGCCTAACGTTCCTTGGGCTCCCATGGTGTGTGAGCAAGATTTGCCACTGCCTTACCCTGTGCTGTCCTGCTGAAACAAGAAAGTCAAGGAAAATCAAGTCTCCCCTCCTTCCTTTTGTACCAGTCTCCTTCAAACAGAGGGCTGGGTTTGGCAGAGGTACATAGGAAGGGTGAGATGTCATCTTTGCATCCTTGAGTGTTCCCAAGACAATCCTTCAAGACAGTAGCTCCTGTGACTTCCAGAGGGGAGCCTCTTCCCCCCAGGTCTTCCTGTGGATATAATTCACCATAAATGAATGCCAGATTGATGCCAGCCCCCAGGTGCTTTTTTCATGAGCTGAGGAGAGTGAGGGAAATCCAGATAAGGAGCAAGCTTTGTTTCCTGCTTAGACAAAAATAATTTATTTCAGAAATATTATTTTCTAATTTGAGTTTCTATTTGAATTAAGGCATTGTTCTTTCAAAAATAAAAGCTGGGGCAGAAGCTGCCATGGGGTTGGGAAGCTCTGCCCAAGCCCTCACATGCAGCCCTTCTTATTAATAACAATCACATCATTTTTTTATCTTCTATCACATTGCTCATCAAACTCCAGCCGATGACAGCGGAGCCCGTTGCCCAATTTAGAACCTATTAGCAACACAAGGAAAAAAAAATATTCAAGCAGGATGTGGCTCCTGCAAAGCTTTAAAGGAGGCCAAAGTGCTGAACTGGGTGGAAATAGAGTTGACTAAAATATTACACCGATGTTTGAAAGGCTGTGGGCCACTGATTACCCAAACTTTCTGAGGAGCATCAGGGGGCCTGCTGCTGCCAGAAAAGGGTAGCTGCAGGAAGCTGGGACTTCTCACACGCTCTGGCAGCCTCTAACGAGCTCAGCCGGCTATTCCTGATCAAAGGGTGCTTCTGGGCTTTGTTCCAGCTGAATCCTGCTCAGTGAGGGTCGAGTGCCCCTTCTCCCTTACACCTACTAGGTGAGGGCTGGCCCTGCAGCCCTGTGCGTGGATGGAGCAGCACGTGCAGCAGGGACCAGGCACCATGCTGAGAGCAGTGTGCACGGGGTCTGCGACTGTGGTGGCAGGGTGGCACTGCCACAACCTGACACCTCAGTGGTCACATCGTGAGCTCCCAAGGGAGGTTGTGGCTCTCCAGGATGGGCTGCGGGGATGCCTGGGCTCTCAGATGGCTGGACCAGGGAGACCAGAGTGGTGGGCCCTGGTAGGAGTCTGTGTCACAAACCAGTGCTGCAAGAGGAGCCCCACAGACTGCACAGCACGAGAAATGAGGAGAGAGATCACCTGGATATTCTCCAAGTCCCCATGGAGAAGGAAGTCTCCTTCTCCAAGGCCCCATGGGCCTTACCTGTGCCAAAGGTTTTCTTGGGTCGGGCATTCACAATGGTGGTATGTATGTATGGAACTGCAGGAATCCCAAAGTTCTTTTTTTTTTTTTTGTCTTCTAATTTTTCAAGCCCCACTTCTGCCTTGAGTATTGATGGACTGTTTACTTCTTTTGGGGGAGTCCATCACTGTGGTTGATTTTCAAGGACAGTCTCCTTCAATCTTCATCCAGCCTCCAGTGGTCCATTGCCATGTGCAAGCACTCAAGCAATGGTGGCAGGAGACCTGCATGGATTAACAAAGAGCTCCCGATAAAACTTAAAAAAATAAAAAATAATAAAAAAAACAAAGGCAGGTGGATGACCCAGGAATATTTTGAGATATTTTCCAAGCTTGTAGAGATGGAGTTAGGAAAGCCAAAACCCACCTGGCGCTTAATGTAGTGAGAGATGTGAAGGGTAAGAAGAGCTTCTACAAGTACATCAGCAGCAAGAGGAAGGCTGGGGAAAATGTGGGTCCACTGCTAAATAGGACACAGGAGAGGCCAAGGTACTCAATGCCTTCTCCATCTCTGTCCTTAATGGTAAGACTGGCCGTCAGGAATCCCAGGTCCCTGAGACCAGTGGGAGAGTCTACAGCAAAGACTGACCTTCAGTGGGGGAGGATGAGGTTGGGAAACATTTTTTTACTTTTGACATCCTGACGGGATACACACATGAGTGGTGTGCAAGCTGGCCAATGTCATTGCAAAACCACTCTCGATAATCTTTGAAAAGTCATGGTAATAGTTATAGGTTCCTACGGACTGTAGGAAAGCAGATGTCACACTGTGACAACTACAGGCTGGTCAGCCTCATACCAATCCCTGGAAAAGTATTGGAGCAAGCTCTCCTAGAACTCATATCCAAACATAAAAAACAAGGTGGTGATTGGAAGTAGTCAGCGTGAAGGGGAAATGGTGCTTGACCTACCTGATGGCCTTTTACGAGATGACTAACTTGGTGAACAAAAGGAGAACAGTGGATGTTGTTTAACTAGACTGTCAGCTCTGCCTCTCATAATATCCTCATTGACAAACTGATGAAGTAATGTTGAGAGGGGATGGCAGACAGAGAGGTGGACTGAAAACTGGCTGAACTGCCAGACTCAACTGGTTATGATGAGCAGCACAAAGTCAGGTGGTGGCCAGTCATTAGTGGTGTAGGTAGAGGTTGATACTGGGGCACAATGCAGTTTACTATCTTCATTAATGACTCAGATGATGGGACAAGTGTTTTCCAGTTCAAGAGAGATACTGGAATAAGTCCAGCAAAGGGCCATGAAGATGACTAAGGGACTGTAGCATATCTCCTGTGAGGAAAGGCTGAGAGAGCTGGGACTGTTCAGCCTGGAGAAGAGAAGGCTCAGGGAGGATCTCACCAATGTCTATGGGTACCTGAAGGGAGGGTGCAAAGTGAACGGAGCCAGGCTCTGCTCAGTGGTGCCCAGGGACAGGACAAGAGGCAATGGGCACAAACTAGAACACAGGAAATTCCACAGAAAACACTGAAAACCCTTTTTTACTGTAAGGGTGGTCAAATACAGGTAAAGGTTTCCTCAGTAAAACCACTATCAAAGTTGGATTCAGGATTTCAACGGAGATCTTTTTGTATTTGTATAAATACTATGTACAACATGACTTCTAATTAAACAATTCACCCCTCGGTTTTGTGTCACAGAACCTATTCCTGCAACTCTTTTACCCATGTAACCAAGGACATTAGAGGATGTAAGCAACAGGAGTGGAATTGTTAAAAATCTGTGCCATTTAGGTCAGACCTGGCACAATATGTTAATACACATAATAGTGTGGTGTGGTGTATACAAGGTAGGCAGTTCCCTGTCAAGCTTAGACGAATTTACTCTTTTGTGAGAGAACAATGGGAATATGAGGTCCTAAACTTCATTTGATATAAAACTACATAAATACACTTCTACATATCAATATATTAATATCAATTTTGTTAAGGTCCTCCTATTTCCTTAAATAAAATGTGTTCCTTCATGAACCCAGCAGCTTTGAAATTCTTCACTGAATTACAGAATTGTGGAATGATTGAGGCTGGAAGGGGCCTCTGGAGGCCATCTGGTCCAAAGCCCTGCTCAAGCAGGGCCACCCTGAGTAAGTTGCCCAGGACCATGTCCAGACGACTTTTGAAGGTCTCCAAGGACAGAGACACCACAACCTCTCTAAGAAACCTTTCCCTGTATTTGATTACCCCCACAGTAAAAAAGGGTTTTCTGTGGAATTTCCTCTGTTCTGGTTTGTGCCCACTGCCTCTTGTCCTGTCCCTGGTCACCACTGAGCAGAGCCTGGCTCCATTCTCTATGACTTGTTCTCTCTCTCAGCCCTTCCTCACAGGAGAGATGCTGCAGTCCCTTAGTTGTCTTCATGACCCTTTGTTGGACTCTCTTGTACCGGGGATCCCAGCGCTTGGCACAGCACTCCAGATGTGGCCTCGCCAGTGCCGGGAGGCCTCCTCTCCATAAAGCATGCACAACACTCTGCACATTAAGGTCCATGTCCAATTTTAATGGAAAATAATAAGCCTGTAGCAGTCAAACGCAGGCTGAGTATCTCAAAGAGCAGAGACAAAGAATCACAGAATCACTATTAGGGTATTTCAGCTGCCTGCCCATCCTTTGGTCACAACCACATCTGTGATGAATCTTTTTTCCTAGTAAAGCCATGTTGTTGTTGTCCTACTGGCTACTTTCTAATCTTCCACTTAGGAGCAGCCACTGTTTTACATGTAGGAGCTGTGTTTCAGCCTTTGCTACCCCAATGTAAACCTAGAGGATCTCCTCTGAAGTCAGGGAATGTTCTGCAAAATATCTCTCCTTTAGCAAAGCCTAGGAAGGAGACCATAAATCTGTTTACTTCTGATCTTCTGTCACTGTCTTCAGGGCCCCGCTAGTTCAGGGAGTTCTGCCAGGTTTCCTCCAGCTCCTTGCGGCACCTTTGAAGGTTGGCTACTTCTGGCTGAACTTGCTCGACACCATCGCCTTTTTGCCCTGTGTTGTGTGTCTTTCATGCTAGTGGCACAGCTCCAGTGTCAAATAACATTCTCGTAGTTTCTGGTCTTGTAAATATTTGCAGGAAGAGCAGCTATTTCAGGCTTAATTAATCACTTTGATATTCATTGTCTGTTACTGCCCCGGCAGGTGGGCCCACCCACTGGTGCACCATAACATAGCAGGGGCTGTTAGCAGTCAGCTGCAAACAACGTAAAGCATCCTTCACAGTGGGGACACACCTCTTTTGGCTGGCCTTGAAATGGTGCTCAGTTTGACACATCGAGGGCCTTGTGTAAATGTATGCTGGAGATCTGACCCAAATAATACAGGCTTCCTCCAGAAATGTTCTTCTGGTTTTATTTTTGTAAAGCATGCTATATTGAAGATCACAGGTTTCCTTATAAACACTTTTAATTCTAGTGCCTTTAAAAATAAAAAACAAAGGCATGAAGCATTTTCTTTGTTGCTCAATCTTTTTTACATGCATTTAATTGATCACATTCCATTCCTCTTTTTTAAGGTCAGAAGAGAAAACCCGTACTTTGTCATTAAAAAATTTCCACTCTGCCAAACTGTATGGAAAGTTCTACTGTAGTACAATATAGAATAATGATCTTTACAGAATGTTTTACAATTGTGATAGAATGAATGACTCATTGCCTCCTTGCTATGGAGCTCTGTAGAATGGTTTAAAAAAAAAAAAAAAAAAGTTTCCATTTAATGCCATTAAATTCTATAGTTTGGGGAAATATTTTCTATCCAATGACGACAACGTATTTCTATGTTGTTGTTGTTTCACTTGCTACAGGTAAGCCATAGTTCTCCCTCCAGAAGGTAGCATAAAGGTATAATGAATTATACCGGAAAGATTTCACACACCACAGTAGGAGTGGCAGCCTTTGGAGGCTGAAACCCCCAGGCACACTCCACTAACCCTATGCTCTAGTGCCATGTCACACGCTCATGTGCTTCTCACGGATGTTCTTAGGGTGCTAAGCATGGAGCACAGGCTCAGAAAATCATCATCCTGCCCATACAGACAGGACCAGAGCTTTCACCTACACTGGGCATGTCAGTTAGATGGCTCATTAAAGGAATTTACAACTAAATTGATTCCTCAAATGGCAGGGGTTGACTAATGTGTGAATCATTTTGGTGAAAAGAAATCAGGACTGGGCTAGTGAGGCTAATGATAGATCCTGGCTTAGCACAGGTGAGGTTACACACTTCTTGTGTAGCCATACCCTTGGTGGCTGGCACAATCAAATGAGCTGTTCTTTAAAAGCTTGACACTGTACAAGCTATAGAGTCACAGAATCATCTGGGTTGGAAAAGACCTTCAGGGTCACCAAGTCCAACCAGCTAGACACGAGCCACCCAGCTAAAATTAGTTTGTGTGAGACCTTATTTTGTTTGCTGGCATGGTGTAAAGGCCACAAGGACTTGGTCCAGTTTGATATCAACAGGCTTGACCTGGACCTTGGCACGTCAGCAGAGATCACAGAGTTAGAGGCATGAAGGCCCATTGATACCTACAACTCTTACTTCAAAGTTACATAGAAGCTATTCTGCATCAAGGCCAATCACCCAACATTTTGCATGATGAACCCTAAAGGAATTGCATATGTCTCCTATTTCAGGCCGATGATGGACAACATGCTAATTACAGTACACAGGTAGTCTCAGACCAATCTTGGTGAGGTTATTTACATTTTTAAACATGAGTGAGGGTTCAGTCACACTCCCAGTTGGAATCACAGAATGAAATCATGTTTCTATATTCTCATCACATCCTTTCGTGTCAGAATATTAAATGGTACTTCTGTCTATTTAGTCAGCCTGTGTGACAGGTTTAAATCTACAGTGAGTATTCAGCTCAACCTCGGACACTGCCATATGATTGTACCGTTTCATGTTGATACTCTGAGTACTGTCATCAGAAATTTATGAGACCAAGATTATTTTAAACTTATTTTCTTTTGCAGGCCTGAAAGGAAATGTGACCAGCCAATGTGTGAAGAGCATGAAGATGAGAGAATTAATATCTACTGTTTGAACTGTGAAATGCCCACCTGCTCCTTGTGCAAAGTCTTTGGTGCCCACAAAGACTGTCAGGTTGCTCCTCTCACAAACGTTTACCAGAGACAGAAGGTAAATAATTTTTTATATCTCATAGTCCTCCCAGCAACTGGAAGGACCATCAACAGGAAAGTATTCCCATGAGCTTCCTGTGAGTTTCCAAAGGGGTCTTGGAGTACATTCTCCATTCCTGTAAGGGAATGAAGGGCTCACACAAATCTGTTGAAACTGTTTTGGAACACAGAGATATAAATTTATGAGAAATCACACAGAAAGATATTACACTGTCTCAGTTTTTGTTAGGATAATAAGTAAACACTTTAGACCAAGATTTGATGTGAAGGTGAGGATCTCCCTTTTGAGGTTCCTAATCTATTTTTTCAGTGCTCTTAGATCACAAAAATAAGCAGGATTTACAGAACAGAACATGATAAAAAGAGAACAGGCCGTTACAAATCAAAAAGTTATCTATCAGGCACTTTTGCCTTTAAGCATCCCATTTTTAAGAAATTTTAAGTGCAAAACCTCCTGCAAGTAAATGCAGGAATATTCAATAGTTGGCAGCACAGGATGTACCTAACATCCTCTGCCCTTGCTGTCACCAGTAAAAGACTTGTTTATTTTTAATACAGTATTAATTTAAAACCTGACTCACTGGGTTATCCTCATGAGATAAACAGCTCATTTTTCTGGAGGGCCCCGGTGGGCCTAGCAATCAGACAGGACAAGTTTGCAATCCCAGCCTCCAACTTTGTCACACAGATGCTTGTGTGTGAAAACTACAAATGAGAAGTCAGTTTAGAAAAGTAGTTACAAGCATCCTTTTTGATCAAAAAAGGAGAGAGAATGGGGAGAAATTTCTTGGACTAAATCCATGCCCTCAATCACTCCCTTTTCATGTAGACTTGCAAGCAGTGGTTTCCTCCCCAGCGTGCCTGTGGAAAGGGGCTTTCATGCCCAAGAATGGATGTCTAACCCATAGCCTGTGGGATGCAAGCTTCAAAGGATCCTCTACAAAGCTGTAGAGGCCACAGGCACGGATGTCTCTGTGGACAGATCACTCCATCAGTATGCTAAGGGCTCCTTGCCCTCCTCTGCACCCTCACCAAGTTCCCTGTGGAGTATCTTCTCTGACTTTCCTCTTCTAAGGACATCTCCCATTCATGTCAGGGTGTTTCATTTTTCCTCCATGTAGAGGTCCCTGCCTCAACATCTCCAGCTCCTTCCTCCCTGTATGTTTTTTCCCTTCTATCACACAGAAGGGCCCTCCATGTTCCCACTGGTCTGGTCCCTGAGAGAGTGTTCACCTGTTTCCCGTGTGCCAATGACTCTGTCTCCACCCTTTTCTCCCCCTTTTTAGTGTTTTGGGAGAGGAAACAAATGTCAAAATACTAGCAGGCAACTTGTGAGCAGGTAATGCTTCAATCTTCCATGGTTCTGGTGAAAAGAGCAGCTAATACCCTGGTATGGCTTATTCATCCCCCTGCTCCCCACTGTTAGATGGGCCACTCTGAGGTGGGACGGTGGGTGGCTGGCTGCCAGTGCCCCCCAAGTGTCTAACACCCTCTCACGTCCTCTCCCTTTCCTGACCAGTCCGAGCTGAGTGATGGCATCGCAGTCCTGGTGGGGAGCAATGACAGAGTGCAAGGGATAGTCACACAGCTGGAGGAGACCTGCAAGACAGTTGAGGTAAGTAGCACACTTTCACATGCAGTTATGTCAGAGTGGAGTTGCATCTTTTAAACTTTTGGTGGTAATGATCATTCTACACTACATCTCACCTTACCCGAATGGATTCCCACATTGTTCTGCCAAATCTGTGTGTTTTTGTAGGACTAGCTGTAGTACCTCATCCAAAGGATATGTCCTGCTCAGCACCCTGCCTCTGGCACTGACCACTGACTACTGACCACTTTGACTGATGACAAAGAGTAAAATAATCCATGTCAACACGTCTTGTTCAGCGTTCTTAGTTGCATAGGTTGTAACTGAAGATAAAAGCAGAAATGCCATCAACTCTTAGTTCATTTAACATCTCAGCTCAAGTGCTAGAGCTGTAGAAGACCAGTATTAGTCCTGACTGATTCTGAGGAGAACCTCAGTCTCAGACACAGGGTAGCCTCAGCTTAGCTCCCAAGTATGTCAATTAACTCTTTGTTTACTTTGCCTCCTGTGCAGTAGTTTTTTAATATACTCATGTTGTCCTTTAAGGAATCCTGTTGTGTTGCTCATGTGTGGGTCAAGTTTGGGTTGTTACTGTGAGTTTGGATTTTCTGGTAAAGGTCTTTCTCTGACAAAGCTGGAATTGGTTTTGTGTTATTCAGTAGCAGAAGTGGCTTTCATTTCCTCCAAGAGGTTTGCACCAACAAAGCAAATATAAATTTCAGCTCTGACCAATTTGAGCATCACAGAGTAATAGGCTGAAAGCAGCTCATATGAATTGATTTTATGATCAGAGTTTGATGAAGCATCTAGTGAAGAAGTCGCATCCCTCTCAGCCCAATTAGAATTCTATTGACCCTTCAGAGCTGGAGCAGAAAAGGGAAACTGCAGTGAAAAAGAAGATAATCCAAGATGTATAGATTCTAAATGGGAGCAAAAATTGATTCCACTATCTACGTACACAATTAATGAAGGTTCCTATTTCCTCAGAGCAAGAAAGAGCAGAAAATGTCCAAGTTTGGTTCAAAGAACATAAAACCATTAGCCCAAATAAATGAGACAGTGTTAGCAGCAGAGTCAGAACTTTGTAGTCAGGAAGCCTTCATATTGCAAGGATGAAATTGGCTGCTATCAGGACTTTGCAGACAGAAACAAGCCTTTCAAGTAGGTTAACTGCAGAAATTTAAATGATACAAAAGTAAGAGCTTATGCTCATTTAAGTTGAACTAGCTGATATAGAAACAAAACTTCAAACATCATCTGAAGTATGGAGAAAACACTGTGCTAAAAATACTTAAAAAATACAACAGCTTCTGAAACTAGCTTCCTCAGAGTCATCCACTCAGTTTAAAGCCTAACCTTTAAACTCGAAGCCCAGAGAAAGTGCAGCCATTTTACCTTCAGATGTTTTAACAGGCTTTTCACCTTTAAAGTCAGAGATTGCAGAAAATAGATCTTAGAGCTTACCTTGGCACTTCCATGTTACGTTTCAAGCAAATCACATTTCCTACCATACAACAGCTTTGTCTGAATTGACATCAGTTTGTCCTTGAAGATGAAAAGCTACATCTGGAGCTGAGAAATGTGCACACGTGGAAGTAATGCTCATAATCCAGGATTGTCTCTTCTCTCTTTACTTAATGCTTTGAGGAGAACAATAAGTGTCTGCTCCAGCAGAAAATACATGATCATTTTTCTTTTAGCTGGAGTATGCAATAGCCTACAGTTCTATATTTAGCTATTGCTCCTATCCAAGACTAAAAAAGAGAAGAAACAAACAAACAAAAACACCTGATTAATACTAATATAGCTTTTTAGCTGTTTGAAAGGTTTACCAAGTCCACATATTATACTGAAAACAAACAAGATAAAGCAGAAGAACATAAAATAGTAAATATTGAAAAAGTTTAGTTCTGTAAAAACAAGAGTCAGATAATGAAGAAAAAAATACAGTGTCTTTTTCAAATGCTAATAGCATAGACAGGCAACACAGATACTTCAGAACAAGCAGTGAAACTCATGTTCTTTCTTTCTCTTGGAGTTGTGCTTAAAAAAAAAAAAAAAAAAAAAAAAAAAAGCTAAGATTTTTTTTAGAACGGAAAGTCATGTATTTATTAACCTTTTTTATTACTCAGAATCTGATTAGGATAATTCTATCACACAGAGGCTTAGTAAGGGTACATTTTATACAGAGAAGATAGTACTCAGAAATATTTCAGCATTTGCAGTTAGGAACCAGCTTTGTTCTCTCCCACTTGAAGTTCACAACTCTGTAATATCTGCTGGCAGGAAATATTATATATTAGAAGTTAGAGATTGGGAAGGACTTCTCAGGGCACCCTGATATCACTCTGTCTCTCTTCTTCCCCTAATACTTGTCCTATATCAAATGTTGCAAATAGCACACACCTGTCCTGAAATTAAGGCTGTTTAAAAAGTGATCTGAGTGACATTTCAGAGGAGGTCATTGTAGACTAAAACGGAGTGTGCAGCAAGAGGAAGTGCAGGATACAGAGGGAGAAAGTGAGGAAAGGATTGAAAGAGGAGAGGAAGGTTATCTGAGGTCTGAACAATAGAACGACACCCAGAAATCGTGTCTCACTTGGTTCAAAAGTTCCTTAACCCCACTCTATAATTCACTCATGAGAGGAATTTCTGGAAAATGCCAAGGACCGCCAGGAGGACAGGTCATGACTGAACCCACAAGTTTTAAATTAGGAGTTCCTGTTTTGCCTACTCTTCCTCATTGGGAAGGAGAGGTGGATACTTGAGCCAATACAAGATATGTATGTGCTCCTCATCGTGCAACCCAGGCTGTGATATTTGGCCATATACCCATCTTTGAAAGGCTTTCTCCTTTGAACAATACAGAGCAGACCATCTCCAGCTCTTAGGAAAGAGCTCTGGCTGAAACTCAAGAAAAAAAGTGGTCAAATACTGTGAATAATACCAGTTCCAAAAGTACTGTGGGGTTGTTAATAAGTCTGTGCTGCCAGGATCTTAGCTTTATGCCTCAAGGGATGAAGAAGAGGAATTGATTCAGCCTCGGTTCCCAAGAAGGAGATTAAAATAACCACCCCCATCCACAACCAGATATAACCACAATAAGGATATGCCCATCTACATGCCCCAGGGCACTGAGATGAGTCAAGTGCTTCTTCTTGGTAGGCCTCAGACATTACTGATAACCTGTCTCCACTTTCCTCCCCGTAAATCCTCCCTTGCAAGTGCAGTGTGTTCTTCTTAGAGAGTGTACAATGAAGCAGTCATCAAACCCACCTTCCTTACTTGGTGAAATACGCTGTGTTGTCTGGGTGGAAGGACAGTAAAAGTGTCTTGGAAAATGATGTGAAAATCAATGCTTGAAGGTAGGGTTGGGACCTGGCTCCTCCTCCTTGTCTTTGTGCTTTTGTCGCACACCATTTTCTTCGTGGTACCTCTACCTCATTCAGTACACAGTAAATGGAATATAATGGACACCTGCTGTCAAAACAGAGTCTAAAAGGGCTTATGTAAAAATCAAGCCTAAGCAAGAAAGTTCCAGGTAGAAAAAGAAAATTCTCCAGAACTGCTTTGAGATGATCTCTCCTTTCAAAAACGTTCTGTTCGTGCAAATGAACCCAGCTGCTACTATGGTGATGTTTTTTACTTTTTCTGCAGGCTTTGAAGTATCACTACAGACATCATAAATACCTTTTACAGTTTTTTTAGAAGGCTGACAAGTTATACAATAACCTGTTTGTGGGCTTTCAGTGGTTTGAAATCCAGAGTTTGAGAACAGTTTTAAAACTTTTGTTCCAATAGCTTGAACTTTGAAAATTATAAAAGTCTCTGGGGTCATTCAGAATCCTTTGCACTGCTCAGAAAGAGGAATTTCTTTGATGAAAATGCTTCCAAGTAACTGTAAAAATAGAAACTCTTTTAAGAACATAACATGTTTAACATAAACCAAATGATTCACAGGAATGCTGCAGACGACAGAAAGAACAGCTGTGTGAAAAATTTGATTATCTCTATTCCGTACTGGAAGAAAGAAAAAATGAGATGACACAAATAATCACTAGAACCCAAGAGGAGAAACTGGAACATGTCCGCTCCTTGATGAAGAAGTATGCGGATCATTTGGAAGCCGTGTCAAAGCTGGTGGAATCAGGAATCCAGTTCATGGAAGAACCAGAAATGGCTGTGTTTTTGCAGGTACAAAGTCTATAAGTAGAAGCAGAAGTAGAGCAGTGGGTTTGCTGAAATACAATTTAAGCATTTTTCAGTTTTAGGAGCATTCAGAATTCAGAAAAACTCATTCTTTGAAAACTTGCATCAACACAGGCAAATGACTAGGCATCTTGTGAATAATATTAAAACCAAGAATGATTTTGAGTTCCCCCAAGAGAAAGCATAAATTTTATTATTTTCCTACATATTCTTATTGTCCCACCACTAAAACATACATATATGTGTACTTCTGTGATTTACAGCATTTTCTTTTGCATATTGACACTGTGATTAACTTTCCAGGATTAGATATGGATGTTCTAAGTCACATTTTTATGCCTTTACCTCAAAACTTTTTTTGTTTTCATACTATAAACTACAACAGCTGATTAGAAACCGTTAGCAGCCTGTTCACTAAACTTACTGGTGTAGAATTTCTGTCCTGCAATGTTACAGTTTCTCTGTATTACAGGTTGAAAAGATCTTTCTTAAACAGAAAGCAAAAACAAAAACAAAACAAAAAAATCATCAAAGAATTGCTGTTGAAGAGTTCTTTCCAGACAAATAAAATTTTGTGACTCCAGAAGTATGTTGTCATGGACAGTCATGGATATAGTTATTGTGACTAGAGGTGGTAACAGAACAATTGCTTTTCACCAAAAACACATACAAAAAGAAAAGGAGTATAAATATCTCTGTTTCATTTTTGTAGAAATTGTTGGTATTTGCTGTCATATTCAGAATTTAATTTAAAAAATCTTCAATGAACTAAGAACTTCAATGAACTCTGCTGTATACTAATCACTATTCAAATCTGATCTCAGTTGTAGATGTTGTGGTTATCATTTATGAGATCCATAGTAGTGCACTTAGAAGCAGCCAGTGTAAGAACTAAATCTCAATGCATAAAGTCTCTCAGAAAATGGAAACATTTAAGAAGTCCATTATTTCCTTTTTGTTTTCACAGAATGCCAAAACATTGCTACAAAAGTAAGTATTTAAACTTATGACACTTGATCTTTATAATGAATTACAAATTGGAAATTTATCTGCAAATGCAAACAACCAATCTCTCTGTTTTAGAATTACTGAAGCATCTAAAGGATTTCAAATGGAAAAAATAGAGGATGGGTATGAAAATATGAACCAGTTCACTGTGAACCTCAGTAGAGAAGAAAAGATAATAAGAGAAATTGATTTTGACAGAGGTAAGTCATTTATTTCACCTAAATTGCTTTCTTACATAGCAATTGTGTGTAATTTACATGATGATACAGAGCAGGAAAACTTGAGTCAGATATTTCTGTCCATCCCAAGGTTAATTAGACCATTTTGTTTCAATTATAATCAAAACCAAATATCCATCAGTTAGAAATCGCATAACCTGTCAACATCCTTAATGTTACCTATTATGTTGCCTCAAGATTTTCCTAAGAGCATGATCTTTACTGCTTCCTCATGTGAAGGGACCACAACATTAAGCTTTTATTTCAGTCTATAAAGTACTTTTTTCCCCCTAAAAGATGCTATTATTGTATGGCCTGCCTGCTATAGAAAGTCATTAAAGAAATAGAAAATTTACTACTAAAAATACTCCTTTCTTTAGAAAAGACACACATGTTTGTTCTAACAGAGAAATGTAACAGAAATGTGATCAAAATTCAAAATCACAGAGTTATAGAAGTAAGCAAAAATTGTCATCATCTTTCATATATTTAACATTTTGTGATGTAGCTTGTTGTGACATCATGACATGCTTAATACGTCTATGTGCTTAAGCAAAGTTGCAATCCTACATTTGACAAGGCAGCCTGAAACCCAGGCTCATCTATGCTTTACCTTACAGGGTAAGCCACAAGAAATTAATGGACACGAGTGTTTCAAATAAGCACTCTCCTATTAAAAGAGGAGAGTTCTCATCTCTTCTACTAATGGTCATCTGGATATCTCTGATTTTCTTGCTGGCTCAAGGTTCTGCTAATACATCCACATTTACCTCTGTCAGCCCAGTTAAGTTTCATGCATATGCCTGAGACTCATTCCGCTGGCACCTATCACTTACTCCCATGCCAGAACTTACACTAACTTCAGAGCATGTGGCTGGTCCCTACAAGAGACCCTACATGCCTGCTGCAGGTCTTGGTCTGTAAGATGGGACCCGTGGACTAACTCTACTTGGGACTTGGGTCCATATAGCGGGACACCAGCCATGGCACCAGTCAGCAGCAGAGGATCAGATGCTGTCTCACAGGGCCGTGAACTTGCAGGGATTTGTGCTGTGAGGGACAGTCCCTGCTCACAGCCTCATGCCCGGTTTGTCCCTGTGATCAGCCACAGCTGTGTGCACTTGCCACCTGCGTGCACTTGCCAAGACCATGACCTCGTGCACCCTACCACGAGACTGGGAATGTGACACCCACCTCCTGGGGACAAGGCATTAGTAAAGCCTTGGCAATCAGGACTTCAGTCCTGCTACAGTCAGTGAGGTCCTCTGCATGCAGGGGGTGTGGAAGCAGAGATTTAACACTCTGCTTGTAGGAGAATGTTTGCCTGCAGGCATATTTCTCCATTACAAGAGTGTTATTTGATTTGCAGATCTGCATTCCTTCTACAGTCTCAGGCAGAACCACAGCCTGTGCAAAAAGTACAGTCAATTTGTAGGTTAATACATCCATCTAGGTTTATTTCTCTGAACTACCAGGATGGCTCTGAACAGTATCCGATGTTTGTCTGGATGAATACCATGATTATGCAAAACAAAACACATTGTTAGAGAGTTCCTTTTGGAAATGAGGGAGCAACCATGAATGCTGACAACAGGATGTGTTGTAGGATGTACAGCCTATGGTTTGATCAAGTCTGACAGTCTGGTTTTAGGGAGGTTGGTACCCTAGGCCTCCACAGGTAAGTATTGCAAAACACTGACCTGGAAAAATTCAGTATGGCCTCAGTGTTTAAAACAAATAAAATTGCAAGAGAGACTTTTAGTCTGGTAGACTGTGCCAGACCAGTTATCCTCTCATGAAAGACTGCAGGTCTGTACTGCAAATCCCTCATGAGGATAACTGAGGAGAACAGGCCTTTCTGCCCTCCCTCCCATGGGAAGGGCTAACTTAAGACTTTAAAGCATGTGCATTTGGTGTCCTCCCTGTTGTGATGCTCCTGCTTGTGCCCCGTGCAGGCTCCTCACGTCTGCCAGGGAGGTGGATCATCAGTAGCTTTGCTGTGCAACTGTAAATGGCCTTTCCATTACACAGAGACTGTAGTAATCTTCACGTGGTGCTCCTTTTATACTTGTCCCCTTAGAGGAGGAGGTGGAAGAGGAAGAGGAGGAGACGGTGGATGGGGAAGATTTGGATGAAGTCCACACAGAGTCATCAGGAGAGGAAGAGGAGGAAGAAGAGAAGGAGGAGGAGGAAGGGGCTGAGAGAGCATCACAGCCACCTCAGCAGGATCCTGAACCACAGAGCGCAGCAGGCGAGCCCCCAGCTGAACCTGCCCCAGCACCACAGCCTGCCCCCCCAGCTGGCCAGGTAACTGCCCCCGCTGCCCCGCTGCCCTGCCAGCTCTGCTGAGCTGTCTGGCAGAGCCAGAAAACCCTCACCTGCAGCCCGTGGGCACCGTGTCTCAGGAGCAAGGCTAAGAGAGTCCAGGCACTGGAGAGCAAAGCTGCTTCTTGCCCTTTCACAGATGCACATGACTGTACCTGGTCCTGCGTAAAGATCGCTTGATGGGCAAAGAATTGCCTTGCTTTATAAACCAGAATATATATGGGATACATAAGATATAAATAAAAGAGATTCAATTTGGGAGTTAAGCATATAATAATGGATGTTCTGCTTGCTGTGTCCTGTGTTTTAACTCAGACTAACTGTTATAAATGAAATGGTTGCTAAAATATTTATACTAAGAGAATTTGGCATTCCCAGTGGATTCAGTAAGCTTTCCACCAGCAGTTTTTAGATCATACCTCTAATCTTGTTTACTGGGAATGGCACTTACCTTCTTCTGCTCTGGTCATCCTAGAACTATCGTCTAAGTGGATGAAGGGATATCACACACCAAGCAGAAAAGGGAACTGCTTTTAGCCTATCAACGTTACAACCTGGCAGCAAGCAGATTCAGAGTGTGAATAATTTAGGCCAGCATTTTTTCTTAAGGAACGCGATTAGAATGAGGCTATAATTGCTGCATATTCTAAAAGACTATATAAAAAATATACTTCATGTGCTACTTTAGCTGCCCATAGATACAACTAATTTAGCAGATTCTGCTCTTATGCAATTTGCCCAGTGAAGTTGCTGAGTGGCTAGAGACAGCTCTGATGATTTTTGGAGAGGTCAGTGTAAAAACAAGAGAGGAATTGGTGAATTGTTGACTACTGGAAGCTTTCCACATAAAATGAAGGAAAATAAATACTATAGATTGAGTCTTGCTTTGATTTAAGAGCATACATGGGTTTGCACCAGTTGTGTGAAGATGCTCTTAAGTCAGGTTTTATCGATTTAACCAAAGTTTGTCTTCTGAAGATTTGCACTGATTCAACTAAACTTCTGTAGCATAACAGATGTACTTTTACAATCAAACAAGAATTAGACTTAAGAAAGCCTGACCACTAATGTCAAGTCCCTCACTTCTAAGGCTAAAATGGAAAGTGTATGGCATGCTGCTGCAGCAATTGTGAAATGCCATCATGACTTGGTCAGATGTGCATTACGCCGTGGCATGTGCGTTGCAATGTGTGGGATACCTGTATCTCAGCTTTTGCCTTCTGGTGTGAGAAAGGCAAAGCAGAAATGCAGCTGTGATAGCAGGTATAATGTGAGCAAGCCCAAGAGCTTGGTGCAAGTAGAGAGGTGCAGTTCATCCGACTGCTCCTCTTCTCAGCAAAATGTGACTGAAATTGGTCAGTGTATTGATAGCAAGGCTGGTGGGCAAACGTTTCTGTCCACTGTCTTTGTATTCTCCTTATCTGACTGTTCATGTCAACAGTTTTGTTGGCAAATGCATTGCTCTCAACCCAAAACACCATTCAAAGGTATCTTACCTGTTCTTCATGGCTGGTGACAGTTCATGAGGCTCTTATGCAGGATTTCTTATAGTTTTGGGATCTGGTTGTGTCTTTATCTGTGTATGGAATGAAATACAGTAACTAATCAAATGCCTGTAATTTGGCAGGCAGCTCTATCCCTTTACTGGAGTTTCACTGGACAGTATATTTGAAACACAGGGTCTCCTTCTCCTCCAATGCCCATTATTAACACTGAGTGCCTCGGATGACTTCCAGAGAGTTATTTCTGACTTAGAAATGGGTTTAAAATGGGCCCCAAAAATACAACAATATGGACTAAGGAACAGCTTGCCCACTCCTTTCTCAGTCAGGGTCCTCTTCCCTGCTAATTCTGCCCTCCTGTTTTATTCTTCTGGTAACTTATATTCTTTGTGTTTTTCAAATGTTAGTTGCTTTTGCTGTGCATTTTGACTGTAATTCTTTTGGACCTCGTATTAGGGCAAATACATTCCTTGCAGTGAGATATAACAAACACGGCATGCAGAGAAACGTTGGCTACGGCAGGAAGGTAACGCGGTGCACTCTGCTTCTTCTTCTTCTCTTTATCTGTCCTGATTAAGGATGAGGTTGTGACACCAAGTGGCTCTCAGCAGACTGCAGAGTCTGACAGTCCAGTGCCACCCGCGGCAGAAACCGTCGACCCCTTGTTTTACCCTAGCTGGTATAAGGCTCAGCCGCGGCAAGCAAGCAGCCCGAGTTCAACCCCCGGGAGCGGGCTGGGGAAAGTAGGGGCTCCCGTTTCTCTGGAAACAAGTGCAAAGAAGGCAGAAGCCCCGGAAGCGGCAGCAGTGGAGGAAAGCGCGCCGGGGAGCGGTAAGGAAAGTAATGCCACTGCAGCGACGTCCAAGGTCAGTGCCACCGCGCTCACCCCAGAGGGTTGTGGCGTGCAGCAGTTGTTGAGGAAAACCTGACTTAATTTTCCTCTGCATGCTAAAGAATAATCTGAGAAATATGGAAGCAGGCTAAATCGTCATCTTGGCCGGTCCCCTGGGTTTACGGATGATTGGAATATGTGACAGGCTGATTGTCAGCTTCAGAGGAGCATGCCAGCAGTTGTTTGTGCTTAGCTGCCAGTGCACCTAACCTGAGTTGCTTGCACACATGCTCAGGAGCTGTCAGAAAGGCTGTGATGCCTCTGCCCATCAGAAGTTTGCATGTGTTAGCAGCAGACGGATCCCATGCATGAGATTATTCTCATCACCTGTTGAAAGCCTGTGCACATCACGTGTACACCAAGCAGCTGCAGCTTGGCTTTGCCTTTTGCAGTTTGGTGGCTGCAACTGGAGTGTACAGCTTTTTCCTGTGTACACAAAACCATGCAAATACCTGGTGCTTCCTAGTGTGCTTGGTGGCCAAGCAGTAAGCAGTGTGATTTACTGGGTTCAGATCTGTTGCAGAGGGTTTCCTCCTTGTGACTTGATTAAAGGAGAGCATCATGGTAACATATTCCAGTTCTGTGCTGGACTACCAGCAGCATGATGAGATTACAGAGATTAATGTCATAAGGTATGAGAGGCTGTTTCCCTTAAAATGACAATGTTAGAGTTGGGATAACCTGAATTTGAATATTCTTTCTTCTGCATATGTGTGTGAACTTTGCATGGGTCAAAGACTAAAGAAGCAGAGCTGAGGAGACTGTGTGTGAAGTATTTGCACATCACACCTGCTCCTGCTCTAGTGGGTGACAACCAGCCCATTAGCAGCACTCCAAATCAGACTGTCCTGATTTGCAGACGTCAGGCTCAAGCTGTCTGATTTAACAAAGATATTACCTGTACATATGTGACAGGAGGAGAGTACGTGTGTGCATGTGGAAAAGCACAAGTGGGTAGTAAATATTTCAGTGCTGTTTCCTCAAAAGATAAGTTGACCATTCAGCATACATGAGCAGCTCTGCAATAATAAATCATCATGTGGTGAGCAAGAAGTTAGAAGAAGGGCTTCATACAGATGTGATAAAAGGGACACTTAACTGTTGGCTGAAGGCTTCATGCAGACACTTGAATTTGGTGGGAGGATTCTCAGTGACTTCAGTCATAACAAGAGAAAAAATTGACCCACAAATTCCAGCAGTTATTTTTCAAGTCAGGGTTTGATATGAATATGGAATATACATGCATATATACATATATATATTACATTTATCAAATCCTCTATGACCTTGTCTTCTTAAGTATATTCCAAATGAGCTGGCAAAGGCAGGTAAATTCACAATGAAATCTTTCGCTGCTGTTTCTTTATATCAGTTCCACTAATGAATGGGCACCCAAGCCTCACCATAGGCAGGTAAAATCCTTACTGAGTTTCCCTGATTCCAGGCTGCTTCCTTGGGGTCCTAATTTACCAGCAACAAATAGAGGAGCAAAAATAATGTTTGGTGTGGCCAAACTTCTGAAATGTGGTTTCCAGTCACATCATAGCTGCTCTGTTGTACCCAGCTCTTCATGGCTGGGTACAGGGAGCGAAAACAGGCAAGTGGGAAGGTTGCCAGTGCCTGGGGTTGTGTGGACCTGTGGGTGCTGTGTCTTGACATTTTATAGGCTCATGAGTGACACTGACATTTTGGGAGGAGGAGGAGGTTGAAAAGAGTAGTGCATGGTTCTGGGGATGGGGGAAGAAAGAATTGGGAATGGGATTGTCCCAGGGCTGGAGGCAAGGGGAGGAATGGGAAAGCAAGGGGAGCTGAAGGGTGCAGAGTGTGCTGAAGAACAGGAAAGCTGGAGAGACCAAGGTGGGCGGGGTGGAGGAATGATGCCACATCAGAGCTATGGATCTGAGCTGAAATGAGTCTGCATCGTGAGCAAAATGGCCGTGCCGCGTGCCACTGGTCATTTTTCAGTATGTGAACTTTGTTTCCTTCCTGCATGTGACTTTGACACAACCCACTCTCCAATGGCAAACAGGCTGATTTTTCAAAAATCCTGGCTGATGTTCCTTACAACACTGTTTTTACTCCCTCGCTCCATTTAAAGAATGTCGTGGAAAAGTGTTGTGGAAACAGAGCTTTTCACCGAGTGTAGTGGTAATGACGAGTTCGTGTTATGACAATGCTGGTGAAGCATTCTTCTTATTTTCTCACAGGAGTTAGCATTCTGCATATCACTTTTGGCATTTCTAATCATACTACATCATCTTTGGAATCTGATTCAATACATTTGTTCTTTCATGGGTAGGAAATATTTCATTTTACCATTAACTAACAGTTCAAATAGTGTCTCTGGTGATGTTCCTATATGGTCTTAAAGGAAGTTTTCCCTTTTTTGTTTCCCCCCATCCAAAAACATCATGCTGGTTCACAAGTCAAGCTGCCTAAAACATTCCTTCCTCTCACCTTCAGAACGCCACCCTTCAGCTTACTCCTGCATGGTTAAACATTGCATCCCCCTGGTTCAAAATGGACAGGGAAATTTACTTCCGCAGGTCCATGGGCTTTTATTTCAGTTGCTGTTCAGTTGGCCAGCAGGATAGAGACCCTGAGGTTTGATGTGAGGTGTGATGAGCTGAGCTTGTTAAATCCAACAAATCATGGAGTAAAATCTGGAGGGTGATGGTTTTCATCAGAGGGGTAAACGTCAGGAAGAAAATTCCACCAAATAACCCTGCACCGGGAGGCAGCCTGTCCCCTCTGGGAAGCAGAGCCCAAGCCATCCAACATGGCCCTGAAACACATCCCCACACTATGAGGGATGAGCCCAACTTTCTCGAAGCATCCAGGGTTGTTTGGTTACAAACACTCCCTATAACTACCCCTAAAGGATGCAGCGACATAGTTATGGGCTCGAGGGCACTGCTTATGAGCGGTGCTTTCATCAGTGAATCACAACATAGCAGCTCCCTCCCCCAGAAGAAAAAAAATAAATAAATAAATAAAAAATGAGCTAAGTGGTGCCCACAGCAGGGCTCACTAGAAGGAAGGAGGTGCCCCAAGCCTGCGGTGACATGGGGTGGAAGATGACAGCACTGCTAAATCTCACCAGACACACTAGATGGGACTACCGTCGCACAGATACCACCCAAGGCTGTGCGTGTGCTTTTAAGTATCTGCACTTAAAAAAAAAAATGTCTTGAAAATGGGCTTTTCATAGCAATAAAGCTGAGCAAGCTAGGGCTGGATTTTGCGGGTTTTTAGCGGGCATGTCATAAACTGAGGGGCTGCTTCCAAAATGTGGATCCCAGGGCAGGCTGTGAATACTCTTTTTCTTTTTTTCTTCCCTTTTTTTGTCCCCAGGTAGATCCAAACTAAGAAGGTCCATTCTATACTGAGGCACAGCAAAAAGCATGATTAGTACATGTTTTTCTGTAGGCAAAGGCTTTTTTCCTTACATCACACTAATTAGAGCTGAAATATCTACAAGATCAAGGACTAGGAACTTCACTGCACAGTGAAGTTGTCCTGAAAACAACAGAACAACTGTAAGTTAGACCTTATCTGTTCCATAACTTCTATTCTGGAGTAGCTCCTTTTTTGTAGACAAGGTCCATGATTTATTTCCTCCAGGTCCAAATTCACACCCTCTGTAGGTAAGCTATATATTTATATTCAATTTCCAAAGCGATATGGCTGATCTGCAGAGAATTATGTTATCACTGGAGCATTTAATCTTGTTTACTGAAGACCAAAGACCTCTGACAGAGAGTAACAGTAGTTACCTTTGAGCATTCACTCTAATGACAGGAAAAAAAAAAAAAAACAGTTTTGGTCTATTATTCAGCACAAAATGCTTGTTTCTCCCTGCTTATTTTATGTACTGCACACCAAACATTGTACAACACGATATGGTGCCTCTGTGAAAAATGGTAAATTACTATTCAGCTTTTATGTGCAAAAATTCCAGCACTAGGACTGAAGTCTCTCCTTAAAAAAAATAAAAACTAAAAAAACAGAGGGAAAAAGAAGTTATCATCTGTGCTTTATCTACATAAGTTATGCAAAAGGCTGCACTGTCTGGTGGTAATTTGAATTTGAAAAGCATCGGACACTGTGAATCTCAATTAAATTTACGGAGCACCATTTAATTTTCATTTATTTGTGTTTGGTTTTGAAAATTTGTTATGTTATTACAAGAGGACATAGAGCTTGCTTGTACTCCTGGGAAATCAGGCATGCGAATAGCATCATGCTCTTTTTTTTCCCCTCTCTTTCTTTTTTAATTCAAAATACCTTTTGAAATTAAAAATAGACCAATGCAGAAGGCTCTCATTTCAGCCATTTGAGACCTCTTTTTGTGTGGTCTCTAGTGACAGCTTTATGATTTATTTAATCATGAAATAGAAGGGAGGTGAGGAAGAAAGACATTTTGGTCGCAGACTCTATTTGCATAAAAATGATTTGCTTCCCCACGTGTGGTGAGGTGGCTGTTTAGACACTTTACGTGTCTTTATCTGTCATGTGAAATATCAGGTCGCTGCCCTTTTCTTTTTCTGTTTGAAAGCCAAATAACAAAACTACGGGAAATAAAAATGATAATAATAATTTAGAATAATAATGATAATAATAATAATAGTAATATAAATCTGTATGACTGCCATAAAAGCAGCATATGATTTATTTTCAGGCTATTTCAGTGGAATGTACTGATAGGGATTTCCTTGTGTTTGAGCAGCACGAAGTCAGTTCTCCCTCTTAATACCCCAAATTACTTTACTTAATGGTCACTTCACTTCACTGTGAGCCATGGTATCAGCGTCATTCCCTCCGGCATACAGAAGGGTCTATCAGTCAGGACAGGCAGCAGGAGGTGCAGCCCACAGGTTTACAGCCTGCTTGGTCTAAGAAGGGGCAGCTTGAGGTGATTCACACACAAAGGGACCTCCACACTACAGACACATCCCACTCCAGGGAACGAGGAATTCAGGGGCATGGTCACCGCAAGCAGCTTCTGTGGCTTGCTTCTGTGGAAGAAGAGAGGCATCTCTCTACCGGCGGCTGCTGCACTCTTGGCACCCTCTTCACATCCACCTGCTGAGTTTGAGGTGACATCGCTCTAAACCCAGGTGCCTCTGCTCAGCGTCTGAAGTTAGGGAGATGTTGTGCAGTGAGTCTGAGCCTCTGCGGCTGACAGCCAGGGGTGAATGATTGGGACACCGGGAGCAGGAATAGATCCATGTGCTGCCTCGCCCCCGTGGGGAGCCATGTGTTAGCGGAGGATGGCACCGGCATTAACAAGCAGCCCATCCCAGCGCACAGGAGAAACAGATCTCGGAGTCCAAAACAACA
Organism: Aythya ferina; assembly: GCF_964211825.1. Classification (NCBI taxonomy): domain Eukaryota; kingdom Metazoa; phylum Chordata; class Aves; order Anseriformes; family Anatidae; genus Aythya; species Aythya ferina. Next base: position 124,811,980 of record NC_140297.1, read on the forward strand.
ACAAGAAAGATTAGAGGTGGTGTGTGTGACAAGTTACAGAGGGAGGTGAAGCAAACCTTTATCCAGTCTGAAATTGTCTTCGTGTGTTCGGTCTCGGAAGACAGGCTAAGTGGGATAGGAAGAAAAGTGCACCTTTTGTGTGTTAGACTTAAGAAACTCATTCAAGTGCTTGGCATTTCAGGACTCAGGCATGTGTCCTTCTGCTCGTTTAACCTGAAGGATGCTTCCAGTGGCATATAGTTGTGAAGCGTTAGACACGTGAAGAATAGTGTGTATGCTTTATAAATGCTCATAGCATCCAACCCTTGGACTTGTGCACCCGGAGGGGACATGGACCTTCAGTCTCACATAAATCTGACTTTTAGATATACACTGAGTTACCCTTAGCAGTAAGACAGGTTTTCAGGACTGCTGAATATCTGTCTCTTCTACAAATGCTCAATACTCCCAGCTGTCAAGCCCATCTTGATGCCCAGCTTCAGGAAACCAAACTTGAAAAGCCAACCCTCAGTCCTGTCCTTTAGTTCACTTGTGCAGACCTCTGATAGCTGGAGAAAGCCATGCACATCAAGAGCAGTAGGAGCACTTTCCAGGAATGTGTAATGATTAAATATACCTTCACATTTGGAACCACTCTGTCCCTCAGCTTGTAATAGAGGAACTCCAAAATCAATAGGGATGGGTATCGTATAGCAAAACATTCTTGTGTTATCAGGGGCAGAGGGCAGATCCCCAAAGACTTTATATCTGCTCAAATTTTTTAAGTCTGATTAAATAGAAGGCAGTGGATACATAAATCAGGAAAAGTCTGTTCATTTTTTCCTACTCCAAATTTTGTAGGCAACATCTCTCATGCAGTGACACCATGTACATTTGCGAGAGTGTTGTATTCACCTAGGTCTCTGGTTATCCAGTTTATCTCACCCCAGAGAAAGTGCTGGACCCCATAGGCTGTTGCTCAGATCTCCCATCAAGAAGTGTCTGTCTGTGGTTCCGGAGGACTCAGGCGCACACACACAGTTTGAAAGAAAATGCAAGTTAATCATACACAAACAATATTCTGATCTAATTTCCCTTTGCTGCCAGTAAGTACAGTGCTTTAATTCCATGAGGATATAAAATATAATCAGGACTGAGCTGTTTGGGAGGAGAAATACTAATAGAGTGGCCTATGTTAATCTTGTTTCATTAGTTTTAAAATTTTCTATTACTTGCCTGCAACCTTATGCCATCTGCCAAAATTACCATAGGGACGGTCCTCTCTGTATTCATGTACCGTAGCTGTCTTTGCCCTGCTGCTGAACGCTTCAGTTTCAGCTGGTGATCCTTCATACTTTTTTCCACGAGACAGCTTTAAATCACATGCCAGTGGGGTCAGGATTTAGCTAAGCTTTAGCCAATTGGTTGTCATGTCAATATGCAGACAACATGGACGAAATAAGACAATTTAAAATGAAAATAAGCCTAAGATCAGGCTGTGTTCACTGCTCGTGTGCCTCTGCTCCTCCATCACTCTTTAAGAGGTGTGGATCTACATTTTAGAGCAGTGCTGCTCTGGTATGAGTGCCTGGCTGTGCAAATATCCATTTCCTTTCTTTTCTGTGAACTGGAAACTCAGTCTTGCCACTCTGCTCAGGTAAGCAAGCTAAGTCACCCTCATAAATCCAACATCTCCCACAGAGAGGGGGGCTTGCTTGAGAGAACAGCCTTGCAAGGCTGGATTTTGGGGAAGTGATGCTAAGCAAGGGTCTCTCTCCCCTCTGGCCCACCCAACACAGCTTCCCCACAGCTTGTCCCCAGAGCAGGACAAGAAGTGAGTGTCAGCAGCAGAGGTAGCCCAGGAAGCCAGCTGCTGCTCCAAAAGCTCTCTGCTCCCTTGAACAACTGTACTTAGTGGAAGGCCTGGGAGTTCAGAGAGCAAAATGCAGCTTGGTGTTTAACATCTACCTCTGGATACACTCGGACTGTATCTTAGGTAAAAAAATGGATGAGTTCGTGCTTGTACACTTTTAAAAAATCCACCCAGTTTGACTGAATGAAAAATGGGTCATCTACTGTCAGCAAAGCTGAACCTTTTGCAGAAGACCCATGAACCAGCTAGCCTACAAGCCCCAGCTGAATTCTCTTTGAAGCTTCTTCCTAAATATCTCTTAAATTTCACTGTGTGAAAAAAAAAAAAATAAAAAATAAAAAGGTGTTCAACCTGTAGCTAAAATATAGGGCAGACCTTGTATGCAAAACCCTCAGTTACCATTTTCAAAATTCTGCTTTTGCTTCTTCGTAAATTGGCTAACTGAGCTGGGACTCGGGTGTAATGTTCAGGTCTGAGGCCACTCAGGCTGGTATTTAGTTGGAAGCAGATTCTGCTTGTAAATTTCCATTTTGCATCTTGCCTTTGTGCTTAAGGTGAGATTTTTTTTTCCCTTAATTTAGTGAACACATGCAGAGAAAATCAGGAAAGTCTTGATTGCTCCTCTTTTAACACCTCACTTTCCCTGGCTTCTGAGAATTATCTGAGTGATTCAGTGATGAGTCGTAAGGGCAATGTATTAGGGCCAGCTTTCAGACAACAGTTTCTCATAATTAATATGAGTGGCAAATATTTCACCTGAAGTTTTACCTTGAATAGTCTGGTCTGCGATTTGTCTGGTGAGTCATAGGTACCATCTGATTTATGTATATTTCATTTTTCAGTCCATTACAAGCAATAGGACTCAACAATGACAGCATGGGCAAAATTATTTCTGCTGTTTAAATTAATACAAAGCCGGGCTCACCTAGATGCTGTCTTTCAGCAACTAGATCATTTAAATACTGAATTCAACCTCCATTAAGCCTCTTCCTCAAAGCATTGCTCACTCTGTTCATTGTTAGGGCATTTTGAAAGGAAAATGGAGTGTAAACAAAAAGTATTTCTTAATCATGGATGAGCAGTTGCTGGTTTACATCATGTTGTGGTCAATTTGTGTCACAACAACACAGGCCGCCTGTTTGTAAAAGATTTGGTCGGTTGTCATCCCGCTACCTGGAGACAGCTCAGGCTTTCGGTGTAGCTGTGAGCTCAGCCACGTAAAGCAGTGCCTGCTGTCTCTGAACCCTCTCAGGTGGATCAATACTTAAACACCAGCCTATCTGACTAGCTGTCGTGAAAGTCCTCCTGGCACCCACCCAGCAGTGACATGGAGAGGCAGGGTGGATGGCTGCTGTACATCCAAAAAGAAACAGAGAGAAGGAGAGGGCCATATCAAACACAGAGCTGATTTTGTCTTAGATCCCTTCTCAGGTGGTTTTTATTCCTGACATCTTTAGGATAATCTTCAGGTCATTAAGTAAGAGACTAATGACTAATTCAGACAGCCTGTTATCCTGGATTTCTGTCCAATGGAGATAGATTGGTGCCATGATATCCAAACCAGGCTTTAGATGTCCCACATAGATGTCACGCCTACTTCTCCTTTCACTGAACAGAGAACGAGGATCTCACAGCGCTGGAGAATAAGTGATCCGAATTTCCTATTGTTCTCTTTCATTTAGAGAGCACCCTATAAAATCTGCCTGAGCCTATCTCAACCACCAGAGGTGGTGATTGATAAACAGACCTGGTCTCTCAGAGCACTCCTGGCTCAGCATTTCTGCTCACAGAAGAAGTGGCTATTTTTCATGATGAAACACACTTGCTGTTTGATTTGCTCTATTACAAAATGCCTTACTGAGGAAAGGTGGCTGTTGTTTCCTCCCTCAGTAAGGGTGAGCTTTTCAATGACCGGCAGCAGATTTAATTTTTCAAATGCATTCATCTTTATATTTATGTGCAATTTTGTAATTTCATTTTATAAAATAAACAGATTTTTTTTAATGGAATTTGTGTCCACCCAGGTGCAGGTCAGTTCCAAACTTGGCTCTGGTGACAGCTGCCTGTGGTCTGTGCCCTGCACCAATAATAACCAGGTCAATAACTGTGACTGAATCCGAGGCCTTAAGAGCAGTATTTATCACAGCTTCTGCAGACTTCACCTGCAAACAGTGCAAGATGGGCAGAAGGAAGGTTGATTTAATATCTCGCACACAAGTTGGCCGAGCACTGTGCGAGCAGGCCAGCATTGCTAATAATGGGTGAGCACAGACTGCGATGTGATGCCGCAGACATCTGCCCAGGCAGTCACCGTGCTGCTAGCTGAGCAATGCACCATGACTGGAGTACAGTTCTTGGCTACCAGATACAGTTGCTGTGGTTGAATTAAGGAGATATGGGCAACCAAACACATGGAAAAGCAAGCACACATAGGAAAAGGGGCAGATGCAACAGGCAAGGAAGGAGACGTGTTTTATCTGTGGCAAAGACTTTCTGTTTCTTCTACACAGTGACTTTATGGAATGGCCACCAGTTGCTTGAGCTGACGTTGCAGCTTTTCTTCCTGCATCTACATCAGTGTAATTTTTGTCTCCCAGAGGATATGAGCTGCGGACAGCTCACCCCACACTCACTCACACCAACCCAACTAAGTCAGTCACTCGTGATGTGAGAATAAGCAGTGCTCCAACTTCTAAAGCATGCTATGTGTCTACACACCTCGCCGCTATGCTGGCTGTGTTATCTGATCCAGTGAATGGAGCTCTGGTGTGAGTCAGAGTCTGAACTGGCACTGTGTCTCATTCATTGGCTCTACAAAAATACCGTTTGCAGAAGAAGAAAAAGCTTTAATTTACAACAATCCACATTACTCAAAGGAAAGAATATATGAAAGAGACAAACGTGACATTAAACCATTACTAGATCTGCTCCTTTTCTCTGAAAGTTAATAGCAAAATTTCTCTAACATGGCTTAGATGGGTTAGTACCACAGAGACATTCTTGGAAGGTCTTTACTTCATGTTTAATTTGTTGGTGTGAAGTAATATCTACTTATCTGATGAAGCAGGAGTAGCAGGAAGAGGAGAGAGCTGGTAGCCATGAGTAGCTTTCTGGCACCGGTGGCCAGTGCTTGCCACTTACTCCTGCAGCCTCTCAAGATGATTCTTCCTTTGCTAGACAGTTGTCCAGCAGGACTGGAAACAGCAGAAATTATGTGTTTAGAATAGGTGGCTCATTGCTATGTTTAGAATAGGTGACTCATTGATCAGGAGGTCCTCAAAAACTTCTCCATCAGAACAACAAAGAATGATGTGTGGATAAATCCAGGAAAGACTGAGCCTTAACATTCATGTCTGTAAAACTCCCCTCTTGGGGTTCCTTCATTTGCCTGATCACTAGTGGGACTACTTTTTATGCAGGTCAGTTGTTAATTACTTTCAAGAAAAAGTAATTCCAGAAAGGTGCAGCAATGAGTGAAATATTGAAAATGTGTCTTATTTCTGGCTTTTTTTTTTTTTTTTCAAGTCATGAAAAAGATTGGTTACATGAAGAAGGGAATTCATTTTTCCCAACTGCCAGCTAGAAGAAAGCCACCCCCTTACACTATTCTCTAAAACTGTTTTCACTACTGGTTCAAATGCCTGGACCTTGGCATCCTATGGGAGATGTGCAAATCCTACACCAAATAAGTTATTTGGCCTGTTTTCCTCTGAACTACATTTGGTGTCTTTAATGACACCAAATCACCAGGTCATTATGCAAGAGACATTGCAATAGACACATTAGCCACATCCTGTTAATTGTAATATAAGGAAAATCTACTGAAATAAAACATTTTCTCCCAATAGACTTTTAAAATTCATTGTCAACCACTGTTAAGAAAGTGGCATAGCTAGTACTGTGATTGATGGAGTTTGTCTCCATCAATAATATGCAATATGTCTTTGCATATTATTTTGTCTGCCACCATATGTGTTTTTGTAGCAGGTAATCGTAGCAATTATTTAGAGAACATTCTGTTGGTTCCTACTAATAAAAAGAAAAGATCCATGCAAAATAAGCAGCCTCTTAGCCTGAAAGAGTATTGTTGTGATATATGTGACAGCTGCCAGGTGTTTTGCTGAAGGAGCTAGACTGCATTAAAAATATGAAAACAAAATGCTTGAACTAAAGTTTAAACCATTTAAAAATAACCTGTTGTGCTCCCTTTGTTTCCGCTGCCTGGAAGTGTTGAGTGCCAGAAGTGTAACACTTGACATTTGAGGCAGACAAACATAGCCTACAGATTCTGTGATGGCTTTGTGACCAGCTAGCATTTTTTTAATCTTGCCTGTTCTTGTCAACACTAGGGGTTGTTTCTAAACAAGCTAGAAAAAAAATATGGGAATTAACTTTAATTTCTTACTCCTTTTTTGAGGCTAGAGAAACCATAGAATTAAGAAGTTTATATTTTCACTGCTTCTCCCTCCAAGACCCATATTTTCTTACAAATTCACTCTTGCAATTGTGCTGTATCAAGAGGAGGCAGTGAAGGCATTGCATAGCTCACATACCTTTAAGGGTGTAGATCCTTTTTTTTTTCTTTTTTTCTTTTTTCTTTTTTCTTTTTTGGCATCAAAGGTAGTTTAGGAGTATGGGAGTTTTTTGCCAAATGACCCTGCTTCTTATTCCTGCCTAGATGCCACCACTGGCATAGCAGTTGTGCTGATGCAGCTGCTTGTTGGGCTGTGTTGGAATCAAATCATTCAAATGGTCCAGGTTAAAAATATCACTCTTCAACTCAAAAACAACAACAAAAAAAAATTGATGTCATTCCAGTGGCATTCCCATTCTTAGTGCTGCCCTGCAAACAGCTGCAGCAGTGCAAATGGCCAGCGGGACATGGAGGGAAAGCAGGAGGGGGTGGAGGGGAGCCAAAGGGCAGAACCTTCTTTGGTTTGGGGAGCTGTTGCTCCAGCAAGCTTTGATATAGCTGTACAAGAGGGCTGCTTGTAACCAGCTAGTGTATCCATGTACATGGCTGTAAGAAATAAACCCCTTTTCTAGGGCATATTGAGTTACAATAAGCCGCATGCATTCTCTCCTCATGAATTTCAGTGTAAATGTAGACCTTTCGCTTTGTGACCATCAGCACTGAGACCAGGGTTCCACAAGGTGGCAAATACAGTTTGGGAGAATTCAGCACTAAGTCAGAAATACCATATTCAGGTGGCACAAAGTCTTTGACTAGTAGTAGTCTTCAACTTCAAAATCACTATGAAGGACTGTATTTGTTCAAAAAATGTGAGAACTTTTGAAAATGTGTATAATTTTTTGCTTTGCTGGCAAAGGCACAATATATTCTCCTATGACCAGCATAAAGCCAGTGACCATTTTTAGTTTTGGACTAATTAGACAAAATTCTGATCATTTAGTCATGTTCAAGCCAAATGAAACATACTGCTGGGTGATCTACAGCACCATAGGAAACAAGTATTTCAGCTATCATTGCTCTCACATCTCCTTGCAAGCTGATGTGACACAACCTCTGAGAGGTCCATTATAAAGTTGGTTTCTCCAGATCCTGCTTTATCAGAAATAATCAAAAATAAGTAAAAAAAAAAAAAAAAAAAAAAACTGAAGAAGACTACAAAGACCCTGCACCTTTCATCCTTACCTTATAAATTAAAGAGGCACTGATCTTGTAAGAGAAATGGTGCCATCAAAGTTCATCATTTCTATCAGTTTTGTGATATTCTGAGGTTTTTGGGTGGAACCTTTCTTGTGTAATTATTTAAAAGCCAGACCTAGTCTAACCTGGTCACCAACAGTGACTCTGGAGTCAGCAGGGAGAACCGGGCGCCTTCAGAAGGCAACCCACGCTACAGACACTTCTTGTAGGAGGGCACAAATCACCCTCTGGTGGTGCCTTTCTCTCATCACTCCCACTAGAGGGAATGAATGCAGTTTGCCTGACCAGATATCTCACTTCTGGATGACTAAAGCTTGGTAATATGGGTCCCAGTCTTTGTACCTAAAGGCTATGGAGATTAGCAGTGGCAGAACAGAAAACAGCATGTGGACGTCATTATGTTTCAAATACCTACAAGGACTGGACTGCCTGTTATTCCTACACCATAAATAGGGTAACTGCTGGGCCCTAATCAATAAAAAGTCTGTGATAAAACCAGTCTACCCACTCTTCTCCTCCCTCCACACCCTTTGCTCAAACCCTATACAGACTTAAGTAGTGCTTGTGCCTAAGGAAGCAAATGTTGAAAGTGCTGAACACCTATAACTTTGCTACAACTCATCTGCTAAACCCCGAGATCCTTATACTGTTTATCCATGCAAATTCCAGCATGCCAGCTGCTGAGGGGTGCTAAATGGATTTTTCAGTGGGAGTTGTGGTTGCTCAGCACCTCCACAGAGCTGGCATGTAAACTCCAGCCTGGGCTTCACTTAGGCGGAAAACAAATCCAACCATCAGTCATGCAGGGTGTGCTTCCCTCCCCGCTTCATGAGCTGGCCTGGTGAAAATTCCTGGTGCTTATTAAAAGCATCATCTGATGTCACTCGACACCACAAGGGAAAATATAAATCAAAGTGTAAGTATTCAGCACTCTCTCAGCATTGGCCTAATGTGATTAATGTAATCTGAGGTAAACACTTCAGTTATTCTTTATTGCTGTTAGGGACCCAAACAGAGGGCTGGGGCTTGTTATTCTAGGTAAAGTGAAAAACAAGCCCTACCCATGAGATCTCCAATACTAAGATAAAGCTCAGGTAGCAGCTTAACAGCAGTTACCTAACAGCAATGGACAAACACGATGAAGTGTTGAATCTGAAACCTCTGAAAGGCATGTGGCAAGGGCTGAGCCATGCTCAGCAGAAAGCTCTTCCCTGGCAGTGGAGAGGGACTGCAGGAACAGGGCAAGGGAACTGATCCGGGACAAGATGCAAGAACTCATGGGGAGATCGGATGCCCAAACCCTGTTGATGCTGAGGGGACCTGCTTCTGCTTTCTGCTTTGCAGAATCACCTCCTACTTAAATAAATAAATAAATAAATAAATAAATAATATTTACAAAGGTGAAATCTTTGTAAAAGATTTGTAAAACCGTTGGGAAAAAAAATCCAACACACTGTATTACTCTGTGTTGTGTGAGCTGCCACTGGAAGGGGAAAATGGATTTAGTAACGTGGAAAGAGTCTCTCCTGGCACCCTTTGATGGTTTCTTGCTTCACATGAGGATAGCATACCTCAGTGACTGCGTGACTCAGAGCACAAATCCTGAAGTGTCACAGGTGTGAAAACACAAGCCTAAAAGCCAAGGAATAGCCCCGTTGTCAGTTCTGCACTTGCCTCACTCCCGGCTGGGCGTGATGGTGGGTTATTGCTCTTGGAAAGGTGCATTGAGGTATTGCAGTCTGGCAGCCTGCTGAGTCCAGCGAGGTGCAGGGAGAGAATGCTTCACCCAGCCAAACCCAGTGGGAACGTGCCGGGGCTCCGGCGCTGTTTTGCTGACACAGGAAGATGCCATCTCAGCAGCGTATGAAGGAGTTAACATGTTATGAAACATGGTTTTGTCAGTGATGTAGACAAAGATTGTTTTGTTTGAAATGCAGCACCAGCAATGCTGGTTAACAAGGGAATGCAGTCACCTTTCCCAACCAAGGCTTTCTTTCTTGTAACGTGCTAGGTCCAAAGTCTATGAAAAAAGCTGCTTAAATTTAAGCCCATAGATCGTTCTTTCCTTCAGAGCTGAGCTTAGTTTAATATATATTTCTGGCTATTGGCTTATTGGAATAGCAAGTGGAGGTGGTATAGAAAGCCTGTCTTGCATAAGAAGACAAATGGCAAGCTACAATTGTGGTTCTAAGTAAAAAAGTATGAAATTGCAGGAAATGATGTTCTAAACCTCTTGCCAATCCTATTCCTTTGCAGGTCAGCCCCATGCCTGGTCACACACACTGCTGAGGGCTTGGTGTACAAAATTGCACAACCAATTTCAAAACTACTTTTAGCTACTCCAGGTGTCCTTCCAAAAATAAAGGGCAAAATTTTCAACACCACAGAGGACTAATAACCCACCTACGCTCCCACATTTACTGAGATCTGGAGAGCACACAACCCCTTATGACTCTGAAAGTCTAGCCATGTATTTACTGCTGATACCTGACTTTTGTAATCTGTGTTGGAACATTTCAGCTGAAAGGTTTGCATTCAGCACTTTCCAGGTCTGAGAGTCACATCTCTATAATCGGGGCTCAATCAGCTACGTGCTTTTCCAGCTGAGGATCTGGCCCCATGGGCCCGATTCTTTGCAATACTTTCGCATAAGCCTGGGAAACAACCCTCCTCACCAGCGCTGCTGAAAAGGGATTTTTGTGTTCGAGTAGGCAGCTGTTCCTCCCAGATCTTTCATCCCACTTGTGTGCTCATTAGGGTGCATTAAAAAGTTAGCATGGAAAGTAATGCTCTTTTGAAGGATACCTGTCCATAAAAATCCTTTCTATTTTGCAGTGAGTAGCAGAGGTGCCTTGCTTGGCAAGTATGAGTCTAAATCAAAGATAAGTGCATGTTTCCAACATTAAAGTAGATTCTCAGATATTATTTCACTGGAACAAATAAGGCTATTCCAGTTTAGAGCACCTGAGGATCTAGGTCTAAAGAAGGAGCTATGAAATCTAATCAGATACGAGTAAAGAAATAGGGAGGTACTTTTTCATACCCCCATTGTGTCTCATCTGTTGGTGTCACAATGCCCAAACAGGTAGTAACTGGAATGAAGCCCAGTATATATCTATATATACTATAGATACATATAGATATACTATATATCTATACGTAACATGCCACCACTTCGCACTAATTCCTATGGTACATTTTAACACTGAGTACTTACAAAAATGCTAAGAAAAACCATCATCCTGTGCTTCCATTCCTCATAAGCATCCCTGCTTCCTTGTTCTTTCCTGGATATGTATGTTAGCATCACCGCTTCGGTAACTTTCTGTTTTAGGGGAGTAGTATAAAAGTCTGCAATGAGTTAAAATTCAGAGAGCACTACTCTGGCATTTTGCCTCTCCTGAGTAATATCCTGACACCAAATGGTTCTCCTGAGATCATGCTGAACTTCCCGGCGTAAGGTGAAATCCTGCATAGAGAAGGCTGGCAGCATTGGCCCAAAGCTCATACAAATAATTGAGTTTTAAGAATGTACAATAATGTATGTACATATACACGAATATAGAGGAAAAATCCTCTATATTTCTTGTTAAATTGTGGTTACAACGATGAAGACAGAAGGCATCCCTTAGCTACCAAATCAGGTTATCCTCACCAAGCTGGTGTTCGTTCTCTGCCAAAGGAATCTGAAAACATTGGAACTAGTAAAAATATTTCAGTATGTTATATTGGCCTATTAGATGTCCATCTAGTTTTAAAATATAACAACAATTATTAGCTATTGTTATATTTTAGCTAGACAGCACATCCAGTACAGATTTCTTTTTTTTTTTTTACTGCAAGTGTAGGATACCTGTGCAAATAAAAGGCAGATTTTTCCCCCGGATTTTCTTTATTCTACACTGGGGAGTAGAATCAGCAGCTTATATTTCTCTCTTATTTATTTTCTGTTCTTGGTCTGAGTGAAACTGAAGTGAAATTATTATTAAAAGACTTTAAAGAAACAAAATAAAATAAAGCACATCCAAGGCAGATTTCATGACAGCAGAACAAGGATCACTTTGAGTGGCAGTGCACTGACAATAACTTTTGGCTCAGGTCCACATCAATCTGGAGACCCAGCTACACAAGCCAAGCTGGCTCGGGATCCCTTCTAAGCAGGCAGTTATCACCTTCATTGCGATAATATTCCAGAGGTCCAAACCAGGGCTCAGCCCTTTGCACGAGTGCGATGCTCACACAGTGCAATCCTTCTTCTACCACTGTCTGTGGCAAAAGTCCCTCTGCCTTCTCTGGTGTTCAAAGTATGGCTGGCCTCCCCAAATTTCCATGCTCCCTGCCTTTCCCCCCTTTCCCACCTCACTCCGTTTTTTCTGCGTGTTGTGAAATCAGATGTATTTTAATGCAGCCCATCTTTTCATCTTCCCTTTGCCAACCTCTCCTTCCTTTACAGACCGGCTCTGAACCGTCCCCTCAAGGACGAGCAGAGGAAACTCCCGTGAGCAATGAGAGGGGTGGCGAGCCGGCTCGTCATGTCTTCTCCTTCTCCTGGTTGAACTCTCTGAATGAATGATGACTCACTCCGGCTGGCTTCTGGTGTGCTCCTCCGAGGGACGGCAAGCGCAGGCAGCCTGGCTGGAATCGACAAAGAAGCTGGCCTGGAAAGGGACATCCGAGCAGGTTTCGTTCCCGGGAACTCAGTTGACCTCCACGTCGTGCCCGGCCCTTGAGACGACAGAGTCGCGACAGGGGTGGGAGCATGGGGACAAATTGCTGTACTTCAGTGTATCAGAGTGTTTTCCAGTTTCTGGTTTCCAAGGGAAAAGCAGCATCGCTACAGCTGCAGGATGAGCACTGCTACTGTTTTGTTATTCACTCACTTTTTGGCACGTCCCCGTGTAGGTGTAAGTACTTCACTGATGTTAGCTAAAACGCTGCTGTGATATTCACCAGGAGCATCCTGTGCCTGCACAGCATTTCCCCTCAGTACCCTCCCGTGTCCAGCCTACGGGGTGACCTCGGTGGCACTGCCACCCCCTTGGCACCCCAAAGTCACATTTGGGTTACATTTGGGCACCATCTGTGGTCCTCAGGATCCATCAGCACATCCCATGCCGCAGAGGCTGAGCGCAGGAGGGCTGAGGGAAGCCGCTGCTCCTTCCTTCTCCCCCTGCACTCACTTTTCCTGCTGAGCCACAGCAGGTGATGCTCACCTGCACAGATTTCGGGCGGGGAGGGACGAGGAGGATGTGCGTGCCAGGCACCCATGCGGGACAGCACTGAGCGTGTGGGGCTGATGTTAGGGAGCACGTCAGGTGCGGTGAGGTGGCACAGAGCCGTGCCATCAGGTTTTCACCTGAAGGCCCCACGGCACACCGTGGGAAGGGCGAACGCCGGCCTGCAGGGCAGGAGAGGAGCCGTGCAAAGCAGCTTCGCGCACGGGAGACCTGCTGAAGGTGACACCGCGCCTTTTGTCACCTCGGACGGGGCCCCAGCTCTCGGCAGCCCTTAAGGGACACCGGGCAGCTGCCAGGGGGGCCGAGTGCCGCAGGGACCTGGCGTCGGGCTCCGGGCAGGGGCTGAAGGAGCCGAGCACAGCCCTGGGCATGCAGCGCCCCGCACGGAGGGAGCCGTCGGGGACGGGGCTGCGCGGCCCCGGGGGGCACGGGGGAGCCTGGCGGTGCCACCCCTGGTCCCTGCCTCTGTGGGACTGCAGCCCTGCTTTGTGGCCGTTTCCCCCCAAAATGCCCCGTGAGGGCCGGGGGCCGTTTGCAGCGGCTGGGGGGTGCTAATTGCAATTAATCGTAATTAGGGCTAAAGCAGAGCCCGTGCGGGACCACGCTCCGCTCTGCTCCCCTCGCACCCCGCGCGGCGGGGGCGGCTTTGGGGCTCGCCCCGGGGTGCCTAGGCAAGAAAGTCTAGCCAGCCATCGTTATTTGCAGCTTTTATTAAAAATATAAATATTAAACATTCTCTTACACAACAAAATTGACCGAGCGCTGAAAAGATGTTTTATTGTGAAAATGTTTACAGGAAAAAAAGTGGATTTAAAGTAGCTTACAGAGATTCCCCCTCCCACCTCCCTGCCCCCGCCAGGAAAGTTATCTGGCTTCTCGGCGACATTTCTTCCAATGCTCACACATCCCTACGCAGCGATGCCACTAGAAAGACTGGGAAATGGAGAAATAAATAAAGGTAGGGGAGGTTACGGACGACACTCGTGTTTCTGCACTTGGTAGGCGGCCGTGCATGCTAGTCAAGGGACAGAGGCTGTTCGGAGTACACCCTTCTAGGTTTAAAGCTATATAAAAATAAAGAGATGACATCAGAGCAGCACTATGGTACATCGGAGTGTGGAATTATTCTTGTGCTAACCGCGGAATCTCTTTGGCAAGGCGGGGAGGGGCCGCTTCACTTCCCGATGATCTCCATCAGTTTCCTGTTGCTGTGGGCTTGCTGCGCCAACTGCTCGGCTCGGGCCATCTCCAAGACCTCTCGGAGGAGGTGGAAAGTCAGATCCAGAGAAATGGGGGGCTCCTCGGACCGCTTCTCCCTCTCCACGGCCTCCCCCTCGCCTTCGCCCTCCTCGGGGCTCCCCAGCGAGCGCTCGGGCAGCTGCTGCAGCTGTTGCACCGCCGCCCGGAAAAAGTTGGTGGCGGAGGCTTGGGGCTGTGGGTGGCTGCTGCTGCTGCTGCTGCTGCTGGAAGAGGCGGAGAAAGAGCCGGCGGGTCTCTTGTTGAGGTTGCCCAGGCGCAGGAAATACTCTTCTCCCATGCGGAGCAGGACGGGCAGAGTTTGCTGCTGCTGCTGCTGCTGCTGCTGCTGCGGGAAGAAATCCGGCTGGTGCAGAGCCCCGTGGGCGGCTCCGGGGCTCTTGCTGAGCGCCCTGCACTCCTGGCAGGGCAGGAGGGCGACCAGCAGCAGCAGCAGTCCCGTGCACACCAGCACCTGGAGCTTCATGGTCGGGGACCTGCAGCGGGGACGGGATCGGGGCGAGGGGTTACGCGGCCGGCGGGGGGCGCGCAGCGCGGCCGCTGTCCCGGTGCTGATGCGCGCCCCTGCGCGCCCCCCCGACCCCTCTGATCCCCTCCGAGCCCCTCTGATCCCCCCCGAGCCCTCCCCGAGCCCCTCTGAGCCCCGCAGCCCTCCCGCACTCAGCCCCGGCCCGTCCCGGCCGCTGCCGTCGGGGCGCGGAGGATGCGCGGGGGGCTCAAAATTGCGCCCGGTTCCCCCGCGCATCCCCTCCGCCTGCCCCGGGGATGCGCGGCCGGGGCTGCGCCCGCCCCAGCCCCAGCCCCCGCGCAGCGCAGCGCGGGCGGCTCCGCACCGCTCCGCACCGCTCCGCACCTACCCGGGGCGGCGGCGGCAGGGCAGGAGGCGGCGGGGCTCGGCGGTGCCCGGCGTCCCTCTCCTCTCGCTCTCTCTCCCTCGGAAGCCGGCTCGTGGCGAACTTGGGATCAGATTTGGTCCTAATCAGAGCCGGGGCGCGGGATTTTTATAGCTTAGACCCTCTCCTGGAATCACGCAGAACTTGCCTAATAAGCTGACGCTCTCCTGACAGCCCGATTGCGTGCCCCGATCCACTGCTGAATAAATCATGGGGGCCCGTCGGAGCGCCGATGGGCCGAGTTTCGCTATCGCAACCCCAAATCTCACGGCCAATTATATCAACAGATATTTATCGCCTCTGCGGTGACGTCAGCCGGGCCGGGGGACGGGGAGCGGGGTGCCCCCCTCCCTCTTTTCTCTTCCCCCCCCCTCCCCAACCCCATTGACAAAAATACTTGAATGAGATTTCCTAGCGGGCGCCTACTATGCGAGGTCACTCCGGGAAAACTTTCCACTCGCCGGCCGGCTGCAGGGAGGAACCCGGCCCGATCCCACCCGCACCGGGACTGCCACCCCGGGCAGCCTCCGACGACCCCCTCCCCCTTACGACCACCACCCGCTCCCCGGTCCTTTTCATCCCGGCCGGGGGCTCCGCGGGGCTGCCGAGGAAGCCGCCGGTGCCAAGCACTCCCCTGCGCCCGCCGTGATGCTGCCGGGGGGCGGGCAGGGCAGGTGCCCCCCCGGCCTCCTCCCCGCCTGGCTTCTGGCCCTTCTTCCCCTCCATCGTCCCCTCTTGCCGAGGTGGAGAGCGAGAAAACCTTTGGGTTTTCCCTCGCACCGATCTTCCCCACCTCGTCGCCCTCCTGGTCACCGGTCTCCCTGCTTGCCCCCCTCCGTGGGTGACTGCACGCCTTGAGGTCCCTTTGCAGTGCTCCCCCGTCACCATTCGGTCTCCATTCCACCAGTATCTCCAGCCAGGTTGCTCACCGTCAGGTCCTCTCTTCAGGAGGTGGCACTGCTTGTGGCAAGAACTTCTGCCCAGCGCCCGTTCCACGCCCAACGTGCCTTCTTCAGCCTTTGCATCCCACCAGCTATGCCACTGCAGCTCGGTCCCGCTCCACCACCGCCTCGCTTGCAACATTCGTCATGTCCTTCCCTTTACATCGGAAAATTGCACTGAAAACCCTACCGGTTTCACCCTGCACAGACTGCAAATGCCTGGGGCCATGCACATGTGCGTGTCCCACCACGGCGAGGAGATTGAACAGACCGCAGAAGGTGGTCGTGTGTTATCGACACTACATCAGTGATGAATCCGAAATCCATTTCCTTAACAAAATAACGAAGTTCAAACCACTTAATATATGAGGTTGGCCACAGCCCAGTTCTGAGCATCTCCTTAGGGACGCTATACACTTTAATTTTTGTTATACCTACCTCCAGCCTCAGACGTCGTTGTTGAAGTGCCAAAGAATCCGATCGTGTGCATCATAAACACACAAATGGAAAAACAAGTAGTAATACCAGAGATTTGTCTCTGCATTATCTCCGTTAGCTCAGGCATTCATGAACTGAAAAGCATATTTCAACAAAAACAGAGCAGAATATATCGTGGAGATAGTCACAGCAGACGCTATTTGTATGCTTTTAAAGCGTGTCAGCACAGCTTTCCGTGAGAACAACAAGAGGTTCAAAGAAGCAGGAACTAAGTTCAATCAGTTGAATGTAAGAGGCACTTATTAAACTCAAACCCTCCAGATGTGCTCCGGGGTGGGTTTTATTGCAGTGCCTCCCTTTATAGGTTTAGTACACCCTTAAAGACCAGAAAACCTCTTAAAATAATGAGATCATAAACACAAAGAAGGAAACATTCTGATCCAAACACATTTTTCTTAGTATTGTGGGTGAAATCTGAATAAGTTACAGAGCTGCCTCTCTCCAAAAGATTGATGCCAGTTAGAATTGGCTCAGATTATTTTATGTTTTTCATCGTTTTTAATATTATTTAGGTCCCTTTAGGCAGACAGTTTCATCCCTTGAAGAATTACAGTGACAGCAAATACAGCAAAGGAGTGGGCTAGGATAGCTCCTGTAATTTTCACAAGGGCTGTGTAACCTGCCAGGTTCTTCTTACCTTTCTCCCAACCCCTGGCCCTGAGCAGGCTCTGTATTTCTCATGCACACTTACTTCTAATCCAACATGGGCACATTAGCCCATGGTTTCCCCATAGACCCTGAATGACGTGTTAGAGGGCTCACAACAATTTCAGTGCAGGGAGACTATGAGATACTTGTATGTCTTAATAACAAGGGATATAGAACAAGACAGATACCTGAACTAAAAGTGCTTCCCTCAGTACTTCAAATGCAGAACTGACTTCCTGTGAACACAGAACTCATTTCTCCAACTAGGAACCAGTTTCAAGGCAAAATCTCTGCTGTTACTCCTGAAGAAGATTACAACAGAAGAAATCCTGAGTTCTCACTGGAGGGCGATTCTCACTGTGGTGATGAAGAGAAACAAGGCGGATATCAGGTAAATCTGGAGTAGAGTTTACATTTGGTGACACAGTTTGATATTGGCAGGCTCTTCATAAGAAAAGTGCTCATATTTGACTCATTCTGCAACATCAGGTGCAAACATAATTTTTGCACAATAACAATGTCTCGAAACACAAAGTGTTAGCAAGGTCCATCTCCTCTATACTAACATGGGTTGGGTGGCACCTGCACTTTAGCATTAGCAATCTCAAACTCAGGCACCTGCTGAAAGGCAATTTATAGCCACTCTGCTGTAGCTAATGGAAAGCAAGAGCATGCCCAGTGCATGATACAACCCATCGCAAAATAATATCTTGAGGCTTCTGGAGAAGCTCACCTTGTTCCCTTGTCTATAAAGGGAGTGCAGAGAGCTACCTTAGTCTAGTCACTGAATTTTTAAATAGCTAATGTTAGGAGAGAAGAATCCCATCCTCATTGATTGACCATAGCAGAGAGCTCACGTGATTCTAAAAATAACAATATAGAAGTGATGATGTTAAACGGAGGGTATGGCTCTTACCCCAGGTATTTTTGAAGATGCCCATCTACAAACATGGAAGAACACACACCAGATGTAGATCAGCTTTCTACAATAGTGTAATATTTCATTATAATTCTAGCTTTTGTCAGAAGACAGTAAGGTGTTCTGGTCTTGCTGCATTCAGCAAATATTTCCATATCCTCTCACTTAACCACTTCGTGTGATCACCATCATTACTTGGTGCCTCTGATCAGGTCTCCAACATATGATCTTTTATTCTGTGACTATTTCAGCACATCTTGCCCACTCTGCAGTGCCAGCAGTCACACAGTGACTCCTGTATACATTACATTCTCATTTGACCCTTTGCTACTCCTGACACTAAGAAATCTAAATCCTCTGGTCATAAATATTATGGATTCCAGGGCAATCTAGAGAAAAGGAAGAAAAAATCAAGGTATCTTGAAGGTAATAAGTCATCTTAAGAACAAAATACTATTCCTGTTATGCCAATTATGCCTATTATTCCTCATCAGACTGAATTTGTTAGACCAATCATAGAGAACCACAATTAAAGTGAATTATGAAATTCAATAAAAATAAATCAACAAAATAATAATTTTTAAAACTATGTTCTAGGTCAGGATAAGAAAAAATACACTATTAAGGACTTCAGCTATTTGTCATTTCTTCTGAACCCAAAAGTCTTCAAAACTTTCTCATTCAGTTTTAATTTCTCTTTCAGACAGTTTTTAAATGATTTCACTCCAGGAAGGGGGTTATGTGCTCATGTCATGGGGATTTTCCAACCTGACCCATTCTATGATTCTGTGATTTTATGTGGTATAGCTCACCAACATAGATTCATAGGATCATAGAGCAGCTTGAGTTGGAAGGGCCCTTAAATGTCCCCTAGTTCTAACCCCCTGCCATGGATAGGGACACCTCCCACCAGACCAGGTTGCCCAAAGCCCCATCCAACCTGACCTTGAACACCTCCAGGGATGGGGCATCCACAGCTTCTCTGGGCAAGC
The DNA here is from genome assembly GCF_964211825.1 of Aythya ferina. Classification (NCBI taxonomy): domain Eukaryota; kingdom Metazoa; phylum Chordata; class Aves; order Anseriformes; family Anatidae; genus Aythya; species Aythya ferina. Next base: position 124,830,888 of record NC_140297.1, read on the forward strand.
TGTGCCAGTGCCTCACTGCCCTCAGAGAAGAATTTATTCCTAAAATGTGCTTAATTCCTTGTGCCCCCAGGAGAATTTATGCAAGTGGTACAGGCAGGAGCTGTGCATGTACCCCCTTGGGCGCCACCAAAAAGTGATTATGGCTCTTAGCCACGCTCTCTCGTTGCAGTTGGCAAAGGGACTTGTAGAAGCAGGCTGGGAGGAGTGTGCATGCTAAGAGCTGTGCCTTTCTCCTCCTGACAGCCTTCATCTAGGGAGGCAACAGCTGACCTTTATATTTACCTCACAAGACTTGTCAGTTGCTATTCTTGCACTCAAATAACGGATGGAGAAGGCTGGGCGGCTATGCATGCGAGCTCTCTACGCTGTTAATGATAATTCTGCAGGAACTAATCTCACAATTATTGGTAGCAACAAGGAAATCCATCAAACGATCACCCTGTGAAAGCGCCGAGCAATTTGTATTCCCGGTTGCCTCAGTGTCTGGGTGCATTTTGCTGTAAGAGAAACTTTGCTGTGTGCTCGCCCAGCCTGTCTGCCCGTGTTTGGCAAACACAGCTGCCGGGCCCGGGGCAAGGCTGAGGGGAACCTCATGCATGCCTCCAGCAACCCACTGACTCTGGGTTCAGCCTGGTGGGCAGGGAGGCGGGCGAGGACACCCCCAGACCCTCCGGGAGCAGCGTATGGACTGGGGTGTGCAGGGGGGGCAGAGGCCAGGTCAGAGGAGGGCAGGAGCCAGGGCTGGTGTCAACCTGGAGGGCAGGCGTGGATTCTTACATTGCCTCTCCTCAGACACATCCCTGCCACAGCGAGGTTTGAGCACAGACCTGTCTTTTTACTTGACACTGGGTGAGGGGCAAGGAGGGGAGCCCACACAGGTCAGACCATGTTACCAGTGGTTTCTCTCCAGAGAGTCTATGAGGAATCACATACTGAAGGCCAGGAGAAGAGGAGAGACTGTCCAGCTCAGATGCTCTACCAGAAAGGGGCACTGAGCCACTGACAGCTTCATCCATCAGCTACACCAGGGACCTTGCCTTGTTGCTGCCCCATGCAGCGCCAGGCCTCCATTAGCCATGAGTGTCACCAGCAACACACAGTTCATTCAGCCCTGAAGCCGTAGCCATCATACAAGCATGGGGAAACCATGCTGCTGGGGTGATGGATCCAGGGGTCACTTTGAAAATAAAGAAACATTTGAGCACAGCTGTGCCAGTGTCACATTTTCCAGCACCCAAGCAGCAGGAATTTGAGCAAACTGCTGCGTCTCTGATTTTTCAGTGGCCAACCTGCTGCTGTCCCACCAGAGGAGAAGAGAACAGGAGAAAAGTTAGAGTTCGGATTTGCAGAAAGTGAAACCCTCATTCACTTCCACCGTGTTTATTTGTTGTGAACTGGAGTTTTCTTCATAATGTAAGCACACATGATACTTCTATATTTAAAAGCATACACTAAATGAGAAGGAGACAGAGAAATGAAACTGAGTACAGAGGGAAAATAATCAGTGTGATTTGGAGAAGGTTTGTGATACTAAGAGCAACTCCTGCTCCTCAAATCCTGTTACAACCCCTCAACTGTTGCTAAAAAAAAAAAAAAAAAAAAAAAAAAAAAAAAAAAAAAAGGAAATTTTAGCCTTCTAGCTTAAAAACACAACCCAACTACACCATCAAGGCTGAGAAACCCCAGATAAGCACAGGAAGAGCTCAAAACGTCATCTTCTTTAAAAATCTCACGATTCTGAGCACAATCTCAATATTTGGGGGAGGAAGAGATGGGAGCAGCACAGTTTTTGGAATACTTGAGGCTAGAGATGCAGCAACTGCCTTCTCACTTCCTTCAAGTGAGGAGGTATGGGAAGAAATACAAACGCTATCTGTCTTGAATGGCTGGGCAACAGACTATATATAGAATCCGCTCTGTCCTACTTAAGTTATGACTAATGCTAAACAATTAGAAATTCAGATGTCTGCATATTTGAAGGAGCAAACATCTCTAATGCACCATTTGTTGTTCATTAAAAAATGGAAGAATCAAAGTCTCTCTTAGCTCCGACTAGGCTGCACTTACCAACAGGTGTGTGTTGCTGGAAGAGGAGCCCCATGAGACTAATTGCAAAGGATAATGAACAAGATGAGGCGTTTCTTGGAAAAAAAGATTGTTATCTTTATAATGACCATGCCCATGCCAAAGACTGCAAATTCTTAAGGGAAGGGACTTTCTTTTTTGTTCCATGCCTGCCTGGTGTCTAGCACAGCGGCGCCCTAGTCTGTGACTAGGAATCCTAAGTGCTACTGCAATTCAAGCGGTACATCATAGTAAATAGTAGTATTAAATTAGCTGGGAACATGAAGGTAGTTTTCATCAGCATCTCAGGATCAAACAACATTTCTCTAAGCCAGTGGTTAATGGAGTTTTATTTGACATCACGTTATTTTTATGAGGAAAAGACAATGCTAATTCCAAAACACAGTCTACTCTTGGGAATTTGGCAGGACTTTTTGTCTGGTTCTTCTAATTCAGAGCTGCAGTGTCTGAGAACACTGGAGTGAGTTTTGATATGGACAAGATGAAAGACCGAGTGATGGAATCAAAGCACAGAACAAAACCACAAATCATGCCAGTTAATAAATGGAGGAAATGGTCGGTCTCCACAGGACAAAATCTCCAGATTCCTCAACCATTTCATTCTCACTATGGTTTACTGATACTGCAAGGTATACACTTAAGGAATGTACTTACTGGATGGCTTCTTTCATCCCTCTTCTGCTTTGTCATCTTGCAGATGTAAACAAAGAGGCCACTGATGGCACAGCCACACTTGTTGCCATATACTACTATTTTAACAAATGAGGAAGGTTTTAGCCTGGAAGAAAATACTGGCTTTATTCTTAACTCCTGGTGCTGGGAGGGCAAAGGAAAGCATCAGGTGTTGTAGCTGCTTCTCTATGACTAGGAGCTTCCAGGTAATTAAGAAGCAGATATGTCTTCAGCCTGGGGTCCCTGAATGGTGGGATATCATTACAAACCCCTCTGTTTCGGGCTAGTGGATATGCACATCAAGTAAGATGGATGGTGTGTACTTCTAGCCACTACATTTCTGATTTCTCCTTCACCAGGAAGCAGCACTGTCAGTGGCCTGACATCAGGCCACTTGGAGGTCTCAAACAGATCTGCAAAAAGCAGATCTTGAATTGCTTTGCAAATATTACCTCTGAAATTAATGAGGTTAATGAGTAGCTGTAGAGAATTAATGTCCTTTACCAGAGAAGTGCATTCTGTACTGAGTGAAATACAGCAGCTTTGCAACTCCCCAGCCTAATATCAAGCCTCCTCCATTCCCCAGAAGGCTGAGGTGGTCCAACACCACCCGCAATTAAGGCCCACAGACTGGGCTAGAGCTAATGCCAGGAAATATGCATGGATACAGCACCCAGGCAAGGCTGCAGGATGGGGCTGTTACATGTAGGCCTACCTCATGTAACGGGCATGGAGGTACTTGGACTACCCCCGCCTGTATTGCGTGATGCTCTGGTAATGCAGTGTTGCATCTCATATAAAAGTCTTGTTGAGAGCTCGCAGCTCCTTGTTTTTCTGTGCAAGAGCAGGCACGTGGGTTTGGAGTAGCAGCAGAGCAGCATGCTCTCACTTTGCTCTGCTTTACATGCCCTTGGATCAACAATTAAACCAAACCTTGGCTGTAGACATCTAGGTAAATGCCAAGAGCTCATCAGCACCCATCTCTGACATAACCTGGCTTGTACGGAAGAAGTTTTTACTAAATGACAAGGAGAGGCTGAGAATTTAGGAGACAAGAACTAAAGCTAAAAGCCATAGGGTGGCATCACAGGCATTAGGAGCCCCGTGTTCACAGCTCGTAGGATGCTTTGAAATGGGAGAAGACAGCTGCTACTAGAGTGGCCAAAGTTGTTGTTTTTTTAAAAGAGTATATAAAAAAATAATGTCAGAAAAGTATTCTGTGCCTCTTTTTTAATAAGTCTAATCTCAAGTAATACTTGAGTTGATAGCATCTCTTTTGAGGCAGCTACATTTTTGGGCATACAAAGGTTGGGAATGTCCTGATAAAGCTTTTCCAGTTCCCTTAGTGAAGTCTGTGTGAAAAATAATTTTAGAGCAGCCAAATTTAAGGTGTTAACAGTGAGTGTCACTGACCTTTGGGTGTTGCTGTAAGACAACAGTGTGAAGTGCTGGCAAACACACTCACTGAGTTTGTCTCTCTTCGGTTTTCTCTGAGTGTCTTGGGCTCAGAGAAGATTTTAAAAATCCTTGGCTCAACAGGCAGCTCCCCAGAACATCCAAGGGATGCCATCCCAGGCAGACTGCTCAGCTAGACCTCTACTATGAGAGAATGATTCAGAGGAACCTGGAAACACACCCAGTAAAAGCTTTGACACAAAAGCACTTACAGCTTAGTCAGAATTGCTCTTGAGTTTGAAACTGAGCTTTGAAACTGTCTCTTCCTCCGCAAGTAGGAGGAGGAAGGCCTCTGGGTGTAGTGTGGGAAGTACACCCCAGTCCCTCACTTATCCTATCTGTATTAATGCTCCTGAGGAGGAGAATGTAGGGTTTTCAGCTCAGTGGGAATAAAAAAAATGTGCATCCTGAAATCTAGGGTTCTGACACTGACTGCAATTAAACTTGTTTTGGCCCCAAACTGAAACGCACGCACACTTTCCTCCTATTTTTCTTGGCACAGCTTTTGGCAGAGCTGTGTGATGGAGACTGGCTGACTGTTGCAAAACAGGAATGGAAAGGAGATGTCAGTAGCAGGCAACCGGTGAACTGCAAAAGAAGGGCAGTGGTAAGTGAATTGGCTTCCACGTGGCAACAGGTGATTGAACGGCATAATAATGTCTCTATTATGTCAGCAAGAACTATGACAACAGATAAATAAAGGTGACTCAAGATGCCGTCCAATTTCACTACTACGGGGATTGTGCCTACGAGGTGGATTTGTTCTCTGGGTCTATTTACTACTCCTGGTAAGAAATAAACCCCAAATTAAAGAGATGAGCAAGAAGCAATGTTGTACATTTCACAACCAACCAACACTTCCAGCACAGCTCTACTTAGAGCAAGGAAATGCTCGAGTAGCCCCTGCAGGGAGCAAGGGAATGAGGTATTAATCCATCCTGAGAGCAAATAAATTGCAGCACACATTTTTTGTGGTAGTAGGGAACTGTGTCTCCTGCCTCAGGCACAGGGCTATCCTCACTCCTTCATCTGCTTAGCTACATCTGAGGACAAACTTCTAATAAACTCCACACCCTAGATAACTATCTGGGGGATAAAGATCCTAGTTTGGGCCCCTCAGAACAGTTCTTCATTTCAAAAATGAGCTCCACAATGACCCCTTTATAAAATCCATAGAAGTCAACACAAAGCAGAGTCAAAATCTGCTGACAGAAGATGTTATTTGACTCTTTCTTTGCAGAGAATTAAAACAAAATCCCTGTTTTGGATCAAGGCCAGATTTCAAATCTTGAGCACTGTCCTGAAGTGTAACTGCGTCTCTCTGCATGGTTCTGGCTGAGCTGCCACATGGAGCTTGAGGCAGAGCCACCTCATGCTCCAAAGAATGAATGCCATAGCTTAAATAACTCTACCTGCTACCTGTCAACACGACTGGAGCCACAAGGAACGAGTTTTCCACATATAACTCCACCACAGCATCACAGAGGTCTTATTCAGTTTGATTTTTGTCTTCTAAGAATCAGACATGAAACATGCCAATTGCAGAGAAGTCACAGAAAACACTGGTGAATCTCTTCATGCTCATTGACACCTACTGATAACTAAGCCCTGTTCATTACCAAAGCACAAATAGTATGCTTCTCCTTCAGCCTTCAGTTATGGCAAGGATGTAGCTTGAGACAGACTAAGTTGTTTTCAAGGACATAAACTGAAGTAAATCTTCCTCTTCAGGGGGTGACTGAATTGAGCTGTGGTGAACTCAAGGCATGTATAACTCCTGGTGCTTTTGGAGAGAGAAAACAGGTTTTTTTTAATTTTGATAGCAAGAGTTTGGTTAGGCCACACGCAGGTTGTATATTCTAAATAACCTGGCTTTCCTCCATTTGCCAAGCACAGCATCAGCATCACACCTCCACCTAGACACCAGTCCCAGGCTGCATCTCCCACCTGCGCTCATCCTGAGTTCATGTAGAAACTCGTGGGTGCCTCATTTACGAGCCATAAAACTAGCTGTGTCTTCAACTGTGCTATCCTGCTCAAGGTTGAAGAAGTAACAAAAATTATGGTGCTTACTGTACTGCATGAATATGGTGCATGTCTGTCATTCATTCAACTGAGCATCCAGTCAAACAGTGCTCCCTGCCCCTGTGCTGTGTGCTGGGGCCTGACCATGCAGCTCTGTCTGCAGGGGCTCTGGTGGGAAGCGATCTGTGGCTCAGGGACGTTGTGATCCAGTGACAGGGTTTGTATTTGACAGAATAGAATTTTAATAGAATAATATAGAATTTTCTTTCAGGAATCTGTCTGAGCAAGGATTGATTGAGAAGTGCTTTATCTGGAAACGACATCTGCAATAAAAAAAATAAAGAAGCCTTATAACAGATCCTAACATATAATGAGACCGTGATAAGAAAAATAGAATTTCAGTCATACAACCCATGTGTAAAACTGACAAGATCCTTCTTTTCCCCAGAAAGATGTCTTTGCTTCTGACATCACTGCCCTTACATTGGAAAAGGAAGGAAATTATTTTCAAACTGTTGTAGAAATACAATTCTTCCACAATATAAACAAGGCAGATGATCAATTACAGCTCAGATTTCCCATGAAAATATCAGAAATCCCATCAGTGCTCTGTGAGACTGGTGTGTTGCTTGCTGTGGGCCTCTAGCCGAGAAAATAACGTCTCTCCATGAAGAGAAGCATCGAGTGATCTTTATCAAAAAAGGCGAAGATTCCTGAGTCCCCAGCATTCATTTATTTAGCTCGAATTGTCCCATACCTACAGGTGGGAGCCAAGAGGTGGTGCTAGAACTCAGCTATCTCACACCTAGCAAAGTCTGCTCCAGCTGGGTTTCAGGTGGAAAGATGCAAAAGATGGCTGCACTCACTGTGCTTTGTATATAATGTTTCCTATCCGCATCGTTTAGTCTCTCAGCTGTCTGTGCTGTTAGAAGGACTGTAACCTGGGTTTTAGTTTTGGGGATTAACTGTTCTGGAAAAACAATCATCCTCAATTCTTACTGCTCACTTCCTAGAGTTCTTGAAACTGTTCGCTCCCAGCTACAGCCAGAAGCACTCATTATCAATATAATGAGAACAACTACCTCAGATGGAAATATTCATGAGTTAATCTTGTCTCATTGTCCCTAAATTGAGCACTAGAGCAACACACTACAAAATACGCATGAGTCAAATCATGCTTGAAACTAACACCAGGCCTTTCGTCAGCGACAAGCGCCCTGCACTGTGGATGAATTACCAGAAGCTCTTTCAGCAGCAGCGAAACACTTCAGATAGGAACTCACATCACGTTTCTGATTGACCAGGGGCCTTGGGTAAGAAAGCAGGAAGAGCACCGGAGATGCTCACTGACAGCACCACTGGCAGGAGCATCTGCAGTGTCTGAGGTTTTTCTTGTCCTACTGGTGTGTGGCCAAACTGGGAAATCAGTCCCATGGCAACTGTACCCTCCGTGTGGCCTCTCAAGGAGAGCAGTGAATAACCAGTTTTCTTATCACCTAACAGCATTTATCACTTGTTACCTGCACCATCCTTTAGCAACTGATTTCAAAGTCACCTAAAAGAACTCTCCACTTACAGCTTCCAATGTGTTTTCTATATTTATTTCCTTTAAAATTTGGATGCTTAAGCCTTCTTCATTAACTTCATTTATTCTATGAAAAAAAGACCACTAAAGATTTTACTTTATAATCAACAAGAGAAAGCTAATAAATTGTAGTGTTTTGACCAACGGTTAGGGAATTTCTTGAAGAGCTCCTAAACGATTAGCTGATATAGCACTTTAAGGGAAATTTCATAAGCTGCTCAGGAATGAACCTATTTTTACTTCATCATATAAATGAGCATACTGAGATAAGAAATCCAAATGCTAGGATATTACCTATTTTAAATTCATCATTATTATATTCTTACATAATTTGTATAACATTTTATTGTTATGGACTAGACCAATTTTCCTTGGAACATGTCAATGCAATGGTCACCTTCCATTTTGGGATAGATGCAAGTATCAATTATAGTACTCCAGGGAATCAGACAATAACTGATACTCTTCTTTGTCCCCAGAGTGCACACACGTCACCAATAAAGCCACACATCAGCATAAATAGCAGGGGAAGTTTATTGGACATTGTTTTTGGAAGGCTATACATCTGAACAAGGCTGAGAAGACTAAAGCTGCTGAGAAAGGAAAGCAGAAAAGCTCATGACATGATCAGAGCAAGCTCTGGGCACACAGCTCTGAGTACTCAGCACTGCAAATCTGACCAGGCGCCTGCCAGTATTGGATCAAAAGTACTGCAGCCACCTGGTGCAAAGAGCTGCTGGATAGGAATTCTTCAAAAGCAAGTTAATTTTGTACCAGCGGGGTTTGTGCTGCTCTGGGTATATCATCTGTTCCCCCTAGAGCTGGCACAGAAGATGGAGGCAGCAAAAATACCACAGCACGTGATCTGAGTAATTTGACAGGAATGGGAGTGTATATTCATGCTCCAGCTGGATCAGTGGGTGATCTGGTGGTGAGCTGCTCTACCAGCAATGAATGTGGCACCACCAACAAAAAAAGAGGGGACTCTCGGGCTAAGAACTGACTGAAAAAGGGAGTCCAAACTAGCAACAATTATCCTTTGTTGCTTGATTCTTTCACCAAGGTTTTGACAAAGAAACACCATTTTGTGAGCTTTTATGTTTCAGTGGCTACAGACACATGTCCAAATAGGGAACAATAGTACATTTAGACTACAACAGAATATTTTGCTTAAAATAGCCCATTTGGCAGCATATATCCAAGTTTCCTAATAAAACAGCAATAGCGTAGTTATTTAGTATTTTTAATGAACTGAGAAGACCAATGCATTTCAAACAAGACACAAGCCAGCAGATAAAGTGTTTTGATCTCCCATGGTCCATCTCCCTGACAAAGAACAGGTGAATAAATAAAAGTCACAATGTCAGAGATTATTTCTTTGCCATTTTTTTCCTACATCAATTCTGTCACGGAGCCATGTCCTAGAGGCAGGTATTATTTACTTCAGTAGAATGTCTTTTTCCATTTAGTGTTTGCCCATGACTAAGTGGAGGTAACCAGCAAATGTCTTTGTCCCATAGGAAACACCTAAAGCCAGTATTTCCAGGTGTGTTATTTCATTAGTAGTTGAAGAGCGCGTGCTGAAGCAGTATTACAAGAATTCACACCACCAGAAAGAGAGAGCACTTGGGGTGATCTATAGACAGGGCTGTTGTTCCTGATCTTTCCAGAATTGTGTACTCATCATCTTTTCTGAGAAGTTTTATTTCTCACCCGGCTGTGGACAGCCAATTCCACCCTTGCATGAGAGCTAGGGTTAGGCTAAGACGTGGACAACCAATGCTCGGTTCCTTTCTCTGCTTTTGTTGTCCTAGGTGGTTTTGAATAAGTCCCATACTGTTTTAGTGCCTGACTTCCTTACTCCCGAAATAGTCTTTCTGGAGATTGTTACGGCAGAGAATATAGGGTACACAGACATTACAGTCCCGAAAGCCCTATCACCCTACAGGAGATACGCATGGCCCAACAGCTTCCTAGGTCATCTCAAGCAAACCAGCCCCTCTGTGCTGCAATCTCTCCTCTGCTCCCACCAGGTTTATTTCAGAGCTCACAGATGGATGTCTCAGTAGAATGCCTCTAATCAGGCACAATATTTTGCATGTAGTTAATCATTCATATGGGACTCTACATTTCAAACAGTTCAGATTTTCCTAATTAATGTTTTGCATCATGATCGTATTTACAGTAATTGGGACTGATATTTGAAGTACAGTAAAAGCTGTCATCTCATTCCCTTCTAAAGAACCCAATTACCTTCATTTGTTAGCAAATTCATGCTAACATTTGGGTTTATTACACTTGACAACATAAAGCCAGCTCCTTCAGTGATGCAGTTCAGCAGGGTGCCATCCGAGCCCAGGCCTAGAAGATGCTGCAGACCTAACCTTGGAGGCCTTGGTGTGCCTTCCTGACCTATATCCCAATGGTGAAATCAATCACAGTGTCTCAAGGACAAGAATTTCTTTTGTGCCTGAGATAGGCCTCAGCTCGTGACTACTGAGGATGATGACAGCTTTTGTAATCTGCCACTTCTCTGATGTTCACATGAGACAGAAGGAAGCTTCTGCCTGGGTTCACTCAGCCCTACTTCCACCTGGTTCTTTATACCTAGTGTTTTCAATCAGTGCTTCTGAAGGCCAGAAGCTAGCCAAGAGGAAATATTAGACACAGAAACTGGGGTAAAAATCAGACCACGTGAATCAAGACATTAGTCTTTTGGGGCTCTCCCATCCCTATATTATAGTCCCAAAGGATGGCTGCAGTGTGGCATATAGTGCTCATGTCACTAAAAGCGACAGCTGTCGTGGCATCCAAAAGTTAATGTCATGATCAGGTGTTAAAACGCACCTGTGTATATGACCACATGAGGTATGCACCTCAGAGGGGTGTTTACAAGCATGCCATGCATGTACCTCAGAGCCAGTCAGTCATTCCTCAGATGGGAAGGAGGATGGAAGAGTGCCAGACTTCTTTCTTATTCTGGGAAGTCCGATTTCAGCTACTGATTATTACCTAATAACCTAATCAGCAGTAATAGCAATATTTGGCACTTAAAAACACTTTATATTCAAAGAGCTTCACAAGCAGCTTAGGTAGAAAATTAATCCCTAAATAATTAGCAAAGGAAGCAAGAAAAAACAAAATTTTAACATGAGAAAATGGAGCTACAGAAACAAGGTCAGATAGTTAGAGCACAGTCATTCATTTGTTGTGGCTTTCTGCAGGCAAACAGGTGTTTTTTAATAAGTAAATAAGGTAAACTATGATTTTAACAGATGTTAGTGGGACCAGATCAAGCCCAGTGGGAAGCTTTGAGTTGCCTAACTAATAAACATGTAAACAAGATAAAAAAAGTGTTTCAATTACACTGACCTCACCTACAGCAGAGCTTTAAAATGGGCTTGTTAAAGGGTATTAATGAGCACCAAAGGCACCCCCCCCCCCCACCTGGCGTAAGCAAGATGTGAAAGAGAAACAGAAATTGAGAGTCCCACCCTTCCCACCTGCCTACTGAGAAAGCCAAATTTGTCTCTGCACGAAATCTCAGCAAAAAGTTTTTCAACTGAAATCAGTTCCATGATTCAACAGTTCAATAAGCAGATACCTCTCTCTCTTGGCAGTTTTCCCAAGAGCTTCCTCCAACTATTTTAGCTCTTAATTTCTCTCTCTCTCTCTCTCTCTTTCTTTTTTTTGCTACAAGCAACTTCTTCCCCAAGCACCTATCTACAATTGAATCCTACTCTAAATTCATGTCAAGATCAGCTTATGTATTCATTGCTGAATGAATTTCAAATATGTGCTCCTTGTGTTCCTTTCCCAACAGGATAGAGAGGCCTCTTGAGTTGCTTTAAATGTCTCATTACAAATGCTTCATTAGAAACTACGTCACAGATTGTGTCAATCTGGTCCACACTTTCATGCCAAAAAGTAAAGACTTTCAAGCTGTGCCTTTCTTACCATTAAGTTTCCAATCTGTTTTTAGAATCTCAATCAGTTCTTTAAGGAATGCAAATGTTACTTCTCCCTTCAGTGCTGAAACTAGCCATTGGGAAATGCACATGCATAATGCTTTCCTGCTCCTGCATGTATTGAAACAATAATCGATGCTGGAAGGGCAGACTACATTCTATATATTTTCTGAAGGACGCACAGACCTTCCATGCTCTTAGGGACAGTCCGCCTCCTTCACATTGTGTGAATAGAAATAATTTAGTAGAAATCAATATTACATGTGACAAGAGTTTAATCAAAATCAGTGTGGGAAGCTTGTTGGTTGAAGATGAAGCTGATCTTATGATAATGTAACATGAGTCAAGTTTCTTTGAGCCTGTTTTTCCTCTCAGCTAGACCTGGTTTGCACCACCACAACTGTACTTACTTTAAGGGATTACTCTTAGCTGCTACTTTCTACATAGTGCAACTCAGTTCCATTATTGTTTCCTACATACTCAGGACCCCTACCTACTTTGCAGACATTGTGAAACTTGGTTTTGACAGTAATTCTTACTATGTGCCCTAATAGTGCTTCTGCGGCTGCTGAAACATGTAGAGAAATATGGATTATTTTGTTTCCTACTGAGTAACTCATTTGGTGTGAAGCCAGAAGGAAATAGTACAGAAAAGCATTCTCTTCCAGATGATCAGTAGTTAAAATAAAGACAACCAGTGAAAGTGTGAGATGGAAAACCCAGCACCTTGGATATAGGAAGCTCAACACAAGTAAAAATAGGAGGTAGCGTATATGAAATACACCACAAATTATTTCTGGTTGGCTGTGATGGAGCAGAAGGCAGATAGGACACATATGCTGCTGGCAGCTGTGCCTCCAGACAACCTCACTCGTCTGATGGTCCTGTCTGAGACGCACCAAACCATTGTCTTGCTTCGAGGTAGGATCACAGAGACTCCACATCCTCTCCTATCAATCTTTCCTGACCATTAGCAAGTTTTCCTAACATCTAACCTCAACATCCGCATTGACCATGAGTTCTCATCCTAGGAAACCCAACATTGTTTGAAGACAGCAACTGCCTCACTCAATCTTCTCTGTACTAACCCTTCCCAATTGCTTTCCTCAACCCACACACACTTTGTTTCCTAGGACTGCAGCACCCACACCTACATGTAGTCTCCTCTGGACTAAACACACTTCTTGCAGGATAATGCCAGAAGGTGGACACAGTGTTAAAGTAAAGCCTCATCAGTAATGAGTAAATTAGTGTTCCTCTTCACACACCTTAGTGCATTGTTTCATCCAAACAATGTGACATGGTTGATGTAAGTTCAGGCTGTGATCTGCTATAATCCCTAGAAACTTTTCAGAAAATATGTCTAGTGAAACCCCCCATTTTAAGTTTGTGCATTTTCCTTCCTAAGAATAGAATTTTGCTTGTTGAGCTGCAGCTTCTTACTTCTTAGCACAGCCAGATGTTTTGTTGTGTTTTTTTTTTTCCAGCTTGTCAAGAACATTCCTTTTCCTTTTCCATTCATGCTGCCCCTCCCAGCTGAGTGTTATGTGCCTGTCTAACAGGTATAGTCTCTACTCTATCATCCAAACCATTAATCAAATGCTGAATATTAAATCCACATTATAACTCCTTGGACACATCTTCTCAGCTGGAAAGAAAATCATAACTACCCTCTGAACAATTACTTTAAATCAGATTTACAATAGTTCTGCTGTATTTTCATCTAGAACATTCTTCTTCAACAAGAACCACTCAAATCCTTTAAAAAAAAAAAAAAAAAAAAAAAAAAAAAAGAGAGAGAGAGAGAGAGAGAGAGAAAATCCACAGACCACCTTTTGCAATGTTACTGTATGAGAATTAGGTGTGGTGAAAAGTAGATGAAAGTTTAATTCCCCTCCCTCCTTGTTTTGCCTTCCCAACTTGTAAAGAAGTGTGCATGCATTTCTATTTAACTGTTGTTAGCAACTACTTTGAAACTCACCTCTTGTATCTTATGATAAACTAGAGGGAAGTCCACAGACTACCAGAAAGAAACTTGATCTAGACTGAGTTCCCCTAGACTGCTTAAGACGAATACGCTCGAGATAGTGTCAGAATTGTACTGAGTCAAGTTTCATCTGTTTCTTCTTGATTAACTCCCCTTCCCAGGTTCTGGAGAAAAGAGAGAGTTCATACATTTTATGTCACAGCATCACAGTACTTCGGCTAAGAGGCAGTGGGATCATGACATCTGTATGCTTTCTTATGTTTGTATGATTTCAGGAGTTGTTAGGAAAAAACAAAATAGCTCAAGGAGTGGTGTTAAAAAATGTTAAATGCTGGAAACTGTAGGGCGTTGTTCCCAAAGATGGGAACACTGTCTTATATCACTCTGAAGAGTAATGTCCTGTAGCATTTAAAGCTCAGGCATGCTCTGCATTACAATAGTACTGGCTGTATGAGTCCACCTCACTTTCAGAGATTAAGTTTATCACAAATGCTCAGAGCCTCAGACCTTTAACATATATGTCTGCAGCCTGATCACCTTCTTTGGCTGGAAGTGAATCCTGATGTTGTGACCACAGATTACATATTATGTTATGCATCATGCTGTCACAGATGTTACAGCACTTTTGTGTGCCTGACATGAGTAGGAGGATCCTCAAGGGAAGTTGTAACCAGAAATATATTACATTTAATCTTGGAGGAGAGGCCATGCAATGTCTAATTAAATTTTCTTCATTTCTTCCTCACATTTGGCCAGTTGGGATCATGAAGTTTCATAACATCTTAACTGAAAGCAAGGACTGTTTTTGGTTGGTGTTGTTTTCTTCCTAGCTGACTAAATGTCAATTAGGTAGTGGAAGAAATTTAATTGAGTTGTGCTGAGTTCTTCAGTGACTAACAAGTCTGCTCCTGAGCTGTGGAAGAAAACATTATATCACCTGTGACATGTGTCATCCCAAGGATGAGGCAGTGGAGCTGAAGGCTCAGTGGAACATGTGCAGCTGGATTTCTTCTCTTCCAGATGAAGCCTGGTCAGCACAGTCCATGTATAAACCAACTTAAAGAGAACAAGGTAGTAAAGGCCTCTAGACTGACACATCCAGATCTCAGCACAGAAACTACGGACTGCTAATATTTACAAGTCCTAAAGTACAAGCACTGGGTCTTGGACATACTGACTCAAATGCTTTGCTGAAGGTATGTAGACCCCTGAGTTAGTGTTTACTGAGCTCATTTAGGAACCAGTAGCAATCTGGCTGCATGGGTTATGCATCACAACTTCTAACCTTGCTGAGAAATGGGACTTTGTGGCTCCTATAGGGGACCCAGGATAGCACCTCCTCATAGGACTGTCCTGTACGTGGTTGAGGTTACTACACAATTGTTTCAGAAAACTTGATTCATGAATTTCTGCATTTTGTTCCTTTGCATAGCGTAGATGTAGCCTCCAAAAATTTCAGTTTGCACCTTAATATGGTCTCCTTTTGCTACTTCGGCAATAAAATAATCCCTTCAATTGAATGTAAAATAAAACTATTATATATTGTAAGGCACCTCCACCTTGCCACAGCAGCACTGAAGAACCTTTATGTTGCTGAAGAGAAGTGGTTTGACTGTACAACCCAAACCTAGCCACGTTTTACACTTGTCATTAAGCTGTGGCTGAATCCTGCCCTTAGTTGCAGGGCAGAGGGTGGGGGAGCAGTCAGTAGTCAGTAGAAGTCCATGGACAGGGTGGAGAGCACACTATTCTCCCTGAGGTACTGGATGCTAAAAAGCTGAATCACCTTTGCACAACTTCGGTTTTACAGCTGTGGAGGATAATTAATACGGGCTTCCAGGAACAGAAGAGCAAGCTTAGGCTACAGTGCAGCCCTTGCACGCAAGGCAGTACTCTCGGTGCTCCAGAGAGGCTGAGGAATTGCAAAGCTCCCTTCCTGGATCATTCGCATCGCTGACATTGTAATTAAGACATCTGACTGACTGAAAAGTGGCTGACTGCTGCTCTGCTCCATTGAGTTCTCTGCTCTGGTGGGGAAAGGCATAAGAAGATGTGAGAGCTGGAGGGAAATGTGCCGCACAGATCCAATACAGAAAAGACAGACCATTTTTATCATGAAACTGGATAAAGGTCTGCCTAGTCTGCATAGGCTCTCCAGTTCTCAGTGTTTTCAGAACAGGACCAGGTACTTTTCTGGGATATCTTTCATTAAACATAGAATCATAGAAGCACAGGATATCCTGAGTTGGAAGGGACCCACAAAGATAATTGAGTCCAAGTCCTGGCTCCACACAGGACCACACAAAAACCAGACCATATGCCTGAGAGCATTGTCCAAATGTTTTTTGAACTCTGGCAGCTCGGTGCTGTGACCACTGCCCTGGGGAGCCTGTCCCAGTGCCCGACCACCCTCTGGGTGCAGAACCTTTCCCTAACCCCCAGCCTGGCCCTCCCCTGTCCCAGCTCCATGCCGTTCCCTCAGGTCCTGTCACTGTCCCCAGAGAGCAGAGTTCAGCACCTGCCCTGATGTTACTGAATTCAGCTTAGAGGTGATGCTGAACTGCATATATGTGATGCAGAAAGGATTTAAGGTTAGATGCTCTCTGGCCTGAAATACCATCCATCTTCATATCTACTTTGTCCTTGATAATGTAGAACCAGAAGCGGAGACCAACCTTGCAAAATACATCTACTACTACTCTTCTTTCTAGAAACAGTTTTTTTTTTTCTTTTTTTTTTTTTTTTTAAATGATACACTCTTTAGCTTAAATGTTTTCTCATGAAGGCTCATAACTAAGTATGTGCCCATTCACATCCTTTTCAAACCTGCAACCATTGTTAATTCAGATTTTGTTTGTGTTTAAAAAATAATGTATTGATGCACTGAATTTTTGAGTGACTCATCTAATTCTCCGAGTAGGTGGATTGTATGCCTTCACACAGTGAAAGTATACTTTAATCTTAACCATTGAATTCTTTTAATCTTCAAAGGCAAAACGATGCAATCCAGTAATGCAGTTGACTGCTGCTTGAATTTCCAGGGAAGATCTCTGGTCCTGGACCTAAGTTATAAAACAGACTGCCAGTTACATTGGAGCTTACCTGAATGGCTTCAGTGGGCTTCGGGATCCAAAGGACTGACTGACACCATGGCATATTTCAGGCCAGTCTTGAAGCTGCTCTGAGTTCTTCGGGGCTCAATGTCCCTCCAGGGCTGCAGAAGCTGATGAGGCCAGTGGCTGTGGCATCATCTATCCATGCTCCTCTTCTCCCTGGGTTAGACTGCATGCTTCCCAGCATCGACAGCTATGGCTCTGGCTCCATTTCATGGCACCAACTCAACACCTCAGAAAAAGAACTTGAGGTGCATGTGCACATGAAGTTGTGTATGGCCTTTGGACCATAAAGTTGGAGGCTGCCAAGTGGCAAATGTCTATGGACAGTCAAGGGATTTAAAACAAGCCAAATGCAAAGTTTCCTGCTTCCTAGGTATAGCAAGCAGACAGTGAAGACCAACAGGCAAAGAAGAACTCAATTAGGTCTCACTTGTCCTTTTAAGAAGGGCAGAATATGAAGATGGATATTTTCCCTCTAACCCCAGTTTGTGCACAGTGGTAGTCTCTGCTGCAGATCACTCAGAGCTTTCTGTTATCTACTACAATTCAATAAAACCCAGCCTCAGAGCAGGGACATGAAACAATCTGTGTATTTAAGTTTTATTTGAGCTGCCTCAGACAGCTAACCAAGCTGCTCTCTGTGCCAACATACCTGCCTGATTAAAAAAATAATAATAATAATCTTCCATTAAATTTGCAAACAAAACAGAGTAGGTGGAAAGCTCCCCTTGCCCAGCCTATGCGTAGTTACCAGCCCTTTGGCTGAATGTCAGGTTTTTAAGCACATTTCTTAAAGAGGAGTGAAGGTGTTGTCTGTATCAGAAGTGCTGGAGTGGGTATCTAATAATTGCCCTCAATCTGGGATAAATTACACACAATCAGCAGCCCCCGCTTCAGAAAATAAATAAAAAGGAGTAAGAAAGTGATATTAAATCAGTTAAATCAATGCAGCACAGGTAAATACAAGTCCTACATGTGGCTTTTGACCGATTTACAATTACTTGATTCCCTGAAATAAAAGAAAAATAAACTGCCTGATTGATTTCATAATCTAGGGGCCACAAACTGCTCTTGCTAATAGAAGACCCGCTGGTTTGGATAATAGATGGAATTGCTAATTTACTTGCTATTCACTATGCTATAATTTTTTCCTCTAAACTGAATTGTTAAAAATAAACAATTTATTTTCCTTCCCAAATAAGAAAAAGAGAGAGAGAGAATTTGTTACCAATAGTGTTTTGTGGCTTTAGGAGGAAAGTTAAATTTAGAACTTAGACTAGTTACACAAAGAGGATTATGAATATTTTAAGGAAAAATCTTCCATTTTTTTCTGAATATAGATAAGAGAAGGGAATAAACTGAAACAAGGGTTTGGGTGTTATTCTTGGAGGCTGATGTGCCCCTGAAGATGAGTGAATGCATTGTGCTTGGTATTTAACTGTTCTTGACTCAATATATTGCCTCTGTAAAATCGTAAAGCCTGTGGTAGCCAGGCTGGTCAGCCAGGAATTTCTTCTTGACTCAGTCTGTAGCCCAGGAGCTCCCTGCTTCCTGCCCAGATGTGTCTGCACTACAAACTGGGGTACAGCCTGCCCGGCTTTGGTCCCAGCAGAGGGGTGCCACCAGCACCAGCCCTGTGAGCAACACTTTCCTGGTACAGTAACGAGTCAAGATCACACACACAGAATCACAGAATTTCTAGGTTGGAAGAGACCTCAAGATCATCGAGTCCAACCTCTGACCTAACGCTAACAATCCCTACTAAACCATATCCCTAAGCTCTAGATGGTTCATTTCACCCTCATGTGACTGGACCAAAGCTGGGTGGCATTGCAGTGACACAGAGCTAGGATGCCTCCTTCTTACCTGAGCAAGCAGGAGGCAACTTGAGGTGACGGAAAGCCCATCTCACTTCCCCTGGGAAATGTTTCTGCCTATGTTCATCCCTCGGGACACCAGACACAGGCTCAGGCTGGGGCGGCTGTTATGCAGACAGGTTCTCCCATGAACTAGTCCTTCAAGAGGCTCTATTTAAGAAGGTATTGAGGACTCTGGGACACAGTCCTGTAACTCCTTAGCACTGAACTCTCTTTGAACTGATGCAACAGAATGGAAGCAAAGACACGTGCATGGATTGTGTGCGGTAAAAACCAAAAGCCTGGCCAGACCAGAGGTTTGGATCCGAGCCTGGATCTTGGATCTGGGCACACTTTGCAGTGTATATACAGTATGAGTGAAGAGTGACATTTTAGAAGAGTTTAGGAGAAGAAGAAATGATGACTTGCATCTCCCCAAACGTAACTCCAATGGCAATACTAGAAAAGAGCAATCAGCCCTTTTTAACTGCATTTGTTCTCACAGAAGAGTCAGGAAATTAAAGATTTTTTTTAGGCAAAGACATCAAATGAATTTTGGTCCTGTACTTCAAAAAAACTGGCATTTTTACCAAATAATGAAGTTTTTCAATAGGAAAGGACAATAACTACCCCAAAGAGGTTGCTAAATGTATAGAAAAAGTACAAAACTTAGAGATAATCATTTTCATCTGGCAGCTATTCCCATTAACAGTGTCATGTTCAGGAATATTTAGAAATCTTGACTGAAACTTTTAAATATAAAGACCTTAGTCCAATATAGATCTATTATGTGACAGACTTATGGCATGGACACAGAACACAATTTTCTTTGCTTTAGTGCAAGTAAAGAGGAAAAAAAATGCACCAATGCAACAAAACTGAGAGAAAAAATGAGATGCAATGTTGCTGTTTTTTCAGAAATTATAGGGCATTCATTACTACTTACAGAAAAAAAATCTGCATCATGCAGTAGGGAAGGCCTGGACTCAAGCAAAAACAAATGTTCAAACTTTTGAGCAAATCTGGTCAAAGATTTATCAAAATGTGATGTAAAATGGATTTCTCTTTTTTGCATGAGAATCTGGGACTAAATATTAAACATAAATTCTCAGTGATATGATAACTGTGTCCACTTTCATA
Organism: Aythya ferina; assembly: GCF_964211825.1. Taxonomy (NCBI): domain Eukaryota; kingdom Metazoa; phylum Chordata; class Aves; order Anseriformes; family Anatidae; genus Aythya; species Aythya ferina. The sequence goes on from NC_140297.1 coordinate 124,850,777, forward strand.
AAATGTATTACAAAAAATGAAGTGTCACTGTTCAGAAGAATAAAACTAATTTTTTATTAATTCATAAAATGCACATATACACATGTTCATGCCTTCCCATTTAAAATTGTTTAAATATTGTAATTGACAGTTTATTTTAAACAAAATCTATTACTTATCATTGGTGCTACGCTGTACAAAATCAACTTGAAAGCAGATAAACACATTACTCAAAGCAGTTGGCTCTCTGATCATGGTATTTAATTGGCCCAACCATTGCATCAGGCTGGTGGTCATCAACAGGAGTCTAAATCTAAAAAAAAGTGCACTTATTTATGGACTCAGGGTACATTTGTAGCTCTGGGTCAATGTACTGCTGATGATTCTGTAGGCGGTAGCTTTCTTTTCATGTTATTACTGAAGCAACAGTCTATGAGTGACAGTACCATGTCAAGTGAAATCAAAATTGTAAACCTAAGGGCCTCAGTACCCCTTGAGATGTTATGTTTTAACACAAATCCAGGTGGGTCCATGTCAAATCTGGGGGGGAGGAACGGAGGGAGGGAGGGAGGGAGGGAGGAAGGGAGGGAGGAAGAGAGAAAGAAAGAGAGAAAGAAAGAGAGAGAGAGAAAGAGAGAAAGAGAAAGAGAGAAAGAGAAAGAGAGAAAGAGAGAGAGAAAGAGAAAGAGAGAGAGAGAGAGAGAAAGAGAGAGAGAGAGAAAGAGAGAAAGAGAGAGAGAGAGAGAGAGAAAGAGAGAAAGAGAGAAAGAGAGAAAGAGAGAAAGGAAGGAAGGAAGGAAGGAAGGAAGGAAGGAAGGAAGGAAGGAAGGAAGGAAGGAAGGAAGGAAGGAAGGAAGGAAGGAAGGAAGGAAGGAAGGGAGGGAGGGAGGGAGGGAGGGAGGGAGGGAGGGAGGGAGGGAGGAAGGAAGGGAGGGAGGGAGGGAGGGAGGGAGGGAGGGAGGGAGGGAGGGAGGGAGGGAGGGAGGGAGGGAGGGAGGGAGGGAGGGAGGGAGGGAAGGAGGGAGGGAGGGAGGGGGGGAGGAAGAGAGAAAGAAAGAGAGAAAGAAAGAGAGAGAAAGAGAAAGAAAGAGAAAGAGAGAAAGAGAGAGAGAAAGAAAGAGAGAGAGAGAGAGAAAGGAAGGAAGGAAGGAAGGAAGGAAGGAAGGAAGGAAGGAAGGAAGGAAGGAAGGAAGGAAGGAAGGAAGGAAGGAAGGAAGGAAGGAAGGAAGGAAGGAAGGAAGGAAGGAAGGAAGGAAGGAAGGAAGGAAGGACATCCTTTTAAGCCTTACTTGAAACAGAAGATGGTCACAAGATGGTCACATTTTAGGATTAAAGGTGCTATAGAAAAGCATAAGAGTTTATACTATTAACATCATGAGACAGCTTTATCTAGCACTTTGCTATTTGTCCCTAGATTTTAAGTGAATCTGTGAACAGCTTCTGTCACATTTCAGGCATGACCCCTCATGTGCTCTGACACATCACATTGGGCTGCATACGTGACATCATGTTTTCCTTAAAGAAAGAAGTTTGATGTGACCTATACAACTGCACTCCATGAGTCACTGCATGATGCACTGGACAGAAAATTTTAAAAGACACTTTTGCAAAATCCATCATTAAAAATGTTAGTTTTTCAGGGAAACAAAAATGTTTTTAAAAAATTAAAATGCTTCCAACAATGCCAAATTATACTCCATACAACGTTTTAATCTGGATTCGTGGTTGTAATATATAATTAACTTCTAAAGACTTGAATTAGAGGACAGATAGGAAGGAAGGTAGATAGACAGACACGAAAATGTTCTTTTCAAGTTGTTTTTCCTCTTGATAACAGACATCCTTGGTATGTTTTTATTCTTTAGATAGATGAGATGAAGGTGAAATGAGAAAATGATGCAACATGCAATGAGACAATGAGCGCTTCTTGTCCTCAAATTGCAATGAGAGCAATTTTGTGCTGGGTCTGCCAAGCTGTATTGTTTTTATTTTCATAGAGTCATAGAATCGTAGAATGGTTTGGGTTGAAAGGGACCTTAAAGACCATCTGGTTCCAACCCCCTGCCATAGGCAGGGACACCTCCCACTTGACCAGGTTGCCCAAAGCCCCTTCCAAACAGCAAATTCAGCTTTAGCTTGTTTCCACTGAGGTGGGTTTGGGAGCACTCAGACATGTAGTTGAGTGAGCAGATCAGAGCAGCACCACTCTTTAAGAGTGGGCAGCAAAGAAAAGTTGAGGCAAGACATCTTCTACTGGCACAGCCACATCTGCAAGAGATTGCTTGCCTATAGCCTGTTTTACCCCAAGTGCTGCACTGCTGTCACCAGGCTTTTTCTGGAACTACTACTAGTTTATTGAAGTTTTGAAGTTTCTCCAGGTTACAGTGCATCCTGTGCAGAGAAGACTACCCCACAAATGAAACCCTTGTTCTTATCCAGGAAGGTCACAGCTGCATTATCCCCTGAATAGATTTTGTCTTTGTCTTCCCAGCAGTGTGAGGTGGTTTGATGCAAGGAAAGAACAGCTAAGGCCAGTCTGTGATGCTCATATGTTGTGAGCAACCCTGCATGCTGATGGAGCAAGGTGGCATGACCAAGAGCCACAGATGTTATTGGAAAAAATGGTATAAATCAGGATGTAGCAGATTCTACCCATTGCCAGTTCAGTCCAGTAAAAATATTTTGGCAGTGAGCCTGCTGTGGATAATCTTAGCCAGTTAAGCTGGACATGTAAAATTAAATGCTGCAGATACTCTCACACCCTCCTCTGTGTTTGAACCTTCAGATTCTTACTGGGATGATGGAATATTTTTTGTATATACGTTTCCCTAGCTTGCTTCCTCCCTTGCTATGGACAGTGATAAACAGGAGAGAAACTCTCATCTCTGCCTTCCTAAGAGCTCAATGGTGGCTAAAACTGTCATCCAGGTAGAGACTCTCCTCTGATTCTCCAGGGATCTGAAGTGCTCCTCCACTTCAGCAGTGTTCACTTGTTCCTTGCTGCTGCAATAGTCCCCTCAGATCTGCCTGCTCCAGAAGGAATGTGTTCAAATTAACTGAAGATCAGTAACAATTAAACTTGCCATCTTCTCCAAGCAAACAGCCCTGCTTGTTAATTTTTTTGTTTGTTTAGCTCAGGCAGCACCTATAGTTAATTTTCCATGAAGATTTTTGACTTAGCAGTGAGCCAGAGCCATGCAAATAATTCACTCACTTGAACACATTCAAATTTGAGTTATAAAAACAACCACTGCTGGGTGGGCAGCTGGATTTAATTATACATGCTTGTGAATAAAGAAACCTAAACATGTATCTGTAATAATTTCTCATCAGCTTTGCAATTTAGTTTTACACTGGAAGTGATTTTCTGAAAAGGAATAAAATAAATCTGCCCAGTAATTAATTTTCAGTGGAAGAAAGCTTGTAGATGTACTGTTAAAATAAACTGGTCTGCTCACAGTTCTGTACATTTTGCCTAAAGTTAAAAGTACAAAATTATCTTCTGCTGTGCACTTATGCATCTGCATAGAGAATAGTTTTGTCCCTCATTCAACCACCTCCTTCAATTAGATGTATGTTAGTCATTTCTTGTCATAAATTGTACCTCTCCGTAAGGAATCCATACAGAAAATACTAATAGAATGACATTCCCATTTGTATTTACCTACTGTAAGTTTGCATTAAGCAAGTATTTCCTTGAATGATAATTTAGAAATCAATTGGAAATTATGTTTGAAAATTTCATTGCATGATATAGCCGACTGGAATCACTAATTTGTGCGTAACGTTAATGTAAAATTTATTCAGAGTCTTCTGCTTGAGGGGAAGGGGAAATGTGGTTTGTTTTCAGCAATAATGATGCAAGATATTCTCAAGATATTTGTAGGATGTGTAATATAATTAGAAGAACGGAATCTGAGTTTCTCCAAAAGCAAACACAATGGAATAGAAAATTAAATACAGAACATTTTTCTTCTGAGACAGCAGTGGACAAAGGAGCCACCTCACATACCTCTGGTTTCAGGGCTAGAGATGTGCTTTCTGTAATGACAGCAGGGAACAGCTCAGTGATTTATATCTGAAGCTTTCTAGAAAGGCTGAGCCAAACTTTGAAGACAAATGGAGTAACTCAGCTTTACGCTGTTGCAACTTTACGCAAAATTTGCTTGTCAGTAGTAGAGGAAATAAAGGGCTTATAACTATGTCACAAAAGTCCTTTGTAAGGTAGATGATTGGATTTTTTTCAATAGGTATAATGTAAGTACTTAGCAGAGTGTCTTTCTCTGGCCCCTTGACATTTAAACAGGAATCTATTAGTCAACTGATGTCATTAGCCAAAGTACATTCTTTCTAAGGATGACACTGATGATCTAATCGATCATCATTATTAAGCTAACATCAATCAACTGCAGGTAGACTACAGCAGCTGTCGGATAGATAAAGTTCCTGTACCAAAGTTGGAAACAATGGGCTTCTTTTCAATTCCTTGCTGTTATAAAACTCACAAAATGTTGATGGGCCAAAATCCACCACTAATTTCAAAGGTGGTGTTATTCTAGATCTATGCTGGTGTAATAAAATAAAAAACTGTGTTCCTTGTTTCAGCAATGGGAAGACCACAAGTGTCATGGCTGTGGCACAACAGTTCAGAAAAACAAGTTGAGATAGTTGCCTGTTAGGTACCAAAGGCAAATTTTATCACAAAGTCTCATCTTTTGAACAGTTTAGATCAGTTTAATATTGTAAAATAAATGATTAGGAATTCATGGTCCTTTTCACAGCAAGATTTGGAAAAAAAAAGGAACTTCCTAGAAAGACATATGCCAACCTAGACATTCATTCACCCACTATTCTCCCTTGGTCTGCTGGAGCTATTTTATAGACAATCTTATATACATGGCACATAAAGTTAGGAACTATTATAATCATATAAATTGTGATGAGGGAACAGAATGGCAACAGCTTTTGAGCTGGTTCTTTTCTCTATTTGCTGATGGGAAGGGAGTGAATCACCACAGACTGGGTGTGGATGGAGGATGACCAAGGTGATGACTTCCAGCAGTAAACAAGTGTGAGGAAAGAGGTGAGGTTTACCGGGAAAAGGGCAGGTAGACATTACCCTCTTCAAGGAAGAAAAAAGAAGCAGAAGATAAAACACTTATTTAGTCAGTATGTAGTTATTCATCTTCTCCTGTAACAGTGTAGGACTGACTATAGGGCTAACCAGCTCAAAGACTGCATGCTCCTCACAGAAGAGACGTGGCAGCCATCTTCGTCCACAGGGATCACTGCATTCTGGGGCTGCTAAATGTATGTGGCAGCAGCAATCCTTACTACCAAGGCCACATGCAGGAAGGATCCCACATTGCTGTGTTTTTAAAGGGTACCCAGAGAGAAAAGAAATCCCTGAGCATGAGCAAACAGAACGTGCGTGTGCCCTGACTGAAAGGGGTTTCTGTTCTCTGAGGAATTACATACCCACCTCAAAGGCCCATGTCCCTGGCTATCATCAGGGCAGAAGGGAGGATGTGAAGCCACCCCATAAAGTCACATTTCCCTTTAGTAGCACTGAGACTGGGGCACCATGGGGATGAGATGTCTGCCAGCCTTTTACAAGACAGGAATGAAAGGGAGGGGAAAAGCAAGCCAAGATGGGGGTGCGTGTCAGGTCTGCTTTTTCCCTGTCAGATGTCAGCTGCCTCCACTGCTTCTAACTATAAATGTGACAGATAGGTGCCTCATGCCAGTGAGTGATTATAATCATGCATGATGAAAGGATCTCAGATTATGGTTGCTGTCAGTGGATTTTGTGTCAAACTGGAAATATATATTTAGTATTTACTTCACTTGAAGTCACTTAAGTTATTAATACAGTTCTCGGCCAATTTTGCACCCCACTCTCTCCACCCTTACATCTGACTGAGAAGTTATGGAAATGCTATTCAAAAGAGCAGAGCCTTTGGGAGGCAGATGTCCAATTTCTAAAGAAAGGTAGGGTTTAGTTATCTCAAAGCTTCTTCAGAATCTGTGCTCATTGTGTTCCAACTAAGTGCAAAATGCTTTGCCTTACCTCAATCCCTCACCATAGTTTTAAATGATTACAGAAAGTGCAAGGTGCCAAATATTTGGGCAGATTAAAGATGTCAGCATCAAACTGTGGGATACCCATTAAGTGATGTGGATCAACGTGAACCCATTAGCTTCTGTGGAGCCACGTCAATTTGCACCCACTAAAAGCTGGGACAGATCCCACTTAGCAGACTGAGCTTTATGCTATCTATATTGACCAATTCCACAGGTTAACAGAACAGGATATTCTAAAATAGTGCCAGTAATGTTCTTTACCCTGTGCATGTGCAGAAAACAAGGTTTTATTTTTGGAGGTGGGTTTTGGAGTACAGTCTTATGACCATCCCATTCTCAGACATAGCTGCAGGTTTGCCACACTCATAATACCTGGTCCAAGTATGAGCTACCTCTGTTCCAGATTTAGAGCAAGCTCCGCCACTATCAGCACTTCTCCACCAGCCCCACTGTATGTACTCTAGGATAACCTCATCACTGTAACTATACTGGGGTGGCTCAAGAGCTACAGTTTGCTGAGGTGGATGAGAATGAATCTCATACCAGAATAACTGCCTTTGGAGGAACTGTGATAGCACCTCTGGTCATCATTCATTCAGGGATTATATTAGTCTGAAGGAAAAAGAATGAAATGACAAAGAGGAAGCTTGGCTTTAATGAAATCAACTCCACTGAGACAAGAAGCAGATCATAAAACAGCCAAATATGCCTGCGTGCATTTTTGCAGGCAGATATAAGTTTGTTTGCTGTTCTTCCCCTTAAAAGTCTAGTCTAGTTCTGGATTGGTTTTGAAATACCCTGATCATCAGCAAACCACAGAGTCTCAATTGTCCATATCTCCAGAAATGGTGTATTTCAACCCAAGACAAACAGCTGGGTTATCTGTCCCAACAATCTTGCCAGTGATAACAGCTCACTATTTTACTCCTTAATGGTTGACTATGGCAGCAGGCTGTGGGGCCAGCACAGAGGCTCAGGACAAGAGAAGCCAGGTAAGAGACAATCTGGAGCACAGGAAAAATTTTGGTGATGTGTATCAGTGGCAAACCATCCCTACCCAAGTGAAAATTAGTTGGAACCTTTCACTCCATTCCTGAAATTATTCTTTTTTTTTTTTTTTTTCTTTTTTTTTTTTTTTGAGTGATTTGCAAAACATTCACAGTTACCCAGTAAATGAGGTCTGATATGTTCACAACCTACCGGGGCATAGCTATAAATTACGTGCCTGACAGTTTTTAATTTTGGACTTAAATGTTGCATGTATTTAGCATAGATATCTAGTTAACAACAACTAGCCCAAACCACTACGTTTTGTATGCTGTGTACAAAATTTCTTAATCTATACAGGTTTCCAGATATACTTCTTTTGAAATTATTTTTCTACTTCTGCATCACATTCTCATAATTTTTGCATCTGCTTATTCTGGATCATGGGCATATTTCCAGTTTACCATTTTAATGTCCCTCATTATTTTTAATGTCACAAAATAGCAGTACTGGAATTATGACTTTAAATAATCAGAGTAACCATTGACATACAAAATACTCCATACTTCATGAACTGTGCTTATAAATATTTATTCAGTCAACAGGAGCAGTAGAACTCTTCCAAGTACATCAAATTGACTATACCCTGCACTGGTAATTCATAATTTTTGTGGCTCCATCTAAATTAAAAATAAAAAATTAAAAATTAAAAAATCTAAGAAGTTTCACATTCATTTACTGGTGGAAAGACAAATGTAACCAAAGTTTATAATCTTATTATTTTCTCAATTTAAAATGGTTTATAGAGCTGGATTATCATCAGATGGTTCTTGCCTAACAGACTGGTTCACATATCTTAAGAACACTTGAAAGACTGAGAATTTTCCTCTAAGAAAATAAGTTCTGCTTACATGTGAAAATAGTTTGCTCAAAGTCTAGGCAGAACTTTGCAGAACAAGTCTTAATAAAAACCATTTTGTGTCTTGGCTCCTTTCAAAAAGGGAAACTGCTGCTTGCTCTGACCTTTCTCAGAGTGATGCACTGTACCTACACCTGAAAGGCTCAAGCTGACTTCTGCAATACATATTTCTGGAAGAGAAGGTGCTTATTACTCAACAGAAGTAAATCAAATCATTGACCTTTACTTTAAATACATCTGTAACATCTTCCAGTTAGCTAATACTTTTCTCTTTCCCATCTAGGGTTGGAGGTGTGAAGACCTGACCTTTCTTTCGTAGTCTGCACAAGCCCTTGCTGTTTTTCTCCCATCCCAAATACAGTTTCCCAGATCCATTGGGCATATTCAGCACTTATCTGTCTTTTAAGATACTGGGGAGACTTTGCTTTCACTTATACCCATGGCAATTCTGAGTAAATGAAGTGGGTGAATATATGCGTCCTGAAGTTAATAAATCTTATACGACACCCTCCTGAGTTGACTCCTTATTCAGACTCAGCTTCACATTTCTCACACATCATCACAACATGCAGGACCGCTTCCTGATATCTGAACAACAGCATTTTATTAACTAGCTCCCATCACACAGCACTTGTGATTTGCTGCCTATTCAGGGTAAAGGCATGCAAGGGATGGGAAAGGTCTCACCAGCCTTTTTTTTTTTTTTTTTTTTTTAGATATATGTAGAAAAACAGTAAATTAAAACAACAACAACAAAAAAGATTGCCTTATGGAATACTAGAGCCTAAGTTTGCTCACAGGGACTACTTTCTGCTAATGTAGGAAATGCTATTAGAAATCTGAGTTAACATTGCTCCAAACACTGCGATTTTTCAAAGCTTTCAAAATAGTGACAGGAAATTGTGTTTTGCAAAGAAAGGCAATACGAAGGCTTTGAATGGTATTTAGAAACTGCAATTCAAGGTACAACTCTTAAGATTGTATTATTTGACCTCTCTTTGGGAATCCTCGCTCATCCTACTAGCATTTCTGAGTCACACCCAGGTGAAGCTTCTTGCAATCCTGATGGCCCAGATCATTTAGCACACCCATTAGCTCTTCACTGCCACCCTTCTCAACTTTGTCCTTGCACACTATTACTCCAACAGTGCCTAAGAAACTCAAACCAAGTACCCTGTTGTCCTGAGCACCAAGTACGAACTTTTGTGGGTGCTGTCTGTCCGCTCCAAGACTTAAAATGCCTACCTCTTCTGGGGGTTTCAGTCTAAAACACTCTCCTTGAAAAGCAGACAGATTGAATCACAGAAGGAAAACAGAAAGGGAAACAAAGACAGCAACTGCAAAGAAATGCAAAGTAGATTTAAGCCAGCAGCACCAAGCATTTCACTGTATAGAATCATAACATAGAATCACCAAATGGCTTGGGTTGGAAGGGACCTTAAAGATCATCTAACTTCAACCCCCCTGCCATAGGCAGGACAGCCACCCAGTTTGGCCAAGGCTTCATCCAGCCTGGCCTTAAACACCTCCAGGAATGGGGCAGCAAGAGTTTCTCTTGGCAACCTCTTCCAGTGCCTCTCCACACTTACAGTGAAGAATTTCCTCCTAATGTCTAGTCTAAATCTATCTTTTAGTTTAAGACCATTCCCCATTGCCCTATCATTATCTACCCAAGTAAAGAGTCCCTCTCCACAGGGACTTGTACACTAGATTTTCATCAGTGAGAATGGGATCTTTAAAAGAGATTCTTCTTTCACTGGGTATGAAAACCGGATTTCATTTATCTCCTCTACCTGACAGGAGCTGAATCCAGACAGTGTCCTAAATATTCTGTTTAGAAAGAACAGAAGATGGGGAAAGTGGAAAAATGCCATTAATTGATTGGCATTGTATTTGCTTGGCATTGGTTTTTTTTGGTGTTTTTTTTTGTTTGTTTGTTTGTTTGTTTGTTTTGTTGTGGTTTTTTGTTGGTGGTGGTTTTTTTTGGGGGAGGAGCCCTAAAATTTTCACTATCCAAATGAACCTAAACTTTAGACACTTTCTCCTTAAGTTTGCTTAGTATCCCATACAGCTCCCCAGCTGAGATTGTACCACCTGGAAGCTGACTACTGGAGGTAGCTGGGGTGCCCATTTGGAGATAGGGGAGCTTTTTTCAACATCCCCATCCTGAATAAAACCACCAGTGGATATGAACTTATTTCAGCTGCACTCTTCTCAAATGTCCTAACATGCAAGGAGCATCCACCTAGTTTTTCATTTTTCAGGCTGGTCTATGTTGCAGTAAGTATTCAGAGACAGAGAGTGCATAGCAGCCTGATTCTCAGGGAGCTCCTCTGGTAGGCAGTCAAGTGAAAGTTTGTCCCAGCAGAGTGGCAGGACATCTCGGTTTGGCTCCTGCCTGAGCGGGTATTGAATTATTTGTACAAAGCAGGATAATACGAACTGGAGTGACTGAAAACCTTTTCTCTACCCATCTTCTGCTGCATGTCCCACCATTTTACAAAATCCCAGAATCATAGAATGGCTTGGATTGGAGGGGACTTTAAAGATCACAGAATCACAGAATTGTTAAGGTTGGAAAAGACCTTCAAAATCATCTGGTCCACCCATCCCCCTACCACCACTATCACACACTAAACCATGTCCCTAAGCACCACGTCCAACCTTTCCTAAACACCCTCAAGAATGGTGACTTCCCTTACCTCCTTGGGCAATCCGTTCCAATGCCTGACTAAACACCACTGGTGACCGGTCGCCACCTGGATTTCAATCCGTTCACCATTGCCCTCTTGGCCCAGCCATCCAGACAGTTTTTAACCCAGCAAAGAGTGTACCCAGTGTCTCCCACGCCATGGTAGGGAGTGCTCTAGCCCCTAGGTTACTGGCCAAAACAGGAACTAATGCCACCAAAATGTTTAGGATTTATAGTTCAGTGAAAATAAAAAGACAGTTACACATGGTTCAAGCTGAACCACAGTTCGTTCCCCATTTTGCCACCCATCAATTAGTCATACAGCCCTAATGTGAACATTAGCAAACACCTCTATTTTTAGAGTGTCCTAATTCAAAAACTGTGAGTCCACTTAAGATGATAAAGACATCTGGAAGCAAGAAAGTATGAAAAATATTTATCCAACGTCACCTTTGATATTGCTTTATAAAATGTGGTAGGAGCATTAATTCTTAATTATTGAAAAGGTTTGCTTGTTGAAAGTGCTGTGTTAATATTGACTTAGTAAAACGAGTTGTGATTTATTACTAAGTACACATCGGCAGAATACTGGTAAAGAAAAAAAGTGTTTAAATTCCCTAGTCTGTGCATAAAGTTGCTACCTCTTTGGTGTTCCACGCAGGCCAATGCTAAGAGCATAAACCCAACATCCAGAACAGACGAAGGTAAAATTCTCATATTTGATCTGACCTTTGACATCCTCACTACTACCAGCTGCTAAACTCTGTAAGAAAAAGTTTCCAAGAGGAAAAATACCATAACGTCAGAGTAAGGATGACTTTCTCGCAGTATAACTGAGGGGAAAAGGCAATGGACAGAATGATGGAAAGATCATCCTTTGCTGTTGCAGAATAAAACAAAGCAAGGACCCAAGGAGAAGCTCTCTTCTGAAAGATATCTAATTTCTCCTGGGAGTACACTGAGGTCTGTCCAATGTCCTCCTGGATGGACAGTCTTGTTCAAAACTGCTCCTGACCTTTTTCCTCTGCCAGTTGTAACTCCCCTTCTGGACCAAATGTATTTAGAGCATCTATGTTTACTTTGTTTCTGCAATTCAGCAAAGATTGCAATGACCACAGAGCATTCAGAAACTGCTGTGGCTACTGATGGGGCCAAGTTGTACTTCTGTACCTGAATATGGATGGGGGCAGGAAGCTGGCAGCAGAACGTAGTGTTACAGCTGGTAGAAAGTGCCATTACTGAAGTGAGAAGTTTGTTTATTTACTTATGTGTTTTGATTTGATGTACAAAAATGCCCCTAAGCACTCTGACAGTAATTAAATTTGCAGTCCTCCTGGGAACACCACCCATAGGATTACTCTGTGAATGATGCCAACGTAGGTATTGACAAGGTGCCCGTAAAAACCGCAGTGTTCCAGCACACAAAATGAACATATGTGTCATGCTGAAGGAGTAGTGCTGTTGTTGGTGTACGCTCACCTCCCACATGAAATGCCATCATACCTGTTAAATGACACTTGAAAATGTGTTAGCACTTAACCAGAAATATTTTCAAAATAACACTTGAACATAAGAACCCTTAACTGCTGGAAACTTTCCCCTAATTTCCTGCTCACATTTACTTGCTGAGAATGCTCACTTCCCAAACAGATTGCAAGAAAAATTTAGGAGACCCACTGGATGAGATGAATGCCCAGACTACAAATGTTTTTTTAATAAGATTTTGATGTTTCTCACTCTGACCCTGGTTAGCACAACGGTCTTCAATTTTGCTTCCTGGAAATATATTTTACTGGGGGGAAATGAGAGAGAGAGAGAAATAAAGAACATAAAAAAACCCTTACAAATATCTTTAAATCACCCCCACTGTGTTAAAGAGAAACTGCTGAGAGCATTAATGTTGCAAAGGCAAGCACTTAAGGAAATGCTGGAATTAAAGTTGTCTGTAGCAAAAGTGGTGTATGAATGTGGAGCTGAAGACAGCCATAGGGCAAATGAATGAGATGTGATAATCCCCTGTTGTAGAATCACAAAGGTAACCTAATAATGTAATTTTGTATCTTTACAGTGCTTGAAGCTTTCAGCCATAGTATTCTTCTCAGTTTTATGTGTAATTTCCTAGTTTTGTGTTTTGTTTTTTTAAAGCAAATAAAAATTCCAGTGTGCTGTTTCACAATGACATTCACCATAAGCAGCACCACAGCCCCTCCAGAGTCAGCAAGCCAGGAACAAGCGTGACTTCTAGAAACCTCATCCTCTCCAGGCCTGTCTTGGCTGCAGCTTCTGGTCAAGCTGTAACTTGGCCCTGCAACAGGAGAGCTGAAGGTGAATGAGAATCTCAGTCCAGGTATTTCACAAGCCAACACCGGTGTGAAATTGCACCAGATTGGCTGGGATGGAGCTGACTTTCTTCATAGCAACCTGTATGGTGCCATGTTTTGGATTTGTGACTAAACCCATGTCAATAAGACACCAATGCTTTAGCTATTGCTGAAACGGTGCTGGCACAGTGACAAGACTTTCTGGTTTTCACTCTGCTCCCCAGCAGGCATGCTGGAGGTGGGCGAAGAGGCTGGGAAGGGACAAGACAGGTGACTCAATTTAAGCAAAGGGATGGTTCTTATACATTATATGGTGACATTATATGGCTCCTTATACGTTATATGGTGATGTATAGAACATCATAAGCTTCATTTTCCTGTTGTTGACAGTGGCCAGTGTTGTATACAATAAGGTCACCCATCATGTGCACCACAACAAGAATGGCATTGAGAAAAAACACGCTGTTGGTAGTATAAAGTCAGCAGGTAGAATCCACCTTGCCTACCTCTACTCAGACAAGTTGCTCAGTTGCTGAGTCTGATCAAGTAATGCTTCTCTGGCCAGTACGGAAAAACAAATGGCCCTGTGGTGTGTGAATCTAGGAGTCTGAGCAACCAGAAAGTATGGTAGTCACCAGCTAAAGAAAATCCTGCTCCTGCCTTCAAACCTGTACATTTGATTCAAAGGTTTAAATGTCAGTGCTTGTCACAGCCACTTTTGTCTGCTGCAGGCTGGTCCCGCAATAGAAATGTCTTCATATTCTTTTGTGCTTGGAAATGATTTTGAGTGGACCTGACATTTTCCTGACCACTGACTGTGATGACTAACAATGGTATATTTGTCATGTTCTAGCTTGCAGTTTGACAACAGTCAAGAAATTCAAGAGCCATTGTGCTTCACAATGCAGGAAGTTCAGGGCCCTGATACAATTCCTTAGTCACACCACTACCCTGTGCTACGAGTTCCCACAAGGATTAGAAGATGATTCGATTTGTTTGTTTCCAGTAATGTTATTAAAGCTTCTGATTTATTTGACATAGCATAATTCTGTCTGCACCTGTTTTGCAGTTTACTTGAAGTTTCAAAACAGTTCATTAAAGGGTTTTGTGAAGACCTTCCACAGCAGTGGCCTGTAGCCACAATTCAACAACAGGGCTAGAGATACCTACACCATCACAGGCATGTACAGCCATCGCTCTCAGGTTGTCTCTACCCGACGATCTCAGGACACAGGCATTGATACAAACCATAACCAGCATTGCTCATTATTGATGTAGCAGCAGTAAGAAAACAACTCAGGAAGTTTATGGAAGCTGTGAGGAATTCTGAACAGAAAAATGACCATTACCCCTGCCTTCTTCTTCGTCTGAGGTAAGATGGCCTGTCGTTTGCTGAAGTTGGGTAGGTTTTTTTATTAGTTTTAATATGCATAAAAATTATGTAGCCACCTTTTGAATGTCTGGGGTGTTTTGAATACGATTTAATGGCAAGTGTGAAAAACAAATGAGTGTCATAAGTAGTCCCCAGCGATTTCCAAATGCCATAAGCAGACAGAGAGTTATTGATTGTTGCTTAACATGCCTGTAGAAAATAATGGGGTTACAGCATCTGAGCTGTAGCAAATGAAGTTATTCCATCTGTTGTGCCAGCACCAATATTTGAACATGTCCAGAGCTGAAGCCTCATTATTTGTAATGCCAGCTCCACTGTAACCAGAATGGATAGCAAGTAGGCTCCCAAGCCTTTGTGCTTTTGCTGTCTCGCACCAAAATTGTGAAGTGGTTCAAGGAAGAAAAGGCAAATCAATAAGTAATTATTTTACAGCCCTCACCACTCTTCACCCATGTCAACTAATTGAACTAATAAATAATTCATGGCTTTCTTGATACCGTGCTGGAGACAGGCAGCAGTTTCCTCAAATGTGTCATCACTTTTGATAAGGAGGGGAAAGCAAGGCTCTTTCCCTGTCTCATTTAAGTCACACGTGGTGTGGTGAGCTGAACAGTGGTAGCTCACTGTCCCGCTGCCAAGCTGAACGGGGTTGGTGGGGGAAGAGGAAAGGTCCAGTGTGCGCAGGCTGCCTAATAATAAAGGGTGTAACTTTTATTTATTTTCCAAAATAAGTGGGTCAAGAAACTCATGTACATGTTCCCCACTCCTGTGTATCTCTGATGGAGCTCACAGGAGAGACACCAGCTCACAGGAGAAACACTAGGACTGCCAGATGCTGCAGGGGCCATGGGCTCCCTGTGGGGCAGTGACGGACCTCCATGGGGACATCAGGGCAGAGCCCAGCAGGCCTTCCCATCCCACTACCACAACTGGGAAGCCAGGGACAATGTGGCAGCCCCAACCCCAGACACTTCCCTGGGAATGGCAATGGGCTGAGGTGAGCCCATGAGTGGTGGCCAGGATCAGGCCTGGTGAGGAGAACCAGGGTGAGACACAGCCTGGGATGGCCAGGGTCAGTTCTGGCCATGTCCTCCCTGCAGGGCCTCCAGGAGCCTCTCCCCAGAGGTGTTGGTGAGTTCACAGGAGCTGCAGGAAGCAGGCGAACTGTGGGGATACAGCCCCTTCACAGCTCTCTGTCCACTACCAAGACTGCACAATTCATTTAGGCAATGTACAGTTTAAAACAAGCTGGTGGGATTTCTACAGTCTTTAGATGTTTATTAATGGTCTTTAGATATTTATTAACACTGTGTGGGATTTTTTTCAGACACTAATTACAAGTACTACCATTTTATGTCTGCGTTTTCAATTCAGTACTGCACTCTCCATGATCATTTTTCCCTTGCCCACCAGCAAAGAAGGACCATTTTGACCAACTGGAGGATCTGATGAAGTCTGATTTGGCTTCTTTTTGGTTTCTTAGTTGAGTAAGGTTTCTTGCCAGCTTTCAAACAAATGTATCATCTTCTATATCCAGGTCTTCATGCATGAGCTTTTGCATTTACCAAAATTATAAACTTCAAAATACATATAAGGCAGCTGAAAGGTTAATTATAAGAGTAGGTAGTAATTTACCATTTGATCAGGAAACGACATGTTGTAATGTGTAATCAACTTGGAAGTTCAGAATCTGAACAGAGAAATCTGATGGGATCATTACCAGAGGATGTTTCCCAGAAACCTATTTTAAGAGCTTAATGCTTTAAATGCCTCTCTCTTTAACAGACTTCACCTTCTTGACCCATATTTTCCACGGGTATCTACTTTACAATAACAATTTATCCTAAATACAGCAAATATATTTTAGGTGTTTTTGAGAGAGTAATCTTCGGGAAAAGCTACTGTTTTGACCAAGTTGAAGGAAATTTCACACTGAGAAACTAAAGAGCCCTGGCTTGGAGCTGAAATTTTGTCCTAATAACAGGGATGTGAGTTTCACTACTTTGATAAATTTACAAACTCTCAAGAATATTTATTCGTACTTGCCCATTACAGATTTCATAGAATAGAATCATAGAATGGCTTGGGTTGGAAGGAACCCTAAAAATATCTAGTTCCAACCCCCCTGCCATGGGCAGGGATGCCACCCACTAGAACAAGTTGCCTAAGGCCTCGTCCAACCTGGTCTTGAACACCTCCAGGGATGGGGCATCCACAACCTCTCTGGGCAGTTAGTTAGTATTTTTTTTAGTATTTGTTAGTGTATGGTACCTAAATTCTCTAAAGGCACCATGGCACTAAATGTCTCCAGCCCAGGCCGTAGAAGTTGAATGTGTTTTTTCCTGTACTTGGTTTCACAGACTGTCAGGGACCAACATGTTGTCACTGTCTCCTGTCTGCTTTCTGAGACACCTTCCTCCACTGTCTCACCATAGGTTCATCTATCGGATAAGGAATGCACTCCTGAAGCAAATCCCCTGCCTGCCCACCACTTAACATGCTTTGCTTCGTTTTTTGGGTTGGTTTCAAAGTGCGTGGGTTGTGCAAAATGAAACCACAAGGGAAACTGAGGTCCTGTCCTAATGTAAATGAGGGTCCTGCCCATGAAAGCTTGCTCAAAAAGAAATCCTCTGAAATGCTTATGGGGTGGACACAAGGTCCTGAACTTGCACTGTTTCACTCCATACATCTGCTCCCGTTGGGCTACAGTATTTGCTAATGCAGACATAGTCTTCACGTAGTGTAAAGAAGCAGGAATTTTGTGTCTGAAACACAGCAGACAAGGATGGGACCAGGAGAAATGAAGGAGCAAGGAACCTGCTTGGAAATAAAAATGGGGCTTCTTAGCAGGTGCTACAAAGTTACTGAGACTTACAGACAGTGAGTCTTAAACCAAGATAAGGAAGCCAGGCAAGTAAGATAGATACAGGAGCCAACTGCATGTGGTGAGTGGAGTGGAAGAAGTAGCTGGGAGGAGGGCAGCAGAATAATGGGCGGCAGCACCCAAATTGTCATGTAATGAATATGTCATGGGTGAAACCCACAGGTTTTGCCATTCACCTCTCTCAGCTCCAGACTGCTTTAGGTCAATCAGCTTGAGCAGAGTGCAACTTCAGGGCTGTTACAAGTACAGCTGAACTTTAATATTAAATCTTGCCTCTAGCCCCACTAACAGCTCGCTTCCTGATTTCTTCTCATGCTGTGCCTGTGCCCGTAGCTGTAAGCTAAGCACGGCCAGTCACTCAACAGGAACAAGTTGTCACCGATCTACTGGCTTAAATAGCAGTTCCTCAGATTTATACCTGTCTGAGATCCCAGTCTCAGGATTTGGCAGTGAGATGAATAAAGAGCTAATTCTGAAATCTTTCCTATTTTAAAATGAAAATATCTTTGTAGCCTAAATCTAAGTGTGTATTATTGAACCTATCTATTACCAGCTATAGTTTACCAGCAAGACAATAGGACACGTGAAAAGAAAGAACAGGATGAAATTTAAGTAAATCAGAAATCTCAACAGGATTGATAATACTCAGGGCTTTTACTTCCTGCAGTAGTATGCAATGGCAAGTTTATTAATCAGCGGAGGAAATGCACAGGATTTCCATAAGTTATTTAATTCAGAAGTGACAGGAAAAGATTATTAATGTGTGACACCACAATATAATGACCTCATGTTGAGAACACCTGTAGTTTAATGAATTAACATTATTAACAGAATATTTGCTTTAGACTTATACATTTAATTTGGTTGTGTTAAACATGCCACTTATTTATCATTGTTAATAGGATTTCTATTTTTAGGTATTGGTCACAACATGAGCAATGGGACAATACAATCAAAAGCAGCTTTCATGATATAGTCTCCGTACAGGAAGATTTTACAGTATTTCGCTGTGTGTTTCCTCCATTATCTAATTTTTTGTCTGGTCCTGCTGCAACTACATGCATACACCATGACACGGTCAGCACCTAAAGAGCAGCAGATTATGGAGACTAATTAGTCAGGTCATGCAGGATGCTCAATTTATTAAGAAGCTTTTACATTAACTTCAGGTAATATTTATTATGAATGAAAATTAATAAAATTAATAAAATTAATAAAATTAATAAAATTAATAAAATTAATAAAATTAATAAAATTAATAAAATTAATAAAATTAAGAGCAGTGCAATGTCATATATAAAGCCTAACCCTGCTCTGAGCAGATCTGCACCTCTCTTCTACCAACAGTTTTTCCTGTGCTTGCAGTCACACAAATACTGTCCGTCTCATTTTGCTTGTCTTTCTTCATCATCTGCCCCTTCCACTGAAGACTTCTGGCCCTTCTTAAAAGGGAACACAGTGGAACCGTGATTCATACAGAGGTCAAGGTGGGAAAGGTCCTCTGGAGACCTCCTGGTCCAACCTTCCCTTGAAAGCAGGGCCTCATATTGGGTTATCAAGAGCCCTGACAAGACAAGGCATGAGTATTTCTAATGAGGGACATGCTGTGCCTTTTCTGGACAGCCTCTTCCAGTGTTTAGTCATTCTCATGCTGAAAAGTGCATTTCTTACATTCAGACAGAAGTTCCCCTGAGATAACTTGTGTCCCTCATCAGGGGCACTTAACCTAGTCTAAGGGGCACTTAAATAGTCTTTGGGTTAAAGCCAGCCAGCCTGAAGACTAATCCATCTTTTGCCAAAGACTCAGAAACATCAGCAGAGCAGGTTGGGAGGCAAAGAAGTTGTCCTTGCAACCTGCTTCCTGCTGCCTTCTTCCCGTGACCAGGTTCACATGCATGCTCTTGTCAAATGACACCAAATGCATCTGTTTTATGATGGGGCACCTGCATTTTGCTGATGTGACAGAGCATGTTGGATTATATGACAGAGAAACTGCCACCACGGACTGTCCACAAGAGCTTCTATAAGAAGCTACACAGCATGTCTGTTCAAAGCCAGCAGGTATTTCACCCAGCCCCTACTTTCTCCTAACATTCCCCTAGCCTGTGTGACTGAGTGAGTAGTTAAAGCTTGGGTTAAAAATCAGTATCTTTGATTATTAATTAAATTCCAGTTTAACACAGCAAGACAAGTAGAAATGTATTTTCAAATAGGAGGAAAGAAAGAAAGAAGGAAAGAGAGAGAAAGAGAGGAAAGGAAAGGAAAGGAAAGGAAAGGAAAGGAAAGGAAAGGAAAGAAAGGAAAGGAAAGGAAAGGAAAGGAAAGGAAAGGAAAGGAAAGGAAAGGAAAGGAAAGGAAAGGAAAGGAAAGGAAAGG
Organism: Aythya ferina; assembly: GCF_964211825.1. NCBI lineage: Eukaryota > Metazoa > Chordata > Aves > Anseriformes > Anatidae > Aythya > Aythya ferina. The sequence goes on from NC_140297.1 coordinate 124,870,412, forward strand.
AAAGGAAAGGAAAGGAAAGGAAAGGAAAGGAAAGGAAAGGAAAGGAAGGAAAGGAAAGGAAAGGAAGGAAAGGAAAGGGAAGGAAAGGAAAGGAAAGGGAAGGGAAGGGAAGGGAAGGAAGGGAAGGGAAGGGAAGGGAAGGGAAGGGAAGGGAAGGGAAGGGAAGGGAGGGAAGGGAAGGGAAGGGAAGGGAAGGGAAGGGAAGGGAAGGGAAGGAAGGAAGGGAAGGAAGGGAAGGAAGGGAAGGGGAGGGGAAGGGAAGGGAAGGGAAGGGAAGGGAAGGAAGGGAAAGGGAAGGGAAGGGAAGGGAAGGGAAGGGAAGGGAAGGGAAGGGAAGGAAGGGAAAGGAAGGGAAGGGAAGGAAGGAAGGAAGGGAAGGAAGGGAAGGAAGGGAAGGGAAGGGAAGGGAAGGGAAGGGAAGGGAAGGGCAGGGAAGGAAGGGAAGGGAAGGGAAGGGAGGGAAGGGAAGGGAAGGGAAGGGAAGGAAGGAAGGGAAGGGAAGGGAAGGGAAGGGAAGGGAAGGGAAGGGAAGGGAAGGGAAGGGAAGGAAGGAAGGGAAGGGAAGGGAGGGAAGGGAAGGGAAGGGAAGGGAAGGGAAGGAAGGGAAGGGAAGGGAAGGGAAGGGAAGGGAAGGGAAGGAAGGGAAGGGAAGGGAAGGGAAGGGAAGGGAAGGAAGGGAAGGGAAGGGAAGGGAAGGGAAGGGAGGGAAGGGAAGGAAGGAGGAAGGGAAGGAAGGAAGGGAGGAAGGGAAGGGAAGGGAAGGGAAGGGAAGGAAGGAAGGGAAGAAGGGAAGGGAAGGGAAGGGAAGGGAAGGGAAGGAAGGAAGGAAAGGAAGGAAAGGGAAGGAAAGGAAAGGAAGGAAGGAAAGGAAGGAAGGAAAGGAAAGGAAGGAAAGGAAAGGAAAGAGAAGGAAAGGAAAGGGGAAAGGAAAGGAAAGGGCAAGGAAG